>NC_090440.1:1059371786-1059982280 GCF_031143425.1 Pleurodeles waltl
TGCCCAGGGTGAGTTGGTAAGATTTACTCCATAAACCAGAAAATATGTATTTTAAAGTGTCATAAATTGTATGGTGGAGAACCAAAACATAGGATTTTCCAAAACATATTCCCACAGGGATTTTCCTTGAAGGCTACCCAGTCACACAGCTGCCCAAATGAATCACCAGTTTGGCCAAGATGTCCATGTGACCAAATTTATGTTAACACTTCATTCCCTGCCACACTGGTGTTGAGATTGTATTCATACATGTACCTAATCCTAACTCTGCATGCAGTGTGTACTGTTAAGAGGAAATTGATAAAGGTCATTGGTCTGCCCTTAGTGTCCATGTGTATTGTTGTCAGTGCATTTTGATGAAAACTGGTGCTGTGTGCAGTCCATAGAAAAATGAAGCATTCTTGACTCACCAATAACTTTGACGTTGTTTTATAATTCTGTGGAATGTTTTCTTTAAAGAAAATTGTGCCCAGAAAATGTCATCTTAGGATGTTTCATACTGATTGTGTAATGGAGTGATAGATATAGGGAGTTCCAAAAGTATATAACCATATGCACTTGCTTGAAAAGCTTAACTGAGACACTGTTTCCAAATCCAATGCCCTTTTGGTGCAAAGGATATGGATTCCCAGTGATCAACTGTATGTCAACTATCAAAGAAAAAATATTGTGGTGCCAAAATACAAAAGCCTAAATGTATAAAACCAGAATATTGTAGCGGTAAGCACACATAGGTATGTAGGGATATACTATTTTTAACTCTTCCTCTACGTTCTTTGAAGATATAGATCATCAAAGTAGATATATGTGAAGTTCAATAGAGTAAACCTATGCTTACCTATAGATACCTATGTTCATCATAAGTTTGTTCTCAATACTGGGATACCACAATATTTTTTCTGGGTAAAAAATACCCTGTGATCTGAACCCAGGGAGCATGGCCACAGACATGTCCTCTGTGTACTACAAGACGGATGTTTTCAGGCCTCCAGACATGCCATGGGGTCACTCTGGGCATGCGTGCTGGGCAACAAACCTGGCTGTAGCTCATACCCAGTGTCCATACAACACAGAACAGGTTAATGTCCTCTGTATGTGCTCTAGCACACCACAGGCCATGATTTATAGGTATTGGAGCCCCATAATCACAGATGTGAAAGAATGTCATGTCCTGTATACTGTTGTGATGTGCGACCTGGCACAGGTGAGGGCATGACCTTTTGTCCTCAGCCCATGGGGTTTTCATAACTCTATAACTTGCACGTAGTAGTGTTAACAATTGTGTTGAAATTGGATCAATGAATATACACAACAACAAAACACCTTTATACAAGAACTATACATTTTCATACACAAACAAAGTCACATCACCCCTGTTGGATTCCCCCGTCATGAACTCTTCGTCAATGCCAGCACATAGGTATGTGGTCAGACAGGCTCTGTAGCCCAGGCCTGCAAGTTAATGACTGACAGGTCGGGTAACACTTAGCCAACAGCCAAGCACACAAGCTCAGATCAGATCCTACAGATGGGCAGCCCACTGCAATGGTCCCGGGAGATTGGCCCCAATAAAGCACAAATGGCCAGAAGGACACATACATTCCCAAAACACCATAATGGCAGATGGCACATGTAGTTAGGTACACTCAGCCAATCAGGATACAATGCACGTAGTGACCACATACCCCTCACACTAGACATCTGGACATGTACTCACTGGCCCACATGGTGCTTACATCAGGTCGAGGACCACCTACATTCGTTATCTGGAAATTGTGTCTGTGACTCCTTATCAATAGTTCACGTATTTAGCCAGGAGAAGATTGTTTATGTGATTATTACACTCAAAGAAATGTATAAAACATGGGTCATTTTGATGTTCTAGGAGAGACAGTCTTCAGACTCCGATGCCGTAACTGCTCTCCCTGTCCTGATGTTTAGTTAAAGGAACGGTTTTCTGTTTCTTCTCTTGTTTTTTAAGGTAAATTATCGGCTGAGCAACAGTAGGCCATTCCAGGAATTCACTAAGAAGATCATAAATGGCAATACTAATCTTCATTACAGAAAATCTTTCAACTTCCCTGAATTTCAGGCAAAGGGACATTGTGGCTACAATATTAGTATAACTGATCACAGTGCAGTGGTTATAACCTCACACATGACACCACATACTAACATTGGTGATAACATGAAAAAGTGTTAGGAATCAACACACACTGGGAGTGCAGATTGAAAACAGGCAGTGGCCCAATGGTAATATGCTGTATCTCTGTTCTCTACATGAGGCTAATTCTGTCCCTTAACCACTCACCTAGGATGCCAGGTGGAGCTCTGGTCAGTCTGCCTCTGTCAGTAGGTCAAAAGCAAGAGGCTCTCTTGTTGTACCCAATTTGACAGATTCTGAGAAGAGGAGTTCCCTTTTCCAGTGGGAAGTAAACAACATGTCCTCGTGCTTCTTGAGGATAATGAGAAATCTTGTCAGAGTCAGTTTTTGTGAATAATAAAGATCATGGCATTCAAGAAGGTGAGTGGTCTACTGTTTTTCAAGGCAGGGGTATAAAGTGCATATCCAGAGGCAAAATATTAACTACTGTTTTTTCTCTGGTAGAAGTCATGCAGCAAATTTCTCTGAAGTTAAAAGTACTTGGTTCCCAAACAAAATGGTGACATTTTAGATTATCTGTTTGCTGAACTCTCCCCATTAAACTACACATTTGGAAGAAGTCTAATGCTCATTTTAAATAGTGTGTTCATTTCTGCCTACAAAATAAAGGGAAAAAGTAGTCCACAAACCATACGGAAACATGAAGCCTTGTATGTTTTCAGTAGTTGGCCAGTGCGCTTGGGGCTGGCTAAACACTGGAAAAGGCATGACGTGTGCATGCCTTTTACTAATGAAATCAAGCAAATTTTAAAAGGCAAACCCATGAACTAACCACACGGATGGGCTTGACATGGGCGTGGTAAAAGCCCACAGAGAGATTACACCAGGGACAGAGCGCTTTGAGAGCTATACTATTTTTGCAACTATAATCTGGTCACAAAACATGAAAAATGACTGACTCCTGAGATAGGTGGGAATTTATTAGCAAAGGAAAAGTGGTACGGATGGCATCCATTCACCTTTGTGAATTAAAACAATAGTTTGCTGGCGATCATGGAGTAATCTAGTGGATCAGTTCCAGCACTCAAACAAGTTTCCTTTTAACAGGATACTGTTTTTTAAATGCTGAACCATTTTCTTAAAGGTAAACAAGGCTGATTTTAAAAACAATTTAATATTAATTAAGTACTATCCCAGACATGGTGGCAGCGGCGGTTCCTCTGTAATGGCGGAGGAGCATTGCCCCACTGGTCAGAGCCAGCAAATGAAAAATAAATGATAATGAAACAACTTTTTTATAATTTTATTTTTCACTGTGAGCCGAGTCGCCGTGGTTAGGGCGAGGGGGGGGGAGGCTATTCTCAATGGAGCACAGAAAGGATGAGTAGTGGGCACTGCAAGTGTGCATATCAGTTTGGCCGGACATCTTTTTATGGCCAAACCGACATGCAGACTTAGATTTCTAAAACCCAGCTGTGCTGCACAGCTGGGTGGAGAAAAGCACAGACTCCCTGTGCCTGAGCGAGCGTCAGACCAGCCCACTCTGGCCAATCCCGGTGTTTCTTCCATGCTTGGCATAGCCTGACAGCAGGATCTGGACTGTGTGGGGAAATTGTGCAGAAACCAAGAAGCTGTGAAGGAGCATTGATGCAACATCTGGCAGCGGAAGTGGCAGTTAAGTGTCTTTTTTTTATTATTATTTCTCCACATGCTGCTCCACCACTCTTTATGGCAGCAGCTGCTGCTGCATGGTAGTCTGATGACCTCAGCAAGAAGTCATACCTCTGACGGTATTCAATCAAAGTAAGTTGCAATTTGCAAGTTACCTTATTAATATTCAAGAGGTAGATAGGACTGCAACTCACTTTGAATGGGAATTTTATAAACTGACCCATTAGTACACAGATCAGTTTAGTTTGAAAAATTCCACACTGGTTTTAAAAGTGCTGGTTGCAGTCCCACTGAAGGGCTTGGTCCTCCTGAAGGGTTTCTGGTCCACCTGTGACAAAGGGGCTGCTGGGGCCTACATTATGTCCTGGTTAGAGCCCACAGCAATAAAGTGCTGATGGTTTTGCAGCTTCTTGATTGTCGATTTCCGACTGGTTGTTTCTAATTCCTTTTTGCCCTTTTCACTAGAAGATTTGTATCTTCCTCTGGTCTTCCATGGAGATGTGGAGTTTCTCTGGAGGAGTTAGACAATATGTTTGACATACTCAGAGGAGACTCTACAATGGAAATCCACCCCTCTTTGCTGTCACTTTTAATGACAATCATGCGATTAAAAATGTAAGTCATGCTCTTAGCGTCCAGCGCACACTTATACAAATGGCATTGCCAAAGCCATGGGCTTTATATTTTCCTGTATGACCTATAGCAATGCATGTTGCAAGGAAAAGTTTACAAGACACTGGGTAAGGGCGAAGAGCAATCCTTGTTTGCGTAATGCTTCTGTATGTAGTGTTCATCTAGGTTCTGTGTCCTGTGTGAACTTCTTACACAAACATGACTTGGCTGGGGATCAATTGTCCTTTAAACCAGATCTGCAAACATTGTGAGACCTTTTGGTGGGAAGGAGGTCTTCCCATTTCCTTCTGACTCTCACGGATATGTATCGATGCTTTGTGACGACTCTTGAAATCACAAAGCATGGAACGGTTACAAACTGATACGAGCAGCAGGCACTATATGCAAAGTGATGAATGTCCTTGAATGCCTGCTCAACTGTGAGAGTGGGAACAGCAATACCATACTTTGGTGCATGTTCTACTAATGTCATTTAATGTGCATTATTTGGGACGGAGTCGAATGTGAATGAAGCGATGGGGGTGTGATGTCCCGTGCAGTTCTTCATCGAAGCAGTCACAACCTACCACAAGAATTCGCAAAATGATTCCTCCCTATGAGTAGTGATGAGACAGCAGTTTTGCAATCCTTGTGACAGACCTCTTTATGCAGTGCTGAATTAAAACATGTGGCAAAGTGCAAAGAATTGAACAGGTCTGTAAAGCCATGCAGAATGGCCATTAGCACCTCTTGGTCATACATTTAGATACCAATTTAATTCCTTTAGAGGGAAGGTAGCTGGATCGTTTTTGGTTAACTTGCTCAAAAAAGACACGCAGGTGTGCACAACTTACGTGGCACGAAAAGGACAACTGCTGGGCCAAATTTCATATTACATATACATGATTGTATAGCAAAATATAATCTGCTATCAGCTCAATAACATTTTCCCAAACAAAAAAATGTGAGAAAAGTTTGTAAAGACAAATGCTAAGTTGCGAAGGGGAAGATGACGTTTTGTGCCAATAAAACAATTCAGCGTGGATATTTTCACTAGATTAATACTGTGTATTATTAAACTAGTAGTGTAGTTCCCTGTGAAATTAATTTGGTCAAGCGAGTCTTTATGATTTTAACTTCCTTACACTTGACAGCAGATTGAATTACAACGTGCCCCCCAAATAATATTGTTCATACCTTCATTAGTAGATGAGCAGAAAATCTAAGTGGTAAAAACTCGAATAAAATGATATCTGACGATTGCCGAGGGCACTTGTGGGTCTTGAGTTAATTAGAAGCAACTCACTGGATTTGGGTTCTTGTCAAGTTATCCACGATTTCTAGACAGGAGAACACCCAGAAACTTTGATTGACTCATTTTGCTATTGGCTGTTTTCCACACTTTTAATATTTGACCCCACATTCAATCAAAACAACGTGCGTAAGAATGTCACACTCTAAAATAAATAGCCTAGCTATAGTTTTTTATCGTTCAATTCGATCACTGCTTTTTACTTTCATGACAAATAGCCCACTAAATCTTTGTGAACTGACAAGCACTATGCTCAGAGCTGACTCTTATGCCACCTGTCCTTTGAGGAATGGAAGATGGGTTCAATGGCCACACAATAAATACTTCACTGGTGATTTGCTAACTGTCAACCGGAAGAGTCTGGCAGCGAGGCAGCATGCAATATGAAATTGATACATATATCAACAATCTAAAGATACCAGGATATAAAAGGCAAAATGTTGCTGACATTTATTTTTTCAATGCTCATTTTATTGTGGGTGCAAGACGACGCTTTTTCTTCCTAAACACTTGTCGCACACCTGTGTTCATCAATGAGGTGTAAGGATAGCAACTGCTACACTTTGTTTGAACTTTGCTACCCCGGCAATACTTTTGCGCTCTTGGCTTTCGGTGTATTAAATAAAGACTCGCTAAAAATGTTTTTTTAAAAAGGTCCAGAGGGACTGTGTATATTCTCTGGTAGCCTCCTATTTACATTCCACATGCACTCCAGAAACCTTTGAAAGTACGGTACAAGAGGTAAAAATGCCATTAGTGGTCAGAAATTGAGCTGGCATTTTGATGAATCAACACCCATGTAAAAAGCGAAACATCTCTAGGTTTAGAGATCAGTAGTAAATATACTAAAGATATATTAAACAAAGGGTAAACCATAATAAGCAGAGACAGTCTCCTGTCCTTCTAGCACATCCATAGACCAACTGATGAAAGTAATCTCCAAATTAGATATCACCCTGATTGAAAGTGTTTATTTCCTGATTTGTGGCTTGGGTTGACCTTGTCAAACCATTACCTAGCAAAAACAATCTAACTTTCAAGATTTATCAATATCACCCAACTGATCTACAGTGGAGTTCACTATATGACCTTGTGTGGCACACCATATAACAGCAACAGGTAACCTCACTCCATGGTAACCCTTTGCTTCTTCTCTCCCATGTCTGTTCACGAGAGCAAGGTCTAACCCTCCCTATCAGTGCATATCATTAAGTTTCTCAACATACACCTCTGTGCCTCACCCTCCTGACCTAATCTGTCCTCTCTCTTTTTTGTTAAGTTTGTGTTTATTATGAAACAACACAAGTAACACTTGAATAGGATAAAATTAAAATACTGATGGAATAAGAATAGTAAACACTGGATGCAACAGAAATGGCTGAAAACATAAGATCAATATATGAATAGAAATGTAAATGCACTTATGCAGGAGCATAACATAATTAGATAATGATTAACGGGAAGGAAGAAGAGCAGAGAAAGGGACGATTATCTAGTTACGTTGTAAAGCGGTAAAATGATAATTATAGAAACTGTAAAAAATTAAAATGAGTTGAACATAATCTCTACAAACATGCAATTACAACATTTGAATATATCGTTATAAAGGTAAATTACAGAAAAAAGCAAAAGGGTGTATGCAGGGTGGTTTTCTTACTTTAGCTGAATAGGTTTACTGGTAATAGAGTGGAGATTAGGAAAAGAAAGCTAGTTAATGGAAGCCATAATAACTCTCTTGTTATTGCTAAAGAAACAGTGGAAACATAGTTAGGGCCTGATTTGAGGAAAGTGGTGGCAATGCACATACTTCAACTGATGCATTTCAACTGTAGCTTTTAGGCAGCAATAAAAAAGTCAAGTAGGTCTTGTGATTATGTTTCTGCTACAAAAGGATCAGACTTTTGCCTAGTGGCAGTTTTGATGCCATAACGAAGCGCAGAAGGTTGATATGCCTACTGCAAAGGCCACATCTATATTTTATGTAAATAGCTGAGTACAATAGTAAAGTCAGCCATTACCTGTGCTATAATACAAATGAAATGTATGTGCAAGGGGGGGCTATAGAGAGATGAGGGGCACTTTTGCTGGATGGTAGCGAGGGATTCCGAGGAGGAGGTCATTGGAGTGGGATCACCAATAATGGTTGTTGGACTGGGTGTTAGAGGTGCTAAAGACTGTGACGATTGGTTTGTGACAAGGTGAAGTAATAGCGTGTCTTTTTTTAGTGTCTTGAAAGAACATGCTGATTGAGGGAAGAATTGAAGGTAAGGTGACCTCTACTGTTGCACGTATCACACACACACACACACCCACCAGCAATTTTGTGACTGTCTATGTAGGCTATTGTTTTAGAGCAACAATTTAGCCAGTAGCAGAGATGGCATCTCGTTGGATGACTTCTTCTCAAGCCCTTACTCGGGTTATAGAGGACAGCTCTGACGTAGGATCAGAGACTGAGACAGCAGATACTGAGACAGCATCTGAGGGATAGGACAACGGTGCAGACTCTGGGAGTGATTTTTCAGTCGGAGGAGTCCCATTTGATAACTCCTCTTCTATTGATTATGAGGGAGGTGATGAGGACAGTCCTGCTGTACTTTCGCAAGCACAGTCTGTGCAGCGGGACAATAGCAATTTAGCCCAACCCAGAGAGCAGGTGCATACAGCGGCAAGCACAGAGAGAGTGCTCTCTTGGGAGCTCCCCAATTTAGTTCAGCCCCAAATTCTACCCCCCCCCCAAATCGTATTGTGGAGACATCATAATTATCTATCACAAAAAAACCTGGTTTTTGTAAGGCAGGCACCTGCCTTTTTGGTCCTGGGCTCAGTGGCCTCATAGGGAAACCTATCAAACCCAGACATTTCTGGAAACTAGACATCCGGAGGAGTCCACAGAGGTGTGACTTGTGTGGATTCCCCAATGTTTTCTTACCAAGAATACCCTGCAAAGGTGAAATGTTGAATAAAAACTCTATTTCTTCTTGCCTTTCTGTCACACAAACTACAGGAATATGCTCTGATCCACAAAATTCCTACCACCTGTCCTGATGTAAACACTACCCCACTTAAGTGCCTGTGCCTAGTGCTTGAGTCAGGAAAGGATCACCCCAGGGTTGACAGATGCCCTCATGTAGGGACCAACATTGACCGTTGTCATTATTCCTGCCGCGGGCACCAGGCCTACCCACACAAATGCGGTACCATTTCTATAGGAAGACTTGGGTGAATGCTATGTGGAAGGAAATTTGTGGCTCCTCTCAGATTCCAGAACTTTCTATCACCGAAATGTGAGGAAAAAGTGTTTTTTTTGTGCTAAATATTGAGGTTTGCAAAGGATTCATGGTGACAGACCCTGGTCAGAACGCCACAGGTTACCCCATCCTATGTTCCTCTAATTGTCTAGTTTTTAAAAATGCACTGGTTTGGTAGGTTTCCCTAGGTACAGGCTGAGTTAGAGACCAGAATCCACAGCTAGGCACTTTCCAAAAAACATGCCAGTTTTCAATGTTAAAATGTGATGTGTCCATGTTGCGTTTTGGGACGTTTCCTGTCGCGAGCACTAGGCCTAGCCACACAAGTGAGGTACCTTTTTTTCGGGAGACTTTGGGAAATGCTGGATGGATTGAAGTTTGTAGATCCTCTCAGATTTCAGAACTTTCCATCACCGAAATTCGAGGAAAATGTGTATTTTTGTTGCCACATTTTGAGGTTTGCAAAGGATTCTGGGTATTAGAACCTGATGAGAGCCCCACAAATCGCCCCATTCTGAATTCCCCTAGATGTCTAGTATTAAAAAATGTATAGGTTTGCTAGGTTTCCTTAGGTGCCGGCTGAGCTAGAGGCCAAAGACCACAGCTAGGCACTTTGCAAAAAACAGGTTAATTGTCTTTGGGAAAATGTGATGTATCCATGTTGTGTTTTGGAGCATTTCCTGTCACAGGCACTAGGCCTATCCACACAAGTGAGGTACCATTTTTATCGGGAGACTTGGGGTAATGCTGGGTGGAAGGAAGTTTGCAGCTCCTCTCAGATTCCAGAACTTTGCAGCACCGAAATCTGAGGAAAAAGTGTTTTTTTTGCCACATTTTGAGGTTTGCAAAGGATTCTGGGTAAAAGATCCTGGTGAGAGGCCCCCAAGTCACCCCATTCTTAATTCCCCTAGGTATCTAGTTTCCAAAAATATATAGGTTTTTTAGGTTTCCCTAGGTGCCAGTTGAGCTGGAGGCCAAAATCCAAAACTAGGCACTTTGCAAAAAAACACGTCAGTTTTCTTCGGAAAAATGTGATGGGCCTCGTTGTGTTTTGGGGCATTTCCTGTCGCGGAGGCTAGGCTTACCCACACAAGTGGAGTACTATTTTTATCGGGAGATTTGGGGGAATGCTGGGTGGAAGGAAGTTTGCAGCTCCTCTCAGATTCCAGAACTTTGCAGCACTGAAATCTGAGGAAAAAGTGTTTTTTTTGCCAAATTTTGAGGTTTGAAAGGTATTCTGGGTCTTTGAACCTGGTGAGAGCCCCACAAGTCACCCCATCCTGGATTCCCCTAGGTGTCTAGTTTTCAAACATGCACAGGTTTGGTAGGTTTCCCTAGGTGCCGGCTGAGCTAGAGGCCAAAATCCACAACTATGCACCTTCCAAAAAAAACGTCAGTTTTCTTCGGAAAAATGTGATGGGCCTCGTTGTGTTTTGGGGCATTTCCTGCCGCGGAGGCTAGGCTTACCCACACAAGTGGAGTACTATTTTTATCGGGAGATTTGGGGGAATGCTGGGTGGAAGGAAGTTTGCAGCTCCTCTCAGAATCCAGTACTTTGCAGCACTGAAATCTGAGGAAAAAGTGTTTTTTTGCCCAATTTTGAGGTTTGAAAGGTATTCTGGGTATTTGAACCTGGTGAGAGCCCCACAAGTCACCACATCTTGGATTCCCCTAGGTAGCTAGTTTTCAAACATGCACCGGTTTGGTAGTTTTCCCTAGGTGCCGGCTGAGCTAGAGGCCAAAATCCACAGCTAGTAACTTTCCAAAAAACACGTCAGATTTCATTGTAAAAATGTGATGTGACCATGTTGCGTTTCCTGTCGCAGGCAATAAGCCTACCCAGGCAAGTGAGGTACCATTTTTACCAGAAGACTTTGGGGAACACAGAATAGTAGAACAAGTGTTATTACCCCTTGTCTTTCTCTACATTTTTTCCTTCCAAATGTAAGACAGTGTGTAAAAAAGACGTCTATTTGAGAAATGCCCTTTAATTCACATGCTAGTATGGGCACCCCAGATTTTGGAGATGTGCAAATACCCTCTGCTTCTCAACACCTTATCTTGTGCCCATTTTGGAAATACAAAGGTTTCCTTGATACCTATTTTTCACTCTTTATATTTCACCAAATAAATTGCTGTACACTCGATATACAATGAAAACCCATTACAGGGTGTAGCTCCTTTATTGGCTCTCGGTACCTAGGGTTCTTGATTAACCTACAAGCCCTATATATCATCGCAACCAGAAGAGTCCAGCAAACGTAACGGTAAATTACTTTTGAAAATATGACATCGCAGGAAAAAGTTACAGAGTAAAACGTGGAGAAAAAAGGCAGTTTTTTTCACCTCAATTTCAATATTCTTTATTTCAGCTGTTATTTTCTGTAGGAAAACCTTGTAGGATCTACACAAATGACCCCTTACTGAATTCAGAATTTGGTCTACTGTTCAGAAATGCTTAGCTGTCCTGGATCCAGCATTGGTTTCATACCCATTTCTGTCACTAACTGGAAGGAGGCTGAAAGCACAGAAAATAGTAAAAATGGGGTATGGCCCAGGAAAATGCCCAAATTATTTTGAAAAATGTTTTTTTTTTTATTTAAGTCTGCCTTTTCCTGAAAGGTGGGAAGATGTTAATTTTAGCCCCACAAACCCTTTGTTGATGCCATTTTCAGGGGAAAAACACATGCTTTCTTCTGCAGCTCTTTTGTCCCATTGTTCTGAAAAAAACTAAATTTTAACTGTATTTTGGCCGATTTCTTGGTCTCCTCCAGGGGAACCCACAAACTCTGGGTACCTTTAGAATCCATAGGATGTTGGAAAAAAGGATGTAACTTTGGCATGGATAGCTTATGTGGACAAAATGTTATGAAAGCCTAAGAGCGAACTACTATGCAAACGGGTGTGGGGGGTCGGCCCGGCAGCTAAGGGGTTAAAAGTGCCCAAAAAAATGGCACAAAGAAATCTCTAATGGAGGAACGCCCCTTTGCATACATTATGCCTGGCGTAGGCATAATGTGGCACAAGGGTTCACAAAATGGCGCAAAGCATGTATTGCTCCAGTTTGTAAATAAGCTGTGTTTAAAAAGTCACTTTAGTGCTGCCTTAGCGTAAAAAAAAACTGAAACTATGGCTGCGCTAAAGTGCTGTTTGTCTCTCTTAAATCAGGCTCTTAGGGCCATATTTATACTTTTCGACGCACAACTGCGCCAACACAGTTGTGCGTAAAAAAATCTAACGCCATTCTGAAGCGCCATGCGGGCGCCGTATTTATTCAATGACGTTAGCCGGCGTTAGCCGGCGGCGCTGCCTGGTGTGCGTAAAAAAAAAAATGACGTACACCAGGCAGCGCCGGCGTAGGGGAATATGGAGCTTGGGCGCCAAAAAATGGGGCAAGTCAGGCTGAGGCAAAATTATCGCCTCAACCCGATTTGCGCCATTTTTTTCGACTCCCAACCCCCATTGAAATGACTCCTGTCTTAGCAAAGACAGGAGTCATGCCCCCTTGCCCAATGGCCATGCCCAGGTGACTTCTGTCCCTTGGGCATGGTCATTGGGCATAGTGGCATGTAGGGGGGCACAAATCAGGCCCCCCTATGCCGCAAAAAAAAAAATTAATACTTACCTGAACTTACCTTATGTTCCCTGGGATGGGTCCCTCCATCCTTAGGCGTCCTACTGGGGTGGGCAAGGGTGACAGGGGGGTCCCTGGGGGCATGGGAGGGCACCTCTGGGCTCCTTCCGAGCCCACAGGTCCCTTAACGCCTGCCCTGACCAGGCGCTAAAAACGACGCAAAAGTGGCTGGACGTCATTTTTTTTCACCCACCCACTCCCGGGCGACATTTTTGCCCGGGAGTGTAAATACGGCGCACATGCCTCAGAGTCACTTTTTTAGACGGGAACACCTACCTTGCATATCATTAACGCAAAGTAGGTGTCCACGCTAAAAAATGACGCAGACTCCATGGACTTTGGTGCTAGACGCGTCTAACGCCAAAGTATAAATATGGAGTTAGTTTTGCGTCGGAATTGCGTCAAAAAAAACGATGCAATTCCGGCGCAAACAGAGTATAAATATGCCCCTTAGTATCTAATCTATGATGAAAACAAACAGCATTCCACCAGGATTGAGAAGTGACACAACAGGCTTGTTTCCAATTTGATGGTATTAAGTGTAATGCAGCAGCTAACAATAGATCTATCAATTTGTATCTTGGGGATAAATTAAGCCATTGTGGAGCCAAACTACCAAGAAAAAATATTTGTGAGGGAAAAGGAATATTAGCTTTGAAGATTTTGTCAATTTGCTGCCAGACTAATCTCCAGAGTAGGGAAATAGGAGGACAATCAAATAATATATGTTTTAGATATGTGTTTGGAAAGGCAAATTCCCCTGTACTGCTTTGTCTCTTTTAAATAAGGATAAATTTAATGGAGGCCTTAAATTTCCAGTCTTCAAAAAATATCATTACACCTTTTCTTTAAAACAAGCTGCTAATTGGCTCTCCCCTGACTTACCTTTACACCCTCTGTTTTGGCTACAATTAAAGAAATCTCTTACTTCCCCTTTTGATTTTAAAGAATTTCTTGCCTTTACAACAAATATTTCTCAATTTTCAGCACCAGTTATATCCCATAGTCGCAAACTCTTGTCTCCTCTTTTACTCTCAGCTTGCCTCTCTACTGCTAATTCTTTACAACAACCTATTTGGCATGATAAACTAATATGAATAAAAAATCGATCTGTATATTGGATATTGGAAAGCATGACATTCTAGAGGATTATGCTGGTTGTCGCAACCTTTTGCTCATAATTAAGCTATATCCTTTACAGATAGATCTTCCTTCTCCTTACGCTCAATATATAAATCACAATACAAACTTTTACACACCTCCATTGCTCACTACAATTCCACCTTACCTTTTACATCTTCTCTCCCCATACTTACTACCCTTTTTTCCTTACTGCAGACAAGTCATTCAGCATCTGCTATTTACAAGTGCTTACATTTTGATTTAGTTAGAACCAAATCAGAGACTGTCTGGGAAAAGGATATAACAGAATGCTGGCATACTGCTTTGTGGGATAAATTATGGCTTAAACTCCACAAAACCACATGAGCTGCTTATAGTATGCAAACACTTTATTTTGTATATCATCGCTTGCTATTTACCCCTACATTACTTAACTCCTTTTTTACAGATCTCAGTCCATCATGTTGGTCCTGTTCGTATCCTAACCTGTCTTTTCTGTCACCGGCAGTCGCCATGTTCATGTGGGGAAATACCATTGAAGTGTGAAGTCCCTGGGTCTTGGTTTCTCATTCTGAGGCCTGATATCATCACAAAGAGGGCCTTCTTGGTAATAACCATGATAAGTGAATAATTGTTCTTCTATCTATCACCAGATGGACCTGCTGCTGCCTTTTTAATTTGGGTAAAAAGTGCTGAGAATACGGGGGTAACTCTGGACAATTATTGAAACTGTGCATTCAAATTCTGTTTTCACCTGATTAGTTTATGTTGGCTGTTTTTTTTTAATGCTTTTTATACACCAGGCTACAGCCATCATAGAGCACCAATCAGTAGTAGCCCCCTGATACCTCCTACCATCTAACAGAAGACCAGAGCAAACCCCTCACATTAGTGTAGCTCACAAAGCATTTCAGTCCACAATCACTACTTCTTATAGCATCTCCTCCCAGTATGTACATCCTTCTCATCTAGGTGAAAGGTGGAGAATTCAGCAGCATCTTGCTGTGACATCCTTCCCATTTGGACGTTTTTGGGGTCTATTAAAGTCCCGGGACAAGAACCACCCCTTCATTATCCCCTCTTGTTTATAAAATAACTAGTGCCTTTTCACAGAACTGAGCACTCTTGCATCTATTGAGCAGTAATAGCACAAGCTGTAGTAAATTACACTATTATTGGTTCTGGATGCAATGAAATGCTCACTCCAGGGTTGTTTATTGACTTCTCTTTGGTTGGGCCATAACAACATTTGAGTTAACCCTCTACTGCAGTGTCACTGATGCACTGGATAGCATAATCGTCACTTCTGAGTTGAGGTATAAATCTAATACTTGTGGGTGCCTATTGACTCACTTACTTGAGCTATCACCTGATCTGAGATGGACCCACTACTGAGGCAATCGCCAGAAATATTATTTGCACAGTTCTGGACCTTGACTCTAAATCATGGCAAAGATACATAGGCCCTCATTACAACCCTGGCGGTCGGTGATAAAGTGGCGGTAGTACAGACAACAGGCCGGCGGTACCTACCACCAAATTATGACCATGGCGGAAAGATCTCCGAAAGACAGCCTTTGTACCACACTGACTGCCAGGGCGGAAACAACAGCCACCATGGCGGTAGCCACCTACAGCCAGACGGAAGTCAAAGTTCCGGCCACCATATTAAGACCCTGCAAACTGCCACCTTTTCCGGGGCTGTACCAACGACATCAAAAGACTGGCGGAAACAGAGCACAGAACTGAAAGGACTCACCATTGGAGACACAGGGAAGATCCACCCCACCATGAAACCTGAACTGTATGCATTTCCGATGATATTCTACGTTCTGCTCCACCACGAACACCAACGCCGGCGAAGACGATGACGGTGACTATAGCCACCTAAAACACAAAGGTGGGGTGGAGGAAAAAGAGAGTGACAAACACACACACCACACATACCCCATACAAACACCCCATTCACACAACTAGATGCACAAGTAGACAAGTCAATCCCCCTAAATCTGCTGAACAATGCAAGGAAAAAATGAATTTACCAAAGTGAGTGTAATAATATCAACACAGTAAAAAAATAACTTAGCCAATGTTACAGTATCTACAAATGTACAGAAAAAGGGACACTGCACAGTCCTCAGTTTGCATGGGCCACAGGGAAAAGTCCAAGGTCCCACTTGTCCCCTGCATCAATATGGAGAGAACACTGCAGGGGCCTCAGTTTGCAAGTAGGCAGGCACCTCAGCAGGAGGGGGTGGGCACCTCAACCGGAGGCGGAAACAAGACCACTGTTTCTGGAGGGGGCAACATGCCCTGTGCTTGGTCCTAGGGAGTGCAAGACCACAGTCTCTCTAGTGGGTTTCTTGCCCACTGGTTCTGGAGGGGGCAACATGGCCTGTGCTTGGTCCCCGAGAGTGATGGGCCACAGTCTCTTGAGTGGGTGTCTTGTCCACTGGTTCTGGAGGGGGCAACATGCCTGTGCTTTGTCCTGGGGAGTGTTGGGCCACAGTCTCTTGAGTCGGTGTCTTGCCCACTGGTTCTGGAGTGGACAGGCCGCACAGCAGCCCATGGAGGCAGGATCACATAGCATCTGTCAGCGGTGATGGCTGCACTGTGGTGGTGCTGGTGGTGGTGGCGGTGGGAGGCACCTGCACTTCCCCTGCACCCTCGGATGGATGCACTGTGTGTGCTGCTGGTGAAGGTGGTGGTGGGAGGCTCCTGCACATCCCTTGCACCCTCGAATGGATGCACAACCATGCTTGGTGTTGGGGGCTCCGTGACAGCTGCTGGTGCAGGCTCCTCCACCTTCTTGCCTGCTGGTGCAGGCTCCTTCTCCTTCAGTATATGTGGCCTGGAATCCTTCCCACCACGAGTAGGTGCGGATGGAACTGGGCCTGTGGACTGTGTGGCTGAGGTGATTGGCTGGGTTTGTGATACCCTGGCCATACGTGCAGGATAGGGGTAGGGGTAGGGAAGAGGTCAATGGTGGATAGGAAAAGTTTTATTGGGGACACTAGGGCGGGAAGAGGGAGAAGGAATGGGAGTGGAGGATGAGGGAGTGGCTGTTGGAGGTGTCTGTCTGCTGGATTTGGGTGCAGGTGCATGGGTTGTATGCTGTTGTGAGGTGGATGGCTGTTGGCTGTCTGAGTGCTTGCATTTATGTAGTTTAGTAGGGAGGACAGACACAGTGGGTGAGGACACATGTAACATGTGCATGGATGTTGGGGAGGTGTCTGCTAGTAAGGTGTGTGTTCTGCTTGGTGTGGTGATAAGATGCTGGTAGTGGATGCTGATGTAGTGCATGCAGGTGTGAGTGTGGATGTGACTGGGAGGGAGGTGGTGGAGGAGGGGGAGACAGTGGAGGTAGTGGATGTTGTAGTGTCTGCAACTGTATGATGTTTGTGTGAGTGCTTGTGGGATGAAGTGTGGTGCTCGTGTTTGCCTGTGCCACTCTTGGATGTTGTCCTGTGTGCATGCTCGCCTGACTGTGTGCTTGGGATGGGTTGGGGTAGAGGAGAATGGGACTGGGAAGAGGAAGTAGAAGGGGGAACAGTAGAAACAGGGACAATGGCTGCCATCAGAGAGGAGGCCAGAGCCTGAATCGATCTCTGTTGGGCTGCCAATCCAGTGTGAATGCCCGCCAGGAATGCATTAGATTGTTGCATCTGGGCTGCCAGCCCCTGGATGGCATTCACAATGGTTGACTGCCCTACAGAGATGGATTTCCGGAGGTTAATAGCCTCCTCACTGAGGGTAGCAGGGCTAACTGGGGCAGGGCCTGAGGTGCTTGTGGCGAAGGAGATGCCTACCCTCCTGGGTGAGCGGTCACGGGCAACTCGATGAGGGGCTGCAGGGAGGGCAGTGCTGGTATGGGGGATGGCGGCTGTACCGGTAACTTGAGAGGTCACAGAAGTGTCCGTCACCACCAGGGAGCTTCCATCGGAGGAAGTATCTGCATCTGAATTGTCCCCTCCAGTCTCCACTGTGGTGCTCCCCTACCCATCCATCCCACTGGTACCCTCAGTGTCCGGGGACTCTGCCTCCTGGGTCCTATGGGATGCAGCTCCCTCTGTCACCGGTGCCTCTGCTCCTCCGCCAGATGATGCTAATGCACATAAGGACAGGATGACAAAACAAAAAAGGGGGAGAGAGAGAGAGACAAAGGATACACTGGGTCATTGGCTGCACCAAGACCACCGTTGGCCTACACAGCACCCTCACACACAGGGACCAGGCCAACGCACTATGCATTGTACCCCCACTGATATTGCTAGCCACCAAGGCATGAGGAGGGTCACACACCACCAACTGCAGCACACCTGTGTCACATGCAGCCCTGACCAATAGTGGATGCTTATAAGCTAGGTAAGCTGGATTATCCCTTCAGAACCCTAGCCACCAAAGGACCTGCGCTGCTATGTCAGGCCTGTCCTAGGGGCACCCACTGACACACATCCACCACCCAGATACCACCCCACCAGCCATGAGTTGTAATGATAGTCACTGTACTCCCCCCCTTGTGGTGGCTGTGATGCCCTAAAGCGCCCATCCAGCTCTGGATAGGCCAAACCAGTATGCGGGCCATCAGGGGGCTCAGGGTTTGATGGGCACCCCTTCCTTGTTGGGAGGCCATCCCCAGCTGGGCCTCCGCTGTCTTCCGTGCCCAGCGTCTCAGGTCCTCCCACCGTTTCCGACAGTGGGTGCGGCGCCTGCCATAGACACCCAGGGTCTTCATCTCCTTTGCGATGGCATGCCATATACCCTTCTTTTGATGGGCGCTGTCCTGCAGAAGCAATACACACAGGAAAACACCATTAGACAAACAGTCCAGCCTGTTACACATATGGTCCACCGTACCCGTTTCCACCACCAATGGGGCACACACACCCTCCCCTTCCATGAGGCCTTCACACACACAACTTCATGCATTCATGCCACATGCATCGTGCCCACAGCGACTCACCTGTTGGTCTGGAGGCCCATACAGCAGTCCGTACTGGGGTAGGACCCCATCCACCAGTCTCTCCAACTGCTCCAAAGTGAAGGCTTGGGCCCTTTCCCCAGTAATGGGCCATGGTAGTTTCCAGACACAGGTCACAGCAGCTTTCCTATGGAAGGCCAGGTAGCAAGTGAGGAATATGATAGAAAATGGCGGTCACGTCCGCAGCAGTGCATACTGTCACCACTGTAGTAGATCACCATTGGCCCCTGTACTCCATAGTGCCCTATATTAACCAATGAGAAGTTCCACGGCGGTTCCCGACCGCCTCCCACTACAGCGCACAACGTCAGCGGAATTACCTCACTTCCACCTGTCCCTCCACACAGTCCAGGCGGACGCCATTTCAGGGAGGAACCCTATGGATTCATGCTGCATCACAGGAGTAATAGGCACATACTGGACAAATCACACTGACTCATTAAAAGTTAACAGACTGCAAACTGTTGTGGCTTCAATGTTAAGTTTGTGACAGCCTCACTCTTGTGTCCCTTAGATACCTAGTGCTGTGGAAGAACAGAAGATGGAGACACATCCCTGTGTATAGACCCCTGGTGGACTTGGCATCATTGGAGGGCAGGCACATTATCCTCACCTATAGACTGGACAGGGCCACAATCACAAGGCTGTGTGCCCAATTGGAGCCTGATCTGATATCTGCTATCCGTCACCCCACTGGGATTCCCCCTCTTGTGCAAGTGCTATCTGTACTCCATTTCCTGGCAACTGGTTGTTTCCAAGTGACAGTGGGCTTGGCAGCAGGAATGTCACAGCCAATGTTTTCAATAGTGTTGACAAGAGTGTTGTCTGCCCTGATAAAACACATGTGCTGCTACATTGTTTTCACCCAGGTTGAGGATTTGGCCACCGTGAAGGCCGAGTTTTATGCAATGGGTCATATGCCCAACGTAATTGAGGCGATTGATGAAACACAAATTGCATGTGTCCCCTCCCGGCAGAATGAACAGGTGTTCAGGAATCGTAAGAGTTTTCACTCCATGAATGTTCAGATGGTGTGCTTGGTTGACCAGTACATCTCCCGCGTCAATGCTAAGTATCCTGGGTCGGTGTATGATGCCTTTGTCCTAAGGAATAGCAGCATCCCAAATGTGATGGCCCAACTCCAGAGGCAAAGGGTGTGGCTAATAGGTGAGCCCTGGTTCTCACCCAGTATATGTTGGTGTATGGATATGGTGTGGGCCATATAGGATAGTGTGTGGCTAAATGTTGTCCCTCAATATTTGCAGGTGACTTTGGTTACCCAAACCTATCATGGCTGTTGACCCCTGTGAGGAATGCCAGGACAAGGGCAGAAGAACGTTATAATGAAGCACATGGGTGAATCAGAAGGATCATTGAAAGGACATTTGGCCTCCTGAAGGCCAGGTTTGGGTGCCTCCATCTAACAGGTGGATCCCTGTGCTACTCACCCAAGAAGGTCTGCCAGATAGTAGCGGCATGCTGCATGTTGCACAACCTGGCCCTGGGACACCATGTCCCTTTTCTGCAGGAGGAGGAGACTGGAGATGCCCGTGTGGCAGAAGTAGACCCTGTGGACTGTGAGGATGAGGAAGCAGAGAATGAGGATGAGGACAACAGAACACCAGTTATACAACAGTACTTCCAATGACACACAGGTAGGTCAGTGCAACTTTACATTTCAATGACTTTGGTTGTAATCTGTATGGCAATGGCATGCTGATATTCCCCACTTCTATGCCCACTTACTTTTCCCTCTTAGAATTCATTTTGCAGATGTTGGTAACTTGACATATACTTCTGGTGTGATCACTACAGCCAGCTACAGGTCATTGATATATGATCATTCTATGTACAGTTAATTTGCAATGTTTGTAGCTGTTTCAAATAATACATATTTGATATACATGACATACTCCAAATGGATTTTTTTCAAAGGGATGGGGTGATGATGGAGGAAAGTCCAGGGCATTGTTCCAGTCTGTTTGTAGCACAGGTGCATTGTCCAAGGGGACATAGGAAGGGGAGCAATGGCAGTCCATGGTAGACAGAGTGACTGAGTGGGACACAAGGGAGACAATCAGGAGAGTCTCATTTCCTGGCGAGGGTCTTGGCAAGTGTCTCTGGCTTCTTTCTGGATCACAGGGAACGTTTGCGTGGTGGTTCACCTTCTGCAGGGGGAGGGGTGCTGGTGGCCTGTGAGTCCTGTGGCGGGGCCTTCTGGCCACTAGCAGAAGTGGAAGGCTGTTTAGATGTCTGGCTAGTGGCAGGGGCCCGCTGGTGTGAGACTGCCTCCCTCATAATGTTGGCCATGTCTGCCAGCACACCTGCTTTGGAGATCAGGGTGTTGTTAATGGCCTGCAAGTCCTCCCTGATCCCCTGGTACTGTCCCTTCTACAGCCACCTGTTCTCCTGCACGTTGTCCAGTATCTGGCCCATCGTATCCTGGGAGTGTTGGTAGGCTCCTAGGATTTTGGAGAGTGCCTCCTCGAGAGTCGGTTCCCTAGGCCTGTCCCCCCCTGGTGCACAGCAGTGCTCCCAGTTTCCCTGTTGGCCTGTGCCTCTGTCCCCTGAACCATGTGCCCACTGCCACTAACCCCAGGTCCCTGATTGTCTTGTGTTCAAGGGGTGGCCTGGGTCCCCGTAGAGGTGGACACACTGCTGATTGATGTGTCCTGGGGACAGAGGTGTGGGTACGCAGGCTGAGTGCTGTGGTGGTGTTTCCAGATGGGGGAGGCTCTCTGGTGGAGTGTGACTGTGTTTGGGTAACCGGCTGTCCAGTGGTCCCTGATGGGCCAGGTAGGTTGTCCGGATCGTGAAGACCAGAGTTACTGTCATCCCTGTTGGCCTCTTCTGTTGGGGGATTGAATAGTGCTGGCACGTCCTCACCGCTGACATTGGCTGGGGTACCTGTGGGGATGTAAATGATGTGTTATGGTTGATGTGTCTGACATATTGTACATCCGTGGCTTCCCCTCTATAGTTAGACTTTCCCTGCCAGCTTTCACTTGTGTATGCTAGTGTATGGTGGGATTGTTAGTTCTCTATGCTGAGCATGCTTTAGTGATGAGTGTCCATGCAGGGCTGTGAGGGGTGTCCATGCATTGGTACAGCATGCAGGGCTTGGCATTGGGATGAGTAAGATGTGATGGTGGAGTGTGTGGGATGTAGTGGAGTGATGGCAGTGAAGGGTGAGGGTATGTGATGGCATGCAGGTAGGGGGGTGATAATAGTAGAGAGTTGACTTACCAGAGTCCAGTCCTCCTCCGACTCCAGCCAGGCCCTCAGGATGCAGTATTGCCAAAACTTGCTCCTCCCATGCTGTGAGTTGTGGGGGGCCACCGCCAGTCCTCTGGATAGTGAGCTGGTGTCTTGTTGCTATGGAATATACCTTCCCCCGTAGGTCGTTCAACCTCTTACTGATGTCATCCCTAGTTCTAGGGTGCTGTCCCACGGCGTTGACCCTGTCCACGATTCTCCACCATAGCTCCATGTTCCTAGCTGATATACCTGACATGCCTTAGGGTGGTCACCCCTAACTTTTTGCCTGCCTCCCTCCACTTTGTGGACCCTGTTTTGCTGGCTTTTAGACTCTGCACACTTTACAACTGCTAACCAGTGCTAAAGTGCATATGCTCTCTCCCTTTTTAAACATGGTAATTTTGGATCATACCTGATTGGACTATTTAATTTACTTATAAGTCCCTATTAATGTGCACTATATGTGCCTAGGGCCTGTAGATTAAAGGCTACTAGTGGACCTGCAGCACTGGTTGTGCCACCCACTTAAGTAGCCCCCTTAACCTTGTCTCAGGCTTGCCATTGCAAGGCCTGTGTGTGCAGTTTCACTGCCACTTCGACTTGGCATTTAAAAGTACTTGCCAAGCCTAGAACTCCCCTTTTTCTACATATAAGTCACCCCTAATGTGTGCCCTAGGTAAGCCCTAGAGCAGGGTGCTGTGTAGGTAAAAGGCAGGACATGTACCTGTGTAGTTATATGTCCTGGTAGTGTAAAACTCCTAAATTCGTTTTTACACTACTGTGAGGCCTGCTCCCTTCATAGGCTAACATTGGGGCTGCCCTCATACATTGTTGAAGTGGCAGCTGCTGATCTGAAAGGAGCAGGAATTTAGTATGGCCAGAATGGTAATACAAAATCCTGCTGACTGGTGAAGTCGGATTTAATATTACTATTCTAGAAATGCCACTTTTGGAAAGTGAGCATTTCTTTGCACTTAAATCTTTCTGTGCCTTACAATCCACGTCTGGCTGGGCTTGGTTGACAGCTCCTTGTTCCTTCACTCAGACACGCCCCAAACACAGGGTACTCAGCCTCACTTGCATACATCTGCATTTTGAATGGGTCTTCCTGGGGCCTGCTCTCACACAAAGGACTGCCACATCCCCTACTGGGACCCTGGCAGACAGGATTGAACTGAAAGGGGACCTGGTGCACTTCTTAGCCACTCTTTGAAGTCTCCCACACTTCAAAGGCACATTTGGGTATAAAACAGGGCCTCTGCCCTACCTCATCAGACACTTGCTGGAGAAGAAACCTGAACCAGAAACTACATCCTGCCAAGAAGAACTGCCTGGCTGCTCAAAGGACTCACCTGTCTGCTTTCTACAAAGGACTGCTGCCTTGCTGTTGGCCTGCTGCCTTGCTGAACTCTTGTCTGGCTGTGAAAGTACTCTCCAAGGGCTTGGATAGAGCTTGCCTCCTGTTCCCTGAAGTCTCAGGACCAAAAAGACTTCTCTTTTTCACTTGGACGCTCCGTGCGGCGAAATTTTCGACGCACAGCTTGTTCCGCGGCGAGAAAAACGCTGCACACCGACGCTGATCGACGCGACGCCTTCGGGATGACTGGAACTTCGACGCACGGCCTCGCAAGGACAACGCCGCCCGACCTCCAGAGGAGAAATCGACGGGACGCCTGCCGTGAGAGCGAAACTTCGACGCGCAGCCCCGCAGAGCGATGCGCAGCCGGAAAACAAGCAGGAAAATCCACGCACAGACCCAGGACATCTGGTAATCCCCGCGATCCACAGAAAGAGGCTGTCCGCGTGCCGGAAAACGACGCGCGACTTCCCCGCGTGGAAAATAATGACGCAAGTCCGTGTGTGCTGGTGAGAAATCGACGCACACACCATTTTTCTTCTGTGGCCCTCTGAGGAGATTTACCACTCCACACCAGGTACTTTGTGCTTGAAAGAGACTTTGTTTGCTTTTTAAAGACTTAAGACACTTTGGCCATCATTCTGACCTTGGCGGGCGGCGGAGGCCGCCCGCCAAAGTCCCGCCGTCAGGTTACCGTTCCGCGGTCGAAAGACCGCGGCGGTAATTCTGACTTTCCCGCTGGGCTGGCGGGCGGTCGCCTTCAGGCCGCCCGCCAGCCGAGCGGGAAAGAGGCTTCCACGATGAAGCCGGCTCGGAATCCAGCCGGCGGAGTGGAAGCTGTGCGACGGGTGCAGTTGCACCCGTCGCGTATTTCACTGTCTGCGCAGCAGACAGTGAAATACATTTAGGGGCCCTCTTACGGGGGCCCCTGCCAGTGGCATGGGCACTGCAGGGGCCCCCAGGGGCCCCGCGACCCCCCCTACCGCCATCCGGATCCCTGCGCCGCCTTGGAGGATTCTATGGGGCGGCGGTACACTGGCGGGAGCCCGCCAGTGGTGCCGGTCCGACCGCGGCTTTACCGCCGCGGTCGGAATCCCCATTGGAGCACCGCCGGCCTGTCGGCGGTGCTCCCGCGGTCCTCCGCCCTGGCGGTCTTTGACCGCCAGGGTCAGAATGACCGCCTTTATATCACTTTTCAGTGATATCTCTACAAATTCACATTGCAACTTTATTCGTTTTGACCTACAATTATCCTGATAAATATTATATATTTTTCTAAACACTGTGTGGTGTATTTTTGTGGTGCTATATGCTGGTATTGTATGATTTATTGCACAAATACGATACACATTGCCTTCCAAGTTAAGCCTGACTGCTCGTGCCAAGCTACCAGAGGGTGGGCACAGGCTAATTTTGCATTATGTGTGACTTTCCCTGACTAGAGTGAGGGTTCTTGCTTGGACATAGGGTAACCTGACTGCCAACCAAAAACCCAATTTCTAACACTAGCTATAGATATCTGCTGCACCTGTGTTCAAAATACCTATGGCTCTACCCTTACAATTTCCTCCACAATGACCCTTAGCTCCTCCTCAGTGAAACAAGGGTGTCTTTGTGGTGCCATGGGTGTTATGTGATGTGTGTTGGTGAGGGTGTGTTGGGTAATGTGTTGAGGTGTGTGATGTGGAGTGCGTGAGTGATATATAGGTGTTAATTGTGTGTGGCTCTAGTTGTGTCAGTGGTCTTGGTGTCTCTCTGGTGGCAATGCTTTGTACCCATAAACAGTTGTGGGCAATGTGGGTGTGTGTTGTATAGTGGTGTGGGTGTGTGTATGGGTATCAGGTGTGTGTTGTTTGAATTGTCCAACGTAGTGTTGTTTTGTATGTCTGTCCACTGTGAGTGTGGCGGTATGTACCGCCAATGGGTTACCACTGTTGAATGTCTGCTGTGGTGATTCGTGGGTCATAATGTGGTAGGCGTTGTTATGTTGGTGTAACGGTGTGGGTTTTGATACTGCCAGTTCATCACTGACCTTTGTTCTGGCGGATTTGTGTATGTGACTGAATTCTGTCGGATTGGTGTGTGATAATATGGTAAACAGATATCTGCCGCTGCGGCGGTAAGTTGGCGGCCGTCAGCGTGGCAGTAAGTGGGATTTACCGCCAATGTCACAATGAGGGCAATAGTCACAATGCCTAATCAATATGGAACTGAGAGAAGAGAAAGGAGAAGTGAAACAGAATCTATAGTACCTTGAAGAATTATCTAATAAGCACAACTTTCCTGATCTAGGTTCTCTACTTTTCAATAGGACTTCCTATATAAGAAGAGAAATGGACTCTGAGGTATTTTAAAAATCTCAGGACATTGAGATAGGAAGATCTGCAAATGGGTTCAAAGTGGAGTTAAATATACCTCCTGTTCTGAAGCTATGAAGCTGGTGAAATCTAGAAGTAGAAATACCAGGAAAATGCTGGTATACTGTTAATAGGTGTATACCTACTCTCAGTTATGCCTGCATACTCACCAACCCAAGAAATTTCTAGGGGATAACCATTTCTAGCACAAAATCACATACATCTTTTGGCGTCCCCCACAGCAATTTTCAGGTAAACTCAACAAGGTTGATTTTGTATCTAACAACATGATCAAATCTTTAATACAAATTCATAGTCAGTTGGTCAGTTTATCTCACATTTTAAAACAATTTTTAGAAAATGGCATATTGCTCGAGCAGTACATGACTGCTTATGAAACCTCAAACAAGGTAAATGGTAGTTTAAAAGCTGTATTACCAATTTACAGCATTGGCATGATCTACCACATCTTTCTAGGGATTAAGGGTCAGATGTAGCAAGGCATTAACGCCTCGCAAATGGCGAAAAATGCCGTTTGCGAGGCGCTAATGCCCGCACGCGATGCAGAAACACATTTTGCGAGTCAGAACCGACTCGCAAAATGTGTTTCCGACTCGCAAATTGGAAGGGGTGTTCCCTTCCTATTTGCGACTCACACCGCGATGTAAGTTGATTTGCGACCGCGAAAGCGGTCGCAAATCAACTCGCAGTTACCATCCACTTGAAGTGGATGGTAACTCATTCGCAAACGGGATGGGGTCCCCATGGGACCCCTTCCCCTTTGTGAATGATCACAAAATTATTTTTTCAGAGTAGGCAGTGGTCCTATGGACCACTGCCTACTCTGAAAAATACCGAAACAAAAGGTTTTACAAAAGGTTTTACAGCTCGTTTTCCTTTAAGGAAAATGGGCTGCAGATAGAAAAAAAAAACTGCTTTATTGAAAAGCAGTCACGGACATGGTGGTCTTCTGTCTCCAGCAGGCCACCATCCCCGTGAGTGCCTAGACTCGCTATGGGGTCGCAAACTGCGACCCACCTCATGATTATTAACGAGGTGGGTCTTTGCGACCCCATAGTGAGTCGCAGAAGGTGTCTGAGACACCTTTCTGCATAGCAAATTGCGAGTTGCAAATTGCGGGTCGGAAGGACTCGCAATTTGCAACTCGCAATTTGCTTTCTACCTACATCTGGCCCTTAGAGACTAATTAAATGATCATTGGCTTTGATGTTGAAACATCCTAATATAGCCACTACCTTTTACAGGCTTGATGCCATAGATAGAAGCCCAACAAAAGACCTGCAAAGTGATGAGAAGTTACCCCTGTCCCATTTGGGTTCTAAATCTACAGAATAACCAAGAAGAGACAATGTAAATTGGGGGAGTAAGAAAATGCTTGACAGTGGAAGAAAGAGAAAGAAGAAGATAGGGCTCTAATTCATGCTTCCGCAATTTCTAACATCATCAGAACAACCTGGCTCCCACAGCATAACTCTCCCATTTGTTTGGGAAAGTGTGTTGAGTGTGCATTCCTTAACATAATGTTTGGAACATTGCCTTCAAGTTCCACCCAGTAGCAAGTCTCCATCATTATCCTGGTTTGTTTTTCAAAAATTCACTCCTGTACCAAAGATGGGCCTAAGAGGGGAATGCACTTCCATTCTGGTGCATCACTGGAAGTTTAAGGATGTCTTCCAGGAAATAGGAGCAAATATCCTTCCACTGCATCTGGAATATAATTGCGTTATTGAGTTAATGCCACTATCAAACGTGAATGAGGAGTACAGAACAAGATTAAATTACAGATCACAATTCAGGTGAGCCTTGCCTAATGAACTCAACACCCGTAAAATTTTCACCTAACTCGATTTGCAAGGAGCTTACAATCTTCTGAGAATATGAAAGCAGGACAAATATGTAGGAAATGACCATGTTTTGTGTGGTGTACCCCCATATTTTTTGCCTTGACTGTCTTTGCTGGTTGTAAAACTCTGTTCACTATGCCCAAGCTAACGATAGGTAAGGTGCTGGTGTGCCTCATTTCAACATGATGAAATTGTCATATCCCTAATTGGCATATTTAGGCTCCCAAAAAGCCCTGATAGGTGTTGTCAGTTGCATGTTAGCCCTCAGTGCCAAGATGGGGTGTTGCATGATAAAGGCTATTCAAAATCTAGAGGCTAGCAAGGAGCTGATAAAGCAATAGTACAAACAGACAGCCATTCAAATGGAGTACCAACCAAGCCAGAAAGTGTGGCTTATGGAGTCTGAGGAGCTCAGAACCTACAGAGCAGGTCCCTATGAAATCAAAGAGTGGACTCCAGACATCCCGGAACCCATTAAGGTTACTTAATGTAAACAGACTCCGAAACTTTGAGAAGTCTGAAGTAATAATGCTTATAGGGACTGATGGTGGTGAGGAAGAGGGTGATTCCCTCCCAGGTGAGCAAGATGAGTGAGTGGAGGGAGTCATCATCCCACCCCTCACACTGACAGAAGAGCAGAAAAGGGACTGTTGACATTTACTGGGATGGCTCCCTTCATCCCACAGGGCTCACCAATTGCTGTACCCATAACATTGATAAGAGAGACAGAATCCCAGTCAAATATAAAATTTACAGGCTGTCTGACAAAGTGATAGCCATTACCAAAGATGGTTTGTCCATGATGCTGGAGCTGGGGATGACTGAGTCCTCCGATAGTCCAGGTCCAGCCAAGGGGTGCTGGTACCAAAGGCTGTCCCTCTGGGATGCACCCCAGAACTGAGGTTCTATGTGAATTATAGGGGCCTCAATTCAGTCACCAAGGCTGCTGCTCACCCCATCCCCAGGGCTGATGAGGTCATTTCCAAAGTAGTGGCTGCCAATTTCCTCAGAAGAATTGACTTGATGTCAGGGTATTGCCAGATTCCCCTAAATAACAGGACCAAGAAGAAGTGAGAATTCTCCATCCTATAGGGCACTTCCAGTTCAGAGGTATGCCATTTGGGTTGTAAAATGACCCTGCCACCTTCCAAAGGTAGGTCAGCTAGGTCCTGGCTTGGAACGAGAACCTCAGTTCTGCCTATGTGGACAGCGATGAGGTCTTCAGCTCCAGCTGGAAAGATCACTTACTCCACCTGAGGGAAGTGCTTAAGGCCTAGCAGCAGGCAGGCCTGGCTATCAAGGCCAATAAATACCCAACAGGTAAACGTTCTCTGGTGTACTTGGGCCAACAAGTTGGTGGGGGTTCGCTACAGCCTCTCCAACATGGAAGTCGGCCATTGTGGCCTGGAAACATCCCAAGACACAGACTCAAATTATATTTTTTCAGGGCCTCACTGGGTATTATAGGAGATTTGTCAAGGAATATTGCACCATTGTTGCACTGTGTCAGAGCTGACTTTCAACAAGCGGCCACAAAATGTGATGTGTACAGAGGTGTGCCAAAAGATATTTGACCCCCAGAATGAAACCATATGATCAGCACCACTCAAGGCACCAGACTACTGTAAATAATTCCCTGTTCTTTTGCTGACAAATGCTTCAGAGTGCGGTATCAGGGTTGTCCTCTCATAATTGAATGTTGAGGAACTGGATAAACTGTGGCATTTATAAGCAGGAGGATACTTCTCAGGAAACCGAGGTGGGGTACAATAGAAAGAGAGTCTAGTGGTCGGGGCATGAAAAAAACCTATTACCATACCTGTTTTGAACTCATTTCTGGGTTCAGACAGCCCACAGACTTCTCAGTTGGCTCATGCAAATGCTGGATGAGAATCCTAAACTTTCGAAGATGTTTATCCCCCTACAGGGTATGGGCTTTATGGTGGAACTTCACCCTATGACTGACCACACCAATTCTGATAGTCTTTCCAGGTTAATATGCCTTAGTGATGAGAGCTCCCTTGGAGCGGGTAGTTCTCACTGCCTTATTCTGGGACAAGCCAATGCAGGAAATTGCCATCTTGTGCATGGTGAACCCTTAGATGTTTGTGTTGACTGTTTTTGCTGAATGTAGACCTCAGGGCAGTGTAACCCCTGTTAACCAGTGGTAAATAATGTACATTAATAAATGCATGAACATTGGTGAAACATGCTGTGGAAAGTAGAGAGCTTCTGGTTCATTCTAACTTCAACAGTTTATTTATTAATGAATCTTGGATTACATACAACTCTTACAATGATCTTGGGGATCTTGGTTCTGCATGTCCGGTGGGCTGGGTAAATTGTTTAGAGAGCATGTGAAGTTAAAAAAGCTCCTATTGTAGACATTTTAAATGGTCGGATGCTCTTGTGTTTTTTTGCAAGTATCCAGCTCTCTAACATTAATAGGCATAATTGGCTACCACCCTTCAGGTTCAGCAGCAGCTTTAGTTGACCAACTGGTGGATTTGTTTCACTGCTACTCCTTTCTCATTCTTTTTTCTATTGGGAGATTTTAACCTCTGGGCAGATAAGCTGCGTAGCAATTACACCTTGGATGTAATCAGTTCATTGGAACTTCTAGGACTGGAGCAATTTGTCTCAGGACCTACACATAATGTGGTTCATATGCTAGATCTTGTCTTCAGTCTGCCAGACTCAATAAAGATGGTGAATATCTCACCTCAGATTTATTTGGATCATATTTTTTTCACACACTTCATTGCAGTTAGTTCCTGTCAAAGGCAATATGTTATGTGTACGCCCTTGAACTAGACTAAACACAGTTACACTATCCAAACAGCTGACACTCTCACTTCTTCCACTAGGTGATAGATATATAGATAATAAGTGGTCAACCTACTAGCAGTGGCTCAGGACAGCCCTTGATAACACTCTTATCATTAAGCAAATAGCTGACAGCATCATTGTCTGTCAGCCCCTTAGTATAATAATACATAAGGAGAAGCTAAAATAAGATGTTAAAGTATAGTGGGACATTGGAGAGCCAGCTATGCACCTGGAACTAATCTAGAACTTAAGTCAGCTCTAAAACACTATAAAAATGTTATCCTGGTGACTAAGGTTGACTTTCACAAGACTGAAATCTTAAATGATGAGAATCCTTGCAAAAAGGTGTTCTCAGTCACACATTCACTAGAGAATCTGAACTGCCCGGCCCAGAGATTTTTGTGTACGCAGTCTCTCTGTGACAACTTGGGACTGTCTTTGAGGAAAAATTCTCTATTATTAACAACCTTTAACAAATACTCACTTCTTATGGATGTTCTCACTCTAAATTTAGTGAGCCACCAGCAGTTGGTGAATGGCCTCCAGTGCTTTTCATTGCGGCTCACATTAAGTCTGATGAATTTTTAAAAAATGGTTTATCTACCTCTTCGGGCTCTCCACTACATATGATCACTGACAAAATTTGGTCACAACTAATGGAGTCTCCAGCAGACTCATTACATTCATTCTGTAAAGTTTTTTGCCTACCAGGCATTTGCCACTCGGGGTGTGGTACTAGCATCCTTTCAATAGCCACTGCCAGTGTAACATGTACATTGCCTCCCGTATCAAGCTCATTCCATCAGGAATCTGCTGCCAGTATAGCGCCTGCAGAACTGTAACATCTAGATATTGTCAGCGGGAACCCACCAGCCTGAAGGCCATGGAGTACACTCCTTCGAGGCGGTCAGTGGCTCAGCCACAACAATTCTAAATATGGAGGTTGGAACTCCTTTGACTTGACGGAGAACTTGGGTCTGCCACTGCAGCAGGTTGGGGGTAATCCCATCAAGATCTAAATCAGGCCCTAAGTCTCTTGTATCTAAACTACCCAAATGGTGTTACAACAAAGGTTGCAATATATCCGCAGCTTTCTTCATGCTCTGATAATAACCTTTATTCAAATCAAGTCGAGAAAATACTTTGTCACTATTCAAATGCGTTTCTTGTCAGCAATGTGCGGCCCTTGAAGTTGTTCATGTTCAATTGCTTTGTTCGCCTACCTCTTATCAATGGATGTGCACACAGCTCCTTCATGGTCCTTTTTAGGCACTACTACTATGGGCTTCGCTTCTTCCTGAAGAGGAAAAGGGTTGGTAGAATGATCTGCGTCAAAAATCAGATGTTAAACTGTACCAGGGCTGGGCCTCCCCAAGCCCACTGAACAAAGGAGGGAGCCTAGACCTCTGAAGAAAACATAGGAAGTGGCTCCCCTTTATAAAAATCTAGTGAGAGAGGCCCTGGCAATGATATTAGTGAGGGTTGGAGCTGAGGCCCCCGGAGGAGATGTGAATAGTGATACTTGGATGAAGCCATTTTGAACTGTCCCAACATGCTATGCAGTAGGGTTGGCACAGGGGCGGAGAAGTGACTTTGTACCTTGGAGCTGGCCAGGGGTGTTAAGTGGATGTGTCAATGGAAAATGGCCTGCCTGTAAATGACAGCGTGCTACCACACAATACTTTAGTAATTTATTTTTGACAGTGTGCTCCATAACGCACTATAATACATCTGTACCTCTATCCTGCTGAATGGTTCTGGCTCATTTGCTACAATTGTTCTCTTTGTGAAAATGGAGGTTTCACAATTCCTGTAACTTCAGTGATGTAACATTGATAGCAGCACCCCCACTCTAAAATATGTTTGTGCACCATCCTGTGCTTCACCACCTCACATGATGTGCAATATAAATGCAATTACAATTACTGAGATATCATGAGTTCACACGGTGCAGCCTAACCTGAGCTGCCTCTTATAAACTGTCCACCTAATTTAAGTATTAGACTTCAGTTATGCCATTATCTGTAAGGTGATCTGTTAAATTGTTATGTCAGATCAAATTCTAAATCAAATAGGCCCTCATTATGACTCAGCCGCCCGCCAAGATTTGACCACCGGGCCGCCGCCAATGCGGCTGCACTCTCGCCACGGTCATTTTGAGATCACTGCTGGGCCAGCAAGCGGAAACCTGGTTTCCGCCCGCCGGCCCAGCGGGGATCTCAGACGCAACACAGGAGCCGGCTCCAAATGGAGCTGGCGGTGTTGTGGCCGTGCGACGGGTGCAGTTGCACTCGTCGCACTTTTCACTGTCTGCATAGCAGACAGGTAAAAGCTGCATGGGGCCCTGTCAGGGGGCCCCTGCACTGCCCATGCCAGCAGCATGGGCAGTGCAGGGGCCCCCAGGGGCCTGACGACTCCCCGTACCGCAAGCCTTTTCCTGGCGGTTCAAACTGCCAGGAAAAGGCTGGTGGTAGGGGGACTCGTCATCCCCTGGGCAGCGCTGCTAGCAGCGCTGCCCTGGCGGATTAGAATCGCTGGGGCCATTGTGGCGGAAAACCGCCGCCCCGGCGGTGCGACCGCGGAATGACCCAGAATGCACCGCCAGCCTGTTGGCGGTGCTTCCGTCACAACAGTCCTGGCGGTCTTGGACCGCCAGGGTTGTAATGACCCCCAAAGTGTGCGTTTGCTTCCATTGATATGATTGGAGTGACAATTGCCCTATCATGTCACTTCCTCTCCCTATCGTATTGTATGTGAATCGAAGTCCATGATAAATATATTTAGCTCAAGTCCTGTGGAAGGGAGTTTCTACTTTTTACAAGAATGATCGGTTTCATGATGCTCTTAAAAATATGTAAAAGCAGTTGAATATCTATGCTTTGTTTCAATGTGCCTGCAAGATTTAGAAGTCTGTCAACTCAGATCGCGTGGATAACGTTAGATCAGCACAACAGACTTTCAGCGTGTGGATATAGACAGCTATTACTTGTATTAGGTTTTTGGGACTTGTTCATATTAGTAGTAGATATGTAATACATATCCAGCAAATAAAAGACTCCAATAGCAGAGGTTTGGACACAAAAACATGTCATTAATCTATCACACATATTAACGTTTCGAGGTTGCTTTACTAATTTTCTGTGCCATCTGCTCTCCCATGACTTTTTAATTAAGGATGTGAGACTTCCTGCTGAAAGTAGAGGCATGAGGGTCGGTATTACTTATGTGATGTAAACACTGTGCACGTAAGCACTTGCTCTAGGTGAACTACGCACGAATATGGCAAGTGTGTCATTAACATAAAAGTTGTACCTTGTCTTGCCTTGAGGCTTGCTGTGAAAGTTGGTACTTGCACAAATATAGAGCATCTAGTTCCTACGTAGGGCAGCATCCCAGCACACTGAGTGGTTGATTACGGACTCCATCAAGGTGGGTGTAGTAAAAAACTGCATTCTTTCATGAGGGTCTTCAGGATTCACCTCAATACCATGGTGTAGTCTGCCCATACACAGATATTGACAGTGTGGCCAATGTTGCACTGTCTGGGTATTGACTGAACGGCCTTACCATTTCAAGGGGTCAGGGACCCACTCAATAGTGGAGAGCAGGCTGAGGCTACAGCCTAATATGCAGGATGACTTGTATGATTCCACTGACTCTCTCTCTTCCAACTGACAAATTTTACTGGGAGAAAAACACATAACACTGTGTGAAAGGGGCATTCCATGTGTGTTGCTGTGGGTGTTCTCATGCAACACCCATGGAAATTGATGGAATCTGATGCATTCCCATATTTATAAGGCTGGGAATGCGTCAGATTTCTTTGACACCTCACAGGTGGCATTAGAGTGGTGTAACGTGGAGAAATAACATTATGTTTCCCCATTTTTTTCTCTATGTGTGCTGCATTGTGCAGCACACATAGAAAGAGGAAAATGTCATGAATTGTTGTTTATGTGCAGGAAGGTGTCCCTATCTGCACATAAATAATCATCCCTGCAACCCAGGCACCCTTGTACCCTGGTGCAAGGGTGCCTGTGTTGGCACTAGGAAGCAGTTTGTGGGCCAGCGCAGAGGAAAGTACAGGGGTACGTTGTATTTCTGTAAAGATGATGCATCGCTGCACTTTCAAAATGATGCAGCTTGGCGCAGCAAGCTGGCTTGCAACACCACACTGTATCATTTCCTTTGTAAATGAGCCCATAAATGTCTCCCACCTCTTTGGTTGTAAGCACAAAAGTGCTGGCTCTTTTGAGCTGCAGGGATTGAGGCCTATAGTAGTTTAAAAAAAAAAAAAAAACAATACCCTTGGACTATACTTTCTTAAAATGTGATGTGTGCTCTCGCTCATTTGTCACAATTGTATGACATGGCTTTTAATCACTTGATAAGTAAAAAATGTTTCAATCAATGCAGGCCTGGCTTTAGATGGCCTTATAGATATAAAGTAAGGCAGCGCAGCACAAGTCACTGCGTTGCCTTACTTTGCATCGGAGATGCGCTCCATGGGTGTTTCAGTGGGTGTTCCCTTACAGGACCCATGCATTATGATGCATTCCCAGATTTGTAAACCTGGGGATGCTTCAAAATCCCTTGCTTCTCCAGGGGTGGCATAAGGGTGTCGCAACGGGGAGAAATAACATTACTTCTCCTTGCTTTTTCCACTTTCTATGCATGTGCATTCTGCAGCACACATAGAATGAGGAAAATGCCTCTTATGATTGTTTTCCTGCACAAAACAATCATGCTCCCAAAGGGAGCATGGCAGCAATTTGTTTGGCAGGGCAAGGGGCAAGGACAGGAATATTTTGACAAAGAGTAGCGCAGCAAGAAGGTTTGCAGTGCTGCCCTGCGCCAAAAGCTTGCAAATGATGCCCTAAGTGAATGGAGTCTTTGAAACCTGAGTATGTCAATATGTGAGCTGGTATTTACCGCACGCAGCAGCAATACCTCAATGGCCATTATTTACATGTTGCAATAAATATATTTTTTATGTAAATATCCATATCACCCATGAGAAGCCTATGCTATCAACCTGAGTATTCTAAAGGCATGGCTACTTCTGTTCAGTTTTCTACAATTAATATCTTCCCCCACCCAGCCGTTCTGCCCGCATCCAGTTTTTCATAGTTTTGCAATCTTAAACTAACAATTAAGTAAAACAACATTTAGCTTTAGCCCCAATTTCGATTGTATTCTTCACCATTAAAATTGATACTGTCTGACTAACCTTAGTGTCAACATTCCCAGTTCTAGATATTAAACTGCCTAATTGTTGCTGACCCACATGGGTCTGACTATGGAACCAAAAACAGCATTGGCAAAAATCCTCACATTAGCCCCACTCCCTTCGTCTCCTTGTCTGGTCCAAATGGTTTCAGAAAACGTCATGTGCTCCACGTCCGGGTCAGGATGGCTTGTTCATAGGACATTTATTCTTGTTTGATATTAAAGGTTACAAGATTTTACTTGCTGTAAAATGGCAATATTACAGAATTCTTTAACAGCACACTTTTGTATGTTTTTTTCCAACATTAGTGATATAGTATTTTAATTAATGATGAGTCGATGTTATAGACTCAGGCTCACATTTACTAAGTGCTTGAGTTTCGCTTGCGTCAAACAAGATGATGCAAGGGCAATGCAAGTACTTAAGTGAGCGTGGCTCTGTGTGGCATAGTAAATCAGGAGTAATGCAAGGCAGTGCAAGTTGATGCCTTGCATTACTCTGCCCTGGGAAGGCGTTCCATGGATGAAGCTTGGGTCTTACCACACATCCACCCTTGGTTTTTGGCACATTCCAAGATGTACTAATAATAGTAAACCTGGGAATGTGTCAAAAAGCTGTGCCTTCCCAGGGGAGGTGTAACAAGGAGAAATATGTTTATTTCGCCTCGTTTTTTCCTCTTCCTACCTGTGATGCATTCAGCAGCACATATAAAGAAGAAAACGTCTCAGAGGACTGTTTTGGTGCAGGGAGCTGCCCCTTCCTGCACAAAAACAATCCTACCTGCAATGCAGGCACCCTTGCAGTATGGTGCAAAGGTGCCTGAGTTGGCTCTTGGAAGCCACTAGTGCGCCAGCGCAGAGAGAACAGGAATGAGCCATAGCTTAGTAGATACAGCGCATTCCAGCCCTCTCCATTTGACACAGCACAGCCAGTTGTCTTGCTGCGTTGTACTGCGTCAAATGTTAGTAAATCTGCCCTTGAGAATATAAGGCGTTTTACATGGGTATTCACAAGTAGCCAGAATAAATATGTGCCATCTCTCTCCTTTGTCAGCTCGATTAAATGCAATGTTTTATGCATTAGTTGTATACATCTGACATCGGACTGTCTCTACTGCTTGATATTTTCTGCACAGAACCTGCAGGCTATTTTGATCTTCACAGGAAAATATCTGTGAAAATACAGCACCAAAGGGCAGCCTTTATGGCAATAACAATGACGAGCGTTTTTCGCAAACGAACAATAAGGAATGATAGAGGCAGCAGGGGGCACGTGATATTTAATAGGCTGAGAAGCAGCATGTGAACCTCTGTCCATTCAGCAGGAGTGCGCTATCCATTTTACTCAGTCTCTGCAGGGGATGTGGTGCAGAGCTCTCCACCGCAGCAAAAGCATAAATAACAATTTGTCATTCTCAGAAATGGCACTTAGCGGGAAGCATTCAGACATTTAGTCAAATTGTGAATCATGTTTGTTGTCAGGATCCATTTATCTGGAATATTGACTTAGCTATGCTGTCTGACTATATGCTCTGCAACTCTGAAGTAATTAAGACAAGTGATAAACCCTTGTAACTGCAAAAAGAGAAGGCCCTCGGGTGCACAGCACATAATTGTACCTTCAGATGCCAGGGGGGTGTAGCATTTCTTTTTATTCTTTTGTTGGCCTAGAGAAAATTGAAAAAGAAAAGTATAGCGATTAGTGTTTGAAGTTAGGAAAACTGTAGCAAAATAAATTGTATGTGCAGAAATAAATTCCATGCAACAAAAGCATTTCTGTTTGTAAGAAAATGCCTCTTTTACCATGATCACCCCAATTGTTTAGTAAAGATGCTGCTGTTGTTTGCTTTTTTGACTCTGTGCACTGGGACTGTGATAATTAAGCCCCAGTACATGTGTTCTGACTTCTAAAATCTGTTGAAATAGGCTAAAACCTAATTGGCAGATTTTCCTTACCTGTAAATCCCTAGTATATGGTACAAAGTGTACCCACGGCCTGTAAGTTAAATGTCATTAGTGGACTGCAGCATACACTGTGCCACCACTAGAGTGACAATCCAAAACCTGACTGCAGGCATACCACTGTAGCCTGGCTGCACATTTTGTTAAACTGTAATTTTGACCTGAAAAATAACCTTTTTGAGAGGCGTAAACATTTCTTTTAAATATTAGTAAGTCACTTCTAAGAAGACCTTAATGTCTAATAAGGTAGGGTGTAAAGTATATTAAAGTAGGACAGGTAAAAGGTTAATGTAAAACATGTCCTTACCCTGACAAGACCACAAAAGCTATCTGCACTGTAACAGGGTTAGGTGTTCCATAGTAAAGCATTTGGAGTTAATACTAAAATTATATAGAGGTATCCCTGCCTAGGAACCAGCTTTCAAGTTTTTTCTTGGACTAATAAAAATATTTTTTACAAATCCAAATCCTAAATGTTTTACAAAAAATACTCTTGCCTGCCCAAAACCCTCTAGAAGTCGAATTAGAAGACAAAGGTCTTGGATGCGAGGAGTTTTTCTGTATCCCTGACAGGATGACCATTAGGACAGTGTCCAGGAAGCAGATGTAGCTAACTCCTAGGCCTGCCCTCTTTTTTTCTTTTTAGCCAACCAGGTACCAATCCCAATGGGGAGAACTTGCCCCAAGAACCAGTTTTGGGTGACCACAGAAGAGGGGCTGCTCATTTCCCTGGCAATATCTCTCGGGTGGGCACAAGAGGCCTGCACAATGCACAAATGGTTCTACTATGTTGGTTTTAGGAAGAGAGGGGCAATGTGGGATTGCCTGCAGAAGGGCACACAGGAGCTACTGCAAACGTGGATAGGGTTACCCAAGGAGCTTTTTCTCTAATAGTTAGGCAGAGGCCAGAGTCACCTCCACCCACAGGCAACAATTAGGCATAAATGCAGTATCCCTGAACACTCTTCAAAACACTACTGGACCTGTGGAAGATAGAAGGAGGAGTACACCTCCTGATGAGACCTTTGAGGGGAATCCTAAGGGCTGAATCTGTTCCCACATGTACCCAGGACCACGAAGTGGACTCCAAGAGCCAGTTAGTGGAGCCCCTGTTAAGCTACAGGGATACAAAAGCTGGAAGAGCTCAGATGTCCAGTTCCCGCTGGACCTGACCTCGACCCTTCAGGGTGCATCTGTTTGGGGTGATTCATGACCCCCAGATACTGTTTCTGAGATCCTGGAACCTTTGGCTGTTGTTGGAGTGCACTCCTCCTGCGTAAACATTAAGGGGCTTATTTACAAGCCCCTGTGGTGCAAGGTGGCGCAGCAAGTGTCTTGCTGCTCCACCCTGTGCCAGTGGGAAAGGGCAGAAATGCATTGTATCTACAAGATATGCAAAGTGACTTAGCACCACTATGTAAATGTGGAAATGGCCACAGCACCACTAGAGTGTCACTGAAAGTGACGCTCCGGTGGCCCTAGTGGCTTGTAAATAAGCCACTAACACCTGGCACTTAAAAACTTTCTATAAGGGTGCATTGTTGCTGGTCCTGACTTTGGTATAGCCCCTTCTATTTTCTTATGTCAACACCAGCATTTGTCGATTCTTAACCCCTTCTCTCAGCGACAGCCCACTGTCTTCTACACTGATGTTGGGAAGTAAATTTTCCACCCAGACAAGCCTGGTCCTTGTATTTAGCTCACGCTCCATCAGAGTTGGCCTTAAATTGTGCCTGGCTACTAGCCACAAGTTACAAACCCCGTCAGTCTCCATTACCTCAGTTTAAAAAAAGTATTTTAAGGACCATTTATTAAACTGCAAGCAAGACATAACTATAGACAGAGTCATATATTACGTAATTGGGGAATAGCTATAAATAATGGAGCAAGTGCAGTGGCTCAGTTGCCCATGCATGTAAAGGGCACTCTGCACTCCAGTTATAGCTATATTTTTCACTTTCACTCAAGGGGATTTTTCTTCCTTGCACTGTGTCTCATGACATCCCATGACATTCTTCTTAAGTTATTGTACCTAACTGTGGTTTTCTGGAAATTAATTAACATCGTGGAAAAGAACACAAGGAGAAAAACCAGCATGGCCACATGGGAGATGAGCTCATGAACATGCTCCTTGCTACAAAAATATAATTTGATTATTTTTTGGAGGATGCATGGTAAAGGCATCACAGTCATGTAAACACTCTTAATCTTGACGTGAACTAGAATTGCATGCAAAATGTTTTTTTTTCATAAAGCTCACGAAAAGCAATAGTTATGTGCATCAACTTGCTTATTGCTTTGCAAATGTCAGCCTGAAATTGATTACACACTAAAAAAAGGCATTCCACTGCCTAACAGAAAACAAAAAACCTAGGGGCAGATTTATGGAAAGTGGCTGCGCCCCTTATCACCCCCCTACCGCCACCATGTCTGCGTCGTATTTAAAATACGACGCAACATGGCGCAGTGTAGGGGGCAATAACATCATCTTTCATTACGCTATTGATGTACTCTGCAGGAGTAGCGCCAGAATATTGGTGCTACTCCTGCAGAGTACATAGGGCCCCACTATAAAGAATTGAAGGCCCCTTTTAACACCTGCTCTTGAGCATGTGTTAAAAGTGCCATAAAAAATGGCATAAGGAAATCTCATAGATTTCCTTACGCCATTTTCCAGATCCCCTAATGGGGGAATAGCCCCTTTGCATACATTATGCCTGGCACAGGCATAATGTAGCGCAAAGGGTTGCAGAGTGGCGCAATGCATACATTGTGCCACTCTGGAAAAAGGGTGCTCGGATTTTGGCCTCGTTGGGCCGTATTAACATCAAAATAAATGAGATTAATGTAGCGCAAGGTGGCGCTAGGGGTCTATAAATAGGCCCCTTACACTACTCTCTACTGGGGAGGAAACAGCCCCTTACATCGCTCTCTGGAGTGTGTACCCTTTCCCTGAGATCCATTGACATTATGTCTCTGTAGGTTTTTGATTTTCCACCTAATCACACACAATCATGTGCATGTGCTTAGGTCCTTCTCTGTACTGGCATGAAACTCAGAGTGAGGCTCTGCAGTCTAGATGGATAGATAGATACTAACCCTCTTTTTTGACAATGACTACTTCTGTCATCTCATCAGGCTGAGATGAAACAATTACCAGTGGTGGCACCACCTTAATACAGTAGAAGAAGCTGGCCTCATCCTCTTCGGTTGGAGAGCAGGCCATTGCCATCCTCTGTTTAAGTGGGTCTGGCAGTTAGTTTTAGCTGAGCCACTTGCTCCAGCCAAATGGGACACAGGTGATGCAGGTGCATTTCATCTGCATGAGTGAAGTGGCGTGAGGTAGCTTGGAGATGGAGAATGTATATGCTGTTTTTCTGTACACAAGCAGGAATCTATTCTGGAACTCCTTTAACTGTATGGCTGACAATATGGCGTTTGAAGATTAACCTGTCAGACAGAGATGTTATTTGTCGGAAAACCGGGGAATATTCCTATGTCATTTGAAGTGAGCAAGGTTCAAATAAATACCCACCAGCTCCGGATCTTGAAGTTTGCGAATAATGAATTATTCCCGTACAGGGGTACAACATTAATTAAATAACATCCACGTTTAATTAAACCAGAACAATCTTGACATAAACTACGACAAAACTAAAGTTTTTGGGGCATATTTATACTCTGTTTGCGCCGGAATTGCATCGTTTTTTTTGACGCAATTCCGACGCAAAACTAACTCCATATTTATACTTTGGCGTTAGACGCGTCTAGCGCCAAAGTCCATGGAGTTTGCGTCGTTTTTTAGCTTGGACACCTACTTTGCGTTAATGAGATGCAAGGTAGGCGTTCACGTCTAAAAAATTGACTCCGAGGCATGTGCGCCGTATTTACACTCCCGGGCAAAATTCACGCCCGGGAGTGGGCGGGTCAAAAAAAATGACGTACGCCGCTTTTGCGCCGTTTTTTAGCGCCTGGAAAAGGCAGGCGTTAAGGGACCTGTGGGCTCTGAAGGAGCCCAGAGGTGCCCTCCCATGCCCTCAGGGACACCCCCTGTCACCCTTGCCCACCCCAGGAGGACACCCAAGGATGGAGGGACCCGTCCCTGGAAACTTAAGGTAAGTTCAAGTAGGTATTTTTTTTTTTTTTTTTGGGTGGCATAGGGGGGCCTGATTTGTGCCCCCCTACATGCCACTATGCCCAATGACCATGCCCAGGGGACAGAAGTCCCCTGGGCATGGCCATTGGGCAAGGGGGCATGACTCCTGTCTTTGCTAAGACAGGAGTCATTTCAGTGGGGGTTGGGAGTGAAACAAATGACGCAAATCGGGTAGAGGCGAAAAATTTGCCTCAGCCTGACTTGCCCCATTTTTTGACGCCCAAGCTCCGGGGCATATTTATACTCCGTTTGCGCCGGAATTGCGTCGTTTTTTTTACGCAATTCCGATGCAAAACTAACTCCATATTTATACTTTGGCGTTAGACGCGTCTAGCGCCAAAGTCCATGGAGTTTACGTCATTTTTTAGCGTGGACACCTACTTTGCGTTAATGAGATGCAAGGTAGGCGTTCACGTCTAAAAAATTGACTCCGAGGCATGTGCGCCGTATTTACACTCCCGGGCAAAATTCACGCCCGGGAGTGGGCGGGTCAAAAAAAATGACTACTGCTGCTTTTGCGCCGTTTTTTAGCGCCTGCAAAAGGCAGGCGTTAAGGGACCTGTGGGCTCTGAAGGAGCCCAGAGGTGCCCTCCCATGCCCCCAGGGACACCCCCTGTCACCCTTGCCCACCCCAGGAGGACACCCAAGGCTGGAGGGACCCATCCCAGGGACATTAAGGTAAGTTCAGGTAAGTGTTTTTTTTTTTTTTTTGTGGCATGGGGGGCCTGATTTGTGCCCCCCTACATGCCACTATGCCCAATGACCATGCCCAGGGGACAGAAGTCCCCTGGGCATGGCCATTGGGCAAGGGGGCATGACTCCTGTCTCTGCTAAGACAGGAGTCATTTCTATGGGGGTTGGGAGTGAAAAAAAATGTCGCAAACCGGATTGAGGCGAAAAATTTGCCTCAACCTGACTTGCCCCATTTTTTGACGCCCAAGCCCCATATCCCCCTACGCCGGCGCTGCCTGGTGTACGTTGTTTTTTTTCACGCACACCAGGCAGCGCCGGCGGCTAACGCCGGCTAACGTCATTGATTAAATACGGCGCCCGCATGGCGCTTCAGAATGGCGTTAGCCGGCGCTAATTTTTTTGACGCAAAACTGCGTTAGCGCAGTTTTGCGTCAAAAAGTATAAATATGGCCCTTCATATCCCCCTACGCCGGCGCTGCCTGGTGTACGTCATTTTTTTCCACGCACACCAGGCAGCGCCGGCGGCTAACGCCGGCTAACGTCATTGATTAAATACGGCGCCCGCATGGCGCTTCAGAATGGCGTTAGCCGGCGCAAATTTTTTTGACGTAAAACTGCGTTAGCGCAGTTTTGCGTCAAAAAGTATAAATGTGGCCCTTTTTTTTTTTAAAGGAAAATCACAAGAACCTAGACATTCTGATGCCATCAGATCTTAAACACCCCATCCTAAAAATACTTCGGGGTGGCATTTGAATCAACAGGCCAACACAAAGTCCACGTGTAAGAACTCAAAAAGACAGAGGAAGGCGTAAGGTTCGCATTAGCTAAAATAGCACACCATTTCCATGGGCCTGCATTGAAACTATTAAAAAATGTATTACACGCAAAATATTTACCATCAATAACATACAAACCGATAATCTTCCCTTCCTAATTTGACAATTAACTTAATAACGTATGCACGCAACTGTATATTTCAATTATTAATTTGCATAACTCCATATGCCAAGCCAAAATCAACTTGGAATTCAAACTTGGGGAAAATCGAATCCTTGATTCAAAAAGCCACACTAGTAAAAGTCAGGTTCAAGTTAAAGCACGCGAACCAGGGCTCACTTAAATACCATTTCTTGAAAGATTTGGAGGAGTCAAATGCACTGCGTGGCCTACACCAATCGTTTCTATTCTGAAGACTGCCACCATCAGATTACATTATGGGGCATATTTATACTCCGTTTGCGCCGGAATTGCTTAGTTTTTTTTGACGCAATTCCGATGCAAAACTAACTCCATATTTATACTTTGGCGTTAGACGCGTCTAGCGCCAAAGTCCATGGAGTTTGCGTCATTTTTTAGCGTGGACACCTACTTTGCGTTAATGATATGCAAGGTAGGCATTCACGTCTAAAAAATTGACTCCGAGGCATGTGATGTGCGCCGTATTTACACTCCCGGGCAAAATTCATGCCCGGGAGTGGGCGGGTCAATAAAAATGACGTACGCCCGCTTTAGCGCCGTTTTTTAGAGCCTGCAAAAGGCAGGCGTTAAGGGACCTGTGGGCTCTGAAGGAGCCCAGAGGTGCCCTCCCATGCCCCCAGGGACACCCCCTGTCACCCTTGCCCACCCCAGGAGGATACCCAAGGCTGGAGGGACCCATCCCAGGGACATTAAGGTAAGTTCAGGTAAGTGGTATTTTTTTTTTTTGTGGTATAGGGGGGCCTGATTTGTGCCCTGGGCATGGCAATTGGGCAAGGGGGCATGACTCCTGTCTTTGCTAAGACAGGAGTAATTTCTATGGGGGTTGGGAGTCGAAAAAAATGGCGCAAATCGGGTTGAGGCGAAAAATTTGCCTCAATCTGACTTGCCCCATTTTTTGACACCCAAGCCCCATATCCCCCTACGCCGGCGCTGCCTGGTGTACGTTGTTTTTTTCCACGCACACCAGGCAGCGCCGGCGGCTAACGCCGGCTAACGTCATTGATTAAATATGGCGCTTCAGAATGGCGTTAGCCGGCGCTAATTTTTTTGACGCAAAACTGCGTTAGCGCAGTTTTGCGTCAAAAAGTCTAAATATGGCCCTATATCTTATGAAACATTCAAAACGATTTTCAGGAGAGAGAGATCAGTGTAAAATCAAGAGAAAGGTATTTGATGGGAATTTGAAGAAAGAAGCATGCCCAACTAGTAGCTGACATGCAACCAACTGGCCCGCAAATCTATTTGAACCTTTCACTTACATGGGCAACAAAACTTAAATTCTTAATATTACACTGTGGATTGTTTGATGTGGGTGAACTACAGCAAACCTGGTGATACAAAAGAGTTAACCAGGCATGTTGGTTTTGCACTTACTGTTAGAATCGCTAGCTCATGTCCTTTGTGTTTGTCTAGCCCTTGAAACTCAAAGAAAACAGATTCTATATTCCAAATTGTGCAAAGCCAATGCCATCAGAAATTTCCTTTTGCTTTGGCTGCAATCACGCATGCTCATTTGCAGAGCTACAAAATGTTAAAATATTCTTTAAAACACATAGAACATTTATCCATAAATTGAAGCTAAAGCATATATTTGTCCAATTCAAACTGCACAAAACACTAATTGCATTTTACAATAAATGTACTATTGTGCTGTAACTAAGTTTTAATGTGACACTGTAATGGAATTGTTTTATTAACTGCACATCATGCACAGAATTACAATTTTACATTGAATAGTTTTAAATAGCTATCAATAAAGTATTATTAGTATGCCCTCTCCTTTGAAACCAGACTTAACCAACGAGATATGAACGCTATGACACACATCTACATACAAATACTAGGTAGAACGTCTAGTCGATGTTTCCAGGGATTTGTTACTGATTGGTGAGCAGCAGTGTGGAGGAGAAAATCTTACTAAGTTCCAGGGTTGGTGTCCTTAGCGGCCAAACCCTCTCCCAAGTTGGACACAAACCAGAAATCGTGCATCTTGGTAGAAGTTCAGCATGGAAGTCCTTTGAGGAAGGCACATTTCTTGCTGAACTGAGGAGGGAATACTACGTGTATCTCTACAGGATGGCACTACCCAAAAGAGGAATCCACAGCCTAGCGTCCTAGAGAAGAGGAGTTGTGGAAGGCGGAATAGAAAACTGAACGCATCAGGCACTATATATGACTCTACTCAGATGTAACCTACTTGGAGCAATGGCAGGCCGCATTGCCCCTAAATCATTATTTGCTTTCTAGTGTCTCTGTTTTTGCTCCAAGGTTCCTGTTGCACGCCCCAATTATCTATGTTAATTCCTGAATGGGATTTTTCAGCCACATTTTGGGCGGTTGTATTAATGGGGCAGAGTGGGCATTGTTGATGGGCTCATCTTGAATCCAGTTCTGCATTGATTTTGGGTTAGGCATATTCTGATTATTCTGCACCTCTCATCGTGTGTCTCCATTTGACCACAGACTGTTGCTTGCTTGATATTTCTCTGTCTGCATGCGCTGTTTTCTGTCTGCTTTGTTCCTGCATAACCTTTCTGACTACTGTTCACTTTTTGATTATTTTTGGGCACTGGGCTTGGTTTGTCCTAGAGACTGAACAGGTGTGCCCTGGGGAGGAAGAGTACATAGATTGGTTTTCTTTTGAGGTACCCACTCATTCACTGAAGGGATTTTGCCTGTGGGTTACTTCCCCGATTTTCACTTTTTGATTTCCAGTTGGGGTTTCCTTCTGTTCCTCTATTGTGTGGGATGGTTCTGTTTCTTAAGCTTTGGACTTTAGAAATACTCTGCTCTGTTTGCCTCATGCTGCAGCTTCTAAGGAAAGGTTGGGGTTTTGCCTCAAGCTGGCACCTCTGCTTTCTTCTGTTTGGGTTTTCATGTGCCTTCAATTTCTCCTGTGGGTGTGCTTGACTCGGACCTTGCAGTAAATGGCTATATGTTGGTGCTTCCTTAAGCTGCTCCACTATGTTTCAGTGTTGTATTCAGAGAATTGTGAAATGTGGGACACCTTCCCCATTTAGTAATTCGACTGTTCCAGTGGAGTTACAGCTTTTCTTTAGTGAGTTTTTCTCAAGTCCCATTTGCTTGGGGTTCTGGCTAAGTTGCCCTATGTCCTTCGATTTGGGACTTGGTCTACTCCTGGGGAGAGATGCTTTTGTCCTGTAGGCATTGTCCCAAATGCTACCTGGGTTTGTATGATGAAATATCAACCACAAAATATAGTAGTACAAAAATATTGTGATAAAAAGAAAGATCACAAAAACATTGACTTCTTATACTTATAATGTACAGCAATATCGTGATCAAAATATTGTGGTCCAAATTATCAACATTATAATAGTAAACATATATATTTATTGCAGTAAATATTAACATAATTTGAGATGCACGTTAAGTTATTATAAAATGTATATATCTAAATAAATATATATAACATAAAACATAAAATATTACAAAGAAATATTCATTTATTAACTTTTAAAAATAACTACATATAACTGTATAAATCGTTTACAAATTATAATTGATTACAAAATAAATGTTATTAGCAAATTATATATTACAATACATTTTTATACACATAAAATTAGTTCTTAAAATACAATTTTTAATCATTATAATCTATATTAAATCAGTTGATTTCTAGGCCGCTCTTCCAGGACCTCCATCATTTGACCTGTGGTTTCTCCTCAGGGGGCACCGAGGTAGTGCAAAGACAGTATTAGCCTGGGGAGTTGGGGACCAGGACAGTTTTTGAAAGTTGAGTCTTTGAGCAGGAGCTTCCCTGGCCCAACACGCAGGAGGGGTCTACAGCTTAGCTTTTGTATTCTGGATCCCCAGGCACAAGCCAGATAAAGAGGGCCAGGGTACAGCAAAGGACACGCCTGCGAGCCATGTCCAGTTGCAGGTCCAGACAGTTTCACTCACTGTAGCATGTCAGCTGGAAAGTTGCAGAGCTGGCGCTGCAGCTTGCTGTGACTCTGTAGCACAGAACAGGAGGTCAGCCACCTGCCGCTTGGAGTCACTTAAGTTAGCCTAGAACGGAGGGATTGGGTCCAGTCTTCCTTCTCAGAGAGCAGGGAAGGCTCCAACCAGCAGGGCAGTCTTCTGCAGAACACAGCAATCCTCAAGCAGCAGGACAGCCCTTTGGTACAGACAGGACAGGCTATGGGGAGGCCTCAAGCAGCAGGACAATGTGCGGAGGAAAAAGCATTCCTTCTTCTGTAATATCTGCAGGTCTAGGAGTGTGCTCAAGAGTGGCTCTGGAGGCTCAATAGTTATATCTGGTGCCAGCCTTTGAAGTAGGAACAATTCCTATACTCCCCTTAGAAATATATCTGGTTCTGGAAAGCTGTTCCCTACCCCTGCCAAAGCTCTAACATGTCTGGGATGACAAAAGACTGGTGTCAGGTTCCTTTGTGTATGTGCTTGAGCCAGCCCTTTGGAATATAAGTGGGGCAGGGAATATGCCTTCCCTAACCATTTGAGTCCAAACATTAAATTCTGACCTGCTCCAGCACGTATTAAATGTAATAAGTAACCCAGTGTTATCCAGTGGGAGAGATAGGTCTTACAGTAATTAGTAGGAGTTTCTCACTACCAGGACATGTAAAACGTAAACACACATTCCCTACCAATATTAAAAAACATTAGATTAAAAATGCTTAAATAGAGTAAACAAATCCCCATAAAGTAACCTATGATAAATAGCTCCAATCCAAAATCATTAAAACAAAGAAACAAATAAAAACAATACAAATATATAATTCAAACTAAAGTTCTAGAAAAATTAGAAAACTGCATTTATTGGTATTGGATGTAGATTTAATGTTCTAACTTCAGTCTAACAAACATTGTGTAAAGTATACACATTTTAAGCTAGATTTACTATTGTATTTTCAGTTTAACACACATTGGGAAAAGTGCATACATTAGTGGGATAGGGTCAAATTTACTACTGTAACTCCACTCTAACAAACGCTGAGGAAAGAGAGACATGAGGGTGAGGAGGGTGGCAGATTTTATTTTGTAACTCCAATTTTACAAAACATTAAAGACGGTGCAAATATTAGTAATGAGCAGATTCACTGTTCCAACTATAATCTAACAAGCATTGCATAAAATGCAATCATGGGAGGAATCATTTTAATATTCTATCTTCAGTCTCACATACGTTGATGAAAATGGATAATTGGAGGTGGTCAGATTTACTAGTCTAACTCTTGTCTAACAAAGTTGTGGAAATTATTCACATTGTGTGACTGAAATGTACAATCCTGATTCCAGTTTAACAAACATTGTGGATACAGTTTAACAAACATTGGGGAAACGCATACATTGCTGAGTTACAATTCAACACACACCAAATAAAGTAAATGAACATTAAAACAATTGTTACTTGTAAATACACAGTTGAAATATCTTGCATAATATAGTAATTCCCAATAGAAGTAAAATAACTCTAAAAATGAAAAAGTAGAAATTTTATAAAAAAAATAATCAAACTTATTTTGCATATTATTTTCTTTTGTAATAAATAATACGTACACTATTTCAAATAAGCACAATTCCTCAGCGATTCCAACATAACAAACAAACATAAAGAACTGTTGTAAATTAGAATTTAAATGCTTTTCATTAAATACTACTCAGCCTTTTCCCAACAAAACACACATGCCAATAAATTATTAAAAAAACATAAAAATCAAACAGTAACTTAAAAAATATTAAACAGGAAATAATGTTGAACATACTGATAAAATAAACAATTCCTAAAACACCAGGGCCTTACAATATACCTAAGAAATACATACCATAATAATTTACAAAAATGTATGAACTCTTTATAAATTGAAAATGACTTAACATATTAATATTATATTTCAAAACAATTAGCATAATTAATATACCAATTTATTAATATCAATTTAAACATACATACTTAAACACAGATCATTCAATGCCCCAATAAACCCTACAACACAAAATTAACATCTATTTTACTAATCAAAACCAGAGGTGGATGGAACTCCCAGAGTAAAATTAAAACTCCATGGGATTCTGTGGAGTTCCACAAATGGGCAGAATCTGGCATGACACACTACTCACATTGGGCCCGACTCACAAAGGTAAACTTAAACTTTGGGTCTACGTTTAGACCAAAAGTGTAAGTTTACAATTTCCAGGTATTCACAAAGGTAAGTTATGAGTAGTATCTTTATGTCCGCACTCGTGGTGTATCATCTGCACTTGGGTTGGATCATCCTTACTCGGGCCAGTTCATTCAGCCCTCTGCCAGAATCAGTGTAATTACATGCACCTGCACATTATCAATCCCACCTGCAACCCAGATCCAAAAACCATATAAAAGCAGCACACAAGCAAGAGTCTGGTTTCTCCACAACCCCACGGTGCCTGCCTGCATTGCATATCCTGAAGCCATGCTGCCCACTAGGATGAAAAGAAACTATGCAAAGGAGGAGACCACCATGATCCTGAAATGTATTGTGAGGAACTATAGGAGACTGCATGGTCTCCAACCCTACAGCAGCAGTTCCTCACAGAAGGCAGCTTTATGGTAGCAGTTGGCCACGGCAGTCACAGCATTGGGGGACGGCATCCGGACCGTGAATGACATCAAGAAGAAGTGGCAGCATGAGAAGAGGAAGGTGACAGAGAAGTACACCAGGATAGAGGTGGCCAGAGCTCTCCCAAGTGCACAGGCTGGAGCCTGCTTCCAACTCACCTCACTTGAGAGGGATGTCCTCTCCCCTATAGACCCCCACCTGCTCCATGGGCTGCCTGTGAGTGATGAATGCAATGTGGTGCCAGGTAATATGCAGTGATACTAACAATGACACCAAATGACTAATGTTTGTGATACTCAAAAACTGTGACCATGAACGCTGTCCCAAGTAAATGGAAACTATAAGGTTACTCAGTCCCTCATGAGTGTCACCTAGCCCACAACACTATAAGTACCTGAATCCTTTGTGATGGCAATTATAAAACCTCAATCCCAAACAGTGACCCATCACTGCTGCTTCATCCACTTAATACTGATGCATAGCAACAGAAAATGTCCCTCATTCATTTACCACTGCTGTTGGCATGTAGATGCACATGTGTAGTTATGTCCTAGATTGCACATAATCAAATATCTTGGTCATGTCTGATGATCATTCCCTTCTGTTGCCACATACAGCCAGAGAACAGTCACACACTGGAGAAGAGGTCCCCGCACCATCAAGGAGGCAACATCATGGAGCACAACAACCCATTCCATCAGCACAAACTGGTACATAACTATGGCTAGGGAGGGCATTATCTCCTACACTGTTAGCAGTCAAGTTATAGTTATAGTACATGTAATTCATAAACTGTGGCAAACCTGTGAAATGAATTAGTAAATGCTGTGTATCACATGGGTCAACTAGTATGTTAAATGAACACACACATATCATTGTAGACCCTGTGACATGTCCAGAAAGGAACAGCCTGCAGTGACCTCTGCAACATGTATGGGTGTGACATCTGGTCATGCATCAGAAACTGGGCGGATGTCAGAAAGTGGTAAGGGTTGAAAATGACTTCACAAAATGCTCATGCTTCTAAACTGTGGTGTGCATTTCAGCAGTATGTGTCACTGTTGTCACTCATCCCCATATGCTCATATATCGCTCATGACAGTATACCACACACCACCCTGACATGTTGGCCAATGATAGGTCAACCAAAAATGTATGTGTACAGTACCTACCTAAAGTTTTATATGGGCCCTTATGTAGGTTGGTTTTGCATGGGTCAGTGCTGCAAGATTATATGTTACAAGTCAGTATACCTCACCTCACAAGGTGTAAGGTGTTTGTGCCTTCCCAGGTATACATGTCTCTGCCACTCTGAGGAACTGACACAAGTGTTCCCATTGTTCATGAAATATCATTCAAGTGGAGAGTGAGGCAACACAGTGATTTGTTCAAGCTTGACAACCTCCATGAGGCCATTTCAACCATGCAAAGTGGTTTGCTGTGGCCACATAGACATGATTTACTGGTATGTGCAGCTGGAGCTGCACAGAGTGATCCTCTGTGCTTGAGGGGCTCATAAATTTGTCGACAAGTGCATCATGGTGAGGTGGAGTCACGACCTGTTTCTGAGTTCATGACATGGATACTTGCTGACAAAAAAGGTAATGATGTTGGTGAGGGGTGTACCAATACCAGCAGGCTTCCATTTTGGGAGTGTGGTAGTGGCTGGCAAGTTGTGTGTAGAGGAGGGGAAGCCTAGACATCCAGTGGTTGAACTGCACAACGTGAAAACAATAAAGGTGGGGATCAGCCTAGCTTTTCCACTTGACCAAAATGTGGGATCCTATAATAATGTTAATTTCACTTTGCCAACATGATCACAAATGAGTGAACCTCTGAACAGAGGACTAAAGGATGTGTTCTGTACATGACCGTATTCAGTGTCAGGTAAAATAGACCATGAAGTTGTACCTGTACATTGGAAACACAAGCCAAAGGAAAAGTGCACAGCAGAAGTGGCTAAACTCACAGTGCAAAATAAGCAATGTTGTCCTGTTGGGGGTTGAATAAATATTACCCATACCTTGGTTGATAAGTATGTATATCAAACATGTACTCGTCAATGTGCTGACAAAATTTGATGTGCAAAGATTAACCAGCTCTCCATGTTCTGGAAGATTCCTTTACAAATTAGCAGATACCACATCATACATAGGATGCATGATGCCAATTAAGATGTAGGTGTGTCAGGAGTAGCCAGTACAGGACACCCTAGTTATTTCCATCCTATACCTCTCGGTAACCTCCAAATACATGTTTGCCTGTTAGTGTGATACCTGGTTGATACATAGATCATTGATGCATACCTCTGACATGTACATGTGGAATCATCACCATCATCCTTTGCAATCAGTAATGGAAATGTATGTTACGTTACAGCTACTGCCAGGACTACTTCAGTGATATGGACGACACCATCGAGAGGTTTAGGAGACATCTTGGCTGCAGCAGTCAAACCCACTGCCATCCATCCATCAGGTAAGTGTGCCATATAGTGTTGTAACCAATTGATACTCTTACCTTGAAGAAGAACCAAATCCTTGTGGAAGTGGATTAGCAGATATTGCCATTTTAGCATCACTCCTGTAGTTGGTGTGTAAAATGTACCCTAAAAGATCAGTGATGTTGATGAAAGGTGTTCATAATCACATATAATATATTAAGAACATTTACCATGGTGCCACTTCTTTCCAAAGCTGCTGGATCACAGACCAGTTCTTCTGCTACACACTGAAGGAGCCCAGTCCAGCAGCTGACATCTAGGGGGATCATATTATCACACAGAACACTGGTTGGAACAGGTGAGTTTTCTTTTGCATTTCACATCTACATTGATCATCCCAATACCACAGTGTGAGCTATCATGTGTAGGGATACACAAACCAGGTCACATGTGGAACATCTGTTGATATAAAGATATAAAGATAATTTTACCCAATACCTGTCTTGTACTGTATCATGTTGTAAGCCAAATACTTTGCCTGTTGCAAACTCTGTCTTACAGGTGGTAAGGACGAAGACTTGAGTCTGGAGGAAGGACCATCTACCAGTGATGGGTGACAGGCAATCCAAAGGGAGAACCCACTCCTCTTCCGAGCTGCCTTGTTAGCTGCCAGAACAGCACAAGAGGAGGAGTAGGTGGAGGAAGAAGTAGAGGAGGAGGAAGATCCCAAGCTAATTTGAAGTGATATGAAGACCAAACCCCTGACCAGTCTTTTTGGCCTTCTCAGCTCACCAACAAAGTCCACGTCTGCTGTGGTTGGCATGGTGCCTCATCCTACACCCAAAAGGATTGCCCATTTCCCACAAATCCCACCCCAAAGCTCACAACAAGGTCAGACATGTTGGTTCCCCTACACACTACTACTCGGATAGTGTCTCCCAGGCCTTCTCTCCAACATTTGAGGGAGTTGCCTGCCCTGGTGAGGAGCAGGTAGCCCCTAGGCACAAATCTATTCCTTACAACCTCCTCCTTGCAACCACCTCCCCTGCTGGTGGTCCTGCTGGTCGTATCCCATCCCATGTGGAAAGGGCTGGCAGATATACATGTTGGAAGGTGGTAGGAAGGTTTTTTCCCAGCAGCAGTCAGATGTGAGGCAGGACATTTGTGACATAGGGGCTACACTGTCTGACATGTGTGCCTCACTGCAGGACATTAGCCGACTCCCACAAGTGGTGCACAGAATGACCCAGGTGTTAGAGACGATGGATAGATCCTGCCAAGTTAAGGGGGAGAGAGTGCAAGACACCATGCATTAGCTATGAAGATGATTGAGGGGATACACAAGATGATACAAAATCCTTCACAGTCAATGCATGGAGGGGACCCAACACATTTACCTGCAACATCTCACCCCCACCACTGGTTAGCAACCTTCACAGGGCTAACGCCATACAGATGGAAGAGAGTGCAAGATACCATGCATTAGCTATGAAGATGATTGAGGGGAAACACAAGATGATACAAAATCCTTCACAGTCAATGCATGGAGGGGTACCAACACATCTACCTGCAACATCCCACCCCAACCACTGGTTAGCAACCTTCACAGGGCCCCCAACAATCCACAATGGAAACAGTCCACTTGCACATGTTCTCCACTGGACAGGTATGTCCTCTCCCTGTACAAGGTCTGACATCCCCTGTCTAGACTTCCCCCACACTGTACAGGCTCAGACACCCCCTGTCCAGGCATCCCCCACACTGTACAGGCTCAGAAACCCCCTGTCCAGAAAGACCCCCCACACTGTACAGGCTCAGACACCCCCTGTCCAGGCAAACCCCACACTGGTCAGGCCCCGACACCCCCTTTCCAGGCAGACCCCCAGACTGGGCAGGTTCTGACATCCCCTGTCCAGGCAGACCCCACTCTATACAGGCTCTGACACCCCCTGCCCAGGCACACCTCCACACTGGACAGGCAACACACCCACCTGCAACTATGAACCCCTGGGAACACGCCATATGGCAAAGATCCTCACCACAAAAACTGAAAAGACACAAGCGAGGTCCCCCATGAGCACTGTAACATATGCTTGCACAGCACTAAGGAAATAAACATATTCCACATTTCACCTGAGTTGGGCCTTAGCTGATGATGTTCAAATCCTTAATGTGGCTGTTGGCTATGTATGTGTCAACAATGTGTGTAAGACATGTTTGTTACTAGAACCATTTGTGTACAGTCGTGTCATGTGGAAGGCATAGCTAACCAACTCCAGATGTAATGAAGTACACAACACATTTCTTCTTGATTTTTCTTTTTCATATAAATATCTTTGCAAAGTAATAAAAAAAAGTCCATTGGGAAGGGAGGAACAAAATCAAATATTACTCTTCACGGAGTAGGGGCAGGGGACACGGAGGGGACAAAAACAAGCACATCAGGAAACGTCAGGGAAATCAGTCTATGTACAAGGGGCAAAGAAAAAGTCCAGTCAAAGGGTAATGTCCAGTCAAATGTTATTCTGGTCATCCTCCTTTTAGACAACAATAAGATCCTCTGCTGTGGTGACCTCCTCCTGGCTGGCGGTTAGAGGACCTGACACCCCACAGGATTGAGACACACTGTGGGTAAGAGGAGTATGAGGGGAAACAGAGTGGGAGGCTCTATAGGCAGACACATGGACGGTTGTATGGGAGGGACGCTGAGACAGGGCTGAAATTATGGCTGGAAAAAGGAAGTGAGGGTGGCATTGATTGAATCCAAAGAACGGGTCAACTCCTCTCAGGTCCTACACTGTTCATCAATCAACTGCTGTAGGAGTCAAGAGAGGTTGCACAGCTTCTCATCAGATGCCACCATCACTTCCTGGGATGCAGCCACAGGGGTCACAATACAGAGAGGGGTTTGGGTGGAATAAGAGGGATGTGTGGGTGTCGGGACATGTGAACTCCTAGTGGGACTGAGGCAGGCACTTGGAGGGGGACCTGTGGCAGGGGTGGCAGCTGGGTGCCCTATTGGACTGGGGACTTCATGTTATAGGGAGGTGTCAGAGGCAATCCCAGGTGTTTATGTTTCCTGCTCTGGGGACACCTCCAGCAGATTGAGTTTTTCATTGTCTGGGGGAGAGGTGACATCCTCTCCCTCCGGCCAGAGGTGTCAAGTTCAAGGGCCCCCCTTCCGTTTCCACAGCCTTGGCCAAGTCATTGCCTTCAGAGTCTGACTGGGTGAGCGCACTCTCCCTGCCTGTAGATGTTACAGGTCCTTCTTCTTCTCCTTCGGTAGATGAGAGAGGCCGTGCCTGCCGACATCCCCAGGAAGCTCTTCTCGGCCCCTGGTCCTCTTCCTGGTCTTCCTGGCCAGCCGGATCCACTGAAATGGAAATAAGAACATTATGGGATTATTGTCCAAATCAAGGCAAGGTACATGAGTACAAGAAGCAAATGCTGACTTTTTCTCCTTTGATCTCACTGACCAATTCTAGCTGACTTAGATCCCAAATGTATGTGTACTATCACTGAGATGTCCAGGCATGAATCACACATTGACATCCGTCACAACTGAGGGTGTAATACCCTTCTGTGATGACAAAGCCTAATCTTCAGCAAGATTTCAATATCCAGGCCAGATTCACAAGGGCCATAAAACCTGTATGTGTGAATGACTGGACAGAAGTTCAAAATTACCTAAGCAATTTGGGCAAAGGGTCTCCTGTCCTCAGTACCTAGTCATCTTCACAAGTCAGTCTACAAGTGGAGAAAGAACACAGTCTGGATGGAGATGTCTGTTCCAAAGCCATGTGTCTATGGTCACCCTGTCAAGTGCAGACTCGAAAGTCTCAAACTATTGCATGTCATCTGCTGTGTAGCATGGTCTCATTCTACATAAATGCTTGAATGGGTGTACATGTAAAAACTAGCCCTTACTTCTGGCCTTAGCTAAGCTGTGAGTACATGTATTTGAGGATTCCTTAAACTATAAGCCAATCTACATGGCATGTACCACATTTGGTAGTTCAACACTGCCTGTTGGTTCTGTACACCAGTTGGCATGTGCGCAAAGTTGGCTCAGCTAGCTAGATGTTACATGAGACATACGAGCCACCGTTGTGAAGACGTGTATTAGTTTGACCTTGGAAATGTTGGAACCATTTTGTGTGAAACAAGTATTCCAAAGTCAGCCATTACTCCAAGGAACATGAAATAATACTTTATACTGATGATACACACAACAAAGGCATGCATGTCACAACATCCAACACAAGAAATGTGCCCTCTTGACAACACACTGGACAGTGTCTTGACCATCTCTTTGCCATTGCACCCAGCAGTGATAAGGCCCTTGATTCAGCAGTCATGTTATTGGCATTGCATTTCTTCACATAGATGAGTGATGGCTAGTTCCCCTGTAGCGTTCAGGACACTACAAGTCCCAGAATGCCCTTTGGTCCGTGCTTCCAATGTGATCCCGTGGGACATTGGCCTTATGACTGCTGCAGCAATTGCCCCCCAGATTGTGAACATGGTGACATGTGATACATGTTGGTTCAGCTCTGTCACCACTCACACCATGCTACCAGAAGCAACACAGGCAATGCACTTACCAGATCTCTCCTGCTACAAATCCTCCAGCTGAGCATGGAGGGTCTGCCAGATTGTCCCCAGGACCCTCTTTATAGTGATGTGGGCCAGGTGCACATGAGGCTGGGAGGACTGTCCCAATAGTTCTTGGGCCCTTAGCCGGGCCCACCCTTTTAGGTCCTTCCAGCGCTTGCCACGTGTCATGTCCTGCCGGTGGTAGATGCCCACTGCACAATTTCTTCCCAGACCCTGGCACATGCTACATTGCTCGGGTTTTCCTCTGTGCCCCCATAAAGCTGAGGGTAATTGTTCAGCACCTCCCCCCAGCTAATATGTCCCATTCCCTTTCACTGAAGGGGTTGCCCTCTCCTCAACTCCCTCAGCCATGTTAAGGACAGTTAGGGTGAACAGAGCATCAGGATCCTGTCTGTAGCAGAGGATGACTCAGAAGACAGGAAAATGGCTGCCTGCAACTTCCTGTCATGGACATCCTGCCTTGCATTTCCTCTGTGTCATTTCCTGTGAAATATCATTTCCGTTCCAGCTAATCTCAGGATTCTACACCCCGAGGGAGGATTATCCACACCTGGAGCATACGATCTGTACGCGGAGCATAGGATCCACTTGTGTGGTGTAGAATCTAAAATCAGGGCAGTATTTCTTTAAAAAAAAAGACAAGTGTGACATACACAAACATGTTGGAAGGGCAGAAATACTAAAGGAAGAGAAGAAGGTTTTGTGGATGCAATCTACACTGCAGCACCTCCCAACACAGTTTTGCCCTTTGCATTGCATTATGGTACATGTGGTCAATATATCCTGCTTACATCTAAAAAAACTGTACTGTATCACCAAACCAGGCACAGGTAGTGATGTCAATCAGTGGACACATAGGGGGTCATTCTGACCCTGGCGGGCGGCGGGCACTGCCCGCCGCGCGGAAACCGCCCAAACACCGCCCCGCGGTCAAATGACCGCGGGGACCATTCCAACACTCCCGCTGGGCCGACGGGCGATCTTCAAAAGATCGCCCGCCGGCCCAGCGGGAAAGCCCCAGCAAAGATGAAGTCGGCTCCGAATGGAGCCGGTGGATTTGCTGGGGTGGGACGGGTGCAGTTGCACCCGTTGCGATTTTCAGTGTCTGCCAAGCAGACACTGAAAATCTTAATGGGGCCTTGTTAGGGGGCCCCTGCACTGCCCATGCCAGGAACAGGCTGGCGGGAAGGGGGTCGGAATCCCCTGCATGCAGCGCCGCCATGGAGGATTCCCCCAGCCGGGGGAAATCCAGCGGGAAACCGCCGGACCCGACTGGGCGACCGCGGCTGCGGAATCCCTGATGTAGCACCGCTAGCCTGTTGGCGGTGCTACCTCCGGCCTCCACCCTGGCGGTCTATGACCACCAGGGTCGTAATGAGGCCCATAGTGCCAAGTACACTAAGGGCCAGAGGTACAGGGTATGACTGGGAAGCCATAGCAGCACTGGCAAGTTTGCCACACCAGCCCAAACACAGAAACAGTAAATGCAAGTGTGTGGATCATGCAGGATTGCAGATTTGAAACTGGTGGCAGATATTGCTGTGTCATTTCTGAACCCAAACACAGTAAAGAGACCTGCCCCCTCCGTCCAGCCCCTGTGACAAAAGCCCAACAGCCCCCTGGCCAGTCTGGGCATGCCCACGACCTCCACACTTGTGGCATTAGCCCCTCAATCATCACACATGGGGTACGATCACTACACCTTATAATCTCATTGCAGGAATTGCCCCCTGGTTACTCTCTGATGTGGCACCTTCACCACAATGGGAGAGGCCCTTTGTGGAGCAGAGCCCTCTTGTGATACTGTCCAGGGAGATGTCATACACGCAGACATTTGATCCCCAGTGCCAATGAAGCCTTAAGAGACATTGTCCACGCTAGTCTATGACTTGTGCACATGATATACTGCACGGCCAATCTATTGACAATTGGGAACAGCTGTTGTATACAGACATCGTGTATGGCTCACAAACTATTCTCAGGTTGGCATATGGGGACAAAGTGTTAATAGTGCACCAATCATCAATGACAACAGACTGCAAACCACATGAAGGCCATGAGACAAAATGTTGCTCAGGTGAAAAATGTGTCAACCAGCTGGTCACACCCCTGCGTATCCTGCCATCTGTTTTGTACAATGGCCCGGTTGCCCAGATGCAGACCTAACCGAGGGACCAGAGGGATGTGTAGGCCATGATCTAATGCTATGTTGTGCAAAACACAGCAGGTTACTATAAACTTGCACACAAATTGAGGGGAGTACAGCAGCACCCCAGTATGGTCAAGACATCTTGACTTCAGGAGCCCAAAACTATGCGCAATTATGGCTTGTGTACGTCTGTGTGCCTTATTGCACCTCTGCTGAGGTACAGTGGTTGCACATCTGTATGGTGTGAGGAAATGAGGGGAGAGTGCATATGCCGCATCACCTGAGGAAGGAAATGGAGTGATATTTGTAAATGTCCCTCATGCATCTGTACAGTACACGCTGTTTGAAATGGTACATACTGTGTCTGTTGGGGGAATGAATGTGGCATGAGGATCAGTGTTGTCTAATGGTTGTGCACATGTACAAAGACTATAGTACACATCATACTTGTGTTGTCCTTGGTACTTACCCAGTAGCCATACGTTGCCAAAATCACTTTGCATTTTTGCCCCATCCAGCTCCGTGCAGATGATCCGGCCCGAGTGCGAATGAAATGCCCTGAGTGCGGATGAACCCCCCCATTTGAGGACATGCAGATACTACTTGTAACTGACTTTTGTGAATACCTGGAAATCCTAAAATTACATTATTGGTCTAAACTTAGATCAAAAGCGTAAGTTTAACTTTGTGAATCTAGCCCGTTGATTTTTAGCATCTGGAGATTCTTCCACGCTACAAAATCAGCACAAACAGCTCTAAGCAGTTCAGCATAGGGCGCTGCTTTTTTGCCATTTGAGTAGATTTTCTATTCGTGTGGCAGCTTTCTCAGCGTGAACACTCATGACCTGCTATGACCACCCACATTGAAAAATCCCACCAGGTGGTGGTCTAGCATTGTAAAATCACATTAAGGGATGAAAATTCTCACTTGACAACTTAACCATGGTGAGCCATGCGCAAGGAAAAACTCCACCATGCAGCGGTTGGCGGAGTTTTGCTGGAAGTCCGCACTCCAAGCGGAGCACAGAGTGGGCAAAACTCTGTGAACTTCACCAGCGGAGCTGAAACTTATGCCTACCCCTTTTTAAAACATGATTAAACATTCGAACAAATGAATAAAAATATAAAAAAATAAACTTACATTAATAAATATATAATTTCAAAAGGCACTATCCAGACTATCCCTCAACAATTAGATATTGTTATAACATTATTTGAAAATGATTAACATGCATTTCAGAGTATCATAAATAGCTTAAACAATGAATGAAGTAACAAACAACACAATAAATACAGACATCATGGTAGGCAATCTTTCAAATGTTAATATTATTTCTAATCAAAAACAAGTTGATAGAAGGAATGCTTCAATTAATCTCAGCCACGGGTGATCACTTGGGGCCACCACCCAGTCATTGCAACTTCTATATGCAAACCAGTCTTAGTTAATTTAAGCATCCGTTCTGAACTGCTGGTTCAGAGGGGAATACAAGCAACTCCAGATGGGTTGGCAATCTAAACAGAGACCACCATATATGAATCAGTCATGGCCCTGCTTCAATTAGATCTTCTAGCCCGAATTGCCATGTTAGGTTCCCTCGACATGGGAAAATAAACAATCTCAGACACATTTTAGCCTACTTAGGCCTCATCAGTGAGAAAACTCTGGAGCTTAGTAGCACAGAGAGCACAGGACACAAGTCTGAAATTCCTTGGTGCACTTATGGATTTACGTAAACGAAAACAAGGTGATGAAGGGATTTCTCAACTTAATCTCAAACACTGATCATCCATCATGGCCATATCACAGTCCTTACTTTTTTGCCCTTATCCACTGTAGACAGAGGCCTGCCACATAAAAGTCAGTCTTGGTGTGAATCCAATAAAAAGTCTAGCCCAAACTGCCAGGCCAGCTTCTCTCCAGATTGCAGATGGGCATAGAAGCCAACTCACAGTAGTATTTTTTTGTATTCATGATATTTTGACAACAATATTATAGTGATACAATAGGTTTAAGTCAATATCAAGGGAAACACTTCTCCAAGGTTGGCTACTGGTCCCATGTTGCCCTTCACTGGGTTTTGCAGCTGGTGTTATCAGAACAGCAGCCCCACACAGGGTGTTGAGACTTTCTTGATTGACCGTTTTTATCGGCATATCTGTGCCTGGACAGTATGTTTATTACCTGGTCTCCAGCCTTGATTTCTACAAATATGGAGCATTGCTCCTGTTCTTGTGATTGGCTCCTATCTCAATTTTTTGGTGGATTCTTGTGCCTCTTATGCCTTTGCTTCATGTTGGGTGTAGGGTTTGGGTGTCTTGTTCTGCAGGCACCGTGGCTGGTTCTCACTATTTGCCTTAAACCCCATGTGAGAAGGTAGCCTCTTTCTAGCCTTGTTACCCCCACTTTTGGCCTGTTTGTGAGTGTATGTCAGGGTGTTTGTCACTGTTTTCACTGTCTCACTGGGATCCTGATAGCCAGGCCTCAGTGCTCATAGTGAAAACACTATGTTTTCAGTATGGTTGTTATGTGTCACTGGGATCCTGCTGGTCAGGACCCCAGTGCTCATAGGTTTGTGGCCTATATGTATGTGTCACTGGGACCCTGTCACACAGGGCCCCAGTGCTCATAGGTGTGCATGTATATGTTCCCTGTGTGGTGCCTAACTGTCTCACTGAGGCTCTGCTAACCAGAACCTCAGTGGTTATGCTCTCTCATTACTTTCAAATTGTCACTAACAGGCTAGTGACCAATTTTACCAATTTACATTGGCTTACTGGAACACCCTTATAATTCCCTAGTATATGGTACTGAGGTACCCAGGGTATTGGGGTTCCAGGAGATCCCTATGGGCTGCAGCATTTCTTTTGCCACCCATAGGGAGCTCTGACAATTCTTACACAGGCCTGCCACTGCAGCCTGAGTGAAATAACGTCCACGTTATTTCACAGCCATTTTACACTGCACTTAAGTAACTTATAAGTCACCTATATGTCTAACCTTTACCTGGTAAAGGTTAGGTGCAAAGTTACTTAGTGTGAGGGCACCCTGGCACTAGCCAAGGTGCCCCCACATTGTTCAGAGCCAATTCACTGAACTTTGTGAGTGCGGGGACACCATTACACGCGTGCACTACATATAGGTCACTACCTATATGTAGCTTCACCATGGTAACTCCGAATATGGCCATGTAACATGTCTATGATCATGGAATTGCCCCCTCTATGCCATCCTGGCATTGTTGGTACAATTCCATGATCCCAGTGGTCTGTAGCACAGACCCTGGTACTGCCAGACTGCCCTTCCTGGGGTTTCACTGCAGCTACTGCTGCTACCAACCCCTCAGACAGGCAGCTGCCCTCCTGGGGTCCAGCCAGGCCTGGCCCAGGATGGCAGAACAAAGAACTTCCTCTGAGAGAGGGTGTGACACCCTCTCCCTTTGGAAAATGGTGTGAAGGCAGGGGAGGAGTAGCCTCCCCCAGCCTCTGGAAATGCTTTGTTGGGCACAGATGTGCCCAATTCTGCATAAGCCAGTCTACACCGGTTCAGGGACCCCTTAGCCCCTGCTCTGGCGCGAAACTGGACAAAGGAAAGGGGAGTGACCACTCCCCTGACCTGCACCTCCCCTGGGAGGTGTCCAGAGCTCCTCCAGTGTGCTCCAGACCTCTGCCATCTTGGAAACAGAGGTGCTGCTGGCACACTGGACTGCTCTGAGTGGCCAGTGCCACCAGGTGACGTCAGAGACTCCTTGTGATAGGCTCCTTCAGGTGTTAGTAGCCTTTCCTCTCTCCTAGGTAGCCAAACCCTCTTTTCTGGCTATTTAGGGTCTCTGTCTCTGGGGAAACTTCAGATAACGAATGCATGAGCTCAGCCGAGTTCCTCTGCATCTCCCTCTTCACCTTCTGATAAGGAAACGACCGCTGACCGCGCTGGAAGCCTGCAAACCTGCAACATAGTAGCAAAGACGACTACTGCAACTCTGTAACGCTGATCCTGCCGCCTTCTCGACTGTTTTCCTGCTTGTGCATGCTGTGGGGGTAGTCTGCCTCCTCTCTGCACCAGAAGCTCCGAAGAAATCTCCCGTGGGTCGACGGAATCTTCCCCCTGCAACCGCAGGCACCAAAAAGCTGCATTACCGGTCGCTTGGGTCTCCTCTCAGCACGACGAGCGAGGTCCCTCGAATCCAGCGACACCGTCCAAGTGACCCCCACAGTCCAGTGACTCTTCAGCCCAAGTTTGGTGGAGGTAAGTCCTTGCCTCACCTCGCTGGGCTGCATTGCTGGGAACCGCGACTTTGCAAGCTACTCCGGCCCCTGTGCACTTCCGGCGGAAATCCTTCGTGCACAGCCAAGCCTGGGTCCACGGCACTCTAACCTGCATTGCACGACTTTCTAAGTTGGTCTCCGGCGACGTGGGACTCCTTTGTGCAACTTCGGCGAGCACCGTTTCACGCATGCTCGTAGTGCCTGTTTCTGGCACTTCTCTGGGTGCTACCTGCTTCAGTGAGGGCTCTTTGTCTTGCTCGACGTCCCCTCTCTCTGCAGGTCCAATTTGCGACCTTCTGGTCCCTCCTGGGTCCCAGCAGCGTCCAAAAACGCCAAATGCACGATTTGCGTGTAGCAAGGCTTGTTGGCGTCCTTCCGGCGGAAAAACACTTCTGCACGACTCTCCAAGGCGTGGGGGATCCATCCTCCAAAGGGGAAGTCTCTAGTCCTTGTCGTTCCTGCAGTATTCACAGTTCTTCAGCCTAGTAAGAACTTCTTTGCACCAACCGCTGGCATTTCTTGGGCATCTGCCCATCTCCGAGCTGCCTGTGACTTTTGGACTTGGTCCCCTTGTTCCACAGGTACCCTCAGTCAGGAATCCATCGTTGTTGCATTGCTGATTTGTGTTTTCCTTGCATTTTCCCTCTAACACGACTATTTTGTCCTTAGGGGAACTTTGGTGCACTTTGCACTCACTTTTCAGGGTCTTGGGGAGGGTTATTTTTCTAACTCTCACTATTTTCTAATAGTCCCAGCGACCCTCTACAAGGTCACATAGGTTTGGGGTCCATTCGTGGTTCGCATTCCACTTTTGGAGTATATGGTTTGTGTTTCCCCTATCCCTATGTTTCCCCATTGCATCCTATTGTAACTATACATTGTTTGCACTGTTTTCTAAGACTATACTGCATATTTTTGCTATTGTGTATATATATCTTGTGTATATTTCCTATCCTCTCACTGAGGGTACACTCTAAGATACTTTGGCATATTGTCATAAAAATAAAGTACCTTTATTTTTAGTATAACTGTGTATTGTGTTTTCTTATGATATTGTGCATATGACACTAAGTGGTACTGTAGTAGCTTCACACGTCTCCTAGTTCAGCCTGAGCTGCTTTGCTAAGCTACCATTATCTATCAGCCTAAGCTGCTAGACACCCTATACACTAATAAGGGATAACTGGGCCTGGTGCAAGGTGCAAGTACCCCTTGTTACTCACTACAAGCCAGTCCAGCCTCCTACATTGGTTGTGCAGCGGTGGGATAAGTGCTTTGAGACTACTTACCACTCTTGTCATTGTACTTTTCATAAGAGAAAAATATACAAAACAAGGTCAGTGTATATACACATAGCCAAAAAGTTTTGCATTTCCTCTTTTCACTCTTTTCTAAGTGCTGAAAAGTACTTCTAAACTTTCAAAAAGTTCTTAAAAGTTTAAAAAGTTTTTTCTGTCTTTCTAAAAAGTTCTGAAAACTTTTTTCTCTTTGTCTATCACTTTAACTCTCTCTAAAAATGTCTGGCACAGGCCAAAAAGTTGAACTGTCCAAACTTGCATATGATCACCTTAGCTGGAAAGGAGCAAGGAGTCTCTGCATAGAGAGAGGTTTGAGTGTAGGGAAGAATCCTTCCTTAGAACTGTTCATTAATATGCTTAGAGTACAGGATAAGGCCATAAGTGCCCAATCTGTAGAAAAAGTAGCTAATGGTTCTCAATCTGATCCAGGGACTCCCCCAGGAAAAGGTTCAGGAAAGAAACTCCTCAGCCTGCCCATTACTAGACAGTCTAGCATAGTTGGTACAGAGGTTGAATCACATCATACTGATGATGTGCTCTCACATTATGCTGGTAGCCAAGCTGTTAGGGTGCCCTCTGTAAGGGACAGGTCTCCTTCTGTTCATTCCCATCATACCTCTGTATCTAGAAATGTCCCTCCCACCCACCCTGATGACAGATTGTTAGAAAGGGAGCTCAATAGATTGAGAGTGGAACAAACCAGACTGAAGCTCAAGAAGCAACAGCTGGATTTGGATAGACAGTCTTTAGAAATAGAGAGGGAAAGACAGAAAATGGGTTTAGATACCCATGGTGGCAGCAGCAGTATTCCCCATAGTCATCCTGCAAAAGAGCATGATTCCAGGAATCTGCACAAGATAGTTCCCCCTTATAAGGAGGGGGATGACATTAACAAGTGGTTTGCTGCACTTGAGAGGGCCTGTGCTGTACAGGATGTCCCTCAAAAGCAGTGGGCTGCTATCCTATGGCTATCATTTACTGGAAAAGGTAGGGATAGGCTCCTTACTGTAAAAGAAAATGATGCCAACAATTTCCAAGTTCTTAAGAATGCACTCCTGGATGGTTATGGCTTAACCACTGAACAGTACAGGATAAAGTTCAGAGAGACCAAAAAGGAGTCTTCACAAGACTGGGTTGATTTCATTGACCATTCAGTGAAGGCCTTGGAGGGGTGGTTACATGGCAGTAAAGTTACTGATTATGAAAGCCTGTATAACACAATCCTGAGAGAGCATATACTTAATAATTGTGTGTCTGATTTGTTGCACCAGTACCTGGTAGACTCTGATCTGACCTCTCCCCAAGAATTGGGAAAGAAGGCAGACAAATGGGTCAGAACAAGGGTGAACAGAAAAGTTCATACAGGGGGTGACAAAGATGGCAATAAGAAGAAAGATGGTGAAAAATCTCAAGATAAGCATGGGGATAAGGGTAAAACCAAAGATCCCACTTCAAATCTTAAACACTCTTCAGAGGGTGGGGATAAAACAAATTCTTCCTCTTCTTCCCAACCTGCACACATTAAAAAGCCTTGGTGCTTTGTGTGTAAAAACAGAGGCCATAGGCCAGGGGATAAGTCCTGTCCAGGTAAACCCCCTGAGCCTACCACCACTAATACATCAAGCTCTAGTGCCCCTAGCAGTAGTGGTACTAGTGGTGGGACTGCTGGCAACAGTCAAGCAAAGGGTGTAGTTGGGTTCACTTATGGGTCCATAGTGGAAACTGATGTAATCAGTCCCAAGACAGTTCCTGTTACACCTAGTGGCATTGGCCTTGCCACACTGGCTGCTTGTCCCCTTACAATGGATAAGTACAGGCAGACAGTTTCAATAAATGGTGTTGAGGCCTTGGCCTACAGGGACACAGGTGCCAGTTTCACTTTGGTGACTGAAAACCTAGTGCCTCCTGAACAACACATCATTGGACAACAGTATAAAATTATTGATGTCCATAACTCCACTAAGTTTCTTCCCTTAGCTATAATTCAGTTTAGTTGGGGTGGAGTTACTGGCCCTAAGCAGGTGGTGGTATCACCTAGCTTACCTGTAGACTGTCTCTTAGGTAATGACCTAGAGGCCTCAGGTTGGGCTGATGTAGAGTTTTATGCCCATGCAGCCATGCTGGGCATCCCTGAGGGATTGTTCCCTCTCATTTCAAGTGAAATGAAAAAGCAAAGGAGAGAAGGCCTGAAAACTCAGGATCCCTCTCCATCAACAAGTAAAAAGGGTATCACAGTATCCCCTAACCACCCTACCATTCAGGATACCATTCCTGTGGTGGGAGAAACCTCTCCTGGGGTGGCACCTGTTCCAAGGGAATCATCAGCTGGCATAGCTGGACTCCCTGAGGCAGAAGTACCTCTCTGTGGGATAACTAACATTGGTGAGAAAAAGAGCACCATTTTAGTTAACATGGAGCATCCCTCCAACCCTCCCAGAGAAACTTTAGTGCAGAAACTCTGCACTGCCTCACAACACTTAGGACAGCATCCCTGCCCTAGTGTGGAGCTGATAGGACAGCATCCCTGCCCTGCTCCAACTCAAGAGAAACAGCATCCCTGTTCTCTCTTCCAGCCAAATGGACAAAGTTTTTGTCCAGCTATGGCTTTACTGAGACAGCATCCCTGTCTGGCATTTCCATCATTACAAATAGGTTCAGTGGATAATTCCCACTGCTCTAAACTAAAACTTACTGATAGAAACTCTGAAAATACATCTTCACATTGTTGGTTAGCTAAAAAACTTCAAACAGGGTGGTTTACATCCCCACAGGGAAGTAACCATATAGTGGATGATAAAGGGAGTAACCAGTCTATTGCAGAGCTACTCTCTACTTATCACCACTTAGACAATAAAGTCTCAACTGGCCAAGGTTAGCCTTATTGTCCTTCATTTGGGGGGGGGTTGTGTGAGAAGGTAGCCTCTTTCTAGCCTTGTTACCCCCACTTTTGGCCTGTTTGTGAGTGTATGTCAGGGTGTTTGTCACTGTTTTCACTGTCTCACTGGGATCCTGATAGCCAGGCCTCAGTGCTCATAGTGAAAACACTATGTTTTCAGTATGGTTGTTATGTGTCACTGGGATCCTGCTGGTCAGGACCCCAGTGCTCATAGGTTTGTGGCCTATATGTATGTGTCACTGGGACCCTGTCACACAGGGCCCCAGTGCTCATAGGTGTGCATGTATATGTTCCCTGTGTGGTGCCTAACTGTCTCACTGAGGCTCTGCTAACCAGAACCTCAGTGGTTATGCTCTCTCATTACTTTCAAATTGTCACTAACAGGCTAGTGACCAATTTTACCAATTTACATTGGCTTACTGGAACACCCTTATAATTCCCTAGTATATGGTACTGAGGTACCCAGGGTATTGGGGTTCCAGGAGATCCCTATGGGCTGCAGCATTTCTTTTGCCACCCATAGGGAGCTCTGACAATTCTTACACAGGCCTGCCACTGCAGCCTGAGTGAAATAACGTCCACGTTATTTCACAGCCATTTTACACTGCACTTAAGTAACTTATAAGTCACCTATATGTCTAACCTTTACCTGGTAAAGGTTAGGTGCAAAGTTACTTAGTGTGAGGGCACCCTGGCACTAGCCAAGGTGCCCCCACATTGTTCAGAGCCAATTCACTGAACTTTGTGAGTGCGGGGACACCATTACACGCGTGCACTACATATAGGTCACTACCTATATGTAGCTTCACCATGGTAACTCCGAATATGGCCATGTAACATGTCTATGATCATGGAATTGCCCCCTCTATGCCATCCTGGCATTGTTGGTACAATTCCATGATCCCAGTGGTCTGTAGCACAGACCCTGGTACTGCCAGACTGCCCTTCCTGGGGTTTCACTGCAGCTACTGCTGCTACCAACCCCTCAGACAGGCAGCTGCCCTCCTGGGGTCCAGCCAGGCCTGGCCCAGGATGGCAGAACAAAGAACTTCCTCTGAGAGAGGGTGTGACACCCTCTCCCTTTGGAAAATGGTGTGAAGGCAGGGGAGGAGTAGCCTCCCCCAGCCTCTGGAAATGCTTTGTTGGGCACAGATGTGCCCAATTCTGCATAAGCCAGTCTACACCGGTTCAGGGACCCCTTAGCCCCTGCTCTGGCGCGAAACTGGACAAAGGAAAGGGGAGTGACCACTCCCCTGACCTGCACCTCCCCTGGGAGGTGTCCAGAGCTCCTCCAGTGTGCTCCAGACCTCTGCCATCTTGGAAACAGAGGTGCTGCTGGCACACTGGACTGCTCTGAGTGGCCAGTGCCACCAGGTGACGTCAGAGACTCCTTGTGATAGGCTCCTTCAGGTGTTAGTAGCCTTTCCTCTCTCCTAGGTAGCCAAACCCTCTTTTCTGGCTATTTAGGGTCTCTGTCTCTGGGGAAACTTCAGATAACGAATGCATGAGCTCAGCCGAGTTCCTCTGCATCTCCCTCTTCACCTTCTGATAAGGAAACGACCGCTGACCGCGCTGGAAGCCTGCAAACCTGCAACATAGTAGCAAAGACGACTACTGCAACTCTGTAACGCTGATCCTGCCGCCTTCTCGACTGTTTTCCTGCTTGTGCATGCTGTGGGGGTAGTCTGCCTCCTCTCTGCACCAGAAGCTCCGAAGAAATCTCCCGTGGGTCGACGGAATCTTCCCCCTGCAACCGCAGGCACCAAAAAGCTGCATTACCGGTCGCTTGGGTCTCCTCTCAGCACGACGAGCGAGGTCCCTCGAATCCAGCGACACCGTCCAAGTGACCCCCACAGTCCAGTGACTCTTCAGCCCAAGTTTGGTGGAGGTAAGTCCTTGCCTCACCTCGCTGGGCTGCATTGCTGGGAACCGCGACTTTGCAAGCTACTCTGGCCCCTGTGCACTTCCGGCGGAAATCCTTCGTGCACAGCCAAGCCTGGGTCCACGGCACTCTAACCTGCATTGCACGACTTTCTAAGTTGGTCTCCGGCGACGTGGGACTCCTTTGTGCAACTTCGGCGAGCACCGTTTCACGCATGCTCGTAGTGCCTGTTTCTGGCACTTCTCTGGGTGCTACCTGCTTCAGTGAGGGCTCTTTGTCTTGCTCGACGTCCCCTCTCTCTGCAGGTCCAATTTGCGACCTTCTGGTCCCTCCTGGGTCCCAGCAGCGTCCAAAAACGCCAAACGCACGATTTGCGTGTAGCAAGGCTTGTTGGCGTCCTTCCGGCGGAAAAACACTTCTGCACGACTCTCCAAGGCGTGGGGGATCCATCCTCCAAAGGGGAAGTCTCTAGTCCTTGTCGTTCCTGCAGTATTCACAGTTCTTCAGCCTAGTAAGAACTTCTTTGCACCAACCGCTGGCATTTCTTGGGCATCTGCCCATCTCCGAGCTGCCTGTGACTTTTGGACTTGGTCCCCTTGTTCCACAGGTACCCTCAGTCAGGAATCCATCGTTGTTGCATTGCTGATTTGTGTTTTCCTTGCATTTTCCCTCTAACACGACTATTTTGTCCTTAGGGGAACTTTGGTGCACTTTGCACTCACTTTTCAGGGTCTTGGGGAGGGTTATTTTTCTAACTCTCACTATTTTCTAATAGTCCCAGCGACCCTCTACAAGGTCACATAGGTTTGGGGTCCATTCGTGGTTCGCATTCCACTTTTGGAGTATATGGTTTGTGTTTCCCCTATCCCTATGTTTCCCCATTGCATCCTATTGTAACTATACATTGTTTGCACTGTTTTCTAAGACTATACTGCATATTTTTGCTATTGTGTATATATATCTTGTGTATATTTCCTATCCTCTCACTGAGGGTACACTCTAAGATACTTTGGCATATTGTCATAAAAATAAAGTACCTTTATTTTTAGTATAACTGTGTATTGTGTTTTCTTATGATATTGTGCATATGACACTAAGTGGTACTGTAGTAGCTTCACACGTCTCCTAGTTCAGCCTGAGCTGCTTTGCTAAGCTACCATTATCTATCAGCCTAAGCTGCTAGACACCCTATACACTAATAAGGGATAACTGGGCCTGGTGCAAGGTGCAAGTACCCCTTGTTACTCACTACAAGCCAGTCCAGCCTCCTACATTGGTTGTGCAGCGGTGGGATAAGTGCTTTGAGACTACTTACCACTCTTGTCATTGTACTTTTCATAAGAGAAAAATATACAAAACAAGGTCAGTGTATATACACATAGCCAAAAAGTTTTGCATTTCCTCTTTTCACTCTTTTCTAAGTGCTGAAAAGTACTTCTAAACTTTCAAAAAGTTCTTAAAAGTTTAAAAAGTTTTTTCTGTCTTTCTAAAAAGTTCTGAAAACTTTTTTCTCTTTGTCTATCACTTTAACTCTCTCTAAAAATGTCTGGCACAGGCCAAAAAGTTGAACTGTCCAAACTTGCATATGATCACCTTAGCTGGAAAGGAGCAAGGAGTCTCTGCATAGAGAGAGGTTTGAGTGTAGGGAAGAATCCTTCCTTAGAACTGTTCATTAATATGCTTAGAGTACAGGATAAGGCCATAAGTGCCCAATCTGTAGAAAAAGTAGCTAATGGTTCTCAATCTGATCCAGGGACTCCCCCAGGAAAAGGTTCAGGAAAGAAACTCCTCAGCCTGCCCATTACTAGACAGTCTAGCATAGTTGGTACAGAGGTTGAATCACATCATACTGATGATGTGCTCTCACATTATGCTGGTAGCCAAGCTGTTAGGGTGCCCTCTGTAAGGGACAGGTCTCCTTCTGTTCATTCCCATCATACCTCTGTATCTAGAAATGTCCCTCCCACCCACCCTGATGACAGATTGTTAGAAAGGGAGCTCAATAGATTGAGAGTGGAACAAACCAGACTGAAGCTCAAGAAGCAACAGCTGGATTTGGATAGACAGTCTTTAGAAATAGAGAGGGAAAGACAGAAAATGGGTTTAGATACCCATGGTGGCAGCAGCAGTATTCCCCATAGTCATCCTGCAAAAGAGCATGATTCCAGGAATCTGCACAAGATAGTTCCCCCTTATAAGGAGGGGGATGACATTAACAAGTGGTTTGCTGCACTTGAGAGGGCCTGTGCTGTACAGGATGTCCCTCAAAAGCAGTGGGCTGCTATCCTATGGCTATCATTTACTGGAAAAGGTAGGGATAGGCTCCTTACTGTAAAAGAAAATGATGCCAACAATTTCCAAGTTCTTAAGAATGCACTCCTGGATGGTTATGGCTTAACCACTGAACAGTACAGGATAAAGTTCAGAGAGACCAAAAAGGAGTCTTCACAAGACTGGGTTGATTTCATTGACCATTCAGTGAAGGCCTTGGAGGGGTGGTTACATGGCAGTAAAGTTACTGATTATGAAAGCCTGTATAACACAATCCTGAGAGAGCATATACGTAATAATTGTGTGTCTGATTTGTTGCACCAGTACCTGGTAGACTCTGATCTGACCTCTCCCCAAGAATTGGGAAAGAAGGCAGACAAATGGGTCAGAACAAGGGTGAACAGAAAAGTTCATACAGGGGGTGACAAAGATGGCAATAAGAAGAAAGATGGTGAAAAATCTCAAGATAAGCATGGGGATAAGGGTAAAACCAAAGATCCCACTTCAAATCTTAAACACTCTTCAGAGGGTGGGGATAAAACAAATTCTTCCTCTTCTTCCCAACCTGCACACATTAAAAAGCCTTGGTGCTTTGTGTGTAAAAACAGAGGCCATAGGCCAGGGGATAAGTCCTGTCCAGGTAAACCCCCTGAGCCTACCACCACTAATACATCAAGCTCTAGTGCCCCTAGCAGTAGTGGTACTAGTGGTGGGACTGCTGGCAACAGTCAAGCAAAGGGTGTAGTTGGGTTCACTTATGGGTCCATAGTGGAAACTGATGTAATCAGTCCCAAGACAGTTCCTGTTACACCTAGTGGCATTGGCCTTGCCACACTGGCTGCTTGTCCCCTTACAATGGATAAGTACAGGCAGACAGTTTCAATAAATGGTGTTGAGGCCTTGGCCTACAGGGACACAGGTGCCAGTTTCACTTTGGTGACTGAAAACCTAGTGCCTCCTGAACAACACATCATTGGACAACAGTATAAAATTATTGATGTCCATAACTCCACTAAGTTTCTTCCCTTAGCTATAATTCAGTTTAGTTGGGGTGGAGTTACTGGCCCTAAGCAGGTGGTGGTATCACCTAGCTTACCTGTAGACTGTCTCTTAGGTAATGACCTAGAGGCCTCAGGTTGGGCTGATGTAGAGTTTTATGCCCATGCAGCCATGCTGGGCATCCCTGAGGGATTGTTCCCTCTCATTTCAAGTGAAATGAAAAAGCAAAGGAGAGAAGGCCTGAAAACTCAGGATCCCTCTCCATCAACAAGTAAAAAGGGTATCACAGTATCCCCTAACCACCCTACCATTCAGGATACCATTCCTGTGGTGGGAGAAACCTCTCCTGGGGTGGCACCTGTTCCAAGGGAATCATCAGCTGGCATAGCTGGACTCCCTGAGGCAGAAGTACCTCTCTGTGGGATAACTAACATTGGTGAGAAAAAGAGCACCATTTTAGTTAACATGGAGCATCCCTCCAACCCTCCCAGAGAAACTTTAGTGCAGAAACTCTGCACTGCCTCACAACACTTAGGACAGCATCCCTGCCCTAGTGTGGAGCTGATAGGACAGCATCCCTGCCCTGCTCCAACTCAAGAGAAACAGCATCCCTGTTCTCTCTTCCAGCCAAATGGACAAAGTTTTTGTCCAGCTATGGCTTTACTGAGACAGCATCCCTGTCTGGCATTTCCATCATTACAAATAGGTTCAGTGGATAATTCCCACTGCTCTAAACTAAAACTTACTGATAGAAACTCTGAAAATACATCTTCACATTGTTGGTTAGCTAAAAAACTTCAAACAGGGTGGTTTACATCCCCACAGGGAAGTAACCATATAGTGGATGATAAAGGGAGTAACCAGTCTATTGCAGAGCTACTCTCTACTTATCACCACTTAGACAATAAAGTCTCAACTGGCCAAGGTTAGCCTTATTGTCCTTCATTTGGGGGGGGGTTGTGTGAGAAGGTAGCCTCTTTCTAGCCTTGTTACCCCCACTTTTGGCCTGTTTGTGAGTGTATGTCAGGGTGTTTGTCACTGTTTTCACTGTCTCACTGGGATCCTGATAGCCAGGCCTCAGTGCTCATAGTGAAAACACTATGTTTTCAGTATGGTTGTTATGTGTCACTGGGATCCTGCTGGTCAGGACCCCAGTGCTCATAGGTTTGTGGCCTATATGTATGTGTCACTGGGACCCTGTCACACAGGGCCCCAGTGCTCATAGGTGTGCATGTATATGTTCCCTGTGTGGTGCCTAACTGTCTCACTGAGGCTCTGCTAACCAGAACCTCAGTGGTTATGCTCTCTCATTACTTTCAAATTGTCACTAACAGGCTAGTGACCAATTTTACCAATTTACATTGGCTTACTGGAACACCCTTATAATTCCCTAGTATATGGTACTGAGGTACCCAGGGTATTGGGGTTCCAGGAGATCCCTATGGGCTGCAGCATTTCTTTTGCCACCCATAGGGAGCTCTGACAATTCTTACACAGGCCTGCCACTGCAGCCTGAGTGAAATAACGTCCACGTTATTTCACAGCCATTTTACACTGCACTTAAGTAACTTATAAGTCACCTATATGTCTAACCTTTACCTGGTAAAGGTTAGGTGCAAAGTTACTTAGTGTGAGGGCACCCTGGCACTAGCCAAGGTGCCCCCACATTGTTCAGAGCCAATTCACTGAACTTTGTGAGTGCGGGGACACCATTACACGCGTGCACTACATATAGGTCACTACCTATATGTAGCTTCACCATGGTAACTCCGAATATGGCCATGTAACATGTCTATGATCATGGAATTGCCCCCTCTATGCCATCCTGGCATTGTTGGTACAATTCCATGATCCCAGTGGTCTGTAGCACAGACCCTGGTACTGCCAGACTGCCCTTCCTGGGGTTTCACTGCAGCTACTGCTGCTACCAACCCCTCAGACAGGCAGCTGCCCTCCTGGGGTCCAGCCAGGCCTGGCCCAGGATGGCAGAACAAAGAACTTCCTCTGAGAGAGGGTGTGACACCCTCTCCCTTTGGAAAATGGTGTGAAGGCAGGGGAGGAGTAGCCTCCCCCAGCCTCTGGAAATGCTTTGTTGGGCACAGATGTGCCCAATTCTGCATAAGCCAGTCTACACCGGTTCAGGGACCCCTTAGCCCCTGCTCTGGCGCGAAACTGGACAAAGGAAAGGGGAGTGACCACTCCCCTGACCTGCACCTCCCCTGGGAGGTGTCCAGAGCTCCTCCAGTGTGCTCCAGACCTCTGCCATCTTGGAAACAGAGGTGCTGCTGGCACACTGGACTGCTCTGAGTGGCCAGTGCCACCAGGTGACGTCAGAGACTCCTTGTGATAGGCTCCTTCAGGTGTTAGTAGCCTTTCCTCTCTCCTAGGTAGCCAAACCCTCTTTTCTGGCTATTTAGGGTCTCTGTCTCTGGGGAAACTTCAGATAACGAATGCATGAGCTCAGCCGAGTTCCTCTGCATCTCCCTCTTCACCTTCTGATAAGGAAACGACCGCTGACCGCGCTGGAAGCCTGCAAACCTGCAACATAGTAGCAAAGACGACTACTGCAACTCTGTAACGCTGATCCTGCCGCCTTCTCGACTGTTTTCCTGCTTGTGCATGCTGTGGGGGTAGTCTGCCTCCTCTCTGCACCAGAAGCTCCGAAGAAATCTCCCGTGGGTCGACGGAATCTTCCCCCTGCAACCGCAGGCACCAAAAAGTTGCATTACCGGTCCCTTGGGTCTCCTCTCAGCACGACGAGCGAGGTCCCTCGAATCCAGCGACACCGTCCAAGTGACCCCCACAGTCCAGTGACTCTTCAGCCCAAGTTTGGTGGAGGTAAGTCCTTGCCTCACCTCGCTGGGCTGCATTGCTGGGAACCGCAACTTTGCAAGCTACTCCGGCCCCTGTGCACTTCCGGCGGAAATCCTTCGTGCACAGCCAAGCCTGGGTCCACGGCACTCTAACCTGCATTGCACGACTTTCTAAGTTGGTCTCCGGCGACGTGGGACTCCTTTGTGCAACTTCGGCGAGCACCGTTTCACGCATGCTCGTAGTGCCTGTTTCTGGCACTTCTCCGGGTGCTACCTGCTTCAGTGAGGGCTCTTTGTCTTGCTCGACGTCCCCTCTCTCTGCAGGTCCAATTTGCGACCTCCTGGTCCCTCCTGGGTCCCAGCAGCGTCCAAAAACGCCAAACGCACGATTTGCGTGTAGCAAGGCTTGTTGGCGTCCTTCCGGCGGGAAAACACTTCTGCACGACTCTCCAAGGCGTGGGGGATCCATCCTCCAAAGGGGAAGTCTCTAGTCCTTGTCGTTCCTGCAGTATTCACAGTTCTTCAGCCTAGTAAGAACTTCTTTGCACCAACCGCTGGCATTTCTTGGGCATCTGCCCATCTCCGAGCTGCCTGTGACTTTTGGACTTGGTCCCCTTGTTCCACAGGTATCCTCAGTCAGGAATCCATCGTTGTTGCATTGCTGATTTGTGTTTTCCTTGCATTTTCCCTCTAACACGACTATTTTGTCCTTAGGGGAACTTTGGTGCACTTTGCACTCACTTTTCAGGGTCTTGGGGAGGGTTATTTTTCTAACTCTCACTATTTTCTAATAGTCCCAGCGACCCTCTACAAGGTCACATAGGTTTGGGGTCCATTCGTGGTTCGCATTCCACTTTTGGAGTATATGGTTTGTGTTGCCCCTATCCCTATGTTTCCCCATTGCATCCTATTGTAACTATACATTGTTTGCACTGTTTTCTAAGACTATACTGCATATTTTTGCTATTGTGTATATATATCTTGTGTATATTTCCTATCCTCTCACTGAGGGTACACTCTAAGATACTTTGGCATATTGTCATAAAAATAAAGTACCTTTATTTTTAGTATAACTGTGTATTGTGTTTTCTTATGATATTGTGCATATGACACTAAGTGGTACTGTAGTAGCTTCACACGTCTCCTAGTTCAGCCTGAGCTGCTTTGCTAAGCTACCATTATCTATCAGCCTAAGCTGCTAGACACCCTATACACTAATAAGGGATAACTGGGCCTGGTGCAAGGTGCAAGTACCCCTTGGTACTCACTACAAGCCAGTCCAGCCTCCTACACCCCATATTTTAGAAATACTGTTAGCATCAGTGTGCTTGCAGATGGTGTGGATTGACCTTGCATGCTCCCTAAATTCATGCAATATGCTAGTGCAATGGAGCTTTTGCCTTCTATGATCGTCCTTCTGTTCCAATGCTGTGTCCTTGCTTGGTTTTCACAGGAATAGGTTGCTTTTTCTGTCAGGTCAATTTGCTGGCCATCTGCTGGGACCTACACCTAGAGCTTAAGGGGTACCAGTAGCTTGCTGGGCAATGGAGATTGGAAGAGGAAACTCCTGGCTATGGGTCTTCCACTAGGTGTGCTCTGTTTAGTCCTGTTGGCTCCCCCTCTCTATTTTGTTGTGGTTCTTGTAGTATCTTCCTCTGTGCTCCTTGTAGAAAGTGGAGCTTGATCTGTCCTTGGTGTATTCCTTTCACTGTTGAATGCCATCTTATTCAGAAGCTTGGCTTTCTCTTCCCTTCTTTTGACTGGGGTCTGGTGATGTATTTGCCCTGTTTAATTGGCTGGGAAATGGGCAGGAACTTAAACTGCTCATAGTCAAGGGTGTTAGATTCCTTGCTTTGAGTTCTCTATTGTCTCTGACCTGTTATGCTGATTTTTGGAGGTTCTTTACTTGATTAGCCTTGTCTCTGCTATTGCGTGGGTTGACACTCCTTGGTTCATATCTTGTTTCCTATTATGAGATGTTAGTTTTGACCTTTGTGCAGTGTGTGCTACTCCTGGTATGTTTGATGTACTGAGCTGGCAGTCTCCCCCTTCAGTGGGCAGGAAATGGTTATGCTGACATGTGGGTGACTATTGGCCTGCATCTGGCTTTCTCTTTTTATTTGTCTTTTATACATATCTAACTTTTGCATCATGCCTGTTTGTTGTCCTCTCCCCATGCACCTCATATTGCCTGAGTGTGAGTTAGTTTTGGAGACCCTAGTCTCATCTCTTTAAGACATGATATAAGGAATGGGATGACTTAATAGGCTTCTAGCTAGAGGTGTTCCTCTGTAGATAATGCACTTGGGAGATGAGTTTATCATTTTTGGACCATGCCTCATGATGTGAGGATTGTGAATAAGATGTAGAATTGTAGTAATAGGAAAATTGGTAAATAATCAAAGCAATAACAGCTTAGGCTGCAACTATGATAGCTTGGCAAGAAAAGCAAGCTTATTCTGACAGATGAAAAAGGGAATGGGCTCATTTTGTGTACTGGAGGAGAATTTAGCCAATAGGTCCACAGCCTCTTAGAGCTAGAGGGTCAGCTCCAGATCTAAGAGCCTATGCATGAGCTAAGCCAAAAAAATATTCAGCATGTAAACTATGCACCAAAGATCATGTTAGAATTTGATAAGGTGTCCTCAAAGTTAAAACGTTGTATTTCTTTCACATGGAAACCTTTCACCTTAGTACATCAGATTATATCACTGCATGGAGACGTATCTATTAAAAGTGAGGGTTTTTAAACATGAACTGAGCAAAATTCCTGCCATTGCCTTGATGACAATATTATTTTTTGCACTAACAGGCACATTAGGGGTCATGTGTACCCTATATGTGGGGTGGACTGGTATTATACATGGATTAAAATAGCACCATTCTACACTATTTAAAAATATATATATTTGGGGAGGAAAAGGTCCTTGGAGATGTCCACGTCACTCATTTTGCTTAATTGTTGCCAAAAATCATTCATTAGTCTTAAGCCCCACCACTTTCAAATTCTAGCAGTCCACATTAAGATTGAGGATTACTTGAACGTGAATGGATGGATTTAGCAATAGATAAAGCCTTGTATTGGGTATCAAACATAATCACCTATCGATGGTGAGATCAAATCACAATATGAACTACTGTACTGATCATTGAATCCCAGCAAAAAGGTATCAGTAAAATGACAGGTAATGGATGAAAGGAGGTTAGATTTCCCTTCCATAATTTGTTGGTAATCTACAAATAGGATGACGCAAAATACATGGAGAAAAGAGCCCCATAACATATCTAACGCGCTAATAAATGTGGATTCAGTGCAAATTGGTATTTTATGAAAAAAGGTTTTCTTTTTTGGGAAAGGCATTCTAGAATGGATTAATATGATCACTGATGGAGACACACAGCTCTCAATGACCAAAACTGTATCTGGAATAATCATAGAGATGCAAGACATTAGAAGATTGATCAGCTGTTTGATACACAGAGTACAAAGACCACCCCTTATTATTGCGTAGTAGCAAGGTATCCGACAGGAAAAGGTGGTTTGCTGAAAGAGCAAGACTCCATGACTGTATCAACCAAGGATATCTAAAGAGATTTCTACGGACCAAGACATCATCATCATCCTGATACTTGTGGTCAGGCCACACCGCAGCCTTCCAGAAACAAGATATTGCCTAGAAGTAGCCAATATCTGCACTCCAAGATTATGCCTCTGATTCCCTCCAAAGAGTCTCTGGAAAATAAAAATGGTGATACATTGTGGATGCATTCAAGCCCCATGCTGCTGGGCACATCCATGTGGCCATGTAGCTCGGCAAATCAGCTTCCTTTGGATTTCCATGAGTATTAAAAGCCTCATGATGTATCATATGCCCCTTTCTCTACTATACTTGCAAAGGGTATACATACCTCACTTAAAAGTTGCTATGTGACATACAAAAATGCTGCACATCATACTCCAAATGATACCTGGAGTAACTGCATGAATATCACTGGGATCCCAGCAAAGGTGCACTGATCCATCGTCAGCAACTATATTCTAATCAATGAGGTTTAAAATCACAACCACACAAAACCCACCACATGATAGTCAAAACACGTATGAATCTTTGCTCCCCTCAAAGCATGACTGATGATACCATACCAAATCTCAACCATCACAGACATAGAAAATGTAACAGGGCACACATTAGAACAGATGAACCATAGAGAAACCAAGGGGATACTGATTCAGAGGGTGTTCTTAGTACATCAGAGAATATGCTGTTCCCAAATTCAGCCAATGATGGTTAAAACTAATACAGGTTTGCCTTCTGCTCTAGGAACTCTTAACAATTGACCAACAATCTTGCATGACCACAGTCATCAGTTGTAAAGGTTTACACAGCAACTATCCTGGTTTGGGACAGCCATGTAACCCTTTCCACTGCAGCATCCAGATACAGGAGCTTAGCAGAGGAGTATGTTACTATTCTTAAGCCTGTTTTTTCGATGCAGGCAAAATTATAATGACCACACATTGCCCTATGATGTTTCACCGCAGTGTGGAAAGTATACAAACTTTCTAAAGGCCCACTTCAATTTTCCGCAGCCTGCATAAGGATGGAAGACATCTGTGGAAGAATGCATTATTCTGATCTTCAGCTGCAGACACTCTGGATGATGAGACGGGGGTGAGTCGATGCTTGCAGCCAATGCCATATGAACGCCATCTTCAGGCACATTCTTGAAGATATTTGATTCAACAGTTTTTTGGGGCAATAAGATAAATCACAAAAAGTATATATAGTCAGCTTCTGGCCTCAATGAGCAAATTGGTCCATAGGTACAAATGTTGCCTATTGCTGTGTGGGCTGCCTCCAACATTCTGGCAGTGTATAGTGTGATTATTTGTAAAATCTCTGGATTTCTGCTCTGCTACCACTGTATCTATTACCTGCACATCATACTTCACAACCCACAGACTGGCCTTCACTGCTAGGTAAGCCATTGGTGAATTCCCTGTCTGTGGGTTGCTGCAAGTATTCCTATGCTGCCCACTCTGCTGTGTTCATTTCCATGCCACCCTGTGCCAGTTATTGTCAGAAATTGGGTTTCAGGTGTGCAGAGATTTGCATCCTGTCCAAGCAGGAACTACACTCCTAGTCAGGGTAAGTCAGATACACACCATAGTAAAAACCTGTGCTCACTTTCTGGTAGCTCGGCACAGAACAGGCAGGCTTATCTTAAGAGTCAATGTGTAAAATCTTTGTGCAACTTTTCAATCAGTGAAACAGTGAAAACATCACACAAAACAATACCACACCAGATTAGAAAAATAATACTTAATTTAATGAACAAAACAAGACCAAAATGGCAACACTCCAATAAGTAGAAGTCAAGATATGACTTTTCAAAGAATAAACTTAGTTGTTGTTCTTAAAAGCATAAATCGACAACCAGGGCTGTCTGGTTGTGCTACACTGGGACAAATCAGAAAAGTCAGGTCGAACTTGATGGAGTGCGGGTTGGTTACAGGGATCAGTCTTGACTCACTGAAACAGTACTTTGGTTGTATCAAGAACATGATGCGAGGCGCAAAGGAGTTGATGGGTTGGCGTTGATGCCAAGGACTTACCCAATGCATCAGCTCTGAGCCGCACAAAGTCACAGATGCGTCAGTAATGAAGGCAATGGGTCACGCAGACAGCAATGCAGTGTTCTGGGTCCTCTCAGCAGCAGCGAAGCACCAGCATTAATGGCTCTGCGGTGTCCTCTACCCTTGTAGCAGCATCAGTGTGTCAGAATCAATGGAGATGCACTGGTTTGGAGTGACGTAATGATGTTCATGCACGGAATTTGGACTAGGGCAGCTATTTATACCTACTTTCAAGTGCCCAGGACTGAATTGGCACCACCTGGCAGTGCCAGATTCACAGTTGGCAGAGTCCAAGTGCTGAAGAAAGTGAGTTGGAAGTCTTTTGTGTCCCTGAGGCTTCAGAAGAACAGGAGGCACACCAGCAAGCCCTCGGTGTCACTTTAATTCTGGGTTGGAGAGATTCAGGTTCAGTCCTTCTCCCTACCAAGCAAGGAGGGCCGCAGGCAGCAGGTCAGCACAGTGGAGCAGGAGTCCAGCAGAGTGACAGTTATTTCATCAGCACAGCAGTCCTTCTTCCTGGCAGAGTATCCACAGGTCCTGAGGTGTACTGAGTTGTTGATGTCTGAGGTCCAGTACTTATACTCAGTTGTGTCTTTGAAGTGGGGGAGACTTCTAACAGAGGCCTTTAAAGTACACAGAGTCCCTATTCTTCCTGTCCTGGCTCCAGACTCTTTGCAGGGGCTATCCAGGTCTTTGTGTGGGGACAGGACACTGTCTATTCAGATGCAAGTGTAAGCTCCTCCCTCCCATCCTGCCAAGGATGGAGGATCAGGCTGTGGCTGGCCCATCAGTCACACCAAACTCTCTTTGTGTGTAGCTGTTTAGAGCAAATGCACAAGCCCAGATATCACCACACCCCAGATGTATATTGGAGACCGGCAGAAGGCACCAAATATTTATAATAAGAAAATGCCAACTTTCTGAAAGTGTCATTTTCAGAATTACAATCTCAAAACTGACCTTATTATGGGTTGTGAGTTTTAAATAGTGATACTAGAGACCCCAAACTTGGGGGTCCCATCTCTTTTCAATAGGAATTTATACTTATAAAATGTAATAAGACAATCCCAATGTTATCCTATGCAAGAGATTGGCCTTGCATTGGTGAAAAACAAATGTAAGAGTTTTTCACTACTAAGACGCAAAAAGTAAAAGTACATGTCCTACTTTTTGAATAATTTGCACCCTTCCTCTAGGGCTGTCTAGGGACTATGTTTGAGATGACTTATAGGCATTAAAACAGAACGATTTTGCCTGGCAAGAGAATTAGCCAGCTAGGTCGACATGGCAGTTTAACACTGCACAACAAGGCTCTGCAATGGCGCTCCTGAGGCATATTGAAACTACTTAAGTGGATGGCGTAATCAGTGCTGCAGGCGGCCCACTAGAGGCATTTAAATTTCAAACCTTGAGCACAGGTAGAGTAATTTACTAGGATGTATAAGTGAATTCAATGTGGCAATTGTGGAGAAGTCAATGTTATCATGTTTTTAGCAGAGATCACATGCACTTTAACACAGGTTAGCAGTCATAATGTGCCCAGAGTCCTAAAGCCGACAAAAAACAAATTCATCAAAAATGGAAGGAGAAAGGCAAAAAGTTTGGGGATGATGCAGCAGAAAGGGCCAGGTTCAAAAGTTATGTAGGACACATACAAGGAATGTACATGCATTTTATTATCTCTTTAACTGTGACATTATAGTCAAGCTATACATGGTAAATTTTATAGTTTTTGTCTGGTGTTCTGTGAATATGCCCATAATCTTCTCTGCCTTGTCCTCCACCTGTGCTTATTCTCCTGTAGGTGCTCCCAGCAAATGAGTCAGCATTGACTGTGATTTGACAAGTCTTTTTCTGACACTCAATGATTTTAGAATTTTTCAGATTGTTCCCATTTTGAGTTTCCACATCATGGTTGTCCTCAACCTCATTACGGACAATACTCTTAAACCCTGCCAATCATGGTCCATGCATGAAAATTATCAGTGTCCTTCCTTCTTTTGCTGATTTGGTGGCAGGTGTAACATTTGACTCTTGTTTATTGGACTGCTGCATGTGGAGACTATGCATGAAGGGGAATAAGGGTATTTGAAACATGAAGATAACATGTCAGTGGGGGTGGCTAACTGAGTCAATGACGTGATGAAATGGGGGAAGTGGGGATAATAACGTTTCCACTCAGAAAATGGTATTGGTTATATGTATCTTGTGGAGCAATATGAAACTTATGGATATATATGCAGCTTTCCATCAGTGAATCAGAGTGCAATATCTTGGCATACTACACAACAAATAATATGAATGGGTATAATGGATTTATGGATGTAAATGGCAAAGGCATGATCATGATAGTCCATCATGTCAATCAGTGAGGCTTCAAAGATAATATAAAGATAGGGAATGTTGGTGCAAGGATTACTTCAGTTTAAGCTTTACTTTACCATTCATCAGTGCTAACCTCTGCTGCCACAGGTCGATGTATCTTTGACGCTGATGGAGATTAATCAGGAGCTCTACATTATATTAAAGTAAAAGTATTGTAACAATTTCTGCTCAAATTCAGACAATAATCAGAATTTGGCATGAGTTAAAGGGTTTTATTAAGGAAATCTTTTATGAATTCTTCTTTATTATAATCATAATAATAGTCATTAGTTTAGTAAATAATCAAATAAGTAATCAATAAAGAATAATAAATGCATTAAGCGCATTTCATAAAAGAATGAATCGCTATTCAAATAATGAGAAGGAAATAATGTGTCAGTCTCTGAAACCCACAGAGGTCTGAATTTGAGAGAAATCATACAGAATAAAGCTTGTGCATCACAATCAACTCAATATCTCTGTAACCAGTCAGAGCAGAACGTTTCATGAAGAGAGGATTCAGAAACCCAGCAGAGTTTGTGAGCAATGTGTGGAATAGTTAAAGAAAGGCAGTAAGTGAATGAGATATGTGGCAAATGTGCTCCCCTACTCTAGGAACATGCACTATTGTAGACAGACAAAAGCAATGTTACAAATTCATTTGGCTACATCTTTCTTCAGTCGGCCAATCAGCTGTCAAAGCACCCATGGGAACGTGTCTACTCCCCGTCTTCTCAGAGGAACACAAAATATTCTTCAAACAGCAACTGCGAAGGCTTCAACTATGTCTTATTGTGTAATTACCTTGTTCAAGTTCTAATAATTCATCCGTCCCATACAAGACTATGTTCCTTTTTCACCCATCTCTTTTTTAGTTTAATGTGAGGTGAGCTCATATAGAGATGAAGTGAAGAAAAGGCAAAGAAACTGAAAGAAATCAATGCACATTCTTGCTGTGGTCATTTCTAAGAAGTCTGCTTTAGGCCAGCTGAGTGTCTCATAAGCCATAGTGGCTTACAATAATGTGCATGTTTTTGTGATGTTGATGCTCCAGAGGGAGCAAATACACCAAAAAATGTACAGGTTCTGAGAGGCTGCCAGGAGCAACAAATGCCCTCACAATTTCCCCCAAGTACAGGGAGAAATAGCACCTAAGTCTCCTGGATAATTGAAAGAGTGGCCCCTGGATAGTGCTTTAAATGGGTAAATAGATCTGCAGGTACTCACCAAATTGTGTGTGGATGTGCCTACAGGGGTGGCTAGAAGTGTGGCTATGAGGCATACATTTAAAAAATGATCATTTCTTTGGAGTGCATCAATGACTGTGAGCTAAATCATGCATTTCCCACACAATTTTCTTCCAGAACAACTAAATGGTATTGCAGTAGCATTGCAGTGGGGGTGTTTTGTAGTGCATGAATGATAGTCTGTGTAACCAGGAGACCAACACTTTTTTAATCCTGACAGTCTAACTATACCAATATGTGTGTTCTTTGCCACATTATGTTATCTGCTAGTATGTAATCTCCTTTTGTGTATGCCAATTGTTGATGGCAGGACGCAGATTGTATGCATTAGGAGCCACATTGTCTATGGCGCATATCTGTCTGTTCCTATACCCACCTGTAGTGTACCAGTGCCACTGCTCCAGTAACAAAGCTTTCTACTTATTTTGTAAAATGTTTCTTGGCTATCACCCTTTAGAGGGGTTTTCTCTATGTTTCTGTATTTGCTAATGCTACATTATCAATATTGTCCGCTTTGATGTTAAGACACATTTCTAGCTTCCATTCCGGTCCCTTACTGAGATAAGCAAAGGTAGTTCTGAGTACTACACAGCATCTGCACTTACTCCCATTAATAATTTTGAATACATAGATCACATTGTTGGTAAAAATCATACTCCCTTGTTCTAGTAAACACAGTAAAACAAAACCTATTTATTGCTCCTGATGACAAATGAAGCGGAATATCACAGTGTGGACGGCAGGGGAGCTTTAAGCCTGCCCAGGAGGTTTTTGTGGCAGCATTGGTACATTAACTAACTAAATTATTTTGCCAATTAACTTGGAGAACAGAACATCCATAGGTTGGCACATGTGGTTGCAAATGTCCAGTATTCACATCTGGTGCCCAGGGCTGCTGAAATTGAGCCAGAGGGAATGACTGCTGTCTTTTCACCCCAGGTCTTCCACTGCTTGCAGGTTTGTGGCAGCAGGGCAGTGTCGCATACCCACAATCCCACATACACGTGCACACACAGGCACACACAGGCTCTCTGACAGCATTCAAGACATTTTTTACATGCTTATGTACTAATGGCTGGGGGACCCACTCATATCTGCTGTGCGTTGACCCATACTCTTGCTTGCTGACCACCTCCCAAATCAGCATAGCTACAGAGCACTTGGGCACCACTATGTTAAATTTTTATTTCCTGTGTACCTTGAGACAAGACCGCCTCAATGTCAAACTTACTGTTTGCTTGACTGCACACAATCTAATTAGAAATGCCAGTCAATTAAGAGTGTGGGACTGGCCCTCGCAAATACCCTACTCCCAGAATTGAGATAAAGCTCATCATTCGCTGCAGCTCAGCACAGGGCTACCGGGACAGAGTAGAGCACAGAACATGCTCCTCCGTTAAAGCCTCAGCATCAGCAGGACTAGACGTACCAATACACCCCAGCCTTCCTGGCTACCAGTGTGACTCTCATAACTTCTCTCAGCCAAGGAGTAGTTCTGGTACTCAAGAGGAGAATACATAGAAGTAGCAGGACCATCATTGTGCTCTAAGTTATGTGAGATTGCTCAGTCATGGTACTGAAGTGTAACTGTGGTCTTTCATTTAAATGTTTATTGTTAAAAGTACACAAAAGTCAATTGGTGTTCCTGTTCAATATGTTCATATTTGGACACAGTAGCACAACACTTACACACAGTTAAATATCCAGTATCATATTGTGATATGCATTGTGAAAACCGTGTTACAAAGCCAGTACTCCTGATTTTTTAAAACTTGTATTTAATTCCAGAGGGTAATGACAAATGACATTAAATATCGAATAAGACTATGGATATGTGTAAACATTACATTGAAATAATTTTGGTGCAAAAGATGTAGATAGGAGCCTCCGGGTTCCTGTCTACGAGGGGAGAAAGCTTTGTACGCCTGGCATGTATGTTGTCATGTCCTTGGGGGGTTAGTCATGTATCATGGTTCACCATTTGAGCTGTAAGTTTCTGGGGTTGAGGACATTTTGTTTAATCCAGAGCACTGGTGGTCAGACGGTCTGCTAGTGGGGCCTCCTCTGTATCTCTTTCCTAACTTCTATAGGTTCAGAATTGTGCTCACATTTTTTTCAACTTATTGTAGAGTGCCATGTATTAATGTAGAGAGCTTTTTATCTGAGTAGACTGACCATACCTTACACCAACAGATATGGAGTGGGGGGTCAGGGCTTTTTTCCAAAACTGTGCCATTGTTACGCCAGCTGCTAGGAGCAAATGATTTAAGAATTTATCAGATGGGGTTATCAATAGATCTATAGAGTTTTCCCCCGGGGCCCCTACTAAGACAACGAAGGGATCCATGGGGAGTTTCACCTTTTTCAAACCCCCAATTCTATCTTCTGTATTATCTACTACCAATAGGTATTAGCCATGGGGCATGCCCACCACATGCATTTTGTTTCCCATCTTTCCCCTCCAACAGGAGCCTGATACACCCATGATACCTTTTAGTCTAACCGGATGAAGTTACCTTATGGTTAATAGTTTGTATTGCAGGAGGCTGGCCCTCTTTGTAGTGTGCATTCTACGCACACTGTGCAGGAGGACCAGGTAACCCTACGTTGGCTTCCAGAGGCAAAAATCAGATCACCTAAAACTCCAACTTTTGAGGTAGCTGGTCAAGCAGTTAGGCTAATCCAGAAGACGTGCTAAGCATTTTTTGCACTCACAGTATCAATCATACATCCACACACACTCAATAAATAACTCAAGACCAAACTTATAAAAAATACTTCAGAAACTGTTTTAATTTTTAAGCCCAGGATGGTTAAGATACGTTAAGTACTTTATGAGTTATGATTTTTTAAAGTTTTAATAAAGTTAGTCTTTCTGTGCGTAATTACTCACCATAGGAATCAATGGAAGACCACTTATGAAACTGCATATAAAATCACACAGTTGAGTTACCAGTCTCTTCTTTTGCAGGATGGTCCATGAGGATGGTGGGCACCTCCTGCCAGCTGAAGAGTCTTGGGCAGCTCCCTGTTCTGGCGGGAGCAGTGCTGGAAAGTCTTTTGGCACAGGGCCACATAGAGGGGCCATCAGGAAAATAAGGTGGTTTGCAGGTTTAATTGTGGTGGCTTAGGGTCCCCTTGGGTTGTCGAGGTCACAAGGGTTTAGGGACCTGTGGCACACAGCTGGTTTTAAGATGCAGGGCTCAGGGCGGCCGGGTGCAGGATGAGTTGGATGTCTTGGAGGCTGTGCGTACTGGAACCCTTTGGATCTGGAGGTAAGTCTTCTTCTGGGGGCCTTACAGGACAACGAGGGTGCTCTGGTGGGTGATCCAGGGTGTTCCTGAAATCCCTCGACTGGGGCTTCCTCCTGGTCTAGTTGCAGCTCTGCGAGAGCTGTTTTTGCTGTAGGCCAATGTGCACTGACCAGAACCTGAGGTATTAGCACAGCTCGGCCATGGGAGAGCACAGTGCCACCAAAGTTGGCACACTTATACGTCTCATCTAGACTGTTGTTGGTGTGTCATCAGGTCTGGCTGCAACTTCCGGTTGTGGAGATGTCACCGGTTGGTGAAGTGACCATCACCGGTTTGCCGGTTCTTGCTGGCTTCTTTTTGTTTTTCAGTGATGCCTCCACTCAGGAGGGAGATCTGGGGCTATTTATGAAGCCTGGAGATCCTCTTGGGTCTTTTAAGGTCAGTCCGGTGGTCAGCATCTCCGCAGCAGTGCTTGTCAGGACTCTGGTGCAGCAAGCAGAGGTCTTGGAGCCCCTCCTGGTGCAGCAGGTCCTCGGTTCTTTTCTTCCTGATGAATCTGATTTCTTGGTCTAGGGGGAGTCCACTAAATACTGAATTTAGTGGGCATTTTATGGGGAGCCTTGTAGTGTCCAATGGGACACTTACCCTTTGGTGGCCATACCCACTACAGTGACAACTTCCTGTGGGCAGGGTCACTGCCCTAAACCTCATTTGCCATTTTCTTGCCACCCAACATGGAGGAAAATGAAATGAAGGTCCACTTCACCTGCAAGCCCCTAGGGGGGGTGCATGCTCAGTGAGACGCCCCCTCCTACCCTTTGTGTGGTTCCCCACCTTAGCTCCTGCAAAAAAGTGGGTTTAGCAAAAGGGGGAAGATTTCTGCTGCTAGCAGCAGGCCCGGGGCTCAAGTTTCAAGGGCAGTAGCCCTTTGAAGCTCATCACCAGGGGAATGCACATACCTAAGGGAGGAGGTGTTAGCTCCTTCACCCAGGAAGGACATTATCTCACAAACCAGAGAAAGAGAAGACTATCTCCCAAGGTTTGTGAATTGGCTGCCCTGAGGTGGCATGCTGGATGGAACCAGTCAGCAACCATGCCAGTTAGGTTAGCTTTTGCAGGGGACACATCTAAGGTGACCCTTGGGAACATTTAGAGATCCATCTAATACTGTTACCACTTATAGTATGGTGCAGCCTGTCTTAGGGCTGAAAGGCCTGCCAGAAGGGTAACTTACCCACAATATATGTGTAGGGTGGACAGGGAACACAGGGAGTGTGCCACGTCAAATTTGTCTTTTTAGGTTAGTCTCAGAACACTCAGCCTGCAATGGCAGTGGTGGGCACAACTGGGTGCAGGGCCCAAGAGGGTGTCACAACCAGTGCTGCTGCCCTCAGGGGCCTACCCCTAATATTCCATGCCTTGAGTACTGCTGTACCCATTTACTAGGGACTTACAGTGACATTTAAGACTTTATCCAATTGTGCCAAGCATCACAACAGATTTAGGGAAAGAACACTGGCCCAGGGAAAGCTAGTTAGCAAGGGTCCTGGGTACTACAACTTCTAGGACACATCAACATCTGGCACAAAGTGGGGGGCTCACCATGCAGAAAGAGGCCTCTTCTCACATGTATGTATTTTCTTTATATTGCACCCATATTGATGACTTTGCAGCCCTGGGCCGTATCCATCCCCACAATTCTTCTGATGTTTTTTGGCCTGAGTATCTAGTCCACGTAGAGGTGTATGTTAGAGGGTTGTTCCCTAGGTTATTCATTCAGTGTAATTTATAGGAGTGTGGTCTAGTTTTTTCTTTCTTTTGCTGTGAAACAGCTGTTTAAAATGGGTCTTTTCTATTAGAGCTTTAGTCTGAATTTCTCCATCACTCATCAAGTGTAGTACTTTGGTAAATCTGTACTCATTATGCAGTTGGAGTTGGTATTGTTCCATGCAAGTGACCCTGTCCGCCAGTGCTTCACCTATGTAGAAGTCTTGCAGTCATGGTGGGATAATTAACTGCTGATAACCCTGGGACTCTCTGACATGAATATCTCCTAGGCTACCTAAACCTGTCCATGCCTGTCTTCAGTATGTGATAGTGTTAACATCTAGAAATAGGGAGGGTTGCTTTGTAAAGGCCACAGACTCTTCAAGCACTAATGCCATGTGTTTGCAGTGTTTCGTGCATCACAATTGTTGATAAAAAGATCCCCAACCTGAGTTATATTTGAGCACATTAAAAATAGTTGTCCTCTCACAGTTCCATACCAAAAATAGCTATCAGGCATTGTAGAAGAATTATGTTCAATGCAAATCACTACTTGTACGCTCCATTACAGGTTTGCATGTTACCACATTCAAAAGGGTCCCACAAGTTGGTTATAACCTGTTAAGTGCCTATGCCTTAGGCTTGCATGAACACTACTGCTTACGTTTAATGGTTTGTCTTGCTTTTTAGCGTAATTGAGAAGGAAGAGGCTGAATTGAAGAGCAGTGGTTTCTAGGAGAAGTAGAGATGTTATATTTCAGGAGGACCTGGAGTTCAAAAGTACTGATCTTGAGAAATCACTGCATCCAATAGCCCTTATGGAGAAGCACTCTAGACAAGCTGGGATCTAGATGATGGGTGCCAATGAAATACTAAGTTGCACCAAAGATAACCAATGGCATCCAAAAATGGAAGTTCCTGCTAAGCTTGGGTTCAAGGTAGATCTGGAGTGTTCGAGGTTATCTGCCCGATTTATGGGTGCAAAAATAACTGTCAGTGCTAGAATTTTATGGCTCCTGTAGATTTTTGAATTTCCATTAAATACACTGTTAGTCTTCTATGAACATGATCCATTTAAATGGACGCATGTCTTGTCTGTCCATTCAGCAGTTATTTTTTATGGGAATTCCTCTTGGAGTCCTGTATTGCTTAACAGAGGCATGTTGCAAGTGTGCGAACTGATCTCAAAGTGAATACCTTACCAACCGCAACCACGCTTGCAACATGTATCTGAAGCTGAAATGGCTAAAGTTGCATTATATTTTTATGTGATGTGAGATCCAGTTTCCAAAGGTTTAGGTATAGATTTTGTAGCATTTTGAATTATTTTCCATTTTAAATTATATGGCAATAGATGGGCCGCACCTTCCCTTCGGACCCTCATCATTTAATTTGATGAGCATTTTGCTAACCTCTTCATGGACACCAAATTATTGCTTTAAAGTTAATAGTGTCTAGCGATATTAATATCTAGGGCCAAAATAAGAGTATGAATCCTCCATTTGGTCAGATATTATGTTCCACATACATTTTGACCTGTGTTGCTGTGTTTTTATTTTTACATGTGGAACTATTCAAGTGTGATTCAAAAATCAATGCCTCTCGAAGTAAAAGTCACCAGCTTTATATAATTTTAAAATGTCATATCTTACCCTGGAATACCAACAAATACTGATTAAAATGTAATTCCCAAAATGAAACTTTGTTCTGTACAGTCTCAAGGTTGCAGTTTTGTAATATTCGTTGGCTGCCTTAAAATTGTAAATTTTTACTATGTGCTCATGTGAAAAATTATGTTCATACCTCTCAAAAATATTGCTCAAATTAAAAAACGGTGTTGGAGGTTTGTAATAGCCAGATGGTTGGAGTCACAAACTGTGTGGGTCAAAAATCATGCAAACTTTTTTACAGCACGTACAAGCTCTATAAAGAATCCAATTAAGTACAAGGATAAATTTCGATTTCTTATACAAAGTTCTTGTTTTTAATTGGAGCCGATTCACACGTATTCCTTTAATGATTGAATAATTGTTATGAGCATGGCTTTATTCAAAGAACCACATTACGTTGAATAAAATTATTATCACTTTCAATGTTTGGAAACTATTTTAGACTACCAAGATGGAACATTTCAAAAGTCATCAATGTTACGGTTAATAAATAAGCAAGTTAAAAATTCCCTGGCCAATTTTGTCTGAAAGAAAATAATTAATGATAAAATAACAACAAAAATGATGAAAATTGTACTTAGGCATCAATATTTATGGACAAAACAAAAACATTCCACATGCATTATTAGAAAGTACAACTCCGACACACACCAATGGTGCATTGTTAACCTGAGTTATGTAGTCATTGAGGCTGACTAATGATACCAAGCATTTGCAATGCAACCAGTCTAGCATTTCTCCATGTTATAGCTATTAGCAGTTGTTAAGTCCCAACCGGACCTTTCTTGCCTCAGTAAATGGAAAAAAAGAACGAGAACGCACTGCTACAGTTCACTCGTTGTGAAACCTATCAGCAAAAGTGCAATTATCTACGTAACCGGCAAAAGTGCAATAAACTATGTGATAGGGTCGATGTCATGCAAAGCGCTCAACTTCTGCCAAGCGAGATCGCGCTGTGAAAAAAGAGAAAAAGTAGTCCACAAACTGGATGTTAAACAGCGAGCCTGTTATGTTTTCAGGACTTGGTCACTGCGCTCGAGGAGGGCTAACCACCAGAAAAGGCATGACGTGTGCATGCCTTCCACTAATGAAATCAAGCAGATTTTAAAAGGCAAGCCCACAAAGCAATGAAAGACACTGACATGACATGGACGGGGCTCTGAGCCCTTTTCTAACTACTACAGAGTTTCGCAAGCGATACACATGCACAAGCACATGCTATCGCAGGCTCGACCCTAAAAAGGTGTTGAGAACAATGGTTTGATTCATTTCAAACAAAGGTTAGCGAGGATTGGACATAGCCAGCTATTGTGGCTAACAGGTGATGAAACAAGGTAAAGCAAGGCTTCTCATGTCACCCTGGTTAAGCATTCTAACTCCACACTTAGAAACCTTTTTTTGATTTTTCGTAACTGTCAGGTGGCAAGGCTGGGGTGCTTTAGCCCAAAGGCTTCACATGACAGAATACCCCATTTTCGATTCCCTTCAGCAGCCTCACATATCACATTCAAACGTTCAGATCAGGACAAACTAGTAAAATGTAGCTATCAAGGCTCAGCATCCCTGGTCCTGATGGGTCAGCATTTGGCTACCTAACTGGCCCTTGCACCACCTTTTGGGTCCTGAATTCGTGGTAAATCTGGACTAAACCATACCAAATCCTTCACCAAGTAGATGGGATACTTCCAGCAGCAAGCAGAAATATCTTCTTCTTTTCATTTCTTGCCCAAAAGTAAAGTTACAGCAGCTTTAACAGGTACACTAATCCATCATTGGCCACAGTTCCCGAATGAGTCAAGCAAAAGCTTCCAAACCTTCCCTTCATAGATTTTATTAAGGTGTCCACAGCTACTGAACAACAAACATGCCTTATTGTGAGAACAATTTCACAGTGTCGTGTGCTAAAGATTTCTTAAATGATAGTGATAAGACTTGCTTTTTAATACTTTCTCCAAACTCCAGCTTCCAGTGGATCAAATAAAATCTTCCCTCCTAAAAATACCTGCTCCTACTGCCGAGGGAGGATCTGCGAAGTCTGCAAAGTATGTTCCTCTAAAATGAAAGAAATGTCATAAAACCTAGTAGAGGGTAAACTCGGTATTATATTTGGTTGCACTGACAGGAAGGTTATTTGAGAAGACTTTGCAATTTGTCAGTTGCCCCTCTCACCTCAGAAATAATCTGTTACGAACAAAGATTAACATTTGACTTCTAAGATTAACCCACTAAGCATTTTAGAAAAGCTGTTTCAAGTACATTTGCGGCCGATTTAGAGTATCCACGATGTCCACTAGCAACATATTGTCGTGGTAAGTAGATGTGGTGTTTAGAACAGTAAATCTATATCCCTTACGTTGAATGCATTTTAAATGCAATCGTGGTTTTGCTTATCCTTTTTTAAGTACGGGCGTAGCCTTTACAGAAAGATGGCTGTGTTTAAACTCATGTTGCAATTTTGGTTCCGCTTGTAAGATGAGGTGCACAGCCTGGCCTATTGGCGCAGCTTACGACCCAAAAGGAAAAATAAGCCATTTTAATTGCGAGATCTCTTTCAGTTTTCGGAAACTACACAAGTATCTGGGAGTCGCTGATCCGGCCCCAAACGTTCGGAGGCCAAATACATATGATGGGAAAGGAATATTGAAGGAATACTATAAAAAGATCGATTTCCTACAATGGATCATTCACTGGTTAAACGCACTACGGCCCTCTATAACAATCAGCACATATAACTGTTTTTAGTGCAGGTTTGAAAATGCCTTTGTTCCTTGTTAGATGAGAGGCAGAACTGTCTGCCTCATTTACAGAATGGGTTTTATCTAATTTTACTTAATTTTGCATATAAATACAGACTGAAAACTATTGCCTGTTTGAAATTGCAGAGGAAGGGCTTTACTCGTTTTTAGGGTGATGGAGTAAAATACTCTGTCATCCTGATGCAGTACCCGCCCTCCACATTTAACGTTGCTGGCCCTGCGGACATCTCTCAACGCTGACCAAGACCTCCATCATGGACATTCCCGTCAATGTGTTAAAAGTTTGATGGTCAGCTCCATTAAACGTGATGCCACATATCACAATAATATAACTTTTGTTTCCGACAGTGTGGCTGTCTTTAAACTTTGTTAATGTCCCTTACATCCAGGAGATTCATGGCGGTGAGTGCACGTCAGTCAGTCATTCAGAATACTGTATTCGGTTTTTCATAAAAACAAGAAAAGTAAAACACACATTAAGAAGTATTTAATGTAATGTGCTCATAACATAAGATGAAATCACTTATAAAATATGCCTTTGCAACGAATTAATTATAACATAAAATGGCTATAAATACAATAGAATATACCCCCCTTAACGACGTATAATGCACAGTGCAAGTTCTCCTACAGCGCAAACCTAATGCAATAACAAACACCTACGACAGGGTCAGCTATGTTAACCCAACGAAGAATGTGGAACAAGCACTAATCCTTAAATAATTAATGATAAAAAAGTTGGCTAGTATTAAAAAAAAATATTTCTCCATGAACCAAATCCTTACAAATCATGTTTGGAGTACTTTCCCTATATAGAACTTGAATGATGGATTCTGTCTTTCGTAGCTAAAAACAAGAAATATTAAACATCGTAAAATCACAATAGAATAATTTGAAGTAAAGAAAATGTGGACAAACCTGAGTAAATGATGTATGTCCAAAAAGGGGAAGAATTAACACTTTACATTTCTTCCAGTAGAACTTGCAACACAACATTAAATGTATGTCATCCTGTGAGGAATTGTTGTCAAAACCACAGGGTTCCAGTTGTCTGATATCCTCACCAGCAGCCAAAAGATAATGCATCTGGTTTAACTTAAAGCGAGAGAGTAGGGGGCAGGGAAAATCATTTAAAGTGGATGACAGATAAGGCTAGGTTCCCAACAGATTGCTAACTGAAATATGGCTTCAAACAATTGCTTTCTGGAACTGTCTTTGTTCTCTGGGAGTTTGTCTCCAGGACCAATAATTCATGCAGATCCAGGTGAGGCCCATTTTAATAATCTGCTCAGGGTTTTGAAAGACATCGTTCTTGCCTAGCAGCATGAATCTATCTCTCACAAACCTCACCCATTTAATAAAATGTAAATTAGCACTTGTATAGCGCACTACTCACACGTTAGGGTCTCAAGGTGCTGTTCTCATACCGCTATGGAACCCCTCCTGGCTTTTCCCTGTTAGGCACCCACTCCTGAGCACCTCCAGGGTGAAGCCAGGCATCCAAGCACTGTTGGGGCCGTTGTGGAGATTAAGCAAGCTATTGCCCAGAGTTGGACCCATGAATTAGATTAGGCACCGAGGTGAGAATTATCTGGTCAAGGGGAATTGAGCCCAAGACCTGCTGAAGCGGGACTTGAACCCTGGTCTTGAGCCAGATCTCTGCTTCAGGGTCTGCCGCTCTAACCATTGAGCCACACTTCTCCACAAGAGGATGCCCATTCTAGAGTGACAAACAGTCCTGCAAAACTGACCAGTTCAAATGACACTCAGGTCTTAGACAAACCAACAGCCACTTCAACAGGAGCGGAAGAACAACGATGTCAGACAAAAAAAAGAGGCCCAGCTCTTGATGTACAGTACAAGACAAGACACTCCGAGGATCTCCAATCAACCTCCTACCGAACTTGTCTCGGCACGCTCAAGTGCCTTATGTCTGAATGACCCAAACCTCAAGTCCACAAATTGCAGCAGAGACATATTTCACTTCATACCATTTTAAAATGGTCCCAACTGGCTACCTACCCAATCTAGAAACCAAAAACAGTAGTGGTTGATCTCCTAATGGAATTCTTTTTGCCCTTCAACAAGGAGAACAACAAGCACGCAGAATGAAGCTCTATCACAAGGTAAGTGAGTGAGGTAACCTTTAACAGCACATGTCCATTGCTCTGAAATTTCCTAGACCTAGTCAATCTTGGGTCCACTATCATGACTAGAGATTTATTAAAACTGGTGGAGAGGGCCAACTCCTCTGTAAAGGATTCAAACATATTGACCAAATGATGCAAACCTAATGCAGTCCTTGTGATGAGGATTGCTTCTCTGGCATTTAAAAATGCTGGAATAATGTGAGAACCCACTCTTGGGAGGCCAGCCTTACTGTTCAGTTAGGCAATTTCCAAGTTATTAATATAGAAAGTGAACAGGAAGGGTGCTGAGACACTCTCTTGGTGTACCCCCTTGATTAAAAACATCCCTCAAAAAAATACAATCTTAGGATCTACCTCCATATTCAAAAGAATTTGCCATAACATGACCCAGTTCACTTGGTTGAAGACAGACTTGACATCCGTGATTGCCAGATGAAGAGACCTGGACCTTGCAATTGTGTATTTACAAGACAAAAGATGTAATTAAGGCACTGATCTGAGGTGCTCAGGCTGGGTATAAACCCATATTGGAGATACAGGATTCTACCCGTGGCTCTGACCTAGTCCACAAGCCTATTAAGAAGGACTCTACCCAGTACAATCACATTGAGTCAATCAGGGAGATGTGGTGGTAGCAGTGAGGAGCTGCCCTAGCATCTTTTTTAAAGATGGGTAGGATAACAGAGGTTGACCAAAAGACAGGGATGTCACAAGTAAATACCCCATTAAGTATGTGCACCAGTATTGAGGCCCAGACAGCTGGTAAACTGCTAAACATATCAGCAGGGCCCCCATCAGGGCCATAAGCCTTTCTCTTCAGGAAGTTAAAGAATGGCCATGGTAATTTCCTCTAGAGAGAAAGCTGTTTTGTATTTACCCTCTACCTCAGGAAGATATACAGCACTAACAGAGGAATCAGTGTTGCTGTAAATCCCATCAAAATGGGTTACCTGTGCTTCCAGGGTAAGATGACTACAAACTGGGGTGCCCATTTGGCCATTTAAATTAGGGCGATTGACTGTGCAGACTATTTCCTGAGTGGCCGGCCTTCAATAATTCCTCCCAAGCCTCTTCTCTCAATACATTCTGATGCTTGGTAAGTTCTGATTTGTAATCCTGTCTACAACTAACAATTAGGGCTTTACCTCTGGAGTTTGCATTTAATGTTTCCTGTAAATTCCTATTTGCCACAGTGGAGCCCCTATCAAACCATTTTGGGTTGCTCGAGGTAAAATGATTGACCAGGGAAGACAAAACGGAATGAGTTGTTTTAGTGATGATAAAAAAAGCATTCAAAATGTCATGGAGGAAAGGGAACACATCCAAACAAATATCATTTTTTGCCAAACAGCTAGTAAAAAGATTGGTACAAATTGTTTCAGAGACTGCAGATGTCCACCTCACTCTCGTCCTCAGTTGACACTTTTAACTTCCCTGGACCCAATATAAATTGTCTTCGAGGTCAATAAACTACTTTAGGGAAAGAAAAATAGGATTATGATCATTCGGGCCAGTAGTAACAACCTTTAAGCTATCCACTTATATAAATAAAAGACCGTAAATAAAAATGTAATCAATAGTAGTGGTACTACCATGGCCTGAAAGGGTGTGAGGTAAAGTGCAAATCTAGAAAACTTGCTGAAGACATTGTAAGAATAAGCCATATTAAAACCATATTAAAATCACAAAACAGATAACTAAAGAGGTTGTCCAAGGATGTGTAGTTAAAATGACAAGGTGATGAAAAGATATCAGAACATTTGGCAGAGAATTTATAAAACAGTTCTCTACAAGGATGAATGTTAAAATCACCCAAAAGAATAATATTATTACAGTTGGTATAACTGTTGGTCAATCTGGGCCTGATTTAGAGTTTGCTAGGTGGGGTTACTCTGTCACAAATGTAACGGATATCCCATCTGCTGTATTACAATCCCATTACATCCTATGGGAAATGTAATACTGTGGATGGGATGCCCGTATGGAGCAGCCTTATTGGCAAAGTCTAAATCAGGCCTTGTGTTCCTTAAGAAAGAATCAAGTGCAAAAATGTTCGGTTGTAAGGTTCTGGGAGATGGCATTGTAAAACCCCAAATTTTGAATTATGTGAGAAAAGAAAGATCTGCTTGCAAGTTGGAGGACCCGATGTGAAGACCCCAGGTTTACATTACCGATTTTGGGATACTAAAAAATAAAGTTTTCCCTTTGGTTGAACTAGACTGGACCGACTGCTGGGAGAGGTCGAGAATAAGAACCATTTACATAAAAGGAGCTGGTGATGTCCCAGGTTTACTGGATGGCAATTAATACAAAACTTGAAAGATACATTTGCCAGGAATCATCAGATCTCCTATTGTTCAAACCAGCGAAGTTCCAAGAAATAAACTGGATTTGTTTTTAGTAGTATGTTCAGGTAGGGCAGAAATCTTAACCTTAACCTTCTCCCTTAAGTTCACTGCCATAACTAAAGATTCAGGACAAGCATCTAGTCAGTCAATATCTCTTAGATAAGATAAGGAGTCACTGTTGGTAAATTATTAATTGGTTCAACCAACATGGTCCTGGGAAGTTGGGACATTCTGGGGGGTGAATTACTCATTGGGGCACCAAACTGTTTGTAAAAGCGCCCAGAGGTAAAATTGTAATCTTTGATTCTATGGTAAGGGAGCAGGAAAATGGTAACAGTAGCCATATGGCAATCCCTGAGCAATTGAAGTTTACCACCAAACAGCAACCCCCATAAAAGTTACAATCAGACCCCTCTCATTTAACCCTCCTGATTATTTTAATCGATTAACATAAAGGCCACAAAATGCTATGGTGCAAACATATTCAATGGGTCAGTGAACTGCTCTGCCTCCTCGTAGCTCCACGGGCAAGTAGAGCCCTTCGTTCCTCTGAACTCTGACCTCTGTCAGGAGTTCGAGGCCCTCCTCCACCCGCAGGCTTCTGCCTGCGCCTCATCCCTGGAGTCTAGTGGGAGAGCTCTGCTCTTCTACTACGCTGCGGTCTGCCTCTTTTATTCTTTTTTCCTCTTTTGCCTCTGTTTTACTCTTTGTGTGCTTTTCCTTCCATGTTCTGTCCCCTTTGTGTTCCTTTTTGTCTTTTGCTTTCTGCGTTTCACTCCCTCCTCCCTGTTTTTCTCCTCTCACTCTGCTCTCTCTCTCACTCTCACTCTCACTCTCCCCTCTCTCCCGCACCGCTGCTGCCCCTGCGGCCCTGCCCCCTCCTTTCTCTTGCGCTCTATCGTCACTGCTGCTGCCCCTGTGGCCCGCCCCCTTTTTCGAGTTGTTTTCCGCTCCTGCCTCCCAGGAGAACTCTCCTCCCCCCTCCCTATTTAATGACAACTGCGCACAGTCGGCACTCACAGCGGGCACGCCGCTGGTGCACCCAAAACGTGCCTAAGGCAAGCCGGTATGCGCCCATCCGTGACCTGAATACAGTTAGTGCCAGGACCCCTGACTCTGCCACCCACCCCCTCTACACAGCAGATGAACTCATCGCACTCAACCCAGGATGCAACTGCAAGCAAGCAGCTCCAGGCAACACACACTGTCCATTCAGCTGCCTCCGCTGCCATCAAACCTGCACCACCACCAAGACCAGGGACCCAGCATAACTCACCCGCAACAACTCACTGGACCCTAAACCCTTGAAGTGCATCCTCCTCAATGTCTGCTCCCTCCATAAACATGCCATCGAAATCTGGGACCTCCTCAACAGCATCACCCCAGATGTCGCATTCCTCACCGAGACCTGGACCAACAACCCCCCAGGCCCAGACTTCACCATCCCACAGGTGTACAAGATCACTCAGAATGATCGCTCCAGCTGCCCGGGGGGTGGGGGAATCGCCATCATCCACAGGTCCAACCTCTGCCTGAACACACAATCCAAAGACTCCAAAGAAGCAACTAACCTGATGGAACACCTCCACTTTAAGCTGCGCACCAGCCCGACATCCACCATCAGGGGAACCATCATCTACCGCCCTCCCGGACCACGCACACCTTTCACCGACTCCATCACGGACTTCATCTCCACACAAGCCATCGCAGCCACCAACTACACCTTCCTGGGAGACCTCAAATTCCACCTGGAGAAACCACAAGACCCGAACACTGCTTCCCTCCTAGACAACCGCCACAACATAGGACTTTGACAGATCATGATAGAGCCAACACACTCGGCAGGACACATCCTCAAACCCATCTTCACTACAGGAACCGCAGCTACTTTCAGCCACACCACAGAACTCCCACAGACAGATCACCGATGCATCCACTTCACCTTTAACTCACCCACCATCAGTAGACCTCAACCCCAGCCATCACATAGAAACTGGACAAGAATAACCGATGATCAGCTCACCGCCGCCCTCTCCATCGCCGCACTCACCATCGCACGCAACGAGAACCCAAACACCGCAGCACGCACCTTCCACAAGTGGATCACCGACTGCGCCAACACCATAGCCCCCCTCAAAAAGAACAACAACACCCACACAGAGAGAGCTAGATGGTTCACCCCGAACTCCGGGAATCAAGACGCACCTGTCGCCGCCTTGAGAAAATCTGGAGCAACACTAAATCCCCAGAAGCCCACTGCAACTTCAAAGCCTCCACCACCTACCATCACCAACTCATCCGAAACACCAGAAAGAAGGCTATCCAAGACAGGATCTCTTCAACCACACAACAGCAAGGAACTCTTCAACATCATCAAGGAGTTTACCCTACCCAACAGCGAGACAACGGATATCCCACCCTCACAGGACCTATGCAACAGACTCAACATCTACTTCAACACAAACTCAAGACCATCTATGACAGTTTCAACAAGAACAACCCACGCGCCGAACCCCTCCGTCCAACAACCGAAACCAACAAACCCACAATCTCCACCTGGACACCCCTCTCCACTGAAGATACATTAGAAACCATGAAGTCTATCCACTCTGGGGACCCATGCCTCCATCCCGTCTTCAACAGAGCTGCAGACACCATTGCCCCCAAGCTCTGGCTCACCATCAACTGCTCACCAGCTGCCGTCACCTTCCCAGATGACTGGAAACACGCCAAGATGAATCCCCTCCTCAATAAACCATCAGCTGACCACACGGACCTCAGAAACTTCAGGCCCATCTCCCTACTTCCATTTCCTACGAAAGTCATAGAAAAAGCAGTCAACAGCCAACTCACCACGTTTTTAGAAAGCCACAACATCCTCAACATCTCCCAGTCTGGATTCAGGTTAAACCACAGCACCGAAACAGCCCTCCTGTCTGCAGCAGACAACATCCGCTCCCTACTGGACAAGGGAGAGACGGCCGCACTCATCCAATTTGACCTCACGGTAGCGTTCATCACAGTCTCCCATCACACCCTGATAAGAAGACTCTATGAAGCCGGCATTAGAGACAAGGCCCTCGACTGGATCTAATCCTTCCTCTCCGGCTGAACGCAACGAGTGAGACTCTGCCCCTTCCTCGCAGAGCCCACACCCACCACCTGCTGAGTTCCCCAGGGATCCTCCCTCAGCCACACGCTGTTCAACATGGCCCCGCTAGCCACCATCGTCAGAAGCTATGGAATAAACATCATCCCCTATGCCGATGACACCCAAGTCATCCTCTCCCTCTCCAATGAACGAGACAGGCAGACACAACTTCCATCAGGGCATGAAAGCAGTTGCCAACTGGATGAGAGATAGCTGCCTTCAACTCAACACAAACAAGACCGAGATACTCATTCTGGGCCCCCACCCCAACGCATGGAGGAACTCTTGGTGGCCACCTACCCTCGGAAACACACCCATCCCCACCAGCCTTGCTCGCAACCTTGGAATCATCTTGGACCCCGACCTTAGCATGAACCATCAGATCAACACAGTCACCTCCACCTGCTTCTACACCCTCCACCTCCTATGCAAGACCTTCAAATGGATCACCCTCGAGCATATAAAGACCATCACACACACCACCGTCACCAGCAGATTGGACCCGCAAATTGTAAAACATCCAGAACGCCGCTGCCAGATTAATCCTCAACCTACCCTGACACTACCACATCTCACAACACCTACGCACACTGCACTGGCTCCCTACTGAAAAAAGAATCACTTTCAGAATCCTCACCTACGAACACAAAGCCTTCCACAACACCGGATCTGCCTACCTTAATCAGCGACTCAACTTCCATGTACCCCACAGGACCCTAAGCTCAGCCCAGCTCTTTCTCGCAGAAGTAGCCCGCATCAGGAAAACCAGAACAGGAGGACGCTCCTTCTCCTACCTCGTCGCCACCACCTGGAATACCCTACCCATCCACATCAGACAAACCACCTCCTCCCCAGCTTCATGAAGGAACTGAAGACATGGCTTTTCTAATCCAACTTTGGTACACACTACACCCCCCCAGCACCTTGAGACCCTAACCGGTGTGTAACTGCACTCTATAAACTCTGATTGATTGAGCAGGTAACTTTGATTTTCAATTGTGAGTAATTCTTAACCATCCCTGATTGCAATTAAGGTACAAATCCAATATGTCACCTGTGTTAGGAAATCACATCTTATCAGACCTCTTGATCAGATGGACCCCCACCTTCGGGAGATCACAATAAAGTGAGGACTATCTAGTGGACCAGTATTACTATATATGCACAATTGACCCTGATCATGGGAGAGGATCTCAGTGTGATCACAGAGTGACTGAGTACTCTCTGCATCTCCAGTTGAATGTGAAAGGACAGGCTGTACTGAAACCACAACCTGTGAGACCAAAGTCACTATTAGGTTCCATAAATTCTGAAATGCTTATAAAGGGCTTAATACAAGTGTGGTGACTACACACAGGGAGGACCATGCCACCAACCCTTGAACTAGTGAGCAAACGCAGCTTTCTCAACTAACTGTAGCATATCATTACAGATGTTGAAACCACACTTTACATAGGATTCAAACCTGGTGTCTAATTTGTCCAACAGGAAGACAATTGCAGCATTATTCTCCACAGTATCTTTGTCGCCAGTTTTTTTTAAAACACGTTAGTATTTTTGGGCTCCAATTAGGTAGATCATTTCCACCAGAAAGAGCAAGGTTAGAAGACTTCTTTCTAAGTTTCTTCCATAGTTGAGCTAACAAGGCACCCGCCGTAGAATTACGATCAAGGCCAGATGGAACATGAATCTGTATGACAGCAGTGAGTTCCACATCCAGGTCCACATTCAGGGGCATATTTATACTCCGTTTGCGCCGAATTTGCGTCGTTTTTTTCGACGCAAATTCGGCGCAAAACTAACGCCATATTTATACTTTGGCGTTAGACGCGTCTAGCGCCAAAGTATGAGGAAAGAGCGTAATTTTTTTGCGTGAACGCCTTCCTTGCGTTAATGAGATGCAAGGTAGGCGTTCCCGTCTAAAAAAATGACTGCGACGCAAATGCGTCGTATTTATACTCCCGGGCAAAAATCACGCCCGGGAGTGGGCGGGGCAAAAAACCCCGCATTTGCGCCGGATTTTAGCGCCTGGGTCAGGGCAGGCGTTAAGGGACCTGTGGGATCTAAAATGAGCCCACAGCTGCCCTCCCATGCCCCAGGGACCCCCCCTGCCACCCTTGCCCACCCCAGGAGGACACCCAAGGATGGAGGGACCCATCCCAGGGACATTCAGGTAAGTTCAGGTAAGTATAATTTTTTATTTTTTTTATATTTTTTTTTGGCATAGGGGGGCCTGATTTGTGCCCCCCTACATGCCTCAATGCCCAATGACCATGCCCAGGGGACATAAGTCCCCTGGGCATGGCCATTGGGCAAGGGGGCATGACTCCTGTCTTTACTAAGACAGGAGTCATGTAAATGGCGTCTGGGCGTCGTTAAAAATGGCGCAAATCGGGTGGAGGCGATTTTTTGGCGTCAACCTGACTTGCACCATTTTAAGACGCCCTAACGCCATTTTCCCCAACGCCGGCGCTGCCTGGTGTACGTGGTTTTTTTCCACGCACACCAGGCAGTGCCGGTCTGTTAGCGCCAGCTAACGCCATTCAATAAATACGGCGCCCGCATGGCGCTTCAGAATGGCGTTAGCCGGCGCAAAACTTTTTGACGCTAAACTGCGTTAGCGCAGTTTAGCGTCAAAAAGTATAAATACGGGCCTCAGTCTTTGATCCAGCAGTCAAAAGTGCAGCAACCAGTCTCTCCACCAAATCATCCATAACGGTGAGGAAAGAACATTAGGACGAAGACTCATGTTTAAACCCAGACTACTCCTCAACAGAATTAATTTGATTATTCAGTGCCCACACTACCAAAGTCAGAATATTCAAAAAAATCTTCCTCATGCTGTGTGCTTAACAGTGACAGATTAGTGAATGCAGATGATTTATGATTCCCCATAATGCTAACAGAAATATACAAGAGAAACCCGACCTCAATGTGTCTCTGAGAAGGCAACAGGCAGTACAACTTTAAAGTAACATAAAATAAATTTCTCATACTAGATGGTCAAAAATGGAAGTCATCTAGGTGTAAATCCCAGATGAAAGAGTGGTGGTCCAAGGGCTTTGATGGGGCCACCCTTGGCCCTAGGTGTGAGGGAGCTTCACAAGCTTTGTAGCACTGTACAAATGGACAAGGCTCACCTCCTGTGACCCTGTCTTGCTGTATAGTGTTGTCTGGGGTTTAGAGTCCACCTGTTGTTGCCTTCAGGGTCCTGCACTGTGGAAAAGGTTGGAAAACTTTGTAGTTCTGGACAAATGGGAGGGACTTGGCTCCTGTGCCCCCACCTTGCTGCATGATGCTGTCTGAGGTTTAGAGTCACCTGCCCCTGCCTTCAATGTCTCGCACTGCAGGAAAGGCTTGAAAATGTTGTAGTGCAGGACAAATGGGCTGGACTCACCTCCTGTGCAGGAGCATGCGAACAATGGTGAGAGAGAGTGAAAAGTCGCAGTCAAATGGACAAACTTAAATTCACCCTGTCTGTAATTCTGGCAAACCAACTGAGGGTTTTACAGAAAGGCTACTCAGTTGCAATTGTGACAGAGTACCCTTTCCATCAAATTGTAAATCAGGCCCTACATGTTGCTACTTTTATTTTAATGCATAAAATGGAAGCAATCATCTATTTTGATAAGTTTGCTATGCTGTCTTTAAGCCTTTGTGGGCCAATGGCTACGAAGCATGGGAAGTTTAACAAAACTGCAAATGCCCTAGCTCAGTAGCCATTCACATTTCCATTTATAGTTCAATCATAATTAATAACCCGCCTCATTTTTCGACACTAGGAATCCTTATCCATTTTTTGTGTTTGTAAATATGTAAATACTGGTGTAAAATAAGACGTATTCCTGATCTTGCTTAATGATTCACATACAGATTAGCTAAAACAACTTAACAGACTCCAGAATTGTTGTCTCTGCATTTTAGTGAGCATGGAGGCTGCACTGCTCTAGGGACTGATGTCAGAGTACTTAACCCAGCCAGTATTACATAAGGATTAATATTTGCAGGGTGTGGCTTGGATGGCGAGGCAGATGGCAGCTTGATCCTGCCGCTACCTTTGGCATGTAGCATGAGCCAGATCTGAGGTAGTCTTTACATCACCAATGCAACAGAGCCTGCAGTGTGGAGAAAAGAGAACCAGAACACCAAAATAGAGGTGTTTCAAACTAACTGGTGAGCATGGTGGAGATCCCCATAATAGCTACCACAACTGTATGCAACCTCGTGCAACAGAGGTGAACGAAGGCAATGTATCTCATGTGCAAGATACCTAGCATTAGCAGAGCTCCCAGACTGTTTTTGGATGCATATTTGGTTCATTTCATCCCTGTAACATTTGTAAAGAAGCAGCAATCGGTGGCCTATTATTATGAACATTCCAGCCCATCTTGCTTGACTTTAAGAATGTGTCGTCTCGCATGGTGTAATATCTGGAGGCTTATGGGGCCGAAGTGTTTATCCACTGTGAGCTCACCAAAGGGCTCCAAATCCTCAAATCATCTACTATATCTTTATAAGCGTTGTGACACTTTCCAGTTACTTCATGCCACCACCACATAGACAACGCTATCTTTGAACTGGCAATTCTAAGTGATCTGGAGGTGCAGTTAACTTACTGCTGTTTCACGGGGCTGTCTAAAAGGCTGATCTGACATCGCAAACACAACCCCAGTGAAATCAAGAGCACAGCTGCCCTTTCTCTGTGCTACAAACATTCACCTTGCTGAACTGGCTCCTCATCCAACAATTCTGATACATGCACTAATATGTTAGCAGAAGTTCTTACAATCACTAGTTACAACAGTGATTTGTGGCAAAGAGAGTGAGATATAATCTCCCACTGGGAATACAGCAATATTGGTGGCATGTCAGATTCGCCTAACTTCGACACCCTGAACCAACTATAACTGATAACAGATCTAAGGTCCTGATCCAGGTTTCTGTCTTTCCCAAGGTCACTCCGGAGGTCTGACTGTGGCTGAAAAAGACAATAAAACACAACTTAAATGCTCCAAGGCTGAACCCCCATCCCCAGACCATCCAATGAAAGGGAAAACTGACATAAACAGTACTAGGAACATGATCTTAAAAAACTAGTCCACAACCTTGCTAAATTGACGCTCTCCAACACGGATATGATGCAGATGGAACTGTGTACCATAGGAGTGGACATTAATTCAGTTAACAAGTAAATGGCTGAAGCAAAGAATCGGATAAGCATAGTCAAGGACATGGCCGCAAAATCAAATAAAGACCATGTGAGTTTACAAGCAACCAGCAAAGCCCTCCACAGGTGCACTGCAGAATTGGAAGGCAGAAACCGAAGAGGCAACATGCAGGTTTTTGGCATCTCCAAAGAGACGGAGGAGTCAGTGGATTCTCATATCTCCTTTCAGGAAAAGTGATTGCCACAAGTAACTGGCCTGTCCTTTATTAAGCTAGAAAGGGTGTACCTAGTCCCATCATTTAAACCTACAAACAAATACAACACAAGCCAGATTATATGTAGGATCCTGTGGTACCAACATATAGAGATGATAATATACTACATGTGTAACTATAATCAACGTTCTGTAGAATAGCCATAAAATATCTTGCAGGGCTACTCAAAATCAACTCTGGATACCAGGAAAGATTTTCTAGCATTTTGACCCAGAGTCAGGAACTCAAACCTCCAGTTCTCCTTTGCTGTCCCAGCAAAATGTAGGGTTTATGTTAATAGAAAACATAGTTTTGTTGACCAAAAAGACATGCTGTTCTTCTTAGACAAAAGAGATAGACAAAGCATGGAGACACAATGCAACCCAGCTACCAAGAGGAAAAGCTGAACTTTGACAAAAGAAGTAACTTAGGGCCAGATGTATCAAAGGGTTTTACCCATTCTGTGTCTATGGGAAAATGCTTTAGTACATATGGCCCTTACTATCTGCAATATCCTCAATGTCTTTATCTCCTCCATCTGTGTTTTCTTTCCTGCCAATGGCAGATTGGTTTACCTGTTCCATTTAATGACGTTATGCTTTGTGTCCAAGTGCTACTAAACACATCTGGTACTCTCTCACGATATGGTATGTTCTGTTGCTTTCTGGTGACTAATGCACCAAGAAGTGTTTCCAAGCTTGATAGATGCTCCTTAATGCTGTACAGGATGTCAAATCGGGCATACTATCACTATGGTCTGCTTGGGGCAGTTTATCTCCCTGTTTTAAAATTATTGTGCCTACTCTACTGCTCACCCATGAGGACTTATAATATAAGGCCATTTAGTTACCCAGCATACATACCCTCTGTCTCAATACTGAGATAGATATGTTTTTTGGAAAGCTTATGTATGCTCTGACAGAAGCTTAACCACCTATAATGAGTGTTACTACATTCACAGTTCTTTAGGACCACATTTGCATCCTATTAGATCTTTTACACTGTCTCCATGACAGTTGGGATGTTGCCCCACTGTCATCTCTCCCGCCTTCAGTGTTAGTGGTGGGATTGGAGGGTGGAATCTAAGGAGTGATGAGGGGGTCTTTTGGACTGTTCCTTTTTTATAGCTTACATTGTATTAAGAATTTACAATTTATTCCTTTCTGTCTTAAACAAGTTCCAAGCTATGGCAAGCCAACCATTTTGTTTCACTTTACTAATTCATTGGCAATAGAGTGTCCCTACACAGAACTTCATATGTGACATTTTAACGCCTTAATTTCCAATGAGTACACTTCCAGAGGAACTAGGTTCACTGGACTAATGCAGTATGCAGCTGACTGGAGGCATTCTACAGTCTCGGCCAGTACCATGCTCATATATACCCAGTCCATATATGCACTCCTACATTATGGCTAGTTTATCTCCCTCAGAAAAACTGATGGGGATCTCACTGAATGTAAAGGGACTCAATCACCCTTTCAAACATAAAAAATTAAGAATATATTTGAACTTAGAGTTGATATACTTTTATTACAAGAAACTAAAATGGGGTCTAAAGAGGCAACTTCTTTTAGTAATAATTGCATAAGTAGGGTTCTCTGTTCCCCCACATCAAACTAAAGGAATGGAGTTTTGACCTTGAGTTCCATAAAATTGACACAGTGGGAAGGTGGATACTCACAAAACTCTTCAAAAAGGACAAGGTTTTCGATGTCATCAATGTTTAGGGTTTGAACTCAGATGACCCAGACTTCTGTGATTCCTTAGCTGCACCACTAAGCTGTATACCCGGACTTCTGGGATTCCTTAGCTGCACCACTAAGCTGTATTCTGGGATATGAATTGATTGGAACCAGCAGCGACTTCAATCTCCCCCTTGACACAACCTCGGACAGGCAATCAAAATCATCATTCAATGCTCCAAAGTCTCACAAATCTCTCCTCAAATTATGCTCGAGATATAACTTAGGAGACTATTGGAGACTTGCAAAGTCCTATCACCAGAGACTATACTTTTTTCTCAAACCAACACAAGTCGTACTCGAGAATTGATTATCTTCTCATTGCAAAACCACACATGCACCTCATCGGCCAAACAGATATCTTACCTAGGTTAATTTCTGACCTCTTCTGTATTTCCCTTATTCTCTCCAGTATTAACATGAAACCAGCTTGTAAAATTTGTAAATTTAACAATGAATCCATCAAAAATGTTTTATCTAGACACACTATAGAATTGTTTTATCTATATTAGCGACAAAACCTCTAAAGACATTTCATCCTCCATGTTTTGGGACGCACTCAAGGCAGCTTTTAGGGGCACTCTAATAGACAAACAAGCAAAACTGAACAAAGACCATAGTAGTACATTATCAAGTTTGGAACAAAAAATCAAGATGTTAGAGGAATGTCATGTGGCTAACCCAGGTGCCTCCACACTCACACTACTAACAAATAAAATATCTAAGTACAACAGAATATTGAGTGAGGATGCAAGGTTTGGATTAATAGATATAAATGCTTGAAACTATGTGAAGTGAATAAATTGGGGAAAATGCTTGTGCCCTCTCTAAAACCCAAACCAAATCCCAAGTGCTTTGCTCCTTTGAAAGATAAGACCAATACAACACAAATAAACCCACAAAATAATCTAGAGCTGTTTATACTATGAGTAACTATACAAAGATAATTCCAAGGCCCCGAATGAAATTTGCAGGGTGTATTTATATGGTACACAATTGCTTAAAATTTATGAGGAGGATTAAAAGGTGTAGACGAGATAACTGCAGCAATCAAACCCCTTAAACTGAACAAAGCCCCAGGAACGGATAGCTTTACTGTCAATTTTTACAAATCATATGCATCCTCTGTTACCCCCACACTGGTAGATCTGTTCAACCATTTTGCAGCTTCAAGATCTGCCTCAGGAACCACAAGTGAGGCCGCTAAATTAGTCTTCCTGAAGGAGGGGAAGGACCCAAAAATGGCTAAAAGCAATAGGTTTCTAGATGTGAAAATTTGCACTAAAAAGACTAGAATCCTACTTACTGTGCTTAATTAGTCATTCTCTTGTAGGTTTTATAAAGAGCCATATGTTGAATGACAACACACGCCTTGTGTGCCATGTCCTAGACTTCTTTTGATACTGTTGTGATAACATTGCATGCCAAAAAGGCTTTTGATAGGGTATCCTAGCCATTTCTCCAAGAAACACTGCTGAAATGTGATCTTGGGAATGATTTTATTACAGTGATCATGGCATTCTAGAGCAACCCCTTTACCAGTTTAGGAGTGAGTGGACTTATATCTTCTCCTTTCACACTAGAGAGGGGAATGAGGCAGGGTTGTTGTTCCCCTCCACTCTTCATCTTGGCCTTTGAACCCTAACTTCTTATTATCCAGTCAAATTACCTGATCTTCAACATTGGCGTTAGCACAACTACTGTGAAAGTGGCAGCTTAAGCCGATGAGTTTTTGATCATAACTGAAAATGCATGTCAATCAATCAAGGCACTCATACATACAATTGAAAATCACTCCCTAGCGACAGGCTACAAATTTAACAAGGACAAATTGGAGGTCAGAGGTTTAAACAACTAATGTACCAGCGGCCTTTTAGATGATTCCCATCTGGCATGGCAATCACAATACTTGAAATATTTAGGCATAGAATTTTAGTCGGACTTAATAGAAACCTTACAACACAATGAAAAGTTGACAATTATAGAAAATAGAAGAATTACTGGTTTGGTGGAACCCTGAATTTATTACCTGTATTTATCTCTATTATTTACCTGTATTTATCAGTATGTTCTCAATATCCCTGTCTGAGGATTTCCATCAGAAATTAGATAAGGCCTTGCGAAAATTCATTTGGCAAAACAAATGCCCTTAGATATTAATTAAGAAACTGAGGCTCCCCATTAACCTGGATGGAGTCAACCCAGCTGACTTTAGAAACTATCAAGCAGCATTCTTAGCCAAGTGGGGCTCCTTATGGTTCTCCCAAAGGCTAAAATATACCCCTTCATGGCTTTCAGTTGAAAAAGTAATCCTTGAGGATGTACATCCCATTATGCTATTATCCACCGAAAGTGGATCCTCCCATCCTGGTAAATATATATTCAACAATGCCAGATGGGCACTATTACAGATAGACAAACTCCCAGAGGTCCCAATAAGTCAGTCAAACCTTTCTTGACTATGGAACAACCGAAAACTTAAAATACACAGAACTCACCATTCTCCTTTGAAGACATCTAACACCAGGACAATATGAAGAAGTAACATTTTTATGACATCCCTAAAGGTAAAGCTCACATAGCCAGGTCCAAGTCGTTCCAAAGGGAACCCTCTTTACCTACACTTATATCTTCACTCAACAAATTTGTAAATTCAACTTCAAATTTTACCAGCTTTTAAAACTCATATCGACTTGACTAAAGTTTGCCCTACTAAGGGCAAGTCCTACTAAGGAGAAGACGAATAACATCTCTTCTGATGACTGGAGTCTGATTTGGAAGTCTGTAATTTCTCACCAAATTCCCCTTCCTTGCCCCAAACTAAATATTTGCTCCTCCATAGATCATTCTGGTCACCCTCACGTCTCTACAATATGTTCCGAAGAGGAGATGAAACATGCTGGATTTGCAATAAAGAGATTGGTGTCTTACCTCATCTCCTCTTCTATTTAAGGTCTTTCTCCATATTTTGGCTTAAAGCACACCTCCAAAGCAGAGGTGAGGACGCCACCATCATACCTGTGGCATCCCCCGAGCGTGTTACAATGTTCCCACCGGACTGACTGGTGGGAACATTGCAATATGTGTTTCTGCCAGGATGACTGGCGGGAACAGTGCTACAATATTGGCATCAGCTGTTTAAAGGGAACCACAGTCAATAATGTAGCACTCCAGCACCCTCGGAATGTGTGCTTTCCAAAGGTGCTGGGCAAGGAGGCCCCAGCACCACCCATGCCATGGGCATGTGTTGTGGAGGGGCCCCCGAGAGGCCACCAGCACTGGCTTTCCGCCAGCCTTTACATGGCAGGGTCTCCATCATGAAAAGGCTGGTAGAAAGCGGGACTTTAATCAGCCAGGCAGCACTGAGTTTAGCACCACCCTGGCTGGTTACAACTCCAACCACATTCACCCCATTGGGAACCATGTTACTCGCAGGGACGGCAGTCTCCTAGTGGGCCCACCTACGAGGGTTGTATTGTGGCATTCGGACCACCACAGCTGTGGCGATCCAATTGTAACTGCAAAGCAACAGTCCTAGGATGTCAGCGTAGTAATGAGGTCTTATGACTTTGTCAAGACTCTATTTAGATTACAATTGCAGCATGATTTTACCTAGCTTCTTAAAAGATTCTTGAACCCACTTGTTGGTTCATCTGACAATAGGCTGCTAAAAGACATCCTCTTAGCTGTGGCTTGAAAGTCTGTGCTCAACAATTGGAAAGACACTTCTGCCACCTCCTTCAAGGCATGGTTGAACAGGAGTTGGCACCTAAGACGGGCTGACAATATTTCTCTCCAACACTCTCCCTGAAGACCACATCAGAGATGTGTGGCAAATGTTGAACAACCATTTTGCTAGTAATAAGCCCCCCTGAAGTTCTCCTCTGTCACCCTCATCACTACCCTCTGTCATAGATGCTTAAGTTTAGCATTTATTACTACTTACTACTCCCCACACAATATTAAGGCAGGCATTTGCTTTTATGCTTATATACCTATGTTTCATTTTAGCCGTTACTTCGTCCCAACGTTCTGGTACTATATCTGCATACTACAGGCCTTATCTGCATCTTTTAACTGAATTTAACCCAGTTTTCATACTCCATACCCTTCGATATACTGATTCATCAAGTTGTCTTCAACAAGATTTCCTATGAACTTGCCCCGTCATTTTTTGATTATTTCTTTCTTTCGCATTGTTTTTCCATTTGTATGATGTGTCCCATGTTTGTTCGACTCATGTCATTGCAATATATCACATGAATCACTGTCTCATTACTGTTTTTCTGTAAAAATCCATAAAGAGTTTCCAATATCAAAAAAAGGATAAATACATACACTGCTTGTATTCTTTTAGGTTTATGACTTTAGAAATTCAATCAAATCGTAAAACATGCTTACTAAAACTATAATAAATTAAATTGTGAAACTGCATGTGGCTACTTATTATTGCTCAAAATATTGCAGTTATCCTAGTGAAAAATATTGAAAAACATTATTTGCCACTTCATTTTCCCAAAGTAAAATCATAGAGCAAATAAATGCAGATATAATTATAAAAATACCATTACACTGCAGCCCGTAATTTTAATCCTTTTCAATTTGGTAAAAAAGTAGCACATTTATTTTTCGTAATTGTAATTGTGTATTTTGCATGCTTGAGTACTAAACCATCTTAGGGTGTGGTACATTTATACTTAAGGAAAATGTTCTAAATATAGTCCGATGGATGCAAAGCATAGATTGTATGTTGCTGGTTTATCTTCTAGTGGATTAATGTAAAATGCACTAAAAGCAATGTTAAACACATAGAATGTACATATCACAATGAAGCCTACTGTAATACCTTTAACTAAGTAACACATATGGCACTAAAGAACAGTACACTAAACCAACATCCAACAACAAAGGTTCACCTATGTTTAAACACCTCTTCTGAAACTAGTACCTTGCAAAAAAAGTGTAAAATAGTTTAACCTGAGCCAGAGACCAGAAACTGGAAACTGCCACCTCAAACTTCTCGAACAGAACGAAATGATAACAAAAGACTACACAACTTTAAAAAAACTGGGGGAAAATGACAGGCAAAAAAAGGCTTCTATCCTATAGAATGTAGTATAAAAATTATAATATACATATTAATTTCTATAAAATAATATGAAAACATAAAGAAATATTAAAAACATGTTTTTGTGTTGAAAAAATACACAACAAATATTTATATCTAGATATATATTAGAAAATCCTGATAAGGAGATAACATTATTTTATCTACTTTTTAACATATTATAATCTTTATAAAATATTGTAATAAAAAAATTGCTGTAAACATGTGCGCAAATTATATAGCTACAAAGTAAAATGGATGAACACTTCAATTACTTCTTATGTCTAAAGGTAAGTATTCTGAAATTGAAAAACTCATTGTGCAGCAACTCTCATTTCCATGCCTATTACTTTGGACACCTTTCAGAGAGACAACAGTTGTCATGGATGAGCTTCTGAATTAGCCAATCTGCTTGCTCCTAGTAAACATAACAAGTATGCCTGGGGAAAAACCTTTTGCAGCTTGGTTCAACTCTGAGCTTATGTATGCCTAAAAAGGCTGTGAAAATGTGGAGCACATTTAGAGAGGTGACTTTAAAAGCATGGCTAAAACACAGTAGAATATTTTGCTGGCACAACATAAAAAAAACTAGTCAAAGAAGCAGTGGCGGCTGGTGACATTTGAAAGTGGTGGGGCGTAAAAGTTCATGATGAGTGACCTGTCGCAAGTGAGTGTAGAGAGAGAACCCGACTGTCATAAGGGGAATTTGGTGGGGGTGGGTCCTCCCCTGAGAAAATTTCGAAAAAATAGTGGACAAATGGTGCATTTTTAAGTAAATCTGACAACACAAGAAGGTTAATGAAGCAATTGTGAAGGTGTAGTTATGTCATCAACAGAGAGATTTCATATGATAATGTAGGTAGCTGCTTATTCACTATAACCAAACCACAGAACTTCATAACAGGCTTTCAGATAACAATGCTGAGTACCACAGTTGCTAGGTAAGTGAGTAACTGATTTTAACACAGGGATCCTTTTGTTACTTGAAGTTCATACATGGTAATTTTTGTGATATATCAAGTTATGAAGGGCATGTGACTCCTACACCTTGTAAACCTCACTGTCTTATATAACACATTTTGTACCTTTATAGGATTTATTGACAATGTATAATGTGTACGTGTGATGTAAAGTGCTCTGACACCATGCAGTAGGATGAGTAGCGCTATCAAAAAATAATACAAAATAGTGGTATTTAAATTGTTCTTTGTGCAAATGCTGGAACAGTCCAACAAATCTGACATTCTTAAAAAGCATGAAAATGTTTTATAAACAACAGGGATTGAACAATATAAAAACATGCCTCTCAACTATTTGTGAAGTGGTTACAACAAATCGTGTGCCTTTGTTCCACCTCCAATGCTTTGCATCTAAGTCTGAGGCTCAGTTAGCTCCCAAACGCAATAAGTGGAACAAAAGGAGGCCTGAATCTGATGGCCCCTTAAATTTGGCCTTTGTTGTTATAGGCCCAACCGTGGAGTCTGAAACATGAAAGCCCCCTCGCCGCCTGCACGTTGCTGTTGGAAAACAAAAGCAGACAAGGTGCAGGCGCTGCTGAATGTGTCCCGGTGTCTGAAAATTACACCTGTACAAGTTCAGCATACTTCAGTGGTGCCCACTTCTTGCAGGGTGGACAGCGGCGTCCACCCTCTGAAAATACAAAATAGTGGGTGGACGCCGTGTACGGTGTACCCGTGTGTACCTGGGCCACTGAGCCAGCCGTGCGTCTAACAACTAGCTCTCGAACCTCTAGCCCTCACCAGCATTCACACTTCTAGCGCTCACTAGCACTCACACCTCTAGCGCTCACTAGCACTCACACCTCTAAAGCTCACTAGCACTCACACCTCTAGCACCCACTAGCACTCACACCTATAATAGTCACTATGCCTTTAACTTGGGAACTTAGTATGACTAGCAGCTTCAGTGATAACGTGTCTGGCGCTTCTAGCATGTACAACTCAAGGATGCACTATCATTTCTATTGTAGCACTCACACCTCTTTCAGCAACTCTAGCGCCTACCGGGATCCCTTTCACTGCTCACACCAACAGCGATCACAATTCTAGCATGTCCGGTATTAAAACATGTAGAAGTCACTAGCATTAACCACCCTGCACTCAGACTGATCAGTGATCATACTAGCACTCACAACTCTTGAACTCACTAGCGCTGGTGCTTTGGTGTTCAAACCTCTAACACTCACCATGACCCTTGCCTGCAGCCAGTGCTTAATTTGCAAATAAAAAAGTTCTGGGGCTCAAAGCTCTCCTATGAAACACGCGGCTGCAGCAAATAGATGTGCGAGCTCGGAATACTGAGGCAGCGTAATGCTGGTTATCTCTGGCCCTGACCCTTCAGCTCACTCTTGCAGCTTTCTCCCTTTGTGAAACTTTTTCATTTTTTTTCTTCCTCTGTCTTTCCCATATGTGTCTTTTGCTCGCAGTAAATGCTTGAGGCAAAAAACATAAGTGCTGGGCAGCCCCCCAAAATAAGTGCTGGTACCCTGCACCGGAAACCAACGGGCCTCAGCGGGTAGGAACCAGCCCTCAGAGAGTCAGCTTTTGACTCACACATAATAATGGTAGCAGTAGCACAAAATGGCGCTCACACCTCGATCACTCGCAGCTTCTAATAATTTTATATGTGAATGAAAAACTGACTCTCTGATGGCTGGTTCCTACAAAAAATTTGCATTAATATGGTTTACTAGTGCCAGAATGCCCAAGCTTGCTGTCTGGTAACATTTAGCAGTCCAAGAGAGAAAACCTGTTGCTTTGCCGTCTGTTCCGGAAAGCAGAACTAATTATGTTAAATAACTTTCCACTTCAAAGTGCACTGACGCAGCTGAAAATCCTAGGAACAATAGCATTTGCGATTGCGAACATGTACAATACCTTACTTTTATCCTGAGTCACGGTTGCGGAAGGCCGGGGGCAGGCAGGTGCCATCGGAAGTCCGGGAACTCATGGGGTTTTAGTGCCAATATTAAAAATTTATTTATATTTTTTTCCTCTTTAAAATGTCCAAAATAGACATGTCGCAGTCCAAGAGAGAAAACCTGTTGCTTTGCCGTCTGTTCCGGAAAGCAGAACTAATTATGTTAAATAACTTTCCACTTCAAAGTGCACTGACGCAGCTGAAAATCCTAGGAATAATAGCATTTGCGATTGAGAACATGTACAATACCTTACTTTTAGCCTGAGTCACGGTCGCGGAAGGCCGGGGGGCAGGCAGGTGCCATCCTCATCGTCCTCTGGGGGCAAGAGCAGAAAGGCGAGGGTGGTAGCGGTGCCGGCCCGGAATACGGCCACGAGGCACCTGGAAGCCGTGCTGCTGCTGGTGCGGGCTGCTCAGGAGCAGGAGGCCCGGGAAGCAAACACCTCGTGTTTGCCAGTGCATTAGCTGCGCAGTGCGCAGACTCGATTTTCTGCCTTCCTGAAGCCCCGCCACCATTTCCCAACTTGTCACAGGGCTACACCCATACTCCGTGACAAATTGGGAAAGGGTGGGGTGACCATCCTCCACTGCCCTGACTGACGTGAAGCCCCTAGCGCTACAGGGCTTCAACCTGAAGCGCCGGGGCTAAGTTTATTTCCACGTCATTAGGGGGTGGAGACTGGTCCTCTGAGCTATGTCTGTGCCGAGCTGATGACCTCACAGGCCTCAGGCTGTGAGCTTATCCGCCCGGCAAGCATAGACTCAGTCAGGGAGGGAGGGCCTGGCCTGATCCTGCCAGTCTAAAATGATGTGGCCCAGCCCCAAGCACGAAAGAGGTGTGTACATTTCTTTTTAGGGAGGGACTGGGAGTGAGGGGAGTTTTTTTTTTTTTTTGGTTATGTTTACGAGGGCGGAGCCCCGACGCCCTCTTGTAGAAACCACCACTGCAAAGAAGCCTACACTTTATGTACACTAGCTCCATCACAGCAGTGTCTAACTCCTCCAGGCTAATCTTCGATACTGTAAAGAATCTTATTAGTCCAACATATTAGACTGCTTCCCTAAACTGTGGTATTAGTTTTCAAGCTTTTTTTTAAACTGAAATTTAACCATAAGTGGTTTTTAATACTTCTTTCCTCATCCCACCACTCTTGCTTCTCATCCTTTTGTAGAGCATTTCTCTGTTCTGAAAAAGTGCTTACTACCTTTAAGTCCACTTCTTCTTAATCCCCTTTTGACCCCTGCTGTCTCTTCCTCATCTAAAAAGCTGGATTGCTCATCATTGCAATCCATTCGAAACTTGTATAAAACATCTATATTGGAAGGGAAGTTCCTAATATCTGGAATTTTCCAAAGTTATACCTGTCCCAAAGAAAGCTTTGCTGATCCTACCAGCCTCAGTAACTACTGCCCTATCTTTCATCTTCTTCGTCTTCTGCTCAATAATTTAGAAAAGGAAACCAATTTTCAGGTCTCACCCTTCTGAAAAGTCAACCCTCTGTTTGACTAATATGAATCCAGCTTTTGCTCCCTTCATGGCACGGATGTTGCTATCCTTATGTTGTACATGGCATCTACCTTACCATTGAGTATGGCAGTAGAGTGGGATTCATGTTGCTCTACCTAAGTGCAGTCTTCAATACAAAATCCTACCGGTTTCATCTCCACAGGCTTGCATTCAGTGGCATTTGCAAGCTGGATCAACATTTTCTTCATGAGGGGTGCGGGTACAAAGTATCTTCTTACCCTCTTTCTGTTCTGCACCGAAATCTATCATTAAAGGATCCTGACTCATTCCTACCTTGTTCAGTCTATTTGTGTTCCATGGGGCTGTCATTTTTTAAGGCTTTGCTTTTCCTTGATGACTTATGCTGATTACACCCAGGTCATCCTCTCTTATGAGGATGATCTGGGTACTCTCAAGAACTATTTCGGGCCTGTCTCTCTGCGGTCCCATCCTAGATGCAGTGTAACTGCTCAAGCTAAATGAAGACAAAACAATGGTCATTGTAGTCGGCCCACAGCCATTTCATCCACCAAAATGGTGACCTCAAAAGATCAGGAACATTCTTTCACCTGTCTCATAGGGAAAAATGATTTTCTTATGGATTACAAGTTGTCTTTCATTCAACAAATTCACAATTTTTTTTCCTGTCACTAACTTTACTTAGGAAAATCCAACTGTTTCCTGTAGAAAAACAGTTCTATCTCAAGCTCCCAAAATATATAAAACACTCCTTTCAAGTAAAATTGCACATGCCTTTACAGCCCACCTTCTTCCTCTCTTGAGCTGGCTCCCTGTGGTCAACAGAAGCATCTTCAAGGTGATGTGCATCTGTCTCAAGATCCTTTCCTGCCAAGGACTTCCTTTTCTTCAACAGTAACTATTATTTATCAATGTAGTTTTTTGCTCTTCTTAAACTCATATACTAACAATTCCAAAGATTCATGGAATGTGTTCTAGAAGCTAGACTTTCTCATTCCTGGTCTCTAAGCAATGACATTCACTTTTTAGCTAATCAAATCTGTTTTTAGAAAACAATTGAAAACTTTACTTTTCAAAACTGCCTGCTGCTAAATTTCTTTCTTACACCCTCTAAATCCAGTGCCAGGTTGCTTCATTGGAATATCAGCATGAATATCAGCATGTGGAACATGGAATGTGTTCTAGAAGCTAGACTTTCTCATTCCTGGTCTCTAAGCAATGACATTCTCTCCTGTATTCACTTTGTAGCCAATCAAATCTGTTTTTAGAAAACAATTGCAAACTTTACTTTTCAAAACTGCCTGCTGCTAAATTTCTTCCTTACACCCTCTAAATCCAGTGCCAGGTTGCTTCATTGGAATATCAGCATGTATTAGAAATATTATTTGTTCATTCATTTATTCCAGAAATAATTTGCTCATTTGTTAATTCATTCAGATTTTGCAAACTGTTTTATCACATATTTCTTTGTACCTTTTAAAACACAAAAAGCGTGTTTGTGATTTAGTTCTTTGGGAATCCAAGGATCAATTTGAGTAACAACCCCTGTGAAGGCATTAAAAGCAAACTTCAGGTTGCCAGGTCAGATTGAGCTAGAAAATTTATTTACAAAATTGTGATTTTTAGAATATGCCTCTTGGTTGTTCAGCAAACTAGGATCAGTAGTAAGCTCTTCATCAAATCAGCATGTGGGCATTATAACTTTCTGCTCAGAGAACTACTTGTAGTAAGAACTTTTGCTGAGGGTTTCCTCAGCCCTAGTGAGAGTGCATAGTGAGTAATCCTGTTATCATCGGTCCTCCTAATTTTACTCTACAAAGACATGGAAATGCCAACTCACAACTCTATGTACATTCTTTTCTCACCAACATATAACCTAACCTAAAAACATTTGTAATAGCCAGCATTCTGAATGCATGCCTGGTCTCAGTATTGAGTTGAGAGCAACAGAACTCCATTATGAAATTCTGCTCTACTCAATAATGGGTGGTTGTTTTTGTTAGCACCTGGGTTTACCTGGTGAGGGAAGAACAGATCCGATTTTATAATTGGCTTGGAAATGAGCTGCACTTCAGCCTGGATCTGTTTTCCTGTCACTTCCTGACCCTCAGCCATTACACAGGGGTATTAAAGCTACTCTCTGTGGAATGCAGATTGCCTTGACAGTCCCGCCCTACCCACCACATAGCTGCTGAGTTTCCAGATTGCTTATGTGTGCCATGTCTATGTTTTCACTGCTCTTATAAGTGACGTTTCACTCCCAAATGTGTGATAGTTCTAGTGACACTTTCTTTCAGGTAAACCAATTATTGAGGTGCATGGACAGCAATAAATATCAGAAATTCTGCCCTTTTGAACAATGAGAAGCTCTAAAAATATCTTTAAACTGCTGCAAAAACTCTGAAATGGAAGGCTAGCACTTGCTTTTTATTGAACAAAAAATATCTGCATGATTTGCTGCAGCCTATAATAAAATGTGTTTAATACAACAATAAAACAATATGTTTAGTCAAAGTGTTTTCTGTCGCAAGCTGCAACCTTATAGTAGAGGTGGATGAGACAACAAATTAAAAAGGGTGAGCTGAGCCAAGGGTCTGGCTCTGCTCTTACAACCAATGCATGAGCTGAGCCCTGAAAATGTGTGCTATGTAAATCATCCAATAAACATCAGAAAATTATGATAAAGTATTTTCAAAATTCGAAAAAGTATATTTCTTTAACATGTGGAAGCTTTGAAATGAGTATGTCATATTATAGCACTGCACTGAGAAATACGTATTGAAAGTGATAGATTTTAAACATGAACCATTAGTGAATTAAGCAGCAAGACAATTGTCACGTAAACCCTGCATGTTGCCTAAATTATTATAGACAAACATCATAGTCTGTTAAATCAAACATAATAGTTGTTTGTAAAACTGGTATTCTGGACTCACATATGTAAAATTGGTTTCATACACAATTATGAAGTGAAAGGCATGTTTTGGTGAAACAAAATATGTGCCTAAGGTCACACAATTTAATTGGAGCAGCCATGATTTATCTAGGTTTTCTGCTTTCACTTTATACAAATCAGCCACTTAATGGGTATCTATAAGAAATTGCGTTACAGGTTGAAACCCTTTTCAAGCAGCAACCTCAATTCTTCTCAGAGTAAAGTCATATCAAAATCCAGGTTAACCTGTGCTCAACCCTCAGGTAGCTTAGCACATAGCAGTCAGGCTTAACTCAGAGGCAATGTGTAAAGTAATTGCATAACACTTCAAACAGCAACACACTAAAAACACACCACAAAAGGAGCCCACAATGGGGTCAAAAAGTGAGCAAGTTTTAATAGATAAAACAAGAAAAGAACAACAAAAATCCAATTAGTGGAACTGGAGATATTAAATTTGTATGTTTTAGTAAAAATTGCGCCAAAAGGTGTAAAGTCCCAACTGTGGATATCTGGTTGTACCGGTCCGGTACACAGTCACAAGTTCAAGCAGACCACGACGGAGCACAGGCAGACTAAAGGTACCCAATAAGGCTCGCTGAAAAAAGTACCTTAAAACCTGGTTATTGGAGCCTTGCGTGGATCCACGTAGAAGATGCGTTGTGCAGCTAAACTGATGTGTCAGTTCTGAGATGTGTGGAGGCTGTGATGCGAGGGCCTGTGTCATCAATGTGAATCCCATTGATGGGGCTTGCAATGCAAAGTTGTGGTGTGCAGATGAAGTGATGCATGGGTTCTGAAGTGCTATGAGGCTGCAATGTGAAGTCTGATATCGCCATTGAGGCTGCCATTGGTGAGGGATGCGAGGGCCTGTGCCAATGATGAGTCACACAGTCAGGGCACTGCGGTAGTTCCAAAGGGCTGCAACACGCTGCAGGTCTTTTTGACCGGTACTATCCATGCAGCACGGATGATGTGTAAGTTCTGCTTGGGTTTGAGCCATGCAGCAGATGAGATGTATAAGCACCATGAGCCCACTTTCAAGGGCCCAGTACTGGGGTATCACCACATGGCAGGGTTGACTCACACAATGATGTTGGAAGCAGGTTATGTTGCTAAGGCTTCAGATCAGGTGGCCAGCCAACTAGCCCTTGGAGTCACTCTGGGTTCTGGATTCAATATCTGCATGTACAATCCTTCTCACCCGGGCAAGAGGGCAGCAATCAGCAGGTCAGCATAGCAAAGCAGGGAGTAGTCCAATAGAGTGCAGAGTAGCAGAGTGGCATTCTTCAGCAGCACCTCTATCCTTCATCCTGGCAGAGTATCCACAGGTTCAGAAGTGTACTGAAGTGGTGGTATCTAGGGTCCAATATTTATACCCAGCTGTGCCTTAGAAGTGGGGGAGAAGCTTCTAAAGGTTTCCCTTTGAAATCCCCACGCATCATGCCTTCCATGTCCTGGCCCCAGACTAACTACAGGGGGCATGCAGCCTTTTGTGTAGAGGCATGAAGAACACAGCCTCTTCAGGTGTAATGTCTTAGGAATTTCTTGGAAACCTTGGATTCAGTCATTCCACTTAATTAAATAAAATCCCATCAGCAACCCTCTGCTCCCTTGTATAACGCCTTGCTTAGGCTTCTAAAGCAATATTGTAAGAAGGCAGAAAGAAGATGGCATACCACTTGCAAGGAAGATGACAAAAAAGCCTTTAAGAACACCTTGCATGAATATAAAATGGGAATCACGAAGGCCAAAGTGGAGATCTATGCCAGCGCTATTTCGGCTGCCCCAAATAACATTAAGAAGGTGTTTGAATTCATGACTAATCTAATCCAGCCTGACTGAGTCAAGTTGTAATGCCCTTGCAGGCTCTCTGCGATGGTCTTGCAGTATTTTTTTTAGAATATAATTAATAATATTTTACAAGGTAACATTTCCTGAATTTGAGACATAGGCCCATATTTATACTTTTTTAGCACTGCATTTGTGTCATTTTTTGACACAAATGTGGCGCATACTTGCAAAATACGATTGTATTTTGTACGTTTGTGCCGTTTATGCATCAAAAAGTGGCAAAAATGCGCCACTAAAAAGTATAAATATGGGACATACTCCCTTGGAGGTTTTGGTAGATTGTTCCAATCCTCCCATGTCACCTGGTACTGAGAGTGGGACGTGTTCATATAAGTTTGAACACTTTGGACCCCTCTTGGAGGAGGGCTTCTGCACCATGGCTATGGCCACTTCTTCTGACTTGCCTCTGGATCCTTTGTCACATAACATTTGGAAGGAACAGACGGAGGAGCAATTTCCACTGCTCTGGCAAATTTGCTGTCAGTCTTTGCAGTCAGGCTCAGTACTTTCCGTCTGGAGAAAAGGTATTATTACGACAATCTTGAAAAAGTCTACCTTAGATCCGTCCTTCCCCGTCAACTATAGACCGATATCTCTGATGCCTTATCCCGTAAAAATCCTAGAATGGTTTGTGAGCAAGATACTGTCTCAATATCTAATAGGGAATGCCCCCTTTGCATACATTATGCATGGCGCAGGCATAATGTAGCGTAAAGGGTTACAAAGTGGTGCAATGCATGCATTGTGCCACTTTGTAAATTTGGAGCAGCAATTTTGGCTTGAGCACATTGGCATAAAACAATTATGCTAATGTGGCACAAGCAGGCGCTAGGGGCTCTTAAACCTGCCCCCAAGGTTCAATTTGATTGTTTTACTCCGTTGTTTTATAATAATGAAAGCTAAATGGCTCTTTCCTAAAAGCGCTACACAAAAGAGAAGGTCAGGGCGCTCTACCATTTTGTGCAAAAGACTAGAGTGGTGTTTGCAACAATCATAAAATCAAACCTCTGCCTAAAACTGTTGCCTGCACACTCGTCACTGTTGAGAAATCTAGAGAACTTGTTTTCTAGGTAGAAAGTTGATAGAAAGTGATATAGGAAGGTGATTATACCAGGGTTGCTGGCTGTGCCTTTCAAATAGATAATTCACTGTTTTTCTCTTCCAGTTCCTGCGCCAGCGGTTATTCTGATGTCTTTAATGTGCTATTTTGGCCACGACTGTGAATAAAAACTCTAATATGTATAACAGACATGCATGTCATTTATGTTCTGTTTGTCACAATGCGGCGTGTGCCTAGCAATTCGATTTGTAGCGCGAACTATATAAATGTTTTCACTCACATGCAGGCCTTGGGAAATAAACTAAAGCCCTGGTTTGCCTTTGTATGCGTGTTTTTGTTGTTGACTGTAGAAAATCACTGTTGAAAATAAAGTGCATTAATGACATATTATCAAAAGCACTGGGTGAAACTAATGCATTTCTCCATGAAATAGGCATGTTAGAGCAGTGAATCATTTATAAAACCAAGTGTTATTTTTTTTAAATAAACAATCCAAAATGTTGGTAATAGCATTGCAATAGACCGAACTTAAGCCGAGCAACTAGGATTTGTTTATTGTTCTGCATTATTTAGAAAGTGTATAAAGCTGAATATATCAGAATAATACAATTAATTTCAGTCTTCTCTTATTTGTTTGACCTCCAGTCGTTGAGGTTCTGTTTCGAGATAACACCGTCAGAGATGGTAATCTAATATGAAATGCAAACTATTCGTGTGGGCCAGGATTGTTGAATTTCTAATGCAAAATTATATCTCCAGGACACGTTCCGAAGGGATGATCCGCAATGGAGGACAGTGTGAAATATTTTATTGGTTTGCTCATCAGCTTATTCCATTTAGCATTCTCCTTCGCCTATATTCGCTGACTCTAATCGTTTCCCCAGACAATATCTTCATAAAACACGCATTAAACATTTGTGTGGTTGCTGTGGGAAGACAGAGAAAGTTCCAAAGAATAGGTTTTCATAGAATAGATAGTTTTCAAACCTGATTTTGATCCAAATGTATGTTTTGTGCTCCAAATTGTGGATTGTAAGTACTGACCAGCCCTCAAGATAAATGGTTTTCCTGTTCAAACAATTTTGGTAAAACACATACAATAATGTTATGCAATGTTATACATTGGTCTTAGTCTTTTTCTTGGCTGGAAGCCTTTTCCTGCTAGAAAAAAATGGTACAAGGTGGGTAAGGAGAACTCTCGCCTAGAGTTACTACAGGTGAAGTGAGGTGTACAGAGACGTGTATTTGCATATGATTAAGCCCCCGTGCCTTTAGTAGATCCCTTGCAAATTATTCTCTTTAAACTGCTTTGATGGGTTTTTTTCTTCTTTTTTTGCATTATTTTGCCTCTGAGCATTGCTGAACAAAACAAACAGTCTGAGAACTCCAAATCCAAGATCAATGGAATAAACACAAAGACAGGTGGCCCTGATTTATTAAAGCATTACCCTGCTGCTGTGTCTTTGCAAAACCCCAGGATAAATATGGACCAACTATCTCTAAAATTAACATCTATTCATTCCACAGACAAAGAAGGTAAATATACTTTTAAAAATGTACCAACTGAAATATAAGAGAATTGAGAGACATGAAAGCGAGTTCTCTCTTCTAGGGTCGCCTTGTAGGGGAGGTGATAGTCCCCTGATGATACACTTATACCAGAAGGCGATTTAATTGAAGTGCCTAAGACAAGTAATCGAAAAAGTAACACAAATGTAATAAAAATGTGAGTGAAAGGAAAAGATGAAAAAATTAAGGCAACAGCAAAAGTTTAAATAATAAACTACGGTTAGCAAGTGCGAAAACCTTTACGTTGAAAATAATAAAAATTCCACATTGGATCAGTCTGTAAAGTTGTGACACCCTTACAAAATTGCCACATTATAAATAAATACAGGTTTCGTTCATATTATATGCAGTTGTAACGGATTATATTAGCTTTCTGAAAGCATGCGATGTTAGGATCATCATCATGATAAGCAATACCAGAAGACCTAGGGATGTAGACTATAGCGATGGTGGTGGCGTGCTAATTTAACATGATTTAGCAGTAGTCTAAATTCCATTAAAGGGCTGTAGAGCATGACGAATCCACTAACTAAAATCAAATACACGTTCTACTGTACTTTGCCTCGTCAGTCCTTTGTTTCAATGCCTGAGTCCTTGAACCTCTGAAGACACCACACACATTCAGCATTTACAGTTAAGCTGATTTTACTCAACTCATGCTGAATGCCTTGCATTCAAAGGTCAGGAAAGCATTCTATGAAAAGATCCAGAACTTTTTAAAGTAAATTAACCCCTTTAGTCAGATACATTGCATCTGAACTGAATCTATAGTTAAGATTTTGGACACGTGCATCTTCTTAGGAGTTCAACCCGACTTGGTGAAGAAAAAGGTTATGATGGCAAGCTGGCCAATTCTCCCAGGGCCACATCAGAAGACATTGGTAGTGCCTGCTTCTTTCAGATCCCGGGGAACCCACATAAAGGTGGTAGCACAAGTGTTCTCATCAGCAAAAGAAACCTTTTCCCCTTTCACTGTTCTGTGGGCAATAGTGACTCAAATAAGTTTGCCTTACAGTTCTTCCATGTTCCAGAGCAAATAGCTTTTACGCATATGGACAATACAGTGAATATAAAATAAATTTGCAAAACGAAGCCTAGAAGCTGTGGTCCATTGTTGTACTTTACTATGTCAAGTTTCCAATTAAACAATTATGAGTTACACATAATGAACATACAGGGATTTTAAGGACATGATTTTAATGACTGCATGATGAAAACTGCATCCATACTGTTTGAAGACTTCAAGAAAACCAAACGCAAATTGTACATTTATGGTATAAACTACAGACTTCTAAGGTGTAGATTCAGAATATCGAGGATGGAATATTAAGTAGTACTGTAAATGACCCTTTTGGTAGGGTTACCCCAAACTTTGTTCCTTTCTCCTCCTCTTTTGCTGGCCTTGCCTTTCTTAACGATAGGACTGAGCACTTTATCACTGCTAACCAGTGCTAAAGTGCATGTGCTCTCTTCTGTAAACATGGTTGACACCTGGAATATTTAATTTACTTGTAATTCCCTTGTTAAGTGGTATACCTTATACCCAGGGCCTGTAAATTAAATGCTACTAGTGGGCCTGCAGCTCTGATTTTGCCAACCACTTCAGTAGCCCTTAAACATGTCCAAGGCCTGCCATTGCAAACCCTGTGTGTGCAGTTTCATTGTCTCTTTGACTTGGCATTTAAAAACACTTTCTCAGCCTTTCTCACCCATCTTATTCCATATAGGTCACCTGTAAGGTAGTCCCTAGATTGCCCATAGAGCAGGGTGCTATGTAAGTAAAAGGCAGGCTATGTATTTTTCAGTTTTACATGTCCTAGTTGTGAAAAACATCCAGAGTTGTTTTTCACTACTGTGAGGCCTAATCTTCTCATTGGTCAGAATTGGGAATTCATTAATACACTTTTAAGTTTTAATTCCTATTCAGAAAGGAATAGTTGCATCATGTTTCATACCTTTGGAATAGTAATGATAAATCCTGTCTACTGGTAAAGTTGGATTTAACATTGCTATTTTAGAAATGCTACTTTTAAAAGTGGGCATTTATCTGCTCTTACTGTTATGTGTGCCTTGCCGCCTGTCTCCAATACAAGTCTGGAGTAGGTGACAGCTACACTTTGTGCATTCCCTCTAGATAGCCACAAATACAGGAAGGATAGGTGTGATAGAGAACTCATCTGAATTCCTTGGCAGGACGAAGAAGAGTGTGCTCACATTTAAGCTTCAAGAGGCCTTGTCCTCTGTCCCACACAAAGGGCTGATTAAACCCTATTGATACTCTGGAGCAAAAGGCAGACCTGTGCACTTCAGGGAACTGCTTTGAAGTCACCCCCCACTTCAAAAGCACATTTGGGTATAAGTACTGGGGCTCTAACCAAACCAAATCAGTACACTACTAGACCTGGGAAGAACTCTGCTGGAATAAATACTTTAGTGCTGTAACAAATGATACTTTGTTTGGACTGACTGTTCCAAGGAACTGCTCCTCTGCTTTGCTGAGCTGCACTGCTGCCTGCTGATCTCTGCCCTGCTGAGGACCAGGACTGGGCCCATCCCTCTTGAAACCAAGGGCTTGCTGGCTTAACCCCTATTCTCCCCAGTCTCAGGGACATCACAGACTGCCTGCATCTCTCCTGGTGATGCCGGACGCTGCCATCTGTTTGAGGACAATGGAGTCACAGCCTGCATGGCCCAGTACAATGCTCTGCATGATTCAACAAGGGTGAATTGCGTTCATCTCTATGGAGCTTGATGCTGCTACTGAACCCAACTGCGTGAGAACAATCACCGCAACTCCTTCGCACTTGCTCCTCGATGTTGATGCTTGTTCCATACAATGTGCTTCTTCAGTGGAACCCGCGTGCATTCTGTAGCAGCCTATCCTCCATTGTGGTCAGCCTGAATTTAGGATTTGCACCGGCCCCTCACAACCTCAAGTAAGCTTTGGACAGCTAGTGACTTCTGAGCACTATTTTTAGTTTAATCTTTAAAAATAATATATACACTTCTACTGATTGGATTTGTGTTGTTCTGGTCTTGTGATAAATATTCCCTATTTTCCTAAACCTGTGTGGAGTCTTTTTGTGGCGTTTCCATTGTCTTAAAGTGTGTGTCCATTGCCTCTTAAGTTAAGCCTGCCTTCTCTGTGCCAAGCTACCAGAAGGTGAGCACAAGTTAATTTGCAGTATGGATCTGACTTACTCTGACTAGGATTGTGGTGCCTACTTGGACAGGGTGCATACCTGAGCCAACTAGAGACCCCATTTCTAACAAGTGGTTACAACACTGTGACCAAAATATCTAGGACCAAAATATTGGCAGGTGAATATGTGCAGATTTTCTATACATAACTCCACATCTATCTACCTTGACAATACACACCTATTGTATAAGTATATAGATGTCGAGTTATCACCTCCAAAATGTGGTTGTTGATATATCAGTCACAATATTGTGGCGACTCTTTTTCCATTGTCATAATCAGGATACTGTTATGTTTGGTTGGACCATTTGAACCGTCAGTGGATCCAGTTTAACAAAGACTGTATTCAAGACTAAGTGTATCTATTTTTGTCAGTCTTACATTTACTAGGAGGTTCCTTTCTTTGGAGAAGGCAGTATAGGATTCTACAGCACAACCTGACCTTCATCCACCTAACAAGCTTGTTCCAAAATTCCTATGGCTTGTTCATTTGTAATTGCATATATACTCAGTGGAAATCTTGAAGGAAGCATATCCCATAAATGAGGACATGCTCATTCCTTAAAATGAGCAGGTTTTCAATCTGTAGTTTGGCTAAATGACATCAGCTCCTGCTGTGTCAAGAAGATTTAGTACCATAGCTTTACTGTTTGACAAAAGCAGAATTTCAACACTCTTTCATCAATATGTATGGACGTGATAAAAGCACCTAGAAAATGATGTACTTTAACTTTCTCCAATACTGGAATTCATAAAATGTTGGTGAGACTGAAGAGAAACTCTCCTCATAGAGCCTGGGGGGATTCCCTCAAAACGTACGGGGCCAATTTGAGTACATAAATTAGTGTGGTCTTTAATTCTATCATTTAAAGTCGTTTTCTTTTTTTTTCTTTGCTTGAGATGGGGAATGAGTGAGATTTAGTAACCATTGTTCTTTCTTAAGGGTGTGACTTATTTTCACACTAAATAATCTATTAATATGCCAAATGTATTCCTCAGTCCATCAAACTCAGCAAAGAACGGTCAGAACAATTTGAATGCCAAGAGAGAGTGCAAGTATTATTTGAAGAAGACTGAAGATCTGTGCTGTTCTAAGCACCTGTGGTATAATTGATAACCTCAGTGTTAGACATAGCAGCCTTGGCATGATACTTTCCGTAACTGTGTGCCTTCATTTCTCTTGTTTTCTTCTATTTTCTTGAATTTATTTTTGTTGTCCTTAGACTTTGCACTTTACTACCGCTAACCAGTGCTAAAGTGCTTGTGCTCGCTCCTTCAAACATTTTCAAAAAAATGAATACACCTAATTGGCACATTTAATTTATACCTAGGTTCCTGGTAAATAGTACTACATGTACCCAAGGCATGTAAGTTGAAAGCTAATAGTGGGCTTGCAGCTCTTATTTCCCCACCCACAAAAGAGGCCTTTTAAAATGTCTCAGTCCTGCCACTGCAGTCTGTGGTGCAGTTTTAAACTGCCATTTCAAACAGGCAAAATAGACCTTTCCCAGGCCTAAACCCTCATTTTTAATATGTATAAGTCAACCCTAAGGTAAGCCCTAAATGCTCTTGGGGTGCATTGGATTTAAAAAGTAGGACATGTGTGCAAAAGGTTTACATGTCTAGGAAGTGAAAACCCCTAAAGTCGCTTTTCACTGCTGCAAGGCCCATCTTGCATATTGACTAACACCAGGTTACCATTTACATTTTCATGAGTGATAACTTTAGTCCTCTTGTACTAACCAATTGTGCCTTCAGCCAATATACTGGGGCACATGACTGTGAATGACTCTGCTGTTGGAGTTTGAATATTGCTTCCAAACAGTAGTGCAAAATGGGTCTTAGCATGGTCAGGATGTGCCATCCTGCCAGGATGACTTGGAAGAGCTGTACCCAGCCTAACCAGCATTTCAAAGCTCTTTGCCTCTTAACTGGGGAAGGGGAAGAATTTTCCAGAACTAGATGTGGGAGTAGGACAGGGAATCCCTCCATACCAAGGCTGAATTCAGGTATAAATATTGGACCTCCAGAGTAACTCATCAGAACACTCCTGGACCTGCTAAACATTACAGAAGACAGCCCCATTGCCAATAGACTGCTTTGCTACTTGCGTGATGCTGCGAAGAACAGCGGCGCCTCATTTACGGGCCACAGTCAGATCGGAGGTCCCTGTCTCAGACGGCTGTTTCTCCACGGTCTGCTATTTGGCTAACTTTCCACTTGGGCAGTGTTTTAAGCTGCCTCCGGTATTTGCCTTCTTTAGTTGCTTACCTGTTCTTGCTGTTTTTCTCTTTTCTTCTTTTTTTCTTTCTTTTTTTCTTGCCTTGCCCATGTTTCTTCTTCCCAAGAGTATGTGTTCCTTTCCCTACATGCTTTGCTAACTACCTTTCTATACTATGGCTATTTTTCCATTCATCTGAATGTGGCCTTCCCAATCTAAGATGGTGTCTTCATAATTTTCTACATGTCACTTCCAGTTTTTCAGTATAATAGCACAGTTCTGTTCCTTGCGTTGCAATCACTTTCTTTATGGTTGTGCTCCTCGCTCCAGAATCCTGTGATTTTGAACTTCTCCTGTTCTTTTACCGCCTACAGTTTGTTCCCGTTCTTTTTTGTGCTTTTGTTTTTCTTTTTCAGGAGTTCTTGATTCAGAGTTTTTTTCTCACGTTGGGTTTTTCTCCTCTGGGACTCCTTCTGGAAGTTATGGCCTGCTTGGTGTTATATTATCAAAAACAACAAGTGATGGACGGAATGCTGAACATTGTCAAACATTCACCCCCAGTACAGTGATCTGGGCCTAAATCCATTGTTTTTTTGCTGCCCATGTCATTCCAGTTTGGACCCAGCCATATGCAAATCAGTCTTGACCCTGTTCCCCATGGGAACAGTCCAGCCCGAACTGCTAGGCCAGGTCTTCCCTGGACTGGAAACAAGCATCCTGGGACCGGTTTCGGGGTTTCACCCCTCATCAGCCAGGCTAGCTTGAATCCAGTGGCATGGGAAGCACGGGACCCACGTCTGGGCATACCCTTCCCACTTAGGGCAACAAAGCAAAAACAACAAGTGAAGGACGGAATGCTGAACATTGTCAAACATTCACCCCCAGTACAGTGATTTGGGCCTAAATCCATCGTTTTTTGCTGCCCATGCCATTCCAGTTTGGACCCAGCCATATGAAACCGGTCCCAGGATGCTTGTTTCCGGTCCAGGGAGAACCTGGCCTGGCAGTTCGGGCTGGACTGTTCCCATGTGGAACAGGGTCAAGACTGATTTGCATATGGCTGGGTTCAAACTGGGGTGGCATGGCGAGCAAAATAATGGATGGATTAAACCCAGATCTGTGACTGGGGGGGAATGTTTGATTGGTTCCGCATTCCGTCCATCCAGTTACGCTATCCCACAGCGTTTGTATTTTGCTTTGGTGTTATATTATCAGCAGAACCGTGGCTACTGGAAAGGGTTGCCCCTACCTTGGTCAATCCAGAACAAGCAAGAAACCAAGTGGTGTCCAGAGACTGGCTGATTATAGCGGTAAGAAGCACTCAAGTCATGACAACTTGAGGACTGTCTTGCTCTCTGACAAGGACGTCTATCCCTGTTTTTCTTCATTCCAGGCTAAGCTGAATGATTCTAAAGCTCTATTGTCTGACCTCCTGTGTGAGTTAGGCCATAAAAAGCTCCAAAGGTCTCTTTGCGACTGCCCACCTGACATCCTGCACAGGGATGCCTGAACTGCAGCTGGACCTGCTTGAGGCCTGCTGGCCTCTGCTGGAGTGAGTTTCTGATTCCCAAGTAAGTATTGCCTGGGGGTCCTGGACCCTTGGATGACATCAATCTGAGCTCCTCCAAAGAAGAGAAAATTAAATCCTGAGGTTTGGATTCTTTGCAAGAGTGAATGGGCATCTTCGTATTGAGATTCTGCTGCCCACGATGACCACCAATGGAAGCTTTGGTGAGACCTGCTCTTCACACTTCAGTGACCCACAGCGACAACCAGCAACATGACATCCTCACATTGCACAACATCAGGAACAGCCTTCGGCAACCACCAACCCAAAACTCCAGCAATGACTGTCCAGGACGCCCGATCAGCTCTTCTCGCTACAGTGACGACAGCCCGTGATGCCCAGCCTGATCTCCAATCTACAGTGACAACTGTTCAGAATGCTCTTCCTGCTCCTTATGGCCTCCTCCACTGTGAATAGTACTCTTCATGCCTAACTTTGGGAAGGTAAGTTTTTCAGCAGGAGTAATCTTGTCCTTGTACCTGATCGCACTCCATCACAGTCGGCTAGAACTCGTGACATTGGATTTTTGATATTCTGATATCATTTCCTTTACTAAAATGTACTTTATTTTTCTAATTTGGTTCAGAATATTTCTTCTATTGTGTTTTCATCTAATTACTGGTTGTGTGCTGCCTAAATACTTTACACATATCCTCTAAGTTAAGCCTGACTGCTTTGTGTCAAGCTATCAGAGGGTTAAGCACAGGTTAATTTAGTGACAGTTTTGTTTACCCATACAAGGCTTATGGTTGTTGCTTGAGGGGGCCCCCTCTCAACCAATAACCTAATTTCCTACATCCAGAAATTTTGAGCAAGTATTACACAAACAAGCAATGCAAATTTTAGAACAAGCTTTTGCAATGGAATAGGTATTGAATATTTTTAACATGTTAATTGCTATCTTTTGACAACAGCGCCTACAAGCAGGAACAAAACAAAATAAGTGCGAACTGAGAAAAGACGACTTAACATAATAAAATAAAGTTAGCTTTAAATAATAAAACTATGCAATCTTGTTTGTCCTGCATGGCATTTTTTTGCCAGTCACAGGCCTTCTGTTTGCGGGGCGCTTGAAGTTCAAACAAAATAGTATATCAGTCACGTTGGGAACAGCGGAGGGTCACTAATTAAATTGAGATCAATTAGTGCTTGATCCCTGCTCCCAGAGAGGAACGGAAATGATGGCAGTTGCCTTGACGAATTACGAGCCTGTAAAGAAGAGTGCCATGTAAACCAACAAATGGTGAGCGACAGGCGGGCTCCAAGTCCTTTACTGAACATAAGAATGTCTTGCATGTGGGACGCATGCCCAAGCGCACACACTCACAGACTCGACCCTAAAAATAATCTTTTCAGGCCAGTCATAGAGCACACTTTACCAGAGACCAGGCAGGGAAAGCACACGCTTCAGACATCTGCAAGACTGTAATATGGAAACAGGTCAACATATTTTGTAGACACCCCAATATTTCTCTTTTTGTTACTTGATAAAACTCTAACGTTACTGCAAGTGCAAACAATACATTTTATGGGACAGTTTAGAGAAAATCATTGTGTGAGGGGTTCAGTTGCAACTGAATTGCAAAATATTGGATACAGTGGGGAGGTGGGAAGTTGCAATTGCGACAGCAGGTTATACTTTTATTTTTACACTTTAATATGTACAGAATTGCCTATATTTTCACGCATATTCACATTTCGAAGCACATTTAGTCAAAGTGATTTGCTAGGAGTCTCATAATGCTTTGATCATATGGCAGTGATGGGTTTAAGACACAAGTTTTCACTTTTGAAAAACAGCAAATCACTCTCAAGAACATATATCCACTGAATCTCTTAAAATAAAGATAAATTAACTAGCAAAGGTTTGTTCAGTTTGAAATCGTATGAAGCTGTAAAGCCTTTCCTGCGGGACATGTATTCAGCAATAAATCTTTTGTCCTAATGTTTCCCATATTAATGTTTTGGCATGAGAGTTTGACTTTTTGCATGTTACATCCTGCAAAACTCCTTTATGGCTTTCTTTTTCATCTTCCTTAAGTTGGCGCAGTTTAAAAAAAAATCCGAGTTCACAAAGCATTGTCAGGGAAAGAAAAGCGTAATGTACATCAAAATAAAAGTGTCCACTGCTTTAAAACTTGTGGAGCGTGAATTATCATGACATCAACAATGGTGAAGCGGGCAGGCTACAGCAAGGTGCATAATGAAAATGTGAGTTTGAGGGCTTTATGATACAATGTGGGTAGGAGGCAGTACAAAGTTCCTGAGGCTGAAATTCGCAGACCCTACTTTGAGTTAAGGTGCTGTTTCATTTGAACCGACCCTTGGTTTATAGTAATATGTTTCAGACCAGAATTTAGCATTAGAAAATGTTGCGTTCTTTTCCTACCATACCACAAAGTTGCAAATCATCCAGATTTTTGGAAAGTGCTTCTTAGCTACAACAAGGGTGACTTGGGGGTAGCCGACCAGGAGGTCCCAGGGCTGCACATTGGCCTTTCTGGGATAGCGTTGGGCTGCATTGGGCGCAATAGTATGTAGGTGGCCATTTTTAGACGCCAGCCACCATTTTAGGTAAAACGTTTGGCAGTAGTGTAGGGGTGCTTTTTCCTTTAGGCAATTTAACAGTCGTTTTGGGCTTCAGCTTGCAGTGTGACCTATAAAGTAGCTCATTAGTGTTAGCAGTGTAAGGGCATTGTGGTCTCTACCATGATGGTGGGTATAGTTGATGTGCAAGTGGCAAGGGCTGTGAAGCTCCTGCCAGAGGCAGGATGACTCCACCTATTACATGGAGATGCTGGGAACACAGGCCACCCAATGAGGAAGGCATCCCAGGGGGGTAGTGGCGGTGGTACAGGCGTGTGTTCTGCCGTGCTGCCCTGATGCTGTGGGGGAAGAGGTGAGTGCCCAAGGCTGCTCACGTACACATAGAGCAGCCTCATCGGCGTAGGTAGTCAGGCAGGGAGTGGGGCAGAAGTCCACTGATAGCGCTGGCCAGGAGGCGCTGAGCCTCTCAGGGCCTAGAGTTGGAGCAGGTGAGTGATGGGAGGAGCGGGAGGTGGAGCCTTGTGATGACTATACGGCCGGGATGGCTCCCAGGTGAAAATAGCGTCAACAGGCAGAACTGAATGTGTATGTGGACAGGGGGTCGGAGAGCCTCCAGTAATATTAGGTACATGGCTCTCAGAGGTAGAGTGATGGTAGGGGCAGCCAGGAGGGTGGTGCAGGAAGGAGGGACAAAGCAGGTGTTTAATGAAGAGGAGTGGGAAGGTTACAGGAAGGAAGGGAGTCGGAGTGAGCAGGCAGAGTGGTTTAATATGGCAGGGAAACGAGTTGATACAGGAGCAATGGGTGAAGACCTTCAAAGTGATGAGGAGGAGGCTCATGGGCAGGTAGGAGTGAGCATGTTGGGCAGGGAGGGATGCATAGATAGGGTGCCTGGGGGAGCAAAGGAGCACCTAACCTTAAAAATATTACAAATGCCCTGGGATACATATTCTGGCAGTGGGGAAAAAGGGAGCATACAGGCATTGAAGTGGACTGACGAAGTGGAGGGAGAGGAGATGTGGAATCAGAGTATTAGAGTTGCCTTGGTGTGAGAATAGGTGAAGATAGAGGAAGGGCGCTAAAGCTAAAGTTGAAAGTTTTTGCGAAGATGAAAAAGGTGCAGCCCCATAGTTGGGAGGGAGGTCGATGCGATGGGTAGGGTTATACACAGTGAGGGATTAAAGGGAGGGGCATGCCCTCTGCGGCACAAAACAACAGCCAGTACGACAGATCTGATTCATGTTTTTCAGACATCGAAAGGCAGCGATGACAAGGACTAGGGGGGCCCAGAAACGGCCCCAAGACCCTGAGGGGAAGAGAAGGTGTGGCCCAGTATGGCCAGCCAGACATCAACAATGGACTTCAATATAGCTGTCACACAAAGGCCTAGTAAGTCCTCAGCAGGGCACCGGGCCAGGGAGAAGGGTGCGGCTCCTTGCCAGAAATATCACATTGGGCCCTGGCAGGTGTCAGGGGCAGGGACGGAGGGCATAGTATGGTACTCCCCCATCAGAAGCCTGCCAGAGTGGGAGGTGTGCAGTGCCAGGCAGCACATTCTGCCACAGTCACAACAAATGAAATAGAGGGAGAAAGAGTGCATCTAGACTATGAGGAAGACTATGATCGACACGAAGGGGAGGAAGAAGAGAGGTGGGGGCCATTTTCATGGCTCTTCAGTTTCTATGTTTCAAGGTCGACCAGCGCCAGAGGTATCAACACAGCGCATACGGAATGCTAGCGGAAACCAGACGGCGAAGAAGAGGGTTCCTTTAGGGCACCAATTCTGATGCCAGGTAAGACCGGTGCAAGGGCACCAAAACAGGCAGTCATGGTTTCAGTAGGGGTGGACACGGCAAAGTGCACAAATAAAAATTGAGATTAAACAGTGCAAAGTATGTGATAGACACGGGTTAGGCACGGAAACACAAGGCAATCAAGCGACAGTAAAAGAGGTAAAATGTCAAGACGACAAAATAGGCGAAGGGCTGACGAGGGGGAGATGGGGTTGAAGGACAAAAAAGTGCAGGAAATGTCACAAAACAAGTCAAACGGAAAAGTTACAGAGAGCAATAGGGACAGAAACAGAAAGATGACCTGTCAGCGCCTAAAGAAAGCAAAGAGCTTAAGGTTAAAAAGCTGCCATGTATGTGGGTTTCAAAGCTACTAGGGGCTCATCTCATGCAGATGACAAGGGAAAAACTATGGAATGGGGAGTATGTGGAGATGCTGAAGCTTCTCCACAGGGAATTGAGGGCAAATGAAGGATCAAATGAGGATGAATATGAATTGGCCAAGCGTCCGAAGGTTCCTTTGACGATTGAGAATTGGACGGCGGCCTTTCTGATTCATGCAAGCGTATTTTGCAAGAAACACCCAGAGAGGTGTGTAGCAATTTTAAAAAATATGCACACTGTGGGTAAAGCGCAGGTGAATTATGGAAGTTTTGCCTAGGGAGCAATATGATGACAAGTTTTGCATGCGAATGGCGGCAGATCCAGATCTACAATGGGGGAGGTTGACTCTGATTTGTGACACCTGACAATGGGTCCAGGTAAGTTCAGTAAGACCATTTTCACGGATGTGTATCGACCCTTTCAGGGACCCCCACTCGAAGAGGGGTGGGGAACACAGCCAAAGGGCAGACTGGACAAGGGGGGACTTGTTGGAACTTTAAGAAAGGTCTCTGCATAAGGGAATACTGTACGTTTCGGGACAAAAACTCTAAATGCCCAGGTAGACATGCCTTGGTGCACTTCCATGGTGCTGGTGGACACCAACATACAGGAACCAGAAACTGGGCACCAGCACAAGGTTCTGCCATGCATCAGCAGAATCATCAATCCTCAGGCTTCCGGGTTAGTCGTGGGAGGCAAGGACCTGTGGGGAAAAGTGCTTACGCCCATTAAATTGGAACGAATGAGGACCTGGATAGCTCACTATGACAGGACTTTAGACAATAGGATTTTGGAGGAGGGGTTCACATGGAGTTTTTGTTTGGAATACGAGGGGCTCAGAACAAGGAGGTGGGGAAATGTTTTTAAATCTGTAGAATCTTTGAAGGAAGTTGTAGGGGAGAAAATAATGAAGGAGGTCAGGGAAGGACGGATGACAGGCCTATTCGATAATTGGCCCATGCTGGACATGATTGTCTCCCGCATTGGGTTGGTATCTAAAAAAGAGAAGGGAAAATTTGGCTTGATTCAGCACCTCTCTTTGCCCGAAGGGCACTCAGTCAATGACCATATTGCGAAGGAGTTATCATAGGCCAACTATTCCTCGGTTGATGTGGCTATGGTGGAGAGTGTGGGAAGGGGCACCTTAATGGCAAAAAGTGATATTGAGTTTGCGTTTAGACTCTTGCCGGTGCACCTGGAAGACTTTCAGTTGCTCTGTATACAATTTGACGGACAATGGTAGGTAGATAAGGCTCTTCCGATGGGATGCTCTATATCTTACACTTTTTTTGAGAATTTTAGCACATTCCTGCAGTGGGCTTTTACATGGGTAGCGGGACAGACATAGGTGACACACTGTCTGGATGACTTTTTCTTTGTGGGAAAAGCAGGGACAGCTGAATGCAATGACATGTTGGCTAACTTCCAAGAGGTCATGGCGGAAACCGGAGTCCCTTTAGCACCAGAAAAGACAGTAGGACCCAGCACTGTCCTGTCATTTCTGGGTGATGAGATTGATTCAGAAGCCATGGAAGCTCGTTTGCTGACAGCCAAAAAATTGACAATGAGATTGTTGTTGGACTTCATGTTGAGCAGAGAAAAGGTGATGGTTAAATTAGTTCAAGTGCTACTGGGCATCTTAATTTTGCGTGCCAGGTGGTCAGAGCTGGAAGGCCATTTTGTAGGAGACTGGGGGTAGCATTATCAGGCAAGGCTTTGCTGCATCACCATATTCAGTTATCAGCCAGAATCAAGAAGGACTTACGAATCTGGGGGGTCTTTTGGAATCGTTCAATGGAATACCATTATTGTCCTTAATGGAGCTCAACTGGGACGCACAAATGTGGCTAGGGGGACAGGTTTTGGGCTCTACTGGCAAGGTCAATGGTGTGCAGAGGAATGACCCAAGGAATGTAAGCGAGGGGGGAGTAGTATCGCTTTTCTAGAATTTTTTCCTTTGGTAGTGGTGGTAATCTAATGGGGACATCGATTAACACATAAGAGGGTGCTGTTTCTTATTGACAACATGGCAGGGGTACAAATAGTCAATAGACAATCTGCCACAGATTCACAGGTATTTAAGCTAGTGTGGATATTTGTATGACAGTGTTTGAAACATGACATTACATTGGCGTACCCATGATGGAGGTATGTGTTAGTGCCAAGTGTATGAAAACAGGCAAGCATCTGAGTGGTTGGCTGCTTCTATACATATATCAACTACAAGAGTCAATATTTTAGCCAATGGCCAGTGTCCTGTCCCCCTATATTGTTGTACATATGTATCTGAAGCATGTAAATATGTCTGCCATCCAAATCTTTGCATGTTCTTGTGTGATCACTATGTGCCACATATGTGTGAAACAGGTGCAGCACAGTGCTGTGCCAATATCAGCAGCAGTGCACTGTACTGAATTTGTAACAGAGGCCTGCCCCGTATTACTGAGAGTATGGGGCAGGCTTTTGTCTGTGCCTGCATCTGTACATAACTCAGCAGCCTTTGCCAATGCAGGCATACTTTGACCACAGTACCTGTAAACATTCTACAATGGCGATCTGCCACTTCTATGTGTGCTGCATAAAGCAGCCCACATAGTAATGCCAAGATATCTGTTATGATATTTTGTTATTGCGCAGGAAGGGGCAGCTACATGCACACAAGCAAGCATCCATGGCATTTTACCTCTACTGTGTGTGCCTTCAAATGGCGCACACATATGAGAAGCAAGAAATAAGGACGTATCAATGCATTCCGCAACACTTTGCCATGCTTACACCACCCCTGGTCTGTTGTTACTCTTTTGACGCTGCCAACAAGTAAAATGTATTCAACATCTGGGGCAGCATCAAAATCAATGGGTGTTACAATGGGACAGCCACTGCAACAACTATTGCATGCCCCCTGATGCAGCATACTGTGTTATGCTGCCCCATATGTACATGGAGGTGTTACACTACAAAAAGCTGCATAACAGATCTTTGTACATGCAGAAAGCACCACGGGGGCAGGTACAGTAACAGGCTGGAGGTGCCAGGGCTTTAATCATCTGGCCCTTTGCCTTACAGACAAAATTGTAATGTTTGGCAGTTGTTTAGTCCTAACACAAAGTTGAGTTGCTTACTCAGCTTAATAAGTTGAATGTGTAACAGTTGTCCATGCACGTAAATGTTCAAAAATCTCTAAGCTATGTCTTCCTGTCATGTCTTGCAGGTGGGCCTCAACCCTACACAATTGGAGAGGTGTCCCAGATTGAAGACCCCGATACAGCCAGTAAGTGTCACCTTGGCCGTCACATGTGTCTTTCCAGGGTTTTGTGTAAGAGGGTATAATGTGTGCAATGCAATGTTGAAATGACCAATGAGATCACATCATCTGAGTTAGTATATATAGACATCATGTCTGATACAATGTTGAAGATGTAGAATAAGTAGATTGTTGCACGAGTGCCAACCTATGCTGCTATGGAATTGTCGGTGTTAGGAAAAGGAAAGCATGCTGTGATGTTAGTCAAGATATGAATCAGAGGTGATGTTTATCTGATTAGCATGCCTATTGCCAACATATTTGCCACAGCACTTTTTACAGCACAGTGTGCCACTCATTTCTTTAGGTTTCTCGGGAAATGGTACAAATGATGTACATGTGTTGAGGCCTCTAGGGGGCTTATGTAGGAGACACTTGCACCACCGGTGTCTCACTACTCTTCAGATATTAAGTGAGGCAGCGGCTGTGCAAGGAGCCTTATTGTGGTGGGAAACAGTCAGTTGAGTACACAATGATAATACAACTCTGCTTCAGAGGGATGTTGGACATGTCTATGGATTGTAGCAAATTAGATGTGTTGAGATTTACCAACATCTACCCATCATGATAATTGTGAGTGAGCTTGGTCACATCATTTAGGAGATGTTAGACATGCATGTGCACAGGTAGTTCAATAAGAAGGAATACTGTAGTTGTGTGCAGTGCCAGTCTTCCTGTGTCCCCTAGGGTACCCATACAGCCACCATGTTTGCACCGCATAAGAAATTTAGCACACCATACCACAGGGGAGGGGTCAATATGTAAAAAATCTGTATACAATATAGATGTTCTGTTCAGGCTTACGGCAAACTATATAGGCACTAGCCCTGAACTGTACATAGGGGCCCATTGTAAGTAATCGTGTGCCCCCTGGCAATGTCTGCTCTGAGCAGGTGTTAACCCAAGGACACATGAATGATGCATTGGCATTCTTTAAAATTCCCAGTGCCAATTTTTCCTGTCCCCCCCTACCGGGTGAACTCCACCTTGCATCCATGATGCTTGGCCAAGGCTTAATGTAGCGCAAGGGGTGTCAAAGTGGTGGACTGCATGCATTGTGCCACTTTGTGACTATGACACGGAGATTTGGGACTTGTTGGGCCACTTGATGCTCACTAGTATGATGAAACAAATGTTGCACAAATAAGCAGTAGTCCACCTACCTCCAGGCCCTAATGGTCAACAATGGATAGTGTTAACCCAGTGACATGTACATGATGCTGTAGATGGCTGGTAGGAAGTTTAGTCTAGAATTGGAGATTGACATTGTTGTGGAATGTCTGGTAGACAGCATGTGTCATCTGAGGATGTTGTGCACATTGCATGTTTGTTCTACTTCTACCCTCCTCATGTTTTAGCTGCCAATACGATCAAAGTACAGAAGCATGCTTTTGAAAGGGGGCAGAGCGTTTCTGCCACATCATGAAGGTACAGGCAGTGTACCAGAAGATGGCCAGGAGTTATCGGCGTGAAAAATCTTAGGGGGCTTGGCTTGCCTTTCAACATGGGAGATTCCGAAACAGGCTGCAACTGTACAGGGCACATCAGACACAACATCTGGGGTCATGGGGGCCTCAGCTGGTCCAACTTCCTCCACAACATTAGCACCTATGCCTACTCAGCTGCCACAACAGCCACCTGCAGCAGTCACATCCTCACACTTTGAGGCAGACATGAGGAGGGACAAGGCAGCCATAATGGCAAGGTTGGACCAGCTTAAGAAGGACAATGCTAGGAATTACAGGTTGCTGAAGATTTGAAAAAAAAAAGTTGAAGAAGCTCTGAACATGTTGATGCACAGCCTCCCAGCTCCTTCCCTTCTCCCCTGGTATATTGTTATCAGGTTTAGTGGGTTTTAAGTGGGTAGTGATAGGTTGGTTAAATAGATTAGGTTAGTTGTAGGATAGAGCAAGTATAGTTGGGGGTGGGTTTTAGTATTGTTTTTTTTTGGGGTGGTTGGGTGGAGGGTTATGTATGAGGTTCTATATTTAGAAATGTTTTGAGATATATTTATAAAAAATAAAAATACCAAAAACACAAAATACATCCATAAAACAGATCACAAAATACATATATGTGATTACGATATAGGGTAAGTTAGTATATGTGTAGCCTTAGTTTATGTTGTCCTACTCGTATCTTGTCTCTTAAGGGGATGGGGTGACAACGTTTAGTGTGTGGCGTCAAATATTTAAGATAGGTTTAGATTAGGATTTATAGTTCTAGGGGTAAGTTTAGATGTTAGCATAGTTTAGTTTAGCATAGGATAGTGTCTAGGTTAGGTTTTAATACGGTGTTTTAATATTTCAATAAATCCTGTTAGTTTTAGACAATTAGGTCTCCATGTTGACTGAGTGTCAGGGTGTTATCATGTGTGCACTGGCCATTAGAGGAATGCCTTATGGTATGCTTTCTGTATTGATTTACATGACTATGTATATCCCCTATGACCAAGGAGCTGTCAGATTGGCTGCCGTATCATATCAGCTATTCAAAACATTTATCATCCCCAGTTCCTGACATTAACATTGTGTATTTATACAGAGTCTTTGACAGGTAAGTATGGAACTTCAACTGATTGCTGAGGTCTGTCACAAAAAATCTTGTAAAGTTTTGCACATATTACTTAAATCTATGTGGGGTATGTATCCTGGCACTCTTACAGCTGCCCCTCACTGATGAAATTTGCCTCTTCTGTTCCATACATATTAGTTGTACTGGTGCTCTCATCAGGGAAAATTCCAGACACTTGGTTCTGACCCAATAATGCCATATGTCAACTCGCATGGATATCTATAAAATACATGATTTAAAGCTACGTTGGTTGTGGCCCACAACACCATCAATCACCTTTTTCATGTTAGAGTCCTAATGTATGGCATTGTGTCTGACAGTAAGCCATGCATGTAATTAGGTTCTGTTTTAATTGACATAACTTCACACAGTGCATACATTTAGATGAATTGATGGACCACAGACCCCATGAGAGATCCTGAGCCATTTGTTGCACATTCAGAGTCCAGGGGTGAGGGAGATGTCATGAGACTTGGGTAGGAGAAGTGTGCATTAGTAAGGAGGTATCCAAATTGACAACAAGTAGGAACTGAGATAATGACAGTCTATATTAGATAAGTCAACAGTGGTGGAGTGAAGAGGGCACATTGTCAGCAGTCACAATACTGACAGGATCTTAAGCACATAACTAAGGAGATACTGTTCAGACTGGTGCTACCAGGTTGATTTCTAGTTGAATGTTGTTACCTCCACATCTTTATCCTCTGATGTATGTGGTGTCTCCTGTGCCATGGGTGGGTTTGTTGTTTAAGTTGAGGGGGCCACGTACACATCAGGGGCTAGAGATGTCAAATTAAAGGTCCTGGCAGCTGCCATTTGTGAGCATCACTGCAGCAAGAAGGAACTGCTGATTTCTCAACACCGCAGCAACAGCATGGTGGTAGGCAGTCATGTTTTCCCTGAGTCCCCAGCCTGTTATCTATCATGTTGCTGCCACTTTGGGAAGGCAACTGTTGAAGCCTCTGCTTCATGACAGTAGCTATGTTGGCCACAAACAGCAGTAGTCCATGAAGCGTAGAGTGGGGACCTCTGATGGCAGCTGAGTTGTCCTTATGTTGACTGAAGCACCTCTGCACACCCTCTAGTCTGCCTGCCTTGGTCTCCATCCCCACCTGCACCTGCTTGGCTACCTTCCGCTGGACTCTTACCACTGTCCTCTGAAAGGTGATGTCAAGGTCCTCGGAGTCCAGAGCTGTGGCAGGACTGGTTGGTGCTGTGTGTTGGTAGTTGGGTGGTTCATGTGGATACCCTGCAACATTGTTTGTCCTCCCTGTGACTGGAGGTGGTGTATGGAAGGAACCCAGGGCATCCTGGAGTGTCTCTTCATTGATGGTCGGCAGCTGGTCATCCAGGACAGGCAGGCCAGCCGGAGGTAAGGCATCATCCCCTACAATGAGATAGTGAAATGTCAATCTGTGACTGTAGTGGTTGTTGTCATGGCTCATCATCTACTTGCTCGCAGAGGCTCAGTGATATGTTTCAAACCTCAGGTTCTAGTTGTTAATTATGTGTTGCACTGCGCATTACACATGGGCAACCTTTGAAGGTATTTTCTGCATAAGTCCCACACCACCATATTCTTGCGGGACCCTTGCCACATCCACTGACACTATGGTAGCACATCATTTACCTTCCTATTCACCATGGTGGGCATTCCCACAGTAGTTTTGGTGCTTCACTGCGTTGCCACCATGAATGATGTCTATTGCTTACAATGCTTGTGTTACTTTGTCATCTGCCTTTATCAGGCCCCACGCATTTTCTAACTGGATGGCACAGTGCAGCCATTATAGATTGTCTGCCCCATTAGTTTGTCCCTTCCTACATTAGGGACATTTCTTTGCATACATAATATCTGCCACAGACATATGATGGTCTAAGGATGTACAATGTGGATCAATGTATGCATTTTGAGAGGTTATTAATGTGGCACAAGGGGAATGCCAGGCAGTTTGGTTCCACATGGCAACTATTTGAATGATGGTACAGTTGCATTACTGGATAGTGACTTTGTGCCCATAGTGCAACATTGATGCCACTTGTGCCAGTTCTTACACATAAAGGTGTCCCTTTATGCACAAAACCAACAATTCACACACCACAGACAATCTTGTTACATCGTAAAATTGAAGCTACTTGTACAGCAGCATAAATGATGATCAAAGACATGCTCCATGTGATATAAGAGTTCACTTTTGTGCCCATTCCCAGATGGGGCATATAGGTGCGTGAGAGTTGTTGTTGGGCCACAGTGTGCAGGTTGTGTTCCACATGTTGCATACTGAGGTCCTGATCTTTTCTTATGTGGTGCAGCTTGGTGCAGCGGCAATAATAGTTGCACTGTGCTTCACCACTTTTGAAACGCAGGGTGCACTGTGTTTCCTGGAATAGGGTACACCCCTGCCTTTCCCCCAGCACCTGCACAGATTCCTTCTCCCTGCATCAATGTAGGCATCCTTGCACCATAGTGCAAGGATGCCTGTGTTGAGGGGATAGATTGTTTATATGCAAGAAGGTGTCCCTTCCTGTACATAAACAATCTATTATGGCAAGGTGGCATTTCTATGTGTGCTGCAGGATGCAGCAAACCTGAGGAGGGCAATGACACAAGGAGGATGGAAAACATTTGCCTTGTTGCGCCATCTTGACACCACCCCTGGTTGGTTCTGACTTTAGTCCCAGTGTCTGGTGAACATGTTGTCTTGGATCTAGGGCAACAACAATATGCAATGGGTGTTGTTGTGGCACAGCCACAGCCACACTGATTGCACACCCCATCCAGGCAATGTGCTGCGTGTGTCGGGCCATACTTACAAGGTGGTGTTAAGCCACAGTAAGTGGCTTAAGACCATTTTGTGTATATGTCGGAGTGCATAACGCCACCAGAGCGTCACTAAAAGTGAGGCTTGGGTGGCGATGAGGCCTTTTGAGGCCTTTTGATTCTGGCCCTATGTGTCCCGATGCAACCTTTTTGCTTGCATTGAGTGTGTCCTATGTGCCTTCCCTTTCTGCCATTTGTGAGATTCCAGATAATCCCCCCTGCAACTTATCCTGCATTTGTGGTAGGTCTTGGTAGTCTGTACTGTACTGGCCTGCGATTCCAGTGACCAGCATCTCCCGGATGACCGCTGCCCCCATCTCTTCCAGCTCATCCAGGTCCTCCAGTGCTGCCTTTTATTTGCTGGCCAGTTTCTACTTAGTTCTGAGCTTGCAATCATGCTAGCGTTTCTTTCAATCAGTGACAATCCTCTTCACCTCTGCCACGCTGTTGACTTTATCTACTATTGCCTGTCACATAGCCTCTTTCCTACCTATTGGCAATTTGGAGGTGACGAAGAGCTGGTGTTGATGCTCTGTCACCTCTTTGACCAAGATGTCATTCTCCTCTTCACTGAACCAATAATACTGCTTCCTCTTCTCTTTCTCCTGGGACTGTGCTGGACCCTCCTGGCTGATACTTGGCTGATCGGGATCTCCTTGGGGACTCTCCTGGCCTGTATTCTCCACCTTGTCTTCCCAAATATTTTATTTTTGCTTGCACGTTCTTTTTATGCTAATGCTGTTAAATATGGCGCTAACCCGTTTTGCATCAAAAACATGTTGCAAAATGTTCTAACACCACTTTTGCAGCAATAGCATAATTTTTACTTATGGCATGTCACAGTTGTCACTTTTTTGCGCTAACCATTCATTAGCATCATTGTGCGTCATTTTGTGAATATGGCGCACAGATGGCGCTAGGGAATTGTGTTAGCTGGCGATAATTTTTTTGAAACACAGCTGCGCTAGCTCAGTTGTGCATCATTTTTCTTAAATATGGGCCTAAGTGTCAGTTGTGGAAATTTTTTGAAAATGCACATGTACTGCAGTTGTGAACATTGTTTTGAAACACACCAGTAGAGTGAGACCCACTTGAGAAGAACACAGACCCAAGATTTGCAATTAGATTTGGCAAAGAGAGTTTCTTGAAAACTTTATCAACAATAATCAGATCTGTAAAGAAAGGTGTGTAGCATCACTATGTCCTGGAAATTATGTGATTACTGTTCTTAATCAAGTGTCTATTGTATTTATTGTTTGTCTATTATTACCATTATAAACACAAGAGAAAGAAAGTTTCAGCATGAATATATGCTCTAGGGAGCAAGAGAACAGGAGTGAAGGAACTTGGCAGTTCTGTGAAATCTCTTGTAGTCTCCCATGCCATAGTCATCTTCCAACTGTGTTAACCCTAATTTAGCATTAAAATCCTCCTCCTAGAATGACATCATATCCTTTATGCAAATAGGCAAGTTTAAACTCCTGGCTCTCAATGAAATCATTGACTAAATCAAAATTGTCAGAACTATCAGACTAATTTTTTTTAATAAAAATGTATAAAACCAATATTAATTTTATCAGACCATGTAAAGAGGAGTGGTTGAAATAAAAAGCAGTTGGAGGGAATCTCGTTAACTCTGCAGTCCAAGGAGGTTTTAATCCAGGTCATGTGTCAATACAAGGCACATGTTATAAGTCACCTGCGTCACTGAGAAGAATATTATATCATAACCAAAGATGTAGGGGACCCAATCCTCCATTGGAGCATTCCTTTTGGGTTGGCTAGCACTTGCCTTGGGAGGTGTACAGTTCAGCTTGGCTTTAAGAGCTCCCAGGCAACAAAAAATAGAACCAAATTTACACAAAAAAATGGGTTTTGAGGTAATTAAACAGAGTGTTTTCCCTAAGAGTAAATCTTCATAGTGAGGCCTCTTGAATGAGCCAAAGATGAGACTAGGTGCACAGGGCATCTTGGGCTTAAAGCCAATGAGAGCTTTCTTTTGTTTACCTTCCTGGACCTAATGGCTATGCCACCCTGCTGCATACTAGGCATATCTCTATGCACCTGGCCAGGACGGGTTGCGTCTGCTAGCACTGCTTTGGCTGCTGCTGGACTAGATACCAAAGCCAGTATACTCACCTCTTCACAAGATTCCCGCAGTGGAGCCCATGCGGAGACAGGTAGAGGGCTGAGATATACACCAGGAGAAGAAGAAAGAGACAAGTGATGTTCTGTTAGTTTAATCTCCTTCGAGATAACCTCGACTGCCTGTGTTAAAAAGCCATCAAGATTGGAACCAAATGCAGCCGGCAGTTTTTTTATTTCTCATACTGCTCAGACAGTAGGTCAGGCAAAAACAAGCAATGGAGAGTACAGTACCTGTGGAGCAGCAGAAGAAAGAGGGGGCAGACATGCCCGCGCTTGGCTCGGTCTTCAACCAGGCACGCGCCCAGGCATGTTCCGCACTCGTCACATTCTGAAGGACCCAAGAGTGCAATTTTAAGTGCCTCCGGTGCGAAGGTGAGTGAAGTTGGTGGCCCTCCTTGCCACGATATAGCTCGAGGCATGTAGTTGAAGGCCCTCGCTCCAGCACAACTAGCAGTGCGTCCTGGGTTGTGGGAGCCAAAGTGCAATTTAAAGTGTCTCCGAGCGCCAAGGTGACTAACGTTGGTGGCACTCCATGCCGGGTTACAGCTTGGGGCGTGTAGTTGAAGGACTCCGCTCAAGCTCCACTAGCAGCATGTCTCCCACTCAATAATGCACACTCTGGTCAGTAGCTAGTGTAGCTCTAGATTCACAGTAAGCAAGGATAAAAGCTGTCTTGTTTCTCTTAATTTGGAAGTAGACTTAAAAGTTAAGATGGTGGCCCTGGTTCTAGGAAATACTTCTACTGTAGAGGGACAGAGAGACAGTGAGACATCAAGAAGCAGGAGGACTACATGTCCCAGCATTCCTCTTGGGTCCCAGGAGGCGGCGCAAGGCTCCACCTCACCTGTGCTGGCTTAGTGGTGCTTTGTAGCAAGCTCTTCTCTCCAGCAGCGCGGGACAGTGAGACAGTGAGACATCAGGAGGCAGGAGGACTACAGGTCCCAGCATTTTTCTTGGGTCCACGGGTGCGGCCCAAGGCTCCACCTCACCTGTGGTAGGTAACTGGTGGTTTATACCAAGCTCTTCACTCCCACAGTTCAGGACAGCAAAACAGTAAGACATCAGGAGTCAGGAGACACCAGGGCCCGTATTTATACTTTTTTTGCGCCGCATTTGCGTCGTTTTTTGACGCAAAAACGGTGCAAACTTGCAAAATGCCATTGTATTTTGTAGGTTTGCGCCGTTTTGAGTCAAAAAGCGGCGCAAATGCGGCGCTAAAAAAAGTATAAATACGGGCCCAGGAGTCAGGAGGACTACAGGAGGACTACAGGTCTCAGCATTCTTCTTAGGTCCTTGGATGTGGCCCAAGGCTCCACCTCACCTGTGTAGAGGTTACTGGTCCTTTCTAGCAAACTCATCACTCCCGCAGCGTGGGACACATGCAGGTCGTGCCGGGCCAAGGTCAGGCCCGTCCTGTGCCCATCCGCACCAGCCAGGGAAAGCCAGGGAAGGGCCACCCCCCTTGGTTGGTTGGTCCCCCAGGAGGCCCTACCTGAGGTTTGAGGGCTGCATGACCCCAGGCGCCTATTTTTCATGATAGCCAATCTCGCTGTCCTTATCACACTACAATTACATGCCCAGCCCAACATTTATTTCAAAGTGCCTACCACTGGTCTGGAGTGTCCAGTGCAATTGAAAACAAGGTAATGCAATAGTTTGCCATGTTGTGTAAATCTTGTACATGTACCTGGAATTCTATTGCACAAATTGATATAGTCAAATTAAGACTTTGGGGGTCATTCTGACCTCGGCGGTAAAAGTCGCTTACCGCCGGCCAGAAGGCCGCCATAACACCGCCGCGGTAAACCACCACGGTCATTCTGACCCGCAACTGGCAAACCGCCAAAAACCCGACATCCACAAAAGTCCGCCATACCAAAGGTCAGCGGGAAACTGGCGATGACCAAACCTCCACCGTCACGCCAACAGAAATACGCCCATGCCATTCCAACCCACAAATCCCCGCAGCGGTCTTTCAACCGTGGTATTCCATTGGCGGTACACACCGCCGCGCTCAAAATACACACACCTTTACAAAACACTACCACATTGGATAATTCAAAATACACACACCTGAGACACATACACACACCACTCCCACACACCCAATTAACTATAAAACACACACCCACATCACCCACAAACCCCTACGACCACAATTGCGAGTGAAGGACAGAGAGAGAGAGCACAGCATAGAGTACACCATCACACAGAGGCAAATCACAACATCACCCACACAATTTCCACACACAAAACACCATACACCACCACACTCACCACACTCTACAACACATACACCACCCCTCACCTCATCCACACCACCCCATGGCACCCCAAAGACACCCCAGGTTCTCTGACGCAGAACTCAGGGTCATGGTGGAGGAAATAGTTCGTGTAGAGCCCCAGTTCTTCGGGGCACAGGTGCAGCACACCACCATTGCCAGGAAGATGGAGCTATGGAGCAGAATAGTGGACAGGGTCAACGCTGTGGGACAGCATCCACGCAATCGGGACGACATCAGGAAGCGGTGGAACGACCTACGGGGGAAGGTGCGTTCCATGGTATCAAGGCACAACATCGCGGTACAGAGGACTGGCGGCGGACCCCCACCTACTCCCCCAGAATTCACAGCATGGGAGGAGGAAGTCTTGCCCATCCTGCATCCTGAGGGCCTCGCAGGAGTAGGCGGAGGAACGGACTCTGGTAAGTCAAATCTCCACTACTTCATTCCCCTCACCCCACTTGCATGCCAAATCATACCCCCACCCTCACCCCCACCCCCATCACACCAACTCCTTGCAAATGGCTCACCATCACAACCCACCCATCCCAAAACCTAGCCCTGCATGCGTCCCCAAAGCATGGACACCCATCCCCAAAGCATGCCCACAGCACACACCCATCACCCCCACAAGCCACCGTCACAAAAGCCCCCACAAGGGAATGCCAGCACTGGGGGACACGGGCACCCACCCATTACACAAAATCCAACACACAGAAGCAATAACCATACTCTCATACCCCTGCAGGACCCGAACGCCACCACACCGCCACGGAGGGTCCAGAGATGTCCATCCCACCCCCAGAAGAGGCCCCCAGTGATGATAGCAGCTCTGTCTCCCTGGACCCTGATGACCAGCCCGGCCCATTGGGGACCTCGGGACAGTCGGTTCCCCACAGACAGCCACAGGCTACACCAGACCTAACCCCCTCTGGAAACACCAGCACAGCTCCCACCCAGCGGGCCCATGCCTCTATCTCCAGGACACGTCAATCAGCGGTGTGTCCACCACTACAGGGCACCCAGGTTGACCCACCACCCCAACAACAACAGGGACCTGGGGGCAGTGGTAGTGGGCACACCGGACAGGGGACAGAGGCCCAGGGAAACAGGGGAACTGGGAGGGCTGCTGTGCGACGGGGGGGGACAGGCCCAGGGAACCGACTCTCCAAGAGGCCCTCTCCTCCATCATGGGAGCATACCACCACTCCCAGGAGACGATGGCTACGGTACTGGCCAGATTCCAGGAGATCCAGGTCATGCAGGAGCAACAGTACATGGGGTTCAGAGAGGAACTGAGGAACATTAGTTCCGCAATGGGGACCATCGTCGTGGCCCTAACCCAGATAGTCACCACATTGCGGGACCATATGGCACCACAAAGGGCCCCTGTCACTAGCCTGGACCAGGAACAGCCTACCACCTCCGCCGGCGCTAGTGGACAGGAGGCCCCCACACAACGACAGGCTACCAGAACCCCACCTCCTGCAGAAGAAGAACCACCCCACAAGCGGAACCTGAGATCTCACAAGAAGACAGAGTAGGATTGCAAGACCCCCGCCAGCAAACGATACCCCCTGATGTCATCCCACTGTCCCACATTGTCACCCTGTCCAACCTTGAACTGCCCGTGCTCCATCCTTCCACAGGCATATGGACAATGCACCTGTGCGACTGAGAACTGGACTCTGCCATGGACATTACTCCACCATCACCCATCCCCGTTTTACAATCATGTTCCTTAAATTTAGCACTTGAATTAAATCACTTCTTGCACTAAAAAAATCTGGAGTCTGCTTGTATTTTGAACAAATGTATTAGACATAACGGTGCCAAAATGTTCAGTTACATTGTGATGACAACATACCACTGTCACACAGCTGTAGTCCATGGGCAAACAAAGCAGAGGTCACGCAGTGGGGCCCACAGCTCTGAAAACGGAAGGGAAAGTCACAACTCAGTTAACAGGAACTGGGGGGGAACTCAGACAGTAGAGAGGCAGGAGACTTTAAGTAAATGTAAAATGACGTGGTTGAATCGTACCTGTGTGCTACTGAAAATACTGTTGTATCACTGTGTCCCTGTTGTCTGTGTCGTCCCCGTCGTCCTCCTCCTCTTCACTCTCCACAGGCTCCACAGCTGCTACAACACCACCATCTGGACCATCCTCCTGCAGGAAAGGCACCTGGCGGCGCAAAGCCAGGTTGTGAAGCATACAGCAGGCCACGATGATATGGCACACCTTCTTTGGTGAGTACATTAGGGATCCCCCTGTCATATGCAGGCACCTAAACCTGGCCTTCAGGAGGTCGAAGGTTCTTTCTATAATCCTCCTAGTTCGCCCATGGGCCTCATTGTAACGTTCCTCTGCCCTTGTCCTGGGATTCCTCACTGGGGTCAGTAGCCACGACAGGTTGGGGTAACCAGAGTCACCTATTAGCCACACACGGTGTCTCTGTAGCTGTTCCATCACATAAGGGATGCTGCTATTTCGCATGATGTACGCGTCATGCACTGACCTAGGGAACTTGGCATTTACATGGGAGATGTACTGGTCAGCCAAACAGACCACCTGGACATTCATAGAATGATAACTTTTTCTGTTCCTGTACACCTGCTCACTTCCACTGGGGGGAACCAAGGCCACATGGGTCCCATCAATGGCACCAATGATGTTGGGGATATGTCCAAGGGCATAGAAATCACCCTTCACTGTAGCCAAATCTCCCACCTCAGGGAAAACAATGTAGCTCCGCATGTATTTCATCAGGGCAGACAACACTCTGGACAAAACCTTAGAAAACATAGGCTGAGACATCCCTGATGATATGGCCACTGTTGTTTGGAATGATCCACTTGCCAAAAAATTGAGTACTGACAGAACCTGCACCAGAGGGGGAATCCCTGTGGGTTGGCGAATGGGGGACATCAGGTCTGGCTCCAGCTGGGCACACAGTTCCTGTATAGTGGCTCGGTCAAGTCTGTATGTAAGTATGACATGTCTTTCTTCCATTGTCGACAGGTCCACCAGCGGTCTGTACACGGGAGGATTCCTCCATCTCCTCGTAAGTCCCAGCGGACGGTGCCTAGGAAGGACAACATGGAGCACAGAGTCAATCAACCCACAGGTACGTAACCACAGCTTGCGCATTACACGATTCGCTATGCATTGAATGGCTTGTATGAGTGGCAATGCAAGGCCTATGCCTGTGTGACGCCGTAGAAATTCAGCCATGTGGGCCCTTGAAATGGCGGCTGCCTGACCTGTGAAGTGTGACAATGGGATGTGAGGTCAATGCGCTGGCGTGGCACACCGTGGCGGTAGGCGGTCGAAGACCGCGGCGCAAAGCAGCATTGGTTAACATTGAACCCTATGGGTCTCAGGAGCCATCGACGATGTGCGCCGGCGGTCGCGGTACGCACCGCCGCAGTACGCACCGCCGCGGGCGTGACCGCCATTTTCTACTTGCTTAATCACTCGAGACCTGATCATCCACAGGAGAGGACCTACACTGCAAGTGCTGCTGTGAACTCGGTCTGGAAGAGACAATGGCTGCTGCGACTGGGGAAAGGGCCCCTGCCTTCACATCTGAGGAATTGGATAAACTTGTTGATGGGGTCCTACCCCAGTATGCGCTACTCTATGGTCCTCCAGACCAACAGGTAAGTACACTGGGAGCACGTAGTATGGACTATGCCTGTGTTGAGTGGGGTGGATGTAAGATGGTGGGGAGGGGAGCGAATGAGGAGTGCAACACACGACAAATGAGAGCATGTGCCACATGGCAAGGTTGGGGAGGGGGGGCCGCGCACATCGACCATGCAGAAAAGTGATGATATTTATTTTTCAACCCAGTACGTCACATAGGTCAGCGCCCATCAGAAGATCGACATTTGGCGTGCCATCGCCAAGGACGTCCGGGCCCTGGGGGTCCACAACAGACGGGGCACCCACTGCCGCAAGAGGTGGGAGGACATCTGCCGCGGGAGCAGAAAGACCGCCGAGGCTCTGCTGGGGATGGCCTCCCAACGTAGGAGGGGTGCCAGTCGTCAATTGACCCCCCTGATGTCCCGGATCCTGGCGGTGGCCTACCCCGATTTGGATGGGCGCGTGAGGACATCACAGCAGACACAAGGGGGTGAGTATCAGCACATTCCGCTATATTAGCGCACAGTGGAGGCGTCTGGGTGGGGGAGGAGGGCTGTGGCTATCTCTAGGCCAGGGCGGTTTCTGTAGGCTAGGCCCCTCCGTTAGACATGGCCCTGTGCCCCCGCCCCCCACCTCTGTAGGGTGCTAAGTACAGCTATCCATGGCCCGGGCTCACCTATGTGTGCATTTGTCGTCCATAGACTTGTAGGCCAAGTCACTAGCATTGAGTAGTGTAACCAGAGTGCGCGGCGTAGTGCAGGGAGCTTCTGTGTCTGTCCTCTCCGCCAACGGTGCCGCCAATGCATGCACTCAACATGTCTTCCTTTCTTCTCCCCCCCCCTTTTTTTTGGTTTTCCTGTTCATGTGTGCATTAGCATCATCAGGCGGAGGAGAATTGGCATCGGCGCACGAGGGAGCTGCATCTCACATGGCCCCGCAGGGCCCTGCAACCGACTCCGAGTCAACCAGTGAGACGGAGGGCGAGGGGGGCTCCACAACGGGGACCCATGGAGACGTCAGCGACACCGACACGTCCTCGGAAGGGAGCTCCCTTGTGGTGGCGGCAACATCCGTGCCCACCGCAACAACAGGTACAGCCGCCACCCAGCGCACCAGCTCTGCCCCCCCAGCAGCCCCTCAGCTTTCGCCCCGTGCCCGCTCGGCCAGGAAGGCGGCCATCTCCTTCGCCCCTGGCACCTCAGGTCCTGCCCCAGTTACCCCTGCTGCCCTCAGTGCGGAGATCATTGACCTCCTCCAGACGCTCATTGTTGGGCAGTCTACCCTTTTGAATGCCATCCAGGGGGTAGAAAGGGAGGTGCATCGGAGCAATGCATACCTGGAGGGCATTCATTCGGGTCAGGCTGCCCATCAGCGATCGTTCAACGCTCTGGCCTCAGCACTGACGGCAGCAATTGTCCCTGTGTCTAGCCTCCCCCCTCCAACTTCCTCAACCCAGTCCCACTCCCCTGTTCCTCTGCCTATCCCAGACACACCTACAGACCAGCCTGCAAACATCAACACCCAAGGGCAGCTCATCCAGACATAAGCACCACAGATCACACAAGCATTCACCCAAGCAACATCCACATGCAGACACAGCAACACCCACTGCCTCCACTGTGTCCCCCTCCTCCTCGGCTCCATCCTCCCTCCCAGTGATGTCTCCACTCACACCTGCATGCACACCACCATCAGCCAGTACGTCCATCACCACCACACCCACCAGAACAGTCCGCACACGTGCAGTCACCACCCCCACTACCATTTACACGTCCCCTGTGTCCTCTCCCAGTGTGTCTGTCACCCCCTCTTCCAAACCACACAAACGCAGGCAGCCACCCACCCAACAGCCATCCACCTCACGACAGCCTCCGTCACAAGCACCTGCACCCAAAGACAGCACACTTGACTCTCCTACAACCACATCCTCTTCCTCCACTCCCATACCCACTACAACTACCCGTCCCTTTTTTTCTAAATTGATTTTCCTTTCCAACCTTGACCTCTTTCCAACAACTGACCCACCCCCTCCATCTCGTAAGACTCCAACCAGCACCTCAGCCACCACAAGCCCTGCACCTACTAGGACCATCGTTCAGGGCTATTGGAGTTCACCAGCTCCTACGGCAGGAACATCGGCCAGCAGCAAGGGGACAGCCAGCCCACCCCCTGGGAAAAGAAGCAAAAAAGGGAAGGGCCGGCGCCACATGCCTGAGACGGCTGCCCCCAAGGACACCAGCCTTGCACCGTCACCTGGCCAATCCACCAAGGGAGGCAAGGGCCCCAGAGATTCTTCCAAGGCGGGCAAGGGCCCCAGAGATGCTTCCAAGGGAGGCAAGGGCCCCAGAGATTCTTCCAAGGAGGGCAAGGGCCCCAGAGAATCTTCCAAGGGAGGCAAGGCCCCCAGAGAATCTTCCAAGGGAGGCAAGGGCCCCAGAGATTCTTCCAAGGAGGGCAAGGGCAGCAAGGCGAAGAAGTCCGGCAGCAGGCGAGCTGCCCAGGAGGGCCCCACCAGCCCCATTTGGGGTGTGACGGAGGACACCCAGGGGCCCAGGAGTCCAGCACAGGAGGGCCCCGCAAGCGATAAGTCGGATGGCGACTGAGCGGGAATGGTTGCCCAGATCTGGTTCCCTAGGAACACAAGCCAAGCACCGCTGAACAGAACCCCGCCGTGAGAAGCACCGCTGAACAGGGCCCCAAGCACCGCTGAACAGAACCCCGCCGTGAGAAGCACCGCTGAACAGGGCCCCACCAAGAGAAGCACCGCTGAACAGGGCCCCGCCGTGAGAAGCACCGCTGAACAGGGCCCCGCCGTGACCCCGCCGTGAGAAGCACCACTGAACAGGGCCCGCCGTGAGAAGCCCCGCTGAACAGGGCCCCGCCGTGAGAAGCCCCGCTGAACAGGGCCCCGCCAAGAGAAGCACCGCTGAACAGGGCCCCGCCAAGAGAAGCACCGCTCCGCTGGGCCCTTCATCTCAAGCACCGCTCCGCTGGGCCCTTCATCTCAAGCACCGCTCCGCTGGGCCCCGCCGTCTCTGCACCGCTCTGCTGGGCCCTTCATCTCAAGCACCGCTCCGCTGGGCCCCGCCGTCTCTGCACCGCTCCGCTGGGCCCTTCCTGTCAGGCACCGCTCCGCTGGGCCCTTCATCTCAAGCACCGCTCCGCTGGGCCCCGCCGTCTCTGCACCGCTCTGCTGGGCCCTTCATCTCAAGCACCGCTCCGCTGGGCCCCGCCGTCTCTGCACCGCTCCGCTGGGCCCTTCATCTCAAGCACCGCTCCGCTGGGCCCCACCGTCTCTGCACCGCTCCGCTGGGCCCTTCCTGTCAGGCACCGCTCCGCTGGGCCCTTCATCTCAAGCACCGCTCCGCTGGGCCCCGCCGTCTCTGCACCGCTCCGCTGGGCCCTTCCTGTCAGGCACCGCTCCGCTGGGCCCTTCATCTCAAGCACCGCTCCGCTGGACCCCGCCGTCTCTGCACCGCTCCGCTGGGCCCTTCATCTCAAGCACCGCTCCGCTGGGCCCCGCCGTCTCTGCACCGCTCCGCTGGGCCCTTCCTGTCAGGCACCGCTCCGCTGGGCCCTTCATCTCAAGCACCGCTCCGCTGGGCCCCGCCGTCTCTGCACCGCTCCGCTGGGCCCTTCATCTCAAGCACCGCTCCGCTGGGCCCCACCGTCTCTGCACCGCTCCGCTGGGCCCTTCCTGTCAGGCACCGCTCCGCTGGGCCCTTCATCTCAAGCACCGCTCCACTGGGCCCCGCCGTCTCTGCACCGCTCCGCTGGGCCCTTCATCTCAAGCACCGCTCCGCTGGGCCCCGCCGTCTCTGCACCGCTCCGCTGGGCCTTTCATCTCAAGCACCGCTCCGCTGGGCCCCGCCGTCTCTGCACCGCTCCGCTGGGCCCTTCCTGTCAAGCACCGCTCTGCTGGGCCCCGCCGTCTCTGCACCACTCTGCTGGGCCCTTCATCTCAAGCACCGCTCCGCTGGGCCCCGCCGTCTCTGCACCGCTCCGCTGGGCCCTTCCTGTCAGGCACCGCTCCGCTGGGCCCCGCCGTCTCTACACCGCTCCGCTGGGCCCTTCATCTCAAGCACCGCTCCGCTGGGCCCTGCCGTCTCTGCACCGCTCCACTGGGCCCTTCCTGTCAGGCACCGCTCCGCTGGGCCCCGCCGTCTCTGCACCGCTCCGCTGGGCCCTTCCTATCAAGCACCGCTCCGCTGGGCCCTTCATCTCAAGCACCGCTCCACTGGGCCCTTCATCTCAAGCACCGCTCCGCTGGGCCCCGCCGTCTCTGCACCGCTCCGCTGGGCCCTTCCTGTCAAGCACCGCTCCGCTGGGCCCTTCATCTCAAGCACCGCTCCGCTGGGCCCTTCATCTCAAGCACCGCTGGCCCATTGGCAGGGCCGGATCTGTGTCGGGCAGGGCTTCACGAAGCACTCTGGGCAACATGCCTCCTCCATAACCAGTGGAGTCTGTAATCCACCAGATGGACTGTGGCTTTGCACTCCCCAGGATGGTACAGTGGGCAATCCACCCACTGTAGAGACTTGTGAGACTGTGGCTTTGCACTCCCCAGGATGGTACAGTGGGCAATCCACCCACTGAAAAGACTTGTGAGACTGTGGCTTTGCACTCCCCAGGATGGTACAGTGGGCATGGAGGCCCCTCGTGGATCTGCCGTTGTGGACTCATGTGGCTGAGGTGCCCCCCCTTCCCTTCCCCCTGAGGTGCCTGTGGTTTTATTATCTGATGCCCCAGCAGTGTTCTCTCCAATGGAATCGGGTCTCGTGTGTGGGCTTTGCCCATGTGTTTATGCACATTGGCCCACGAACAATGGCATGTAGCCAATATGTGCCGGACTTTTGGACTATGTATACATTGTTCATGTTGTGATTTATATGTTTTAAAAATCTCATATTTCACTTAAGTTCAAATATGCTTTAATATACTTCTATTTTAATGATCATTTTATTTTGTCTTTGAATTATTCTGGGGGGTTTGGGGGGTGTAAATCTGACTTGTTGCTCCGCATTGGTGTGTGGGGATTTGGGGGGGGGGGGGGTGTCGCGTATGTGTTTGCCCGTAATCTTTTCTCCTCCCCCCTCCCCTGTGTCGTAGGTGCAGTACTCACCGTTGTCTCCTGCAGCGGCGTTCGTGCTCCTGGTAGAGGAGCAGGTAGACAATCGCTGGTAGGATGTTTAATTCGGGTTCCATGCTGTCCAGATTCCTCGTGGAGTGTATAGAGGTGAGCGTTTTCCCGTTCGTGGTCTGTTTCCGCCGTGTTTTTATCGGCGGGGCTCCCGCCCCGGAAAAGGTGGCGGATTGGTGGGTCGTGATAGGGTGGGCGGTACATTGTCTGCCGCCTGTCTGTTGGCGGTGACCGCCGCGCTGTTTGTTTGCCCCGACGTGGCGGTCGGAGTGTTAAAGTGGCGGGCTGTGTTGGCGGTTCCCGCCAGGGTCAGAATTCCATTTTTTTTACCGCCTAACTGTTGGCGGGTTGGCCGCCGCTTTAACACCGACCGCCAGGGTCGGAATGACCCCCTTTATCTATATTCAAATATGTATGCCATACCGATAACTAGAGTGCAGAGGCAAAATAGAAGGGTATTACCATGGTCAAATGAAAAGCAATGGACAGACCCTTGGGGCAAGGGAGTGTCTATAAAATACCTGGATATGTGGCAGAGAATAGTTTTTTTTCATAAATTGATGAGTTACTTGAGGAGGAGGAGAGGTTACTTGTTCATAAAGACAATTTCCATGGCAAGTTAGGTAATAGGTCTGCTCCTAAGATGAAATCCAAAGCGTTACTCAATAAGGGAATTAGGCCCTTTTGCCAACAAACTAAAAAGGTGCGGTCCCCTAACCCAAACAGTAAGGTTACATCAAACAGGAATATCTCCTCCACCCACCCAACTCGACATCCCCTGAAATGATAGACTCAGACTGTGTGTCTGAGTAAATCCCAACCTTATCATCTATAATTAACACAGTAGAAAGCTCCAATAGGTACACGGTATTGGTTACCGCAGAGCCCATTGAGATAGAAACTACGGTGTTTAGGCATCCCCAATAGAGATAGTATCACTCTCATCGATCAGTCGCAATCCCTAAAGAATAAAAATACACCGTTACTGGATTGCATAAGTTGATTGGCTTACAATTTAAATAGCAAATTGAATAAATTAACAACACTGGTCATGGAAACGAATAAGCCAAGGGAAGAGCTATGTGATGGGATGGGACAAATATTTTTAAAACAGCCCCCACAAACTAGTTCTTACTAACATGAAAACTTGGCTCCTCATGTTGACCACAGTAGCACAGTCAAAGAAGATTTGACTGAAACTAGGAATATAATGGGCAATATATCCATGGGTCAAGTAAATTTACATAGTGAATTGACAAAAAGCAACCCACAGCATGACCAGAGGAAAACTTACTCGTGTAATATCCACATGGCCAATAGAAGACCCTGGGAAGAATGATGGATTTAAAGATCAATATGATATTCATATGATTAATGTTCCCAGATTGCAACCAGAAGGGAGGGAATGCCAAGAATCGCTTACCAATAAAGTGATTCAATGGATAAGACATTCTAGAGCTGCAGGTCTGTTATCAGATAAGAAATTCTGTATGCAAAGGTCCTTAACAATTCTAATACTTCTCATGACACAATAGGAAATTTTTTTGGTGGATGGACAAATAGCGCTTGAACTGAGATTCCTGCCACCAAAAATGTCACAGATAAGGCTCAAACTTAGTGACTCAAATGAAATTAGGCATCTAGATGCCACCAAGGCTGGATTGATGGACAAAGGAAGTTGAGTAGCAAGAGGTATTTACAAGTAATGTACGGCCTGCCCACAGGGAAATCTTGGGAAGAGACCGGGGAGGTATGATAAGCTTGAAGACCATAAGCCAGGGTGAAATTCCCCCAGAGGTTATCCCTAATCTCCAAGCAGATCAGCCTAGTAAATTGTCCTTGGAGAACCAGATCAAAGATAAAGCTGCTGATGATAAGAGAATGCTCATGGTAGAAGCCGATTGCATAAGACTGCTGTCCTGGAATGTTGCTGGGATAAAGGCTAAACACGCAGATCCTGAATGGGGAACCTTTATAGATTCACATCAAATAATACTCCTACGGGAGACGTGGGCTACCAATCAAGTCCATAGGCCTGACTTTATAACCTTTACCAAAAATGCCACCCCCTCACCTGCAGGAAGGACCTCAGGGGACCTCTTGTTCTGGTTTCGGCTGAACCTTTTCCCCTCAGTGAAGGTTGTTCGCTCGGAGGGTAGTGATCTATCATGCATAGAAATATGTATATCCACCAAGCAAGGCTTTAAGTATGTACAATGCGCCTAAAAGTGCTGGCGTATCTGTTCCACTCCTTATGTTTGTGGATGATACGCTTTTAATATCAAGATCCCCTATGGGACTACAATGTGAGTTGGATTCCTTTACTGCTTTCTGCCATGAAAAAGGTTTAGAATTAAATCTGACAAAGTCCAAGTTTATGATGATCAACCCACATCGGTCCTCCAGAAAGAAGCCGATAATTTGTGGAGCCCCACATGAATAAGTACAAAATTTCGACTACCTGAGTGTAAGGCTGGCAGATAACATGCACTGGAGACCTCAACTAGACAAAAGGAAGTCTATCCTATTTCAGAGGGCAATGGCTATACGGAGAAGATATAAAGCTACCTAAGGGGACTCAGTCTCACTGGTTCTTAAAGTTTCTGGAGCACAGCTTCTGTTCCAGTAGCCGTATATGGGGCTGAGATTTAGGGCTATGCAAACGCAACACCATTGTCACAGACAGAAAATACATTTGTCAGGGCTTTGTTTGATCTACCAACGAGTGTACCCCTTCTACCACTAATTCATGACCTGTCACTAAATAGGATTCACCATTTGACTGCCTTGAGACCCCTTGTGGATTGGGTAAAATTGTGGTTATCTGCCGAATTCCCCCCATATAGGAAATCACAAGTACGCATACCCTGGCTAAAAGATGTAAAAGATGTAAAACAAGTAACGGATATGTTAAAAATGGGGGAATTGTGGAGCAGGCCTTGGTCAATGGGGAAATACACTGTGCAGAAATTGAAAAAAGAATATTGGGATCACATTGTGTTAAGAGTCTGATTTGATCAGAAAGATAGAAGTATAACTGCGCAATTTTTGTTACATAAGTGTATTTTCTATTTTGAACAATATGTAGACAGAAACACTCCCCTCCAAGCAAAACAACTATAAAATGTGTTCCGATGTGGGGTTCTTCCCCTAAAGTCCTTCACTGTAAGTTGGGGAAAAAAAATTCAGCAACCAATCTTCCTGCCCACACTGCTGAGTGCTCAACGAATCTGATGCTAATTTTCATCTTTTTTTGTCTATAATACTCCCAGGCGCAGAAAAAATTGATAATTCCACTATGTGAATTAATGGGTGTGAGACAGTACAAGATAATGTTACTAATCCAAAAAAGTGAAACCCAAGAATAAATCGTGTTTGCAGTTTCTCGCTATTTACACTGGGCTTGGAGACAGAGACTGAGACTGTGTCTGAAAAATGTGTACTTAAAAGACCCACTAACCATGTGGACATAAAGAGATACAATATATTTACAACTCTGATATAGCATTTTATGTGATGAATTTATTGTGGGTTGCCTGATGTAAATATTTGACATGGTAAATTGTATGAATTATAAATGATTTTTAGTATGTACATTATCTGCCATTTCTCATTATTTGCACTGTTACTGGAAATTGAGACTGTGAACTAGTACTCAAAAAACCCAGTGATCATGCAGGCCCAAACAGACACAAGCTGTGTACAACTTTGGTATAGTATCCCAAGTGATTGTTGAACTTATTGTGGTTTGACTGTTGCAAATATCCAACATGGCAAATTGTACACATTCTAATTGATCTTAGTGTGAACAAGATTTTAATGTATTTTACTTATTTATTATGATATGCACTTTTATGGCTTCATAGCGGAAATAAAGTATTTACTGCTACTACTTCTAGAGGGTTAGAGTGATTGGTATCCATCTCAGTTTGCTTCAGGATAGCTATGACAGCCAGAACCTAGTGGTGGAAAGGCTGGACTCCCCAGAAAAGTATCTTCTGAGAGAGAATTGTAGTATAAGGAATGTACATGGGAGATAATGGCTTTCTTATGACTGTATAGAGTGGAGATGGATAGTTGCCCAGAAGGTAGCTGTATGCCCCTACTTTCCCATAAATGTCATCCTTTGCAGAGAACTGCTACAGGAAGAATAGGAACCCATGGAGGACAGTGTCCAGATTGGCCCACTGCAGGTCTCGGAGGATACTTGCTCTATGAGTAGGATACAGGGACCTAAAAGGAAAGTATTGGGCAGGAGGTAGGTTCTCCTCTAGTGTGAGGAACAACAGGCCAGAGGTTACCTTCTCTGACACAAGAGAACTCAAAGACTGGCACTGGTGAAGCCACTTCTGCCTCGAAGTTATTGCCTATGCTGAAACAGGCAACCTGAGCCCTGCTTAAGGACAATTTCTACATGACACAGAGGGGCATATTTAAGGAAAGTGGCACTGCACACAGTGCAGCACTACATTTCTTGCACACTTTGGCACCCCCCTACTGCCACCATGTGTGCATCATATTTAAAATACGGCGCACCATGGTGCAGGGTAGGGGGCAATAGCGTAATTTTTTTACATTGGCACTACTCCTGCCGAGTACATAGGAGCCCATTATAGGCAATGGCATGCCTCCTTTTAACACCTGCTCTGAGCAGGGATTAAAAGTGCTGAAAAAATGGCACAAGGCAATAAATCTGTTAGATTTCCTTGTGCCATTTTTTCGGCATCTCTAAAAGGGGAATGCCCTCTTTGCATACATTACGCCTAGCGCAGGCATAATGTAGCGCAAAAGATTACAAAGTGGCACAATGCATGAATTGCACCTCTTTGTAAACATGGCACAGCATCTTTGGCCTTCTAACGCCACATTAGCATAAAAAATGACGCAAATGTGGCATTAGAATGGCACTAGAGGCTCTTAAATTTGCCCTAGAATGTCTCATCCTTGATGTGGAATGAGTGTCCAAACTAGAAATCATGGAAATTCCATACCATATTCACTCTCAGTGTACATACCCAGAAGAGAAGGGAAATCTCATAGTATCACCCCTTATATGGTAGACATGAGAGTGGAAGGATGAACTCTGCAGCCTGAGGGTATAACACCCATCTCTGAAAGCACTAGTAGATCTGGAAGGCCTCAGGAGGTCCCTTTGTCAGAGGCTTAGAGAGAGACATTTTTCCAAAAGGAATTATAATCAGGAGTCACAAGCATTGCCCTCCTGGGAAAACTTGAGGGACTCTGGTGTGAACCAGGGGGTGACAGATGAGAAGGGAGTGCAGGTCTTCTGTTTGGCTCTGGCCTGGAAGGCATGGTACTGGGAAATAAGAGTTTTCTGAAAGAGTCTGGACTGTGTCCAGATAGACCAGAGTCACCTGTAGCTGACTCTGGCTCAGCCGCCCCCAGGCTGGATGTGAGGTCAACTCAAGGCACTGGGTCTGAGCATTCAACTGTGAATTAATTGCTAGTGATATAGTACAATACACTGATAGCTGTTAGTTGTATCTGCTTGGTTGTCTGGTGGACAGAACTCATCTATGCTGGGTAAGAGATAAAACACAAGAGACAGAATGGGCCACATAGCTTGCTTGGGCATGGAAATACTGTACTCATACTGCAATGCATCTATGTGTAGGCTATAATTATTCTTCTCACAGGTTTGGGCTACAGATGCAAAGAGTCCTTCCAGAAAGATTGAATTAATTGCTATAGCAGACCTTGGCAGAGGGGCACTAGTAGGTCAAGGGGGCAGAAATATGCCAATTCAGAGACAGCACAATTTTTATGTTCTATTGCCTGAGCACTAATGTTTATTAAGGGATTAATTAGTCTAGCCTAGGTCTTGGCTAGAGGGAGCCTCTGTAGCAAATTCATCTATTCTCCATGCCATCCCAGATTTTCAGACTTTTTTTTGGACCTTATTTTTGTTGATATAAGGAATATGCACACTGTAACACTGCTGATCAGTTCTGCATTGCATGTGTTCCAGCCCTGAAATGGTACTAGTAAAATTAATTTAAACCCATTGTTCTATTTAACTTTTCTATTCAAAGGCCATGGTAATCCAGAAAGCAATCAACGCACAGCTCACTGACTTCATTGAGACCAGCCACATCTGCTCTGTACTGGACTGTGGCGAAACAGCAGCCTTCATCTTCATCGACCTCTCCGCCGCCTTCAACAAAATCTCCCACACTAGCTTGTGCACCAGACTACACAACGCTGGCGTCCGCAGCAAATCCCTGGAGTGGATCCGCTCATCCTCATGCTTCCACACTATCTGCCTGCTCCGGAAGATCTAAAAGTGGATACCCATCGACACAAGAAGGACAGTCACTCATGCACCTGTCAGCAGTAAACTTGACTATGGCAACACATTCTATGCTGGAATAAACAAGAAACTTCAAACTAGACTTTAGAGAATACAGGACACCATGGCCAGACTGATTCTGAACATCACCCGCCACAGCCACATCGTTGCCCACCTGAGAGTCCTACCCTGGCTTCCGTCAACAAATGCATCACTTTCAAGTTCCTGGCACATTTTACAAGGCACTTCACATCGGACCTGCCTACCTCAATCACCGCTTCTCCTTCATACCCTCCAGGCAACTCCACACTGCTCAACTGGCCCTCTCCACCATCCCCAGGATCTGGAAGAACATGGCTGGAGGAAGATCCTTCTCCTACCTCATTGCACAGACCTGGAACACTATGCGGCTATACCTCAGGCAGTCCTCCTTGCTGGCTCAGTTCAGGAAGGGTCTCAAGACCTGGCTCTTTGACAGATCCATGCCCCCCAGCTAGTGCCTTGAGACCCCTCCAGGTAGTAAGTTGCGTTTTATAAATTTTGATTGATTGACTCTTCAATCAATGAAGATGGTGCAGAATATGCCCCAACAACATGAGAGTTAAATTTCACAAGTTGGCTGCATTGAACATTCACATCAACCACATTTATGACAAAATGAAAGTAACACTTGACAATGACATTGCCTTTGATATGTATGTAAACCTATTTCTATAAAATAATAGGCATTCCCTAAAGTCTAGCTAGCATGCCCACAAGGCAGAGTGCCTAACATATAAAAAATAGCACATTATGTATTGAAAAATTGTGTCCTCCTAGAAACTGAAGGCCTAAAAGCTATTTCACTTTGTAAGTTCATCTATGTTTCCCATTATATAGGCCTAGATGTGATTACAATATTTAGTTCAATATTTCCAGCTGAGAAAATGCTAGCAAAGTCATTTAACGGTGTATCCTACTTAATTTTCAAAATCTCATTTATTAGCGATACTACTTTTGATAACTCGATGGAGGAGTGGAAAAATCACTTTAAAAAAATTTTCTTTAAACAACATGAGCCGCAACTGGCTCAAACCTGTTCTGCCAACCAAACACTTCCAGGGACTGGAGAGGAAATGATCCTGGCTCAGAAGACAATGGCCAGCCAGGGAGGGTAGTGTGGTGTTAACTGCTGACAATTTAGCAGGGATTAGCTACTTGGGAGTGGATAGAAATAGGAGACAGCCTTAACATTATTTCCTTTGACTTGGAGGTCCAAGAAAAGGCTTATACTATTACTTCCCAGAAAAATTCTAGACAGTGAGGCTCCAGCCACAGTGGGAAGGGCACTAGTTTTTACCCTGTCAGTCAGGAGGAGAGCTGATCTAATTAAAGAAATAGCTAAAGAGCCAAGGATGGCTTGCCTCATGGCAGGATGGTAATGCTGTTTTGAAACAGGGTCTTGTGGGTAATTTTGCAGTAGGGTACAGAGGAAGTGCAACAAAAGGAACTGAGGGAATGTGAGAAAGTAGTTTGGGGCAGAATTATTTCCAAGCACTGGGTAGTTATCAGCATAAATCTAAAGTATACGAAAAAGTGATGGGTAGAATGCATGAAATAATCTCAGTCACTGGTAATTACTCTGGACATAACCCAGTCCTTCATTATTTAGTACACCATGCCACTTCAATCTGGACCCAGCCACATTTAAATCTATTTTAAACCTGCTCCAAAGGGAACGGTCCAGCCTGAAGTGCCAGACCAGGTCCCCCATGAACTGGAACACAAGCAACCTAGGACTGGTTTTGCCCTAGTTTGGCCTTATCAGCCAGGTATAGCTTGATTCCAGTGGCACTGTTTGCAAAAGACCAACGTATGGGCACATCTACCTGTTCTGCTTAGCTTAAAACTAAGAGGGGATGAAGGTAAAGAATTCAAAGAATCCAACACTCATAGTCTGAGTAATAAAATTATTAAGGCACTTCCTAGTTCTCAAACGAGGACATGCAAAATTATTAACATGAGCATTTACCTCGAATTCAGCAAAACATGTGAAGATACTGAAATAGTCACAGCAGCTGAACAATGGTAGGCAGATAATGTGCAGTACATCAACAATGAATATGTATGCAGTGAATATATATATATATATATATATATATATATATATATATATATATTTATGTATACACACAGCAAAGCTAGATAATTAAGAATAAAAAATGCATCACCATAGGGATCGAATCCAACAGCATCCTTGTCCTTGCCAACGTCAAGCTATTGATCCCTGGACAGCTGAGACAGGAGAAACTCTCCCCAATGAGCAGTACATCCACTCTCAAAATTGAGTTTCTTCTGCCTAAGCATCAAGCTTCCCCACCTTATATACCTTAAACAAACCCAAGAGAAGGTTCTGGTAACTTTTCCCCTTCCTTCGAGTAAGTTATGAAATTCAACACACACAAAACTGTCCAGTTCCCAATGCGCATTCCAGAGGCAGAGCTGTACCTTTCTTTGCTGTAAACATTCTCATCATGGTAACCTATTACCACCTCCGCATCCCCCACAATATGTTACCTGCTCTGGTGAGAATAACGAAAACATGTTCAGTGTAGAAAACAAACTGTGAGTGTAAAAACACCTGCACAACAGATGTGAAAGCGTTTGAAGCTGAGTCAAGATGGAGGCTATATACAGATAACATTTTAACGTCCCACTTAGGACAGCACACTAAAGAATATAAAAAAGTGAAGGACTTAATGCTTGAATCAATGTCAGTGACTGATAATTACACAGGGCCACACCCACGCCCCTCGTTATTTTGCACATCACGTTACCTTGTTTGAACCCAGCCATGTGCATATCAGTCTTGCGCCTGTTCCAACTCAATAGATAACCCTGGTTAGGACTCATCAGCCAGATAAGGGTATACCTATCCCACATCTCACCCTGGTTAATGAGCCCTAATAAGGGCGAAACTGGTCCTGGGTTATTTGTTGTGAGAAATTGAGCTGTTGGTTGACTAGGGTGTGAGCCCTGGTCAAGCAACAGCTACAGTTCCTGGCATTGTAAACCAAAAAAAGTAACTAAATTAACCTAGTCTTAGCCCTGGGTACCTTATCGTTTGAAAATCAGTCAGGCTTAACTTAGAGGCAATGTCTAAAATATTTATTCAGCACACAAAAAGTAATAATGTGAAAAAACAACATAAGAAAAATCCCACACCAATTGAGAAACATAGAGTTAATTATAATATTTTTTGCTACCAAAGGGCAACCAGAGTAATGAATTTATTTATTTTTTATTAATAACTTGTGCCCTAAAGATTAAAGCACGACCTGTGCACTTCAAATCATGTGAGAGTGGGTCAAAGTAAAAAAACATGGCCAACTGCCATGGAGTGTGGGTAAGATACCAGGCCTGGTTGGCACTGAGCTTTAGATATAGAGGAAATGTTGGAGAAAAAGTTCAGAGAAGGTAAAGATTAGTGTGGCAAGGCTGCAGGCGGTGTCCGAGGAGAAAGTCATCATCAGGGAGCCGCTGGACAAAGTCACAGTGAAGATTTCTACGTTCAGAATTAGCCACCTTTATGGAAGTAAAAAATCACCAGCGGGACAAGGCAGGAGGCTGTAGCCGTCAAAAGTTACAAGACGCCAGATACCACTTTCAGGAAGGACAGCTGAAAAGGATTTTCTGCTGCATAGGGGTCTACCTCAAAGTCAGGCCGACAGGAGATGCATCCCTGGTGGATCATCAAAACGGGATGGTCTAGGTCCTTCCTCAGTTCTCGGAGCAGTTTCTATCCCAAAATTCCAAAGATAGAAAATTCTGGTTATCTGAGCACCTTTAGCACCACCACCAATGGCCCAGGACTGGAGGGACACCACTGTTAGGATTAGGACTAGGACTTTAGAATGAGGACTCACTCAGGCTGGGTCCATGTGTGGGTTCAAGATGGGGAAAGCCTGGTTTGTTCCTGTGACTCTTAACAGGAGACCAGAAAAATAGCCATTGGAGGCAGCAGGGCAGGCCTCTGGGTGTTCAAGGCAGGCTCCAGACAACAAAGCTGTCCTTCCAGGTGCAGCAAAGCAATCTTTTGGAGTATGCAGCAAGCCACAGCAGCAGGCTGTCCTTTTTGAGACCTTCCCCAGGTCCACAAAATGAACTGAATAGCTCCACTGAGGGCGCTATTTGTATGACTGGTGCTTTATACAGGTTTCTTTTTTGAAGTACCTGGAATTCCCCAGCCACCCAGCCAAAACAGGTAGGCCTCACATTGTTTTTCACTACCATCCTGCCCTATGGGCTATAAAGGGCCTAGTTTATCAGCAAACTATATGCAATAAAATGGGAGGTTAAGGCTTGACAATGGGGTTACATTGCCAAGTCGAATTGGCAGTTTAAAACTGCATTCAGGCTACAATGGTAGGCCTGGGACACATTTTAGGTGGCTACTTAAGAAGGTGGCACAATCTGTCCTGCAGGCTCACTAGTAGCATTTAACTTACATGCCGTGGGTATATGGTATACCAATCTACAAGGACGTTATAAGTAAATTACATATGTCAATCAGGTGTAAACCAAATTAACCATGTATAGAGGAGGGAGCACAAGTATTTTACCACTGGTGAGTAGTGGTAAAGTGCACAGAGTTCTTAGGCCAACAAAACTAGTTCAGCAAAAAAATAGGAGGGGTGAAGGCAAAACATTTGGGGTGACCCTGCAGAAAGGGCCAAGTCCAACATTTGTGTTCCATTTCAGGGATAACCTAGCCTTTCAGTTTGGCCTGGACTGTTCCCATTGGAGCAGTGTCAAAGATTATTTGCATATGGCTGGGTTCAAACTGAGGTGGCATGTGCGAAAAATGAAAATGGTCTGGGATGCAGCCCTGAGTAATTACCAGTGGCTAAGATTCAGTCAGGCATTACACCCATCAATTTTTTATACTTCAGGATAAATCTAAGAGATCAGCCACCATATCCTTAAAATATTCAAGGACCTGGGAAGGGATCACTTGAAGAAGAAGAAGGCCCTTTGGGGAGAAAGAAGACTTCAGAATTCTGATTACTGCTGTGAGAAGAGGACTCATTCTAGAACTGAAAAACACTTGACTCCTACTGGCACTCAATATTTTATTTGGTCTCTGGGAATGAGTGTTTGGCCACTTATTGGCCTATTTCAGGGAAACAAAAAAACAGCAGTACTTCTGACACCAAAAGAGTCCAGCTGGACAAGACCCTCTAGAAGAACTATCTGGATAGCCACCTGGTACTTTGAAGCTTGCATTGAGGAGGGAGTAGCAGAAGGACTGAACAGAAGGAACCTTTTCAGCAGTAGGAGAAAATTTCAAATTAGTGATTTTTTTATACCTTTCTAGGACCTAGACAGGGATCTGAGGCTTGCTCAATAAGGTTGCTTACTAGCGGAAAAAAAACATTTTCTTCTGGCTCATAGCTTTTTTTCTGCATTGGAAAAAGGATCAAATCAGTAAATGTATCCAGCCTGGCAGAGCCTTGCCCAACTCTAAATTCCTGTTTTGCCCTGCTGGAGGAATTTGACTCCAAGTCTGAAGGTAAAACCTTGGATTGGGTCATGCCAGAAAATATATAAGCACTCACTCCTAGTCAGAGCTCTTGGATCCAAAACCAATGACTTCAGCTGGAGTTCGACAATGGCATATTACCTTGTCAACCACAGCCTCCGACTTTACCCCACTGGAAGATTCCAGGTTTAGAGACTAAGGGCCCAACTCCGTCATAATGGTGATGGTTATTCTGTCTGACAAAATCTAAATCCTGTTCTAGCCTAGGAGATTTACAGCCTCGTTACGAGGCTGGCGATCCTAGGACCACCAGCTTGGTGGTGGCAGTCGGACCACACCAGCTGCAGCGGTCCTACCGCACAATTGCTAGATAGGCAGGCGGACCCGCCAAAATACTGCCATTCCCACAAGGATCACAGATCTCAACGGGCTGACAGTGGTCCTGGTTATAATCAGCCAGGGCAGCACTGAACGCAGTGCCACCCTACCGACTACAACCTTGTTCTCTGCCACCCTTTTCATAGCAGTTTCCCCATCATGAAAAGGCTGGTGGAGAACAAGTGCAGGGGGCTATTGGGGGGCCCTGCCCAGAGCATGGGCAATGCAGGGGACCCCTGCCCAGGGCCGTCAGAATGCACACTCTCTGCTTTGCAGACAGTGCACATTCCAAGGGTGCTGGTTAGGTCCCTCTGTGCCACAAGATAGCACTCAGCTCCTTTAAAGGAGCCAAGTGCTATCTCGTAGCACTATTCCTGCTGGTCTGACCAATAGGAATGCTCTATTACAAAGTTCCCATCAGTCAAACTGGTGGAAACATTGTAATAGTCGGTAGGCATGCCACAGAAATAGCAGTGGTATCCTCCCCGTGAGTTTGGTGGTCCCGTGGTGGGACCACCAAACTCCTAATGAGGCCCTTTTGGTGGTTGGGATATCCGTCACCATTGTGAAGGAGTAACCCATCTGCTGAGTTCTAAATCAGGCCCTAAAAGTGGACATAAAAGTTTGACCAATATGACACGCTTTGTGTAGCTTATTTCTGCTCCATCATGGTTAGCCTTGAATAGAACTTAGCTGCTGGTCAACTCCAAAATGTTGTTTTCCAATGATGCCTTACTATTTCTAGGTGCTTTTTAATCAAAATTTTGCAAAATCATCTTATTTCAACTTATCTGGTTTTAAGGATTTTAGCATTTTGTGGCTTCTTAAAAGTGTGTTTTCTTTTTTTTAATTTGTATGAGAATTTTATTGTATTGCATACTTTACTTTAAAATTGTTAATACTGCTTCAGCTTCAAATCAAGTTCTCTGAATAATGACTGCTGTGTATTCCATAGCTACCAGGTGATGAGCGGCGATTGCCTTAAAATTGTGTTTTTACCTAATCAGTTTGTGTTCATTGAGGGGCACTCTCTCCCAAAGTGATAACCGAATTCTGACGAAAACCTAAAAAGGAGAAGTGCAAAGTTTGTTCTATTGTGTGTTCCTCATTCCATTTAGGATGAACATAATATGACTCACCCAATATGTTCTTATATTTTTGTCAAGTGTACTATCTCAAATACCATTTGCTAAGAAGCACAGAATTACTTAGTTGCTAAAACTGTATTTACTTAAGACTGATTGAGAGTTTGTTGGAGGGGATAACTTTGTCACAAATGGGACGAATATCCCGTCCGTTTTATTGCGATCCGATTATATCTTATGTCAATTCTAATATGCTGGACGGATATCCGTAAAGTTTGTGATGGAGTAACCCTTAGTTACTGGAATTTTCAGAAAATGCTTATTTCAAGCACAGAAGTAGCCAAGTAACTGCTTATTGTCATTTACTACACAGTCATATGCTCAAACTTTACACATTTTCAGTTATACTTTTGAACATTAATTTATTGGAATGCCTTGCAAACACCATAGCATTTTCTGACAAGGAGATTCCTATTTGAAGTATTATGAGTGCATAAGGATTAGAATACCTCTGCTGATGAGGCCTTGATTCCTTCCAGACATTCACTGTAGACTCATTTAGTGAGGAGCGCTCTCTCATTTGTATGGAGATGCTCCTATCCAAATTAAGGAATTATTAGGTTACTTCGGATCATATATTGCAATGGGCTATACAACAATGACAGTACAAGGGTGTTCCACAATTAGCAAATTTAGAAGGGACTGCTTTCAGACGAGGGCTGGAAAAGTCCCTCAAACTGTCTGAAAAGCGTTGTTCCCCAGAGTTCCCAAAGGACCTTGGCTAGAGTGAAGACATGAGTAGTCAAGATCATTTTTCTGAAACTGTATGACTAGTAGACACCTGCATTATTCGTGTCAGCAGTGCACATCAAAGTCTAGTAGTTTAAATGACACACCACTTGTATACACTTGACACTTCCATAGATTGTCTTGTAAATTAACACACTTTCTCTTTTCTACTTCAACATAGAGCCAACTCTGATAATACTTTTCTCTTGTGATCAAATCTGCATTTTCTATGGTCTTTTCATATCCAACTCTCAAATTTATTTTACAAATTACTTATGTGGCTTTTATGTACACATAAAATCATTAAAGGCACTTATTTACACTGTATTACTTAATCAAATGCAAAAAATATTTCTTTAATAGTTTCTCACAAAGTGATTGAAAATATTTATACACTGTAAATGGATTTCTTCTAGGTAATATTCTAGCACAGTTACAAATGGCTATTATGTTTTGATCCACATGCACCAGAGCCCAGATTTACTAAGATTAAGCAAAAGCATCTTGGCATTTACTAAGTCACGCAAAGTTGATTTGCCTAACTTTGTGTGTGTCAGTAAATACAAACGCCAGCAGTGGATAGTGCTGCCTTGTAGCACTTTTCATTAGGTAGGCATTATAAGGGTGGAGCATGGGCGTTCCCATCCACCCACCTATGTATTTTGATGTACAATAAATGTGAACCCAGGCTTGCACCAAAGTTTAGTGTCTACCCGACAGAAGTGCAACAACTTCCACTTTCCATATGTGCTGCTCTCTCCAGCACACACAGATATTTCTCTAAGGATTGTCTTTGGTGGGAAAGGTATGCAGTCCTGCAAAAAAACAATTCTCCCCGTAACACATTCACTCCTACACCCTGGCACAATGGTGGCCGCATTAGCGCTAGGCAGCCACAAATGCACAACTGCATAAAGGGAGCTGAACAAAGTTCGCTGACAAAATATTGAAAGCCTAAATATTATGATACAAAAATGTTGAGACAAAAAGATTGTGCACAAAAAGGTCATTATCAACCAATATAATTGAAAATTCAATATCGAAAAAATATAATTTTTTACTAATACCGAAAAATATATACAGAAATATCATTTAAAAAATATATTTAGTTAAAAATAGTAAACATGAATATATTAGCATGCAACAGCAATATATTGAATATTAAAATATTTAAATAATATAAAAATATGTATAAATATATACTTATTTAAACAAACACAAACATGCATATGTATGTGTGTGTCTCTATTTACACATATGCAATATAAAACAAATTTTAAAATAATAATTTTAATTTCTAATAAATTTGCTATTTTTTATTTGAAAATATAAGTATATATACACGTATATATATTTATATATATATACATATAATAAATTTAAAACTGTAACAAATAAATTGTAAATAATTTTTAAAACATACCAATTTAATTACACATACAAAAGTAAACAATATAAAAAAATACATTTTACTAAAAAATATATTATATACTGCAAACATTACTAATTAAAAATAAATTAATACATGGAAATATATTAATAATATAATTTTAAACAACATAAACAAAACTATACCTTTCTAGGAGTAGTAATATATTATTCCCACTCCCGTCTGTGCAACAGTAGGGAAAGTGTTGGACTCAGAAGGGGTAAAATTTACTATTCCTACTCCATTCTGTACAACAGTAGGGAAAGCGCTAGACTCAGTAGGGGAAACATTTACTATGCCCTTTGCAGTCGGTGCAACAATAATGAAAGTGTTGGACTCAAAAGGGGTAACATTCACTATTCCCACTCCAGTCCGTACAACAGTATGAAAAGTGTTGGTCTAGGGAGGGGTAAAATTTACTATTCCCCTTCTAATCAGTACAACAGTAGGGAATGCCTTAGACTCAGAAGGGTTAACATATACTATTCCCAACCTGGTCTGTGCAACAGTAGGGAAAGCGTTGGAATTGTGGGGTAAAATATGCTATTCACACTCCAGTCAGTGCAACAGTAGGAACAACATCGGACTCGTAGGAGGGAAAATGTACTATTCCCACTCTCATTGGTGACACTGTAGGGAGAGCGCTGTAATCAGGAGGGGTAAAATGTAATATTCCATCGCCAGTCAGTGCAACACTTAGGAAAACGTTGGATTCGAGAAGGGTAACATTTACTATTCTCACTCCCTTTGGTGCAACAGTAGGGAAAGCGTTGGACTCAGGAGGGATCAAATTTACTATTCCCACTCCCTTTGGTGCAACAGAAGGGAAAGCGTTGGACTCAGGAGAGGTGAAATGTAATATTCCAACTCCAGTCAGTGCAACAGTAAGGAACGTGTTGGACTGTGAAGGGGTCAAATTTACTGTTCCCACTCCAGTCTGTGCAACAATAGGGAAAACGTTTGACTCAGTAGGGATAATATTTACTATTCCCACTCCAGTCTATGCAACAGTAGGGAAAGGGTTGGACTCAGGAGGGGTAAAATTTACTATTACCGCTCAAGTTTGTGCAACTGTAGGGAAAGCGTTGGACTCAGGAGGGGTAACATTTACTATTCGCACTTCAGTCTGGGCAACAGTAAGGAAAGTATTTCACTTCAAACACATACCTTATTTTAATGCAAGTATTAATTTAATAAAATTATAATACTATTAACATACAATTTAATATATACATTAAAAACAATAAAAAAATTAAAATGATTAAAAATGCTTTTAATAATTAATATAAGAAACAATGTTATTTAATGATTATTTAATTCCTGCACTATAGAAGTACATAAAACATATATCTAAATTCCGAAATTATAAAAATTACACAATTTACTTAATTAACTAACAATGGCATTTAGTAGTGCTGTCTGACCCACAGAGATGATTCTCAGGAGGTCAACAGCCTCCTCACTCAGAGCAGCAGGGGAAACAGGGGCAGGCGGTGAGGTGCCTAAAGCGAAGGAGACAGCTCTCCTCTTTGGTGAGGGGTCCTGGCCAACTGGGTGGGGAGCAACAGGAAGTGGCAAACAAGGATGGTGTGGGAACTGATCCTGGATGTCTTCTCACCTATAGGGAATGTCCACTGGAGCTTGACTCCAATGACAACTGCATTGAGTCTGTGTCCTCTGTGGCACTCCTCTCACCCTCTGGGCAACTGGATCCCTACGTGTCTGTAGTGTTATGACAGGAGGAACTGTGGCCAGCTGTTTCACCACAGATGTCAGCCCTGTCTCCTTCCCCTGCCTGGGCTGATGCTGAAATGACAAATACAGATAGGTTCATTGCATGTGCCAGAACACACTTGACCAACAGCTTTGATCACAGAAGATGACTATTACGTACAGTAGACCCTATCTACAAGGTCCACCAAAGTGGCTACAACATTAGCAAGGCCATGTGCTTGCATGCTACATGACGACAACTCCAATTGCACGAGTAAAGTTGTACAATCACAATACCCATGTATCAAGTAGGAGACCTCATCTCATCACCTTGAATGGTGTGGCTCTTATAGCATACACAGCATCTTCATTTGGACATTTCAGAGTTGTGACATTAGCAGGTACATGATGCTGTTGGGACATCTGAAGTGGACATGGATTGTTCCTGGGAATGTACCTGTATGTCACAGACTTTAGGTGTACCAGACCTGTGCTAAGACAGCTTGCACAGTGATAGGATGGAAGTTAAGGAGACTCAATTGGACTTGTTCCCTGTCATGTGGTGGCCATGATTCATTATGTGTGTTGTCATGTGCTCAGACAACATGTAGTTGTAGGCCACATTCTTGTTAGCTTCCCTTCACATTGACTAAATACTCTTTTTGCATGAACTGTATGTAGCTGTTGATGTGTTTCATCCTTGTAGTCCAAAGTGCCTCTGGAACATCACTGACATTTGTTTGTGTCATGCCACCAGATGCAGAAGCACAAGATTATAATGACACTGTGATCAAAATATGTTGTACTGTCATCTGTCTGACTCTTGCATTATATGATGTTGGATTTCTTTTGTGAGGTAGGCCATATGGCTCCTTCTGATGACATCAACCAATTTCATTATTTCCTATTCTATCGGACAATGTCTGATATATCCCTTCCTTCTATGTCCTGGAGGTCTGTACCTGTAAATTTGATCACTTACACAGTATGATTTAATCATGTATGATTTGCTATGTTTCCAACATCTTGCCAGCCTATGATTTGACCAATGTAATACAATGTTCTTAGACAAGATACTTGTATGTATGTGTTGGTGTGGCATGGTGGTAAGCTTGAGCTTAAATTGTGTACATGCAACATATCTATGCTTGTTTTGTCACTGTATAGGTCACATGATCTGCATTGCTGGATCTGAAATTTACTACAGGAGACAATTAGGCCTGTATTTATACTTTTTTGTGCCGCATTTGCGCCTTTTTTATGCAAAAGCAGTGCAAACCTACAAATACAATTATATTTTGTAAGCTTGCGCCACTTTGGCGGCAAAAAATGGCGCAAATATTGCGCAAAAAAAGTACAAATACGGGCCTTAGTTTGTGAATTATGAATTTATTAAAGTGGAAAAGGTGAAGAATAAAAACAGATATAAAAGAAAAGTTAAGTAGTCAGTCATGGTGAATTAAATGATAGATGTAGATGCCAACTCATCTGAAAACCAAAGTCCAGATTACTCATCCCATCAGAAATGGAATTATGTCCAGAATTTGTCCGATGAGGGAATGTGTGACACACAAAGGAGGAAATTAAGGTTGAGGTTTCTTGCTGGCTATGGTGGGTGTCTTGCCATCTGCACTTCCTTGATATTTACATGGATGTCCCCGATTGCGATGGCGAGGGATTCAGCTGCTGTAAAGACTTGGGTGTCTGATGGTATTTCTTCCTCTCGCAGGGCTTCCTTACCAATGTCTGCTGCAGATGTAGATGGGCTTGATGTAGTTGCATTACATGGAGGAGTAGATGATGGTGTAAAAAAGCCCCATTCAGGGTTGTATGCATGTCTATCGGAACCTCAGATAGGGTGCCCATGTTGGAGTTATGGGCCTCCATCTGTTGGTACATGTCCCTCTGAAGTAATTCCCCAGAGTTTGGTAACTACCTGGCCCATCACGTTTTGGGACTCCTGATATATATCCCCAAGACTTGGTTGAGGGTGTCCTGGTCAGAAAAGTGGCCCCATTGGCCTTGTTGAGTAGCCATTTTAGTTAAAGCTCCATGTACATTATTTTAGCATACTAGGCCTGCCACTGTGCACTTTAACCTAGATATATTTTATTCAATTTCGCTTATTATTTTAACAATAGCCACTTTTGCAGTCTTGTTTTATTTTTTTCTATCTAGCTGTTCTTGCTTAGGCCAGCACTACGTTCTCAAACAAACATTCTTGTTCACTTTGTGCATCTTTCAAGGCTGCAGTAAGATAAGTTGCCAGTGAACGTGGTAAAAGTTTTGTCTCTGGTATTCATAGAAAAACACACATCCTTACGTAGGGACCTTTTCCCAGAACATCAGCTGTTTTATTATATAAACCTTTCCCTGTTCCTTACACTTTAGAGGGAGATTCCAGCCAGAGGGCCACAACTGTATGCTGACTGCCGAACGCTTCCTTACAGCTGCTTATGTAGACTTCAGGCCTTTGCTCAGGTATGGGGGATGATGTCTTCCCATGGGAACCTGAAGGGCAGAATTAGAGCTTAACATGCTGTGCTTTATTATAGCCTCGGTTGGAATTAGTCTATTGACTCTAGTAACAATATGGTAGCGTTATTTCTATGCTTCACTCTCCTTGTCACAATTCTAATTCTGTCATGCTGTATCGTCCAGGTTATTGCAGTACATGCTTTGTTATCTAAGATGCAGTCGCTTCATTAAAACCTTGTTGAAACACATACTGCCTCTGTTTGTAATTTTGTATATGAGACTAATGTAACTGAGAGAAAACCGATGAGATACGAATTACCACAATTTCCTTGAGAAGTCAATTGCATCATGCGTTTGGCTTCCCAATCATCCCTGCTCTTGAGTAGAGATGAGGCACTGCTAGTTAGCTGGAGAAAAACCCAGATTATGGTGACCGGTGTCACCTCTAGTGGGTTAAGACACAGTCTCTCACACCGCAGGTGATTCTGCTGTTCAAATCCAGTAGTCTCATTAGAATAATGAGAGACTACACAACAGCCTCACTCTGCTGTCCCACAGCATCCCTCCCATAGACACTACCCACACAAACCTGTGCCCTTGGCCCAGAATGCCCTCTCCAACTGGGTCCTGGACCCTCAGTGTCAGAGCTGGTCATTTGTATTTTAGGGTCCAGGTCTGTGGGACACAAGACTGTAGTAACTGTGCCTGGTACACAGGTTGGGGGGATGTTGTTGGCTGTGATGTTATTGCAGCTGAGGTGGGAGGTGTTGCTGTGTTGCTGTGGGTGCATTGAGACTCATTGTTGCTGTCTGACCAGGCTGACCAGATTTGCCAGGTCTATCTTCCATGTCTACATGTCCAGGAGTATTGTCATCCCTGAGGGCTTAATCTGGGTGTAGGTTGGGAGTCTGTTCAGTGGACAATCTCTCCCCAGGTGCTGTGTCAGATCAATCTGTTGTGAAATAGAGTACATTGGTGATGATGGATGAGTGAAATCTACATCCAAATGTTTTATGTCACTGTAAGTAGAGACTCAGGAAAATGGTAATAGGTAGGGTTTCCTATTGTGATATATTTTCATGGTATTGAGGTTGTTGACAAGACGTTTGTAGGGGTTGCAGAAACTGTATGGAAATTGAGCAGTTCACTATATGTGCCGATATGTTGCATTTTAGATTAAAGAATGAACATGACATCTAACATCTAACAAATAGTTAAGCCAACAAAGTGGAGGAGTTACATGTATTTGACCATTCCAAGGCCTAGCAGTGAACGATACAGGCAAACACACAACTTGGTTGTAAATCACAATCAGATACATATCATGATCTTATGCCAGCTCGTAATTGTCCCATGGACATATGGGGCTTATATCAGGAATATGTTCCGCGCATGACCCATGACGCTGAGGATGAGTGGAGCTTTGTAGCACCCCAGTTCTGTGCATCAGTGGACCGCCATATATATCTAGCAGTATTCATCACGTGAGCAGTGCAGAGTCAATGGGTTACCTGCCACTTCCAATCGGCTGAAGCAGCTTAATGCTGTACACACTTGGTACCAATAGTTTAATTTGTGGATACCAAGACAACATAAAGCTAGGTAGGCAGGCATGTCTATGAGTTAAATATGATATGTAGATTGCTCAGTCCGTGATGAGTGAACATCATTTGAGGCATGGCAAACAAGTGAAAATGGGCAAGACACTTGCCAAATGGTTAGTCTTACACACCTGTTGCCACACTGCAGTTAGGTTGGACCACACATTTACATATTGACACATACCATGAGCCCTGGAATTCTATTTTACTAGTAACACACTTACAAAACCCATTCCAACATATGGCATGCAATGGAGATTGATACATGTGATGGTATGAGTGATGATACACATTGACAATCTAACGTTTCTGACACTTTGGATATTGCATGTTAGGAAAATAGATTGACAACACAATGGTAGAAGGTGAGATGGAGTATACAGGACACTAAAGTTTGTGACAATTATTCCAGATTCCAGTCCCCCAGCTATTCCTATCAAGAACTCAAAATGTGTGGGCAAAAACCACTAGACACCAGGGAGTTTTTTTCGAACGCAAATTTCGCGCAAGGGGAGCGACCCCTTAGGCAAGGGTCACTCCCCTAGGGGGCAAATTGTATTTAGGCCATTTCTGCCCCCTTTGGGGGCAGATCGGCTGATTTTTGCTGTGACAAAATGCCCCCAAGGGGGGCAGAAACCACCAGACACCAGGGATCCTTATTTTTTTGTGTCAATATCACACAAGGGGAGCGACCCCATAGGGGGGCAAATTTATTTTAGGCCATTTCTGCCCCCCTGGGGGTCAGATCAGACTGTTTTAATTAGGCCGATCTGCCCCCAAGGGGGGCAAAACCACTAGGCACCAGGGATTTTTTTGTTTTTTGTTTTACAGAAGGGGAGCGACCCCGTAGGCAAGGGTTGTTCCCCTGGAGGGGGGGGGGGGCAAATTGTACCTAGGCTATTTCTCCTCCCCTTGGGGGCAGATCTGCCTATTTCTATTAGGCCGATCTGCCCCCGCGGGGTGCAGAAACCACTTAGGCACCAGGGATTGGTGTGTGTGTATCTGTGTGTTTTGTTTGGGGAGGCAGCCCTTTGGGCAAGGGCCGCTCCCCATGGGGGCACATTACTGTTGGCCATATCTGCCCCCCTTGGGGGCAGATTGGCTTATTTTTGGAAGGCCCATCTGCCCCCAAGGGGGGCAGAAAGCCCACCAGAGACCAGGGAAGATTTTTTTTTTTTAAATGAGATGGTGGGGGTATGGCCATACCCCCATCGCAAATAAATGGGGACAGAGTTGTTCTGCCCACCAGTGGGCAGATAGGGCAATTACCCCCGATCCACACCCTGGGGGAACAGAAAGTCTACTAGATGCCAGGGAACTAAAAAAAAAAAAAAATGTGGGATGATGGCTACCAACCAGTATGGGCCTGGTTATGCTCCCAGCCCAACTGAAGGGGGTAACAGTCTTTCAGCTCTCCCCCGCACACTAAAACATCTTATCCCACGGCAAGCAAGAGGACACTTGATTATTTTGGGTTTTCCTTTTACATTTGGGCTATGAGAGCTTGGCTAACTCTCAAAATCGTCCCACTTGGAATGGTGAGGGCTGCACTTTATGGACTTTGGGACGCTGCCATGTAGAAAAATCAATAAGACCTAGACACATCTGAAAACTAAACATCTGGGTGATTCCAGGGTGGTGTGCTTCACAGGCACCCGCACCATTTTCTTACCCACAATGCCCTGCAAACCTCCAACTTTGCTGGAAATCACACATTTTTCCCACATTTTTGTGATGGAACCTTCCGGAATCTGCAGGAATACACAAAATTCCTATCACCCAGCATTGTCTCATCTATACTGATAAAAATTCTGCTGCACTTGTCAGCCTAAAAATGTTTTTTTTTTCAAACTGCCCTTTTCGACCTGCTTTGGTTCCCCCTCAATTTCGACATGTTTTTGGTTCTTCCCTGTCACAAATACTTGTCCCAAGTGAGGTATGTTTTCTTTGGGAAAATTTTATGTGTCCAGGTTGTGTTTTGGGGCATATTTTCTTGCGGGCGCTAGGCCTACCCCCACAAGTGAAGTACCATTTTTATCAGGAGACTTGGGGAAATGCTGGCTGGAAGGAAATTTGTGGCTTCTCTCAGATTCCAATACTTTCTGTCACCAAAATGTGAGGAAAAAGTGTTTTTATGGCCAAATTTTGAGGTTTGCAAAGGATTCTGGGTAACAGAACCTGGTGAGAGCCCCACAAGTCACCCCATCTTGGAATCCCCTAGGTGACTAGTTTTAAAAAATGCGCAGGTTTGGTAGGTTTCCCAAGGTGCAGGCTGAGCTAGAGGCCAAAATCTACAGCTAGGCACTTTGCAAGAAGCACATCGGATTTCAATGTAAAAATGTGATGTGTCCATGTTGCGTTTCCTGTCGCGAGCATTAGGACTACCAACGCAAATGAGGTACAATTTTTATCGGAAGACTTGGGGGAACACAGAATAGCAAAACAAGTGGATATTGCCCCTTGTCTTTCTCTACATTTTTTCCTTCCAAATGTAAGACAGTGAGTAAAAAAGACATATATTTGAGAAATGCACTGTAATTCACATGATAGTATGGGCACCCTGGAATTATGTGATGTGCAAATAACCACTGCTTATCAACACCTTATCTTGTGCCCATTTTGGAAATGCAGGTTTTCTTGATACCTATTTCTCACTTTTTATATTTCACCATATTAATTGCTGAGTGCCAGATGTACAATGAAAACCCGTTGCAAGATGCAGCTCCTTTATTGTTGATGAACCTACAAGCCCTATATATCCCAGCAACCAGAAGAGTCCAGCAGACGTAACAGTATATTGCTTTTGAAAATATGACATTGCAGGAAAAAGTTACAGAGTAAAACGTGGAGAAAAATGGCTGTTTTTTTACCTCAATTTCAATATTTTTTTATTTCAGCTGTTATTTTCTGTAGGAAACCCTTGTAGGATCTACACAAAGGACCCGTTGCTGAGTTCAGAATTTTGACTATTTTTCAGAAATGTTTAGCTTTCTGGGATCCAGAATTGGTTTCACACCCATTTCTGTCACTAACTGGAAGGAGGCTGAAAGCACAACAGATAGTAAAAATGGGGCATGCCCCAGTAAAATGACAAAGTTGTGTTGAAAAATCGGGTTTTGTTCCTGAAAGCTGGGTAGATTGTGATTTTAGCACTGCAAACCCTTTGTTGATGCCATTCTCAGGGAAAAAACACAAGCCTTCTTCTGCAGTCCTTTTTTCCAATTTTTTTGAAAAAAACTACATTTTCGCTGTATTTTGGCTAATTTCTTGGTCTCCTTCAGGGGAACCCACAAAGTCTGGGTACCTCTAGAATCTCTAGGATGTTGGAACAAAAGGACACAAATTTGGCATGGGTAGCTTATGTGGAGAAAAAGTTTTGTGGGCCTAAGCACAAACTGCCCCAAATAACCAAAAAAAGGCTCGGCACAGAAGGGGAAAGGCCTGGCAGCGAAGGGGTTAAGCAGGGTAGAATAAAAAAAATGACTCTAATCTGCCTACAGTCATTTTCTGACACAAGCCCATCCATATCACATGACTCCTGTCTTAGAAAAGACAGGAGTCATGCCCACCACCCCAATGGGCAGCACAAGGGACCAGGGTCCCCTGGGCATGGCCAGTGCCATGTAGGGGGGCCCATTTCAGGGCCCTCAATGGTACTTTAAAAAATAAAATAAAATACTTACCTGGGATGGGGTCCCCCATCCTCCACTATCCCTCTGGTGTGGGTGGGGATGTCCCTGGGGCCTTGGGAGGGTACCTGTTGGCTTATTCCATGGTGTTCCACCATGGAAATAAGCCCACAGGTCCCCTAACGACTGCCCTGACCCAGGCGTTAAAAAATGGGGCAAAGCAAGCTTTGCCCCATTTTTGACCCCTCCTCCCTTCCGTGCACCATTTTTGCACAGCAGTATAAATATCGCGTTATGGCATAGAGTCATTTTTTGCACGGGAACGCCTACCTTGCATCTCATTAAGGAAAGGTAGGTTTCCACTTCCAAAAAATGACTTTAGCTCCGTAAATGTGGTGCTAGCCGGGTCTATGACCAACATATAAATATGGAGTTAGTTTTACACCAAATTAGAGAAAAATAAATGATGCTAATTTGGTACAAACAGCATATAAATATGCCCCATAGTGAGGGATCAGTAACATTGTATAATTCTGCATTCCAACTAACAATTCAGACCATTGTTTAGCAACAATCAGACTTCTGACCATAGGCTGTAGTTACCATCTGGGGTTTTTTGGATTTTTGGACTGTACGGTATAGTCTGTGTAGATTATTTCAACAAATTACCATAACCCAGATATACTCTTGGATGTAAACTTAACCTAACTGACATGTTGTCCCTACCCAATAGGTATAATTTCACATATGGCAATTTCTTCCTTAATATTCACCTATGACCATCCTGACTTTCCCCGAGTGATCAGTATCACAAGCTCTTCCATTACAATCAGTGCTACTGTAGACACATGACAAATGCATCTGATTTTCTATCATCCAGCAAGTGCTAAGGTTTTTCCCAAATAAATGCCAATATTTTAATGAAACACACCAAAAAAATGGCAATTGTGTTATCAAGGATATTGAAACCTACAGGTAAAGGGCCCTAAGTCAGATTAGCAATAAATTGGCTATGAAAGATACCTCTTATTAACAAACGGGAATACCCTCCAAAGGAGGTAATAGAGAGCACTGGAACATTGAACAGGAGGGAAAATCTCTAATTGCAGAAAACTCTAATAGTCACCTGTATTGCATCCTTTCAAAGATACATAAGTAGAAGAATACTCAATCTGATCACCCCAGTGAGTCTTGGACATGGACTGTTGTGGAATCCATATCAAAAACATAGATTGCTCCCTATGCAAATTTGTATTAAACATGAGTCGAAAGATCTGTGATGCTAAACAATCTTAAAACATGTACCCTGAATGATCATCTGATGATCATTTGAATGGTGTCCTGATGTCCCAGTGATCTTTCTCATTTAGGACATTAAGGTTGAACTAAAAAAATAAACTCTTCAGCTTTCAAACTTTTGTTACATTGAGATTCTGGGGAGCTTCAATGCTGGCATTTGTATGTGTTCCTTTTTTCTTATTATTTCTGTGCAGTGCAATTCAGCCTTTCTTTTTATACTCAATTTCATCCTTCATTTTCCTTCTTTCCTATCTTCAACCACTTTCTACGTTTTCTCCTTTTACATCATTTTTTAAAACTTTTTTCAGTTTCAACTTAATTTTAAATGAATTGATTGAAAACATATTATTCACTTTAATGTAGATATTATGAGGCATATTTATACTCTGTTTGCACCATATTAGCATAATTTCTTTTTACTCTAATTCAGTGCAAAACTAACTCCATATTTATACTTTGGCACTAGACCTGTCTAGCACCAAATTTATGTAGCTAAAGTCATTTTTTGGACGTGGAAACCTACTTTGCCTTAATGAGATGCACGGCAAAACATGCCTCAAAGGCCTTAATGCCATATTTATACTTCCGTGCAAAAATGGTGCAAGGGAGGGAGGAGGGGTCAAAAATGGGTCAAAGCTTGCTTTGCCCCATTTTTTAATGCCTGGGTCAGGGCAGGTGTTAGGGGACCTGTGGGCCTATTTCCACAGTGGAACACCATGGAATAAGCCCACAGGTGCCCTCCCCAGCACCAGGGACACCGCCACCCACACCAGAGGGACAGCGGAGGATGGGGGACCCCATCACAGGTAAGTACAAGTAAGTGTTTTATTTTATTTTTTAAAGTGCCATTGGGGGCCCTGAAATGGACCACCAATGGCACTTGGTCCCCTGTGCTGGCCATTGGCGTGGTGGGCATTACTCTTGTCTTTTCTAACGCAAAAACAACAGAAGATGGACGGATTTCCAAACAAATCAAACATTCACCCCAAGTAACAGATCTGGGTTTAATTCATCAGTTTTTTTGCTTGCCATGCCATTCCAGCTCAGACCCAGCCATATGCAAATCATTCTTGACTCTGTTCCCCATGGGAACAGTCCAGCCCGAACTGCCAGGCCAAGTTTTCCCTGATTTGCATATGGCTGGGTCCAAACTGGGTTGGTATGGTGAGCAAAAGAACAATGGATTAAACCCAGATTTGTGACTGGGGGTGAGTGTTTGCATTGTTCAGCAATACCTCCATCATTCTTTTGTCTTGTCTTTTCTAAGACAAGAGTCATGTGGTATGGATGGGCTTGTGTCAGAAAATGACTCTAGGCAGGTTAGAGTCATTTTGTTTACTCTAACCTGCCTAACATCATTTTTTGGTGCAAAACCTCCTTCTCCCATACCGCCTGCCCCACCCGACTGACATCATTTTTTTTACACTAGCCTATTCTTTGCACTGGCTTCCACCATCCCATAAATATGGTGCCCGGCTGGTGCACACAAATGATGCAAGCCGGTGCTAAACCTTTTGGTGCAAAACTGTGTTTGTGCAGTTTTGCACCAAAAAGTATAAATCAGGGTCTCTGTGTGGAATTATTCAGATCACCAAATGCTACTTGGAAATTACTTCAAATGTTCCCGTCTGGCAAATCTTTATGTTATCAAAGATCCACATTGAAAAATATATCATCATTTTCCACATTTCTGTCTGAAATCATTAATTTGTAAATAAAAACATGCTGGTTCCCAAAGCTCTCCTCTGAAACATGCAGCTGGTGCAATTGAATGTGTGAGAACAGAATACTGAGATAGCATGATCCTGAAGCCACCACAGACCCCTTTAATCCATGACAGGCTCTCCCTGACCCTCCAGCTCACTTTTTAATTTCTCTCTTCCTCTGTCTTTCCTGTGTGTGTTTTCCTTGCAGTAAATGGCTGATAAGTGCTGTTGCCCAGCACCGGAAACCACAGGCTCAAATTAAGGCCTTAAAATCAGTAAGTGAAAAATTGTCTTTCAGCCACTTCATAGAGTGCTAAGGATTTGTTCAAGCATAGCTGGTTAATTGGTTTAGCAGAACTCTCTAAGGCTGTGAATATTAGTGCCCCATAGTGCCCAGAGAGCTATCTGCTAATTATTGCACATGGTTGAATCTGATACCTGAGACTGAGGCCCATATTTATACTTTTTGAAGCAAACCGGCTCTGGTTTGCTTATTTTTTTTACAGCAGGCTAAATATTACGACACAAACATACAAGAGACAAGCGTAGGTGACTCCTTCATATCAAATTATAGTTCTTAAGATATGCAGGAGTCTTGAAGCTTCTGTTCGATCTTCTCAACACAGAATCCTACATAGAATTATCAGTTCATTATTTCGATCTTCTTAAAGATGTATTTCCTGTACGATCATCAGTTCCTTCATTTTGTACATCATCTTTTTCCAAACTAACGGCATCCCCACCATACTTGACAACCCTATTTAAGTTCCATATCCTGTTGTCATTTGTTTTTATAGCATTGGTGAAGACTTTCATAACTTTCATGGGAAGTGATCATTTCCTCTCACCCCTTTTTACGAGAGGTTTCTTAATCATAACCCAATCACCAACCTTAAACACCGTCTTCTTCACAAAGTTAGCTCTATCGAAGTTCAGTTTACTCTTTAACAACTTTTCTCGTTCTTTATGTCTCCAACTTTCTTCCACCACCACTCTCCCTCTACTGTTCAAGAGATAATTCACCCATTTAGGTTCCAAAATCGTACTCCCCCGCCTGCCACGGAAAAGAGCGAACGGCGTTTAACCAGTAGTAGAATGTGGGGTATGTCTATACACACTTAGGCCCTCATTACAACATTGGCGGTAAATGCTGCTTACCTCCGAGCGGAAGACTGCCAACACACCGCCGCAGCAGTGGAATGTCGCCACAGCTATTACGACCCACAGCTCAGAATCCGCCAAAATCTAGACACCCACACAAGTCCGCCACACCAAAGGTCAGTGATACACTGGCGATAACAAAACCGACACCGTCACGCCAACAGGAATACGCCCACACTATCACGACCCACAAATCCACGCGGCGGTCTTTCAACCGCGGTATTCCATTGGTGGTACACACCGCCGCTCTCAAAATACACACACACTAACAAAACACTACCACATTGGACAAATCGAAATACACTCACCTGATACACATACACACACCACTCCCACACACCCAATACAATATAAAACACACACTCACATCACCCACAAAACCCTACGACCACAATTGCGACAGAAGGCCAGAGAGAGACACCATCATCAACAAACTAGCATCTACAGGCACTCAACACCATCACTCACACAACATCCACGCACCTCACACAAAACACACAAACACATCCCCTCACACATCACACCACACACCACCTCACACATCACCCACACCACCCCATGGCACCCCAAAGACACCCCAGGTTTTCTGAGGAGGAGCTCGGGGTCATGGTGGAGGAAATCATCGGGGTAGAGCCACAGCTATTCGGATCACAGGTGTAGCACACCACCAGCTAAGAAGATGGAGCTATGGCCCAGAATCGTGGACAGGGTCAACGCAGCACACAAGAACTAGGGATGACATCAGGAAGAGGTGGAACAACCTACGGGGGAAGGTATGTTCCATGGCCTCAAGACACCACATCGCGGTGCAGAGGACTGGTGGCGGACCCCCACCTCCTCCCCCACAACTAACAACATGGGAGGAGCAGGTCTTGGCTATACTGCAGCCTGAGGGCCTCGCAGGAGTACCAGGAGGATTGGACTCTGGTAAGGAAAATCTTTCACTACTTCATCCCCCACCCTACCTGCATGCTATCACATACCCCCTCCCTTGCCCTCACCCCCATCACTCCAACTCCTCACAAATGTCCCAATATTACAACCCACCCATCCCAACACCAAGCCCTGCATGCAACAACAAAGCATGGACACCCATCACCAATGCATGGCCACTACACATACCCACACAGAACCCAAACCAATTACCACACAAGGTCCTACAGAAGAATGCAAGCACTGGGGTACAGGGTCACCCACCCATTGCACACCATGGCACACACAGATGCAATAATTATGCCTTTACACCCCTGCAGGACCCCTACCCAACGTCACCGGACAGGAGGTTCCAGACATGTCAAATCCCCCCACAGAAGAGGCCCACAGTGAAGACAGCAGCTCTGTTCAACTGGATCTAGATGACCAGCCCGACCCATCTGGGACCTCGGGACAGTCGGTTCCCCTCACACTGGCACAAGCCACAACAGAGCCTCCCCCCTCTGGAAACACCAGCACAGCAGCCACCCAGCAGGCCCATGCCTCTGTCCCCAGGACATGTCAAGCAGCAGTGTGTCCACCACTACAGGGAACCCAGGCAAACCCACCACCCCAACAACTGGGGGCAGTGGCAGTGGGCACACGGTTCAGGGGACAGAGGCACAGGAACACAGGGGAACTGGGAGGGCTGCTGTGCGACAGGGGGAGGACAGGCCCAGGGAAACCACTCTCCACGAGGCCCTCTCCAACATCATGGGAGCCTACCACCATTCCCAGGAGACGATGGCAACGGTACAGTTTCAGGAGACCCAGCGGCTGCAGGAGGAACAGTATTTGGGGTTCAAGGAGGAACTCAAAGCCATCAATTCCACCCTGGGCACCATTGTAGGGGTACTGAAGGAACTCGTCAACACCAGGAGGGACACTGTGGCACTAGAAGGGGAGCCTGACACTAGCCTGGACGATGAACTGCCCACCACCTCCGCCGGCGCTTTTGGACAGGAGGCACCACCACAGGACCACGACACCAGCATCCCACCCCCTGCAGATGGAGAACCACCCCGCAAGCGGTCCCTGAGATCCAGGACAAAGACAGAGAACAATGCCAAGACCCCCTCCAAGAAATGAGACCACCCTGATTGTCATCCTTTTGTCCCACTTTGTCACCCTGTCCATCCATCAACTGCCCCAGCTCCACTTCCTATGCCCCTTTGGACAATGCACCTGTGAGACTAATAGACTGGACTCTGCCATGGACATTCCTCCACCATCACCCCTGACCATTTTACAACCCCCTCCACTATTTAGCACTTAAAAAAACACCCTTAAATCACAAAACTATCTGGAGTCAGTCTGTGCTTTCGAAAATGTGCATTTGCAATAACTGAGGAAAAATGCAATATCCATTGTATTGTCAACATACCTATGTCACACAGCTCTAGTCCATGAGGAAACAAAGCAGATGTCACACAGTGGGACCCACATCTGTGAAATCGAAAGGGAAAGTGACAACTCAGGGTTCATACACTGGGTGAAAGTGACAGACACATGAGAGGTAGAACACGTGTATTAGATGTAGCAGGCAGTGATGTCTTCTTACCTGTGTCTCACTGGAAGTATTGATGAATCACCGTGTTTCTGTTGTCGATGTCCTCTTCTTCTGCTTCCTCGTCTTCACTGTCCACAGGCTCCACAGCTGCCACAAGACCTCCATCTGGACCATCCTCCTGCAGAAAAGGCACCTGTCGTCGCAAAGCCAAGTTGTAAAGCATACAGCAGGCCACGATGATCTGGCACACCTTCTTTGGTGAGTAGAATAGGAAACCACCTGTCATATGGAGGCACCTGAACCTGGCCTTCAGGAGGCTGAAGGTCCGCTCTATAACCCTCCTAGTTCACCCATTGGCCTCATTGTAGCATTCCTCTGCCCTTGTCCTGGGATTCCTCACTGGGGTCAGTAGCCATGACAGGTTGGGGTAGCCAGAGTCACCTGCAAATGGCGAGTGACAACTGTTAGACACACACTAACCCTTAGGGACAACCCCAGACCCAGACAACTATTCACACTATATAGGGTCCATCTCCTCACCTAATAGCCACACACGGGGGTGATTCTGACCGCGGCGGACGTGGCTTTCCCACTGGGCTGGCGGGCGACCGCCGAAAGTCCGCCCGCCAGCCCAGCGGGAAACACCCTTCCCACGAGGACGCCGGCTCAGAATTGAGCCGGCGGTGTGGGAAGGTGCGACGGGTGCAGTTGCACCCGTCGCGAATTTCAGTGTCTGCTAGGCAGACACTGAAATTCTTTTTGGGGCCCTCTTACGGGGGCCCCTGCAGTGCCCATGCCATTGGCATGGGCACTGCAGGGGCCCCCAGGGGCCCCGCGGCACCCCCTACCGCCATCCTGTTCCCGGCGGGAGAACCGCCAGGAACTGGATGGCGGTAGGGGGTGTCAGAATCCCCATGGCGGCGGAGCGCGCTCCGCCGCCATGGAGGATTCTCAAGGGCAGCGGAAAGTCGGCGGTACACTGGCGACTTTCCGTTTCTGGCCGCGGCTGAACCGCTGCGGTCAGAATGCCCAGCGGTGCACCGCCAGCCTGTTGGCGGTGCTACCGCCGACCTCCGCCATGGCGGTAATTACCGCCAGGGTCAGAATGACCCCCACGGTGCCTCTGGAGTTGCCCCATCACATAAGGGATGCTGCTCTTCCTCAAAATGTAAGCGTCATGCACTGAGCCAGGAAACTTGGCGTTCATATGGGAGATGTACTGGTCGGCCAAATACACCATCTGCACATTCATTGAATGGTAACTCTTCCGGTTTCTGTACACCTGTTCACTCCTGCGGGGGGGACCAAAGCCACATGCATACCATCAATGGCACCTATGATGTTGGGGATATGTCCCAGGGCATAGAAGTCACCTTTCACTGTAGGTAAATCCTCCACCTGAGGGAACACGATGTAGCTGTGCATGTGCTGTGCATGTGTTTCAGCAGGGCAGACAACACTCTGGACAACACGTTGGAGAACATAGGCTGGGACATCCCTGATGCAATGGCCACTGTTGTTTGAAAAGACTCACTTGCCAGAAAATGGAGTACTGACAGCACCTGCACTAGAGGGGGGAGTCCTGTGGGATGACGGATAGCTGACATCAGGTCCGAATCCAACTGGGCATACAGTTCCAGGTTTGTGGCACCGTCCAGTCTGTAGGTGACAATTACATGTCGCTCTTCCATTGTCGACAGGTCCACCAGCGGTCTGTACACCGGAGGATGACGCCATCTCCTCACCTGCCCCAGCGGACGTGCCCTATGGACGAGAACAGCGAGCAGAGGGTCAGCCAATACTGAGGTACGAATACACTACTTTTTTGCACACTTTCCGCTACAGCCCTGTCGTAATGTGTATGCAAGGCCTAGATATGTGTAACGCATTTAAAATTAATGCCATGTGGCCCCCTGAAATGGCGGCTGCCTGACCTGTAATGTGGGACAAGGGGAAATAAGGTAACTGCGCTGGCGTTGTAAACCGTCGCGGAAGGCGGTCGAAGACTGCAGCGTAATCCTGCATAGGTTGACATTGGACCCTATGGGTCCCAGGAGCCAATGACGATGTACGCCGGCGCTGTTCACTCACTTGATACCTTATCTTCGACAGGAGAGGACCTACACTGCAAGTAATGTGTATGCAAGGCCTAGATATGTGTAACACATTTAAAATTAATGCCATGTGGCCCCCTGAAATGGCGGCTGCCTGACCTGTAATGTGGGACAAGGGGAAATAAGGTAACTGCGCTGGCGTTGTAAACCGTCGCGGAAGGCGGTCGAAGACTGCAGCGTAATCCTGCATAGGTTGACATTGGACCCTATGGGTCCCAGGAGCCAATGACGATGTACGCCGGCGCTGTTCACTCACTTGATACCTTATCTTCGACAGGAGAGGACCTACACTGCAAGTGCTGCTGTGACCCCAGTCTGGAAGATACAATGGCTCATGTTTCTGGGGAAAGGGCCCCTGCCTTCACCATGGAGGAGTTGGAGAAACTAGTGGATGGGGTCATCCCCCAGTACACGCTACTCTACGGTCCGCCAGACAAACAGGTAAGTATACTGTGAGCATGCTGTATGGGCAATGCCTGTGTGTAGTGGTGTGGATGGAAGATGGGGGGGAGAATGAGTCGTGCATGAAACGACGGTGAGTGCATGTGTGTCAGGGCAAGGGTGGGAATGTGGGCCAATGACTGTGACGGTCCGGACAGTTATATCTATTCTTTTTCCCTTATACCATTCCTGTAGGTCAGCGCCCACCAGAAGAAAGATTTTTGGCGTGCCATCGCCATGCAAGTCCGGACCCTGGGGGTCCACCACAGACGGAGCACCCACTGCTGTAAAAGATGGGAGGACATTCGCCGCTGGAGCAAGAAGATGGCAAAGGCCCAGCTGGGGATGGCCTCCCAACGTGGGAGGGGTGCCCATTGCACCATGACCCCCCTGATGTTCCGGATCCTGGCGGTGACGTATCCGGAGTTGGGTGGGCACTTGAGAGCATCACAGCAGCCACAAGGGGGTGAGTACACTCTCATTCAGCTGAATCAGCGCGCATTACAAGGTGTCTGGGTGGGGGAGGTGGGCTGTGGGTTCCCCTAGGCGAGGGCGAGTTTAGTGCGCAAGGTCCCTTCGTAAGGCACCCCACCCCACCAGTGTTCCGAGGCAACTAAACCTAGTGAGGCTCGTGTGACATCCATGTGTGAATCAATTGGGCATAGGCCTTGTACTCCATGTCCCTGTGAATAATTAGGGAACTCTAAGTGCACAGCGTAGTGCAGAGGTCTTCTGTGTCTGTAGTGTCTGCCAACGGTAGCAGTATTGCATGCACTCAACATGTCTTTCTTCTGTCTCCCCCCACTTTTTTGGGTCTCCCTGTTCTTGTGTGCAATAGCATCATCAGGCAGAGGAGCAGTGGCACCGGAGCAGGAGGGAGCTGCATCCCACATGGCCCTGGAGGGCGAAACAACAGAGTCTGAAGCCACCAGTGGGACGGAGGGCGAGGGGAGCTCCACGGCGGGGACAGGACCTGAGACCAGCAACACGGACTCCTCCTCTGATGTGAGCTCCCTTGCGGTGGTGGGCCCCTCTGTGCCCCCGCATCTACAGGTACAACCGCCACCCCCACTACCAGCACCGCCCTACCAGCAGCCCCTCAGCGTGTGCCCCGTGGCCGCTCACCCAGGAGGGTGGCCATCTCCTTCGCCCCAGGCACCTCAGCCCCTGTCCCTGTCAGCCCTGCTGCCCTCAGTGAGGAGGCCATTGACCTCCTCAGATTCCTCACTGTTGGGCAGTCTACCATTTTGAATGCCATACAGGGTGTAGAGAGGCAGTTGCAACAGACCAATGCATTCATTCTGGTCAGGCAGCCCAACAGCAAGCTTTTCATACTCTGGCCTTAGCACTGATGGCAGCCATTGTCCCTGTGTCCAGCCTCCCCTCTCCAACTTCCTCCACCCAGACTCAAACCCCTGTACCTCAGCCCATCCCAAGCACACCATCAGACCAGCATGCACACACATCAACACACAAGGGAAGCTCTGGCAAACATAAGTACCACATCCCACAGGCACTCACACAAGCATCATACCCATGCAGACATACCAACAGCCACTGCCTCCACTGTGTCCCCCTCCTCCTCTCTCCCTGTCTCATCTCCACTCACACCTGCATACACTACATTCTCAGCCACTGCCTCCATCACCAGCACGCCCATCACCACACCCCGCTCACATGCACTCACCACCCCCACTACCATTCACACATCCCCTGTGTCCTCCCCCAGTGTGTCTGTGAGGCCACCTCCCAAGGTACACAAACGTAGCCACACACCCACCCAACAGCCATCCACCTCACGACAGCCTCCAGCCCATGCACCTTCACCCAAAGTCAGCAAACGTACACCTCCTACAACCACTACCTCTTCCTCCACTCCCAAACCCCCTCCATCTACCCGTCCCAGTGTGTCTAAAAAAATCTTTTCCTGTCCAATCTTGACCTCTTCCCCTCACCTCCCCCACCCCTTCAGTCCCCTAGGGCACGCCTTTCCAGGTCCCAACCCAGCACCTCAGCCACCACATCAGCGGGAACAGTGGTGCCAGAAGTAACCGGCTTCTGGAGTGCGCCAAGCAGCAGGGCAGCCAGTGTGCCAAGGAGCCAGATCACGTACAGTCCCCCACCTCAGAAGCATAAGAAGTTGGCCACTGCCCAGAGGTAGAAGGGTAAAACACCTGCCACCAAGGGCCCTCCCAGGACTACAGTTGGGAGTGGGAAGAAAGCTGCGCCACCATCCAAGGTGGGGAAGGGGCACAGAAAGAAAGGGAAGTCGCCGCTAACCTGCACGGCGGACAAGACCGCTACCAGCACCGCTGTCCAGGACACCGCCGCCACCAGCACCACTGCCAAGGACACTGCCGCCGCCACCAGCACCGCACCGCCACCAGCACCGCTGCCAAGGACACCGCCGCCAGCAGCACCGCTACCCAGGACACCGCTGCCACCAGCACCGCTGCCAAGGACACCGCCGCCAGCAGCACGCTCATTGAGCCACCCACCAGCACTGCAGGCCCATGAGCGCCGCAAGCACCGCTGCTACTGAGGCCGCCACGAGCAGGATGAAGCACTCTGGGCACAAAGCCCCCTCCAGAACCAGTGGAGAAAGACATCCACTACCTCTGTCCTTGGCAGGATGAAGCACTCTTGTCACAAATCCCCCTCCAGAACCAGTGGAGACTGTTATCCACTTGAGAGACTGTGGCTTTGCACTCCCCAGGATAAAGCAGTGGGCATCCCACCCACTGGAAAGACTTGAGAGACTGTGGCTTTGCACTCCCCAGGATAAAGCAGTGGGCAACGCACCCAGTGGAAAGACTTGAGAGACTGTGGCTTTGCACTCCCCAGGATAAAGCAGTGGGCAAACCACCCACTGGAAAGACTTGAGAGACTGTGGCTTTGCACTCCACACGATAAAGCAGTGGGCAAACCACCCACTGGAAAGACTTGAGAGACTGTGGCTTTGCACTCTCCAGGATAAAGCACTGGGCATGGAGCTCCCTCGTGGATCTGGCGTCGTGCACTTATCTGGCTGAGGTGCTCCCCCTTCCCTTCCCCCTGAGGTGCCCGTTCTATTTTTATCTGGTGCCCCTGCAGTGTTCTCTACGTTTTGATCGGGTATTGAGTGTGGGCCTCGCCCATGCATTTTGGGCCCAGTGGTCCATGGACTTAAATGGTGCAATACCTGGACTTGTATTCTTGGTGTATATATTTGTTTATAGTGTATATATATTTTTGAGTACTGGATTTTAATAGTAGGTTACAATCATTTCCTTCTGTCTTTGTATTCTTCCAGGGGGGTTGAGGGTGTAACTGTAATGTATCAACATGTATTAGTGGTGGGTGGGGGTGGGGGTGTTGCGTGTGTGTGTGTGTCACTCTCTTTTCCCTCTCCCTCCCCTGTGTCATAGGTGCAGTACTCACTGTGGTCTTCGCCGCCAGCATTCGTGCTCCTAGTAGAGAAGCAGGAAGGCAGTCAGGGAGAATATGGAGTTCTGGCTCCATGGCGTCCTGGTTCCTCGTGGGGTGTGTAGAGGTAAGCGTTTTCCCTTCCAAGTCCTGTTTCCGCCGTGTTTGTGTTCGCGGTTAATCCGCCCCGGAAAAGGTGGCGGATTGGCCTGTTGTAATACTGTGGGCGGTACATTGTCTTCCGCCTATCTGTTGACGGTTACGGGCGCAGTGTTTGTTTCTACCGCCGTGGTGGTCGGAGTGTTAAACTGGCTGTCTTTGTTGGCGGTTTCCGCCATGGTCGTGATTCCATTTTTTTTCCGCCGGCCTGTTGGCGGTTTTACCACCGCTTTAACACCGACCGCCAGGGTTGTAATGACCACCTTAATTTTTTCAATACTTCCTGCCTCCAATTCTCCCCTTAGCAATATAGATGGTTTCTTTAATAACTTGATTGAACCTTTCTACCATACCATTGCATTCGGGATGATACAATGCACAAAGTTTATGTTTAATCCCACACCCACTCAAAAAATCATTCATTTTCTTGGAAACCAGTTGCACACCATTATCGGTGAGAAGAGTAGAGGGAATGCCTTCCCTAGTTATCAAATCTTTCAAGAATTCTATAACTCTCCAAGTCTCGATTTTCTTAGTAACACACACTTCAGGCCATCTGGAAAACATGTCCACCACAACAATTATGGAATCTACTGTATTCTCGCCATGAATGGGTCCTAACTTGTCGAAAGCGATGTGTTCCCAAGGCCCCTTAGATTTATTTCTAATCACCATTGGTTGTACTCTGGGTTTCATTGCCTTCTCACTAATAGCACACTGTACACACTCTCTCACCACACGCTCAACCTGGGTATCCATGCCAGGCCACTAGTATGAGGAACGTAATCTTTCTTTAGTTTTGGAAATGCCCATATGACTGCTATGAGCCTGGTTTATTAATTGATTCCTTAGAATAAGGGGAGGGACTATTCTTGGACTCCTAAACAGGAGATCCTGACTCACTGCAAGTTCATTCTTCACATTCCAGAAACCATTACTCTCCATGCTCCCTGGATGTTTATTCTTCCAACCATCACGTAATAATTTGATAACTTCAGTCAAGACTTTGTCAGACAAAGTTTCTTCACACCACTTCATCTCAGAGATTATTTTAAAATCCACTTCACACACATTCTCCAAGCACTCCAAATCATCACTTAAACAATCAACAACAACGTATACAAGAACATATCAGAGCAATTAGAAACCACATTGCCACATATCCCCTTGCAACACATTTTAACTCACAACATGAAGAGAATGACATTCTCAATATCAGATTTCATGGAATTACCCATGTATCCACATCACACAGATTGGGGGGATAGAACTAAGGATTTACATAAGTGTGAGGCGAAATGGATACTGAAATTACGGGCCATAGAAAAGGGTCTTAACATTGACAGGGAATTGCATGTATTCTTAACTTAAGTCAGTTTCGTTATAAATGGATTTGTGACCACCACCCTCAATGGTATCCCCCTTATGTCTACACTATTGTTATTGTGTTTTTTCATACGGTTTTCTATGTATAACCTCAGTACCATACGTGCTTTTTCCTACATCCACCGAATATGTAGTTTTGTCTGCAATTGGTTTTTTGGTAAACCAACCTAGTATGGATATTCCTTTTTTTTTTTCTAACCTACACATGCCTCTACATCTCATCTCCGTTCTGTATACAAATGGGGTGTGACATTCCTATATGGCTTTTGGCCTTTGATCCGGGTCTACCTATAACATCTTATCTTGCTGTTCATAGGACATATGTTTTCCTTCTTGTACTATGTATACTCTAATGTCCTCCAACATGTTTTACTTGTAGTGCCAATTTGCATTACCCCTAATACAGTCTTTGGTTTGTTTACATGGGGTTAATGTTCTTTGCATTGTACACTTGAATTTGCACTTGTGTAATATTTATCTATAGTATCTAATTGGTACTATTATTTGCATGCACTGTTGCCATTACTGGTATATTTAATATATGTGCAAACTTGTCTTCCATTTATGACCATGTGAATACTCTGTCTTAAACTGTACATTGATGTCTGATTTCTAAGGTACTAATGCTTTTATTTTGAGGGATATGTCCATTTACTGTTACTCATTTTTTAACACACTTATTCTTGCACGTGGTGTCCTTTACATTTTTTGGCTCATATATATATAGAGACTGTCAGCTCCTTTCACAGTTTCTCTTCCTCTTTCAACATGGCCGCCGCTTTTCCCTACCGTTTCTGTCTTAGTTTTAGTAGCACAGTACACTGTTCTGGCACAATTACGTATTTTTCTCCGACCGTCCTTTATTTTGCTGACTGGTTGTAGAGTAGTCCTTCATCAATTTTCATGATGTTATCTGGCATTTAACACCGCGGTTTCCCATGATGCCATTCATACTTACTCCCCACGAGCAAACGTTACGCTGTACTCCGCTTCAACAGGTAAGTCTCCTTCCTCATTCTAGCGACCCGATTGGTGGGTTACTAACCCCCGGTTCTTTTTGCTCTCTCTGACATGACGTTTCTGACACCCAATATCCCTACCAGCTCTACCTACGCAAGCGTCAGCCTTTTTTGACTTACCATGCAACCTTTTTCCTTACTATTCGTATTTTTTCCAGGACAACGTAAGGACTTACCAAGGTCCTCCTATCCTTATACTCAGTATTTGATCTACACTTCCTACCTGGGCGTGCTTATCTACTTGTCTCGAACAGGTAATTAATCTAAGTAATTAATTTATACTTACCATTTTCCCGCTTTCCCGTTTTGCTAGCCCCCTATTTGACTACTTTACTGACGACCTTGTTTTCCTTTCCAGTTTCTACTCTGTGTACAAAAATCCAACTTGGAACTTTCTACTATTTTGCCCATATTTTAGGTACGATTAAGGCCACTGTTCTTCCTTTCTCTTCTTCAGGCACGTACCTTTCCGTTTATTTGACTCACTAAAGTTCGTACTCTATCTCGATCACAGCACACCCATTCCTCGTGGGTTAACCAATATACTCACGGTTTTCACAAACTATCAAACAATTGCTTTGGTTGTTCTTGTACTAAAGGATATATACATTTCATTGGTTTGGTCTGGCAATGATTTTTGAAATAGTATTATCGTTCTTACCACTGTGGTGTCTCATTATGGTGTCTGTTCGCTATCTTCACTACTTTGATTGCCATGTCTACTATCTTCTCTATTTGCTTTACTTACTTGGTTTACTTACCTTTGGTATATGCACCTAGTCACTTATTTGTTACTCTTCAATTTGTGCGTTGACCAGTCTGGAACAAAATGAAACATTAGTGTGTATATATATCTCTTTGCTGCCTTGAAAAAGTCACTTGTGTGACGAAACACGTGTTGGCTGTATTTGACAGACGTTTCTTCTCATTGAACCAAACTGCAGTTTCAAAATAAAAAGATTTTTCTCATGAGGAACGTGGAATATTGATGTGCTTCACTCACCAATTAATCCTTCATACTTTGGACTTTACTGTTTATGCATTACTGCTCTGTACGCTGTGTGCTGTGGTCTCTTTTGTTCACACTTCACAGAATGTTCAATCCTTTTAGCGAGAGAGATCACTTCATCAAGATGAGGATCATCCAACAACCACAACTCACCTCTTACTTTATCAATTATACAGCCCTGCATGAATTGATCACGAATTCTTTCATCTAAAGATGAACCGAATTTGCATGAGGATGCTAAACATCTCAAATCAGTGACGTAATCCTAACAGTTTCACCTTCGACTTGAAGTCTTTTACCAAAATAATATCTCTCTAAGATCGTGCTAACTTTTGGTAAGTAATGCAAATCCATTTTTCTGATGCAGATTTCATATTCATTAAGATTAACTGCTTCATTGTCAGGAATCTCAAGGAGATGATCAAAAACCTCTTGGCCTTCAGTACCCAGACAGTGTAATAATAACACAGTCCTTCTTTCTGTACTTAACGATGTTCCACAAACTCTGGCATAATTTTCTTCCATTTCCCCCACTTGATAAGGGGTTCACCCGGAGTGGAAAGAAAGAAGGGAGGAGCAGCTACGTTTTGCATTATTAAACTTGTTTGAAAGGATGCAATGAGAGGAAGAGAAAAGAAAAGAAAAAAAAAAACAACAGGGAAAAAAAGTTGACAAAAATTACTACGGATACAGCAACCTAAGTTACTTGTGGTAGCAAATAATGTCAGAAAAATGACAGCAAAAGCAAGAGTCCAAAAGGTCCCACGAAGAACTTAATGTGCGGTGAAGTTGCTGACAGAGAGCGCACAGGTACCTTGAAATTCCGTGCCTATCGCAGTAGAATATACAGTGACAGGCTGAAATTACATAGAAGAGTGCAGTCCCACGATGTTGACGGTGCAGCCAAAATGTAGAGAAAAAGGAGCACACAGTAAGGCTAAACACTTGTGCTGCGTCAAAAGAGCACGAGGCGTGTGTAAACACGAAGCATTGCCAGGGAAGGAGGAAGTACGCTTGTGCTTTTGAGAAGGAACGCGCACAGAAATGTCAGACGCTCGTGCTGACTCCAGAGAGCACGAGACGTCTGTAGACGCGTAGCGTTTCCCAGGAAATGTGCTGTAACAAGAGACGGCTGCCGTGCGGTTGCCAGAGATGCAGGACGCTCGAGGGAAAATAGCAGGACGACGTTGCCAGGATACTGCAACGTTGTAACAGCTTTCAAAGCTTCAGGAGAAAGCCGGAAAAAAAAACTCAGCGAAGCACGTAAAGTCAGACCAAAAGAGGTCACCTTTAAAAGTGCGACGCTTCACTGTAACAAAAGTAAACAAGAAGAACTTAATTCGGAGTTGAGATGATTCTTTTCGCTCAAAGTGAAGGCAAAAAACAAACCCCTCGTCGCCAGTGTTGCAAAGTAGAATCGGAGAACTCAAGGAAATCAGGAACGCAATGACTGTCCACGTATCTTCATTTATTGAAGTTAAAATTGTGTAGAATCCAACAAGAGAAACATCCCAGCCTCCGCACCTCCTTCCCACTTCTTCATCCACCGTCTGACCCTTTTAGAATACACACCGGTTCTCAAAAGCTAACATTCTAAGCGTTCTATGTGAATTACTGATACAACACCTTGATAAAAGTGAAATGAGCATTAAAAGAATCAAGGTCCATGTCACTTAGCACAAAACACCAGTATAAGATGAAGTAGAGTAACAAATTAGGGGCACATTATAATGAATTTAACATGATATGGTTAATACTCCTTGGACCTTTGCTGCAGAGGTTTGGCATAATTTCAGAATCTGGAGCAAAACATAGAGGGGGTTATTCTAACTTTGGAGGAGTGTTAATCCGTCCCAAAAGTGACGGTAAAGTGACGGATATACCACCAGCCGTATTACGAGTTCCATAGGATATAATGGACTCGTAATACGGCTGGTGGTAAATCCGTCACTTTTCCGTCACTTTTGGGACGGATTAACACCTCCTCCAAAGTTAGAATAACCCCCAGAATCTTTACAGGAAAGACTAATGTTCGGTCTATTGCATGAAAAAAAACATGTGACAGGGTTGTTTGGCAGGTTCTGCATACCACATCTTAATTTATCACCTTAGCACCGTATGTTGAAAAATAAAATGCAAGTCATATTATGTAAAGAATAACAATAGATTACATTGTTGAAGTAAATTTCTTGCCTGTGCCATGCAGCTTACAGAAATTGATGTTACCAATGCTCCTGTTATGGCAAGTGCTTTTGAGGACATAGGACCCCATTTAAGAGTTAAGAGGGTGCAAATAGGAAAAGCCGATTCAACACTGCCATTACCACCCGGAAATATAGACTACCACAGCGGTGTTGAGGCCAATATGTATGTCTAAGGGCAGACCGACAGCCCCACTGCCAGTTCAATCATGATGCACATTGCCACAAACTTTACTGTGGCGGCCAAACCACCACACCTGAGCTGGCCGAAATGGAGAAGTAAAAGGCAGAAACTCATTTTTACTCATCTGTGCAAGTGCTGTGACATCACAAAGCCGATAGTACACATCCTGCCACTGCTGCTACTGCTTGATGAGTGTCAAAACCTACACTTTCGTGGACACAACTGACGGTAAGTACCAATCTCACCCATTTACATTTGCTTTCCACTTCAGAGATGCATAGACAGGCGCAACATAAAGTCCAAGTGGCCTTCAGACAAAAAACAATTGTGTGTCTCTGTCCTGAACAGCCAACAATGTTTACACCTAAGTCACCTTTCTGATGCCCTCTTTGGCCAGCTCACTGACACAGTACAGGGGACACTCCCTCAATTATAAAATAGTGCCTCAATAAGCAACATGGATAGTGATGTTTGTCTACAATTCAACAACACAACAACAGGTCCACACTAACATCACAACACATAATCACTCTGACACTCTCAAACTTCACACAGGCCATGTCCAGTAATGATGGACTGCAAACCTAATTAGGGATGTAGCATTAAAATCAAACACACCTTCTATGCTATAGTACTGCACTAGACCCTAACACATCAAGCACATCAAACAATCACATTTGGAAAATGCTATCCTGAACAATATACCTAAGAACTAATGCAAGCCCACCATGGAAATGCCCCTGCAGAACAAGATCCTTACAATCAGTGGGCCCCTTGAAAGTGTAGATCCCTGGGCCACTGCCCACTTTGCCCATGCCCCTAAACGTCTTTGTGCACAGGCCCCCAGACTCAAGGTATGCCCAAGACGTAGAGTAGCATTGCCAAATACCATCTATATGTCAACTATGTGGAAGTGCAAGATATTTGAACAAACAAATCAGTAACTGAATTCCTCACATACAACTAAAGTAAGTTTAAATTACACACAAAACAATAGATAAATGTCACAAAAAGAAGACAAAAATCAATGACAAACAACCACCCAACAGGTGTGAAGAAATAAATGAGTAACCTGCACACAGTCAACATACATCATATGGAGAAGCGCAACCTAAATGAGGGTGACAATGCAGAAGGCTAGTTGAACATTTTACCAATTGTAATGCCATCAAAACAATCTCAGGTCCTATTTGGATACATCACACATATACATCCATACAACAGTGCCCCTTAACCTATGTAAGTAGTGTACTGGTCACACAAATCAAATATAAAAACCTTGTCACATTATTCACCATTAAGTGGGAAAATAACACACCAGCAGTACCACACCCCAATGACACAAAGCACATAAATTAGGTGGGACAAGTACTCACCACCATGATGAATTACTGCCCATAGAGCCCATTCCCAACACATTCCATCACAATATGTGCATATGCATATACATAAGAAATTACACCATAAACATATGAGGAGCATAACCTGCCATAACGTGTAAGGCCAATGACATTGTGTTACATAAACAATACTAAAACATTTGGATGTACACGGAAATAGCTAGGGAAAAGTGAATTAAGGACCAAGGTTTTCAAGAGGAAGAAACAACTTTATACACATTAATGATAGACCAAACAAAAATCGAAGGCCAATGGCCTATATATATATATATGTTTTGCACAGTGCTGTGCCATAACACTACCCTGTTCAGACACAAAGGGGCATCCACTGGGCAGGGCAGTCACCTCTGGGACATTATTTAGTTTGGGAACATTGGATTTGAATGTGTGGACTTAGGAGGGGAAGTGGTGGGTTTGGAAGAGAAAGGGGTGGATCAACACTTGGGATGGGGCATCTGGGATGTGGAAAGGGTGGGAAGTCTCTTGGAAGGGGTAGCTGGGGACCTGGAAAGGGTGGATGCGGGAATACTAGAAGTGGGTTGGAAGGTGTGAGAGGTGGTCTTGGGCATGGGAGGTGCAAACCTTAATTATAGTTGGAGTAGGAGGTTTTGGAGGGTTTACGGCAAGGGAAAAGGATGTGTCCTCCACAGGGAACTTAGAAGTAGGTTTGAGGAGGGTTGTGGTTTTGGAGGGAGAGGGAGTAACTGTGACTGATGTGACTGGAAGTGTTTTTGGTGCAGGCGCAGGACTGTCTGCTGAATGCTGTAAGCTGTAAGCATGGGTGTGTCAACTAAAAGCGGGATGTCAAGGGTACTTGCTTTTGTTTGCCTGTGTTTTTTGGGTGTTTTTGAGCTGAATAAGGTGTCAGTGGTGCTTGTTGAAGTGGAAGTTGGGGGATTGGACCAAGGGTAGGTCGCTCCCCCTGCCGCTGCAGCTCCTCCAGCTCCTCCAGCCCAGGTTCCTGAGACCTCCTAGCAAGCCCAGCTAACTCGCAGTAAGTAGCCCCCCCCACCTCCCAGCCCCTCGCCCTGCCCCGCGCTACTCACCCTCTCTCCTGCTTCTTTTCCACTTCTCTGTTCTTCCTCTGCGCTCTTCCACTGTAGTCTTCTTCTGTACTCTTCTGTCCCTCCTGCTCCCCGTCTTTTCTCTTCATCTGTGTGCTTCTCTCTCTCTCCTTCGCACCGCGACCTGCGTGTGCCTCTTCTTCTCTGTCCCTCTTCTTGGCTCTCTCCTCTGCTGCTCGTCGCCCCTCTTCTTCTTCACCTTCTTCTGTATTCTTCTGTCTTCTGCGCTCCTCTTCTTCACATTCTTCTGTATTTTTCTGTCTTCTGCGCCCCTCTTCTTCTTTATCTTCTTCTGTGGTCTTTTGTCTTCTGTTCTTCGGCTCCTCTTCTTCTGTACCTTCTTCTGTGGTCTTCTGTCTTCTGTTCTTCGTCTTCTGTCTTCTGTACCTTCTTCTGTGGTCCTGTGTCTTCTGCTCTTCGTCTTCTGTCTTCTGTTCTTCGTCTTCTGTCTTCTGTTCTTCCCGCGCCTGTCCTCCTGCTCCTGTCTCGTCTCTCTCCCTCACTCGCCTCCCCCTCTGTATTACCCCTATCTACCCCTATCGCTATCTGCCTCCCTCACTCCTCCTATCTACCTATCTACCTATCTCTCTATCTTCCCCCCACTCGCCACCCCCTCTGTTACCACCCCTATCTTCCTATCCTTTAACTCTACCTCTCACCCTCACCCACCTCTACAACCCCCCTCCCCTATCTTCCCAACCTCACTCCTATCTCTCTCCCTAAACTCCTAAACTTCCTAAAACTCACCCCCACCACCCTTAAACCCCCCTCCTCCAGCTCTTCTCCCCTCTACCTGTCCCCCCTCGTTCCCCCCGGACCACGCACCCCTTTCAGCGACTCCATCACCGACTTCGTCTCCCCGCACGCCCTCGCCTCGCCGGACTACATCCTCCTAGGCGACCTCAACTTCCATCTGGAACAGAACAACGACCCCAACACCACCGCCCTGCTCAACAGCCTCGCCAACCTCGGCCTCAAGCAACTGGTGAACACCCCCACCCACATCGCCGGACACACGCTTGACCCCATCTTCTCCGCCAGCAAACATGTCTCCTTCAGCCACGCTTCCGCTCTACACTGGACCGACCACAGCTGTGTCCACTTCACATTCCGACGCGAGACCCGCCACCTCCGCACTCAACCCATCCCTCATCGACAGTGGAACAAAATCCCCGAAGAACAGCTCTTCTCCGCGCTCACCGTCAACCAACCCACCCTCACCACCGACCCCAACGACGCAGCCCTCAGCCTCACGAACTGGATCACCAACTGCGCAGACAACCTTGCTCCCCTCAGACGCACGCATCGACAGGCCAACACCAAAAAACCTCTCTGGTTCTCTGACACCCTTAAGGAATCGAAGAAAACCTGTCGCGCCCTCGAGAGAACCTGGCGCAAGGACCACACCGCTGACAACATGACCACCCTCAAGAACGCGACCCGCGAACACCACCGCCTGATCCGCGCAGCCAAAAGGAATTTCTTCACCGACAGACTGGACAAAAACAGCCACAACAGCAGAGAACTCTTCAGCATCGTTAAAGAGTTCTCCAACCCCAACGCCAACGCCATCACGCCCTCACAAGACCTGTGCAACTCCCTCGCCACCTTCTTCCATCGCAAGATCACCGACCTCCACAACAGCTTCGGACACCAGACCCAGCCAAGCAACACCGAACCCACACCTCCAGGGCCAGGCCCTGGACTGGATCGCCTCCTTCCTCTCCAACTGCTCTCAAAGAGTCTACCTCCCACCTTTTCGCTCAGACCCCACCGAGATCATCTGCGGCGTCCCTCAAGGCTCCTCGCTCAGCCCGACACTCTTCAATGTCTACATGAGCCCCCTCGCCGACATCGTACGCAAGCACAACATCATCATCACCTCTTACGCCGACGACACTCAACTTATACTTTCCCTCACCAAGGACCCCGCCAGCGCTAAGACCAACCTACAAGATGGCATGAAGGACGTCGCAGATTGGATGAGGCTCAGCCGTCTAAAACTGAACTCTGACAAAACGGAAGTCCTCATCCTCGGCAACACCCCGACTGCATGGGACGATTCCTGGTGGCCCATGGCCCTTGGCACCGCACCGACCCCCTCAGACCACGCCCGCAACCTCGGCTTCATCTTGGACCCTCTTCTCACCATGACCAAACAAGTCAATGCCGTGTCCTCCTCCTGCTTCCTCACCCTCCGCATGCTCCGCAAGATCTTCCGCTGGATCCCCACCGACACCAGGAAAACCGTGACCCACGCCCTAGTCACCAGCCGCCTGGATTACGGCAACACCCTTTATGCTGGGACCACCGCAAAACTCCAAAAACGTCTGCAACGTATTCAAAACGCCTCTGCCCGCCTCATCCTCGACGTACCCCGCAACAGCCACATCTCCGCACACCTGAGACTCCTGCATTGGCTCCCAGTCAGCAAAAGGATCACCTTCCGACTTCTCACCCACGCACACAAAGCCCTCCACGACAAGGGACCTGAATACCTCAACCGACGCCTCAGCTTCTAAACCCCCACCCGTCTCCTCCGTTCCACCGGCCTCGTGCTCGCTGCCGTCCCTCGCATCCGCCGCTCCATGGCGGGTGGGAGGTCTTTCTCCTACCTGGCAGCCAAGACCTGGAACACCCTCCCCACCAGCCTCAGGACCACCCAGGACCACTCCGCATTCCGGAGACTCCTCAAGACCTGGCTTTTTTGAGCAGCAGTAACCCCTCTTCCCCCTTGCGCCTTGAGACCCGCACGGGTGAGTAGCGCGCTCTATAAATGTTAATGATTTGATTTGATTTTGATTTGATTGGGTATGGTGGATGTTGCTGTGATGGTGACTGCAGGTGTGGTTTTGTGTGGTGTGTGAATGGATGTGACTGAGAGAGGGTGCACATGAGTGTGATGTTGTCAATACTTAAAGTGGTGGTGGGTGTTGTAGGAAGGTAGCCTCTTTCTAGCCTTGTTATCCCAACTTTTGGCCTGTTTGTGAGTATATGTCAGGGTGTTTTTACTGTCTCACTGGGATCCTGCTAGCCAGGGCCCAGTGCTCATAATGAAAACCCTATGTTGTCAGTGTGTTTGATATGTGTCACTGGGATCCTGCTAGCCAGGACCGCAGTGCTCATAAGTTTGAGGCGTATACGTGTTCCCTGTGTGGTGCCTAACTGTATCACTGAGGCTCTGCTAACCAGAACCTCAGTGTTTATGCTCTCTCTGCTTTTAAAATTGTCACTGCAGGCTAGTGACTAATTTAACCAATTCTGTTTGGCACACTGTAACACACTTATAATTCCCTAGTATATGGTACATAGGTCCCCAGGGTATTGGGGTTCCAGGAGATCCCTATGGGCTGCAGCATTTCTTTTGCCACCCATAGGGAGCTCAGACAATTCTTACACAGGACTGCCACTGCAGCCTGAGTGAAATAACGTCCACATTATTTCACAGCCATTTTACACTGCACTTAAGTAACTTATAAATCACCTATATGTCTAACCCTCATTTAGTGATGGTTAGTACCAAAGTTACTTAGTGCCAAGGTGCCCCCACATTGTTCAGGGCAATTTCCCCAGACTTTGTGAGTGCGGGGACATCATTACACGTGTGCACTACATATAGGTCAATACCTATATGTAGCGTCACCATGATAACTCCGTAAATGGCCATGTAACATGTCTAGGATCGTGGAATTGTCATCCCAATATCATTCTGGTATTGGGGGGACAATTCCATGCATCCCCGGGTCTCCAGCATTGAGCCCGGGTACTGCCAAACTAACTTTCCGGGGTTTTCTCTGCTACCGCTGCTGCCAACCCTCAGACAGGTTTCTGCCCCCCTGGGGCCTGGGCAGCCTGGTCCCAGGAAGGCAGAACAAAGGATTTCCTCTGAGAGAGAGTGTTACACCCTCTCCGTTTGGAAATAGGTGTGAAGGGCCTGAGAGGAGTAGTCTCTCCTGGCCTCTGGAAATGCTTTGAAGGGCACAGATGGTGCCCTCCTTGCATAAGCCAGTCTACACCGGTTCAGGGATCCCTCCAGCCCTGCTCTGGCACGAAACTGGACAAAGGAAAGGGGAGTGACCACTCCCCTGACCAGCACCTCCCAGGGGAGGTGCCCAGAGCTCCTCCAGTGTGTCCCAGAACTCTGCCCTCTTGGATGCAGAGGTGTGAGGGCACAATGGACACCTCTGAGTGGCCAGTGTCAGCAGGTGACGTCAGAGACCTCTCCTGATAGGTGCTTACCTTTCTCTGTACCCAATCCTCTTTCCTGGTGGTGCATGCTCTGAGGGCTCTCTGCCTTCACCCTGCACTGGAAGCCAAGAAGAAATCTCCTGTGGGTCGATGGAATCTTCCCCCTGCCAACGCAGGCACCAAACTTCTGCATCACCAGTCCTCTGGGTCCCCTCTCATCTTGACCAGCGTGGTCTCTGGAACACAGGAGCTGGGTCCAAGTGTCCCCGACAGTCCATTGGCCCTTCTGTCCAAAGTTGATGAGGGTAAGTCCTTGCCTCCCCACGCCAGACAGTAATCCTGTGTACTCCGTGAACTGCAGCTGCTAGGGCTTCTGTGCACTTTTGAAAGACATCCTTTGTGCACAGCCTAGCCCAGGTCCCCAGAACTCCGTTCTGCATTGCCCAACTCACTGAGTTGGACTCCGACTTTGTGGGACTCCCTTTTGCTGTGCTGCGTCGACTGTCGTGCTCAGATCTTCTGAATGCCTGTTCAGGTGCTTCTGCCTGCTTCTGCATGGGCTCTCTGTGTTGCTCAGTGCCCCTCTGTTTCCTCCTCCAAGGGGTGACCTCCTGGTCCTTCTTGAGCCCTGGCAGCACCCAAAATCCTCAACCGTGACACTTTCAGCTAGAAAGGCTTGTTTGTGGTCTTTCTGTGTGGAAACAACTCTGCATCCTCCAGCACGCCGTGGGGCATCTTCTGACCAAAGGAGAAGTTCCTGGCACCTTCCGTTGTTGCAAGAATCTTTGGCTTCTTCCACCCGGAGGCAGCCCATTTGCACCTTCATCCGGGGTTTAGTGGGCTCCTGCCCCCCTTGGACACTTGCATGACACTTGGACTTGGTCCCCTTCCTTTACAGGTCCTCAGGTCCAGGAATCCATCTTCAGTGCTTTGCAGTCAGTTGTTGTCCTTGCAGAATCCCCTATCTCGACTTTACTGTCTTTCTGGGATAGTAGGGTAAATTTACTCCTACTTTTCAGGGACTTGGGTTGGGGTATCCTGGACACTCTTAGTGTTTTCTTACACTCCCAGTGACCCTCTACGCACTACACTAGGCTTGGGGTCCATTTGTGGTTCGCATTCCACTTTTGGAGTATATGGTTTGTGTTGCCCCTAGGCTTATTGTCTCCTATTGCATTCTATTGTGTTCTACACTATTTGCACTACTTTTCTAACTGTTTAACTACCTGATTTTGGTTGTGTGTGTATATTTTGTGTATATTACTTACCTCCTAAGGGAGTATATCCTCTGAGATACTTTTGGCATATTGTCACTAAAATAAAGTACCTTTATTTTTAGTAACTCTGAGTATTGTGTTTTCTTATGATATAGTGCTAAGTGATATAAGTAGTATAGTAGGAGCTTTGCATGTCTCCTAGTTCAGCCTAAGCTGCTCTGCTATAGCTATCTCTATCAGCCTAAGCTGATAGAACACTTCTAATCTACTAATAAGAGATAACTGGACCTGGCCCCAGGTGTAAGTACCACAAGGTACCCACTGTAAGCCAGGCCAGTCTCCTACAGGTGTATGTTGTGTGCATCTGTGCATAATATCTGATGCGCAGTATGTAGAAGTGATGGGGAGTAATGTGTGTAAGTGGATTTTGTGTTGGCTGCGGTGGGTTTGGATATAATGCATGTGATGGAGTCTGTGGTGCTGGTGTATGTAGTGTCCGTGTGTTTGCTTGTGTGCATGTTTTTTTTTCTTGTGTTTCTGCCTATGTGTGCTGCAGATGGCTGCCTTGCCCCTGGATGGCATTCAGTAAAGCAGTCCGACCCACAGAGATGGACTTCAGGAGGTCAATAGCTTCCTCACTCTGAGCAGCGTGTGGGACAGGGGCAGGGACAGAGGTGCCTGGAGAGCGGGCTTGGCCAACTGGGGGGGGGCTACATGGAGGGTACTGATGGAACTGGTAGTGACAGACAGGGATGACGATGCTACTGATCCTGTGGAGTCTCCCACCACTCGGACGTGTCCACTGGAGGAAGACTTAGAAGATGACGAACTTGAGCTCATGTCCTCTGTTGCACTCCCTGCACCCTCGCGGCCACTGGGTCCCTTGCTGTCCAGCGACTCATAGCCGGAACCACTGTGGCCAGTAGAGTTCCCAACAAGGTTGCCACTGTCTCCTTCACTTGCCCTATGATGTATCTGAAATTACACATTCAGAGAGGATGATTGCATCTGCATAAACATACCTGTCCATCAGATTCAAGCACAAAATATCACAGGCGGGCACAGGATACTGAATCTGCTTGGCTCACTACATGTCACCCAACATTAGCAGGAGCACATGCATGTATGCTGGATTATCTGAAAATAGTTGGGCATGGTAATGTCACAACTGCCCCCAACCTGGACCAGATATTTAATTATGAACGGTCCCTCATCATTTATGTAGTCAGACAGCTGCCCACCTTGTAGAAGTTGGTCCTTGAAGCATACACTACTGAACCAATGGCACAAAATATGATGCCTAGCACCAGGACAACCCTACAGTGTCCCACCAAGCCACAGATATACCCTAATGATCATTTCCCTGGAAAAACTTAAGCCCTCTTTATGACATTGATAGTAAATGCTGCTTACTGCCACGCTGACGGCCCCCATCTTACCGCGGCGGAGGCGGATATCGGTTCACCATATTATGACTCACACACACCAATCTGACAGAATTCAGCCACATACACAAATCCGCGAGACCAAAGGTCAGTGATAAACTGGTGGTATCAAAACCCACACCGTTACGCCAACAGAACAACTCCCAATACATCATGACCCACGAATCACCACGGCGGACATTCAAGTGCGATAAACCATTGGCGTTACATACTGCCGCGCTCACCCACAGACAAAACAACTACACATTGGACAATTCAAACAACACACACCTGACAACCATACACAAACAACACCCACACACACACACCACTATAAAACACACACCAACATTACCCACAACCCTTTACGATTACAAATCATTGCCAACAGAGAGACACCAAGACCACTGACACAACTAGAGCCACACACTACTCACACCTATATACCACTCATGCACTCCACATCACACACACCAACACATCACCCAACACACCCTCACCAACACACCTCACATAACACCCATGGCACCACAAAGACACCCCCGTTTCATAAAGGAGGAGCTAAGGGTCATGGTGGAGGAAATTGTCAGGGTAAAGCCACAGCTATTTGGAGCAGAGGTGCAGCAAATATCCATTGCAAGGAAGATGGAGCTATGGCAGAGAATTGTGGACAGGGTCAACGCCGTGGGACAGCACTCCAGAACTAGGGATGACAGCAGGAAGAGGTGGAACGACCTATGGGGGAAGGTACGTTCCATAGCAGCAAGACACCAGCTCGCTATCTACAGGACTGGCGGTGGACCCCACCTCCTCCTCCACAACTCATAGCATGGGAGGAGCAAGTCTTGGCAATATTGCATCCTCAGGGCCTGGCCGGAGTCAGAGGAGGACTGGACTCTGGTAAGTCAATTATCTACTACTATCAGCTCCTACCTGCATGCCATCACATACCCTCACCCTTACTCCCATCACTCCACTACATTCCAAACACTCCACCATCACATCTCACTTATCCCAATGACAAGCCCTGCATGCTGTACCAATGCATGACACCCCTACATGGACACTCAGTACTAAACCATGCACAGCATAGGGAAACTAACGTACCCACAATACACTAAAATACAAAAGTAAAAGCGGGCAGGGAAAATCCAACCATAGAGGGGAGGCCAAGGATGTACAATATGTCATACACATAAACCATAACACATCATTTACATCCCCACAGGAAACCCAGCCAATGTCACCGGTGAAGAGGTGCCAGCACTAGCCTGTCCCCCAACAGAAGAGGCCCACAGTGAAGACAGTAACTCTGGACTTCAGGATATGGAAGATCTACCTGGCCCATCAGGGACCACTGGACAGCCAGTTATCCAAGCCCAGTCACACACCACCACAGAGCCTGCCCCGTCAGGAACCAACACCACGGCACCCACCCAGCGTACCCCCACCTCTGTCCCCAGGACACGTCAATCAGCAATGTGTCCACCTTTACAGGGACCCTAGGCCACACCTCGCACACAGGACAATCAGGGACCTGAGGTCAGTGGCAGTAGGCACACGGTTTAGGGGACAGAGGCACAGGCCAACAGGGAGACTGGGAGGAGTGCTCTGGGTCGGGGGAGGACAGGCCCAGGGAACCGACTCTCCAGATCCTGGAGATCCTGGGAGCCTAACAACATTCCCAGGACATGATGGGCCAGATCTTTGACAATGTGCAGGAGAACAGGCGGCTGCAGAAGGGACAGTACCAGATCAAAGAGGACTTCCAGGCCATCAACAACACCCTGATCTCCATAGCAGGGGTGCTGGCAGACATGGCCAACATTATGAGGGAGGCAGTCTCAGACCAGAAGGCCCCTGCCACTAGCCAGACATCTGAACAGTCTTTCACCTCCGCTGCCACTAGTGGACAGGAGGCCCCGCCACCAGTCTCACAGGCCACCAGCACCCCTCCCCTGACAGAAGGTGAACCACCCCACAAACGTTCCCTGTGATCCAGACAAAAGCCACAGACACATGCCAAGACCAACGTCAGGAAATGAGACTCTCCTGATTGTCCCCCTTGTGTCCCACTCAGTCCCACTGTCAACCTTAAACTACCATTGCTCTCCTTCCTATGTCCCCTTGGACAATGCACCTGTGCTATACACAGACTTGAACAATACCCTGGACGTTCCTCCATCATCACCCCATCCCATTGCACTTTCCCCTATATGTTAGCACTTCAATAAACACCCTTTGACAAAAATCTATTAGGAGTATGTCATGTATTTGAAAAATGTATTTTTTTAAACAGGTACAAACATTGCAAATGAACTGTACATAGAGTGAGCATAGATTAATGACCTGTAGCTGACTGTAGTGATCACACCAGGAGTAGTTGTCAAATCACCAACATCTGCAAAATGAATTGCCAGAGGGAACATTAAGTGGGCATAGAAGTGGGGAATATCAGCATGCCATTGCCATACAGATTACAACGAAAGTAATTGAAATGTAAAGTCACACTGTCTTACCTGTGTGTCATTGGAAGTATTGACAGATCACAGATGTTCTCATCCTCTGCATCCTCATCCTCACTGTCCACAGGGTCTACTGCTGCCACAAGGGCATCTCCAGTCTCCTCCTCCTGCAGAAAAGGGGCATTGCATCTGAGGGCCAAGTTGTGCAATATGCAGCATGCCACTACTATCTGGCAGACCTTCTTGGGTGAGCAGCACAGGGATCCACCTGTTTGAAGGAGGCACTGGAACCTGGCCTTCAGGAGGCCAAAGGTTCTCTCAATAATCCTTCTTGTTGACCCATGTGCCTCATTATAAAATTCTTCTAGCCCTTTCCTGGCATTCCTCACAGGGGTCAGCAGCCATGATAAGTTTGGGTAACCAGAGTCACCTACAAATATTGAGGGACAACATTTTGCCAAACACTATCCTATAAGGCCAACTCCATAGGCATACACCAACATATAGTGAGTGGGAACCAGGGCTCACCTATAAGCCACACCCTGTGCCTCTGTAGTTGACCCATCATATTTGGGATGCTGCTATTCCTCAGGACAAAGGGATCATGCACCGACCTAGGATACTTAGCATTGATGTGGAAGACGTACTGGTCCGCCAAGCACACCATCTGAACATTCATGGAGTGGAAACTCTTACGATTCCTGAACACCTGTTTATTCTGGCGAGGGGGGGACAAATGCAATATGCGTACGATCAATCACCTCAATTATGTTGGGGATATATCCCATTACATAAAACTCAGCCTTCACTGTGGCTAAATCCTCCACCTGGGGGAAAACAAAGTAGCTACACATGTGTTTTATCAGGGCAGACAACACTCTTGTCAGCACATTTGAGAACATTGGCTGTGACATTCCTGCTGCCAAGCCCACTATCACTTGGAAAGAACCAGTAGCCAGGAAATGGAGTATAGATAGCACTTGCACAGGAAGGGGGATCCCAGTGGGATGACGTATAGCAGATATCAGGTCAGGTTCCAACTGGGCACACAGCTCTGTGATTGTGGCCCTGTCTCCATCTCCTATTCATCTGCAGCTGTAGGTATCTAAGGGACACAAGAGTGAGGAGGCTGTCACACACCCAACATTGGAGCCACAACAGTAGTTAGGAGTCTGTAAATATGTAATGGGTCAGTGTGATATGTCCAGTATGTGCCTATTTCTCCAGTGACACAGCATGATTCCATAGTGCTTCCCCAATGAAATGGCGTCCACCTGTTCTGTGTGGAGGGACAGGTGGAAGTGAGGTACTTCCGCTGACGTTGTGCGCCATGGAGGGGAGTGGCAGTGCAATTCCTCATTGGATAATATTGGACTACAGTGGCCAATAGTGATGTACGCCGGCGATGACAGTATTCACCGCCGTGGACGTGACCACCATTTTATATCTGACTCCTCACCAGACCTTCCATAGGACAGGACCTACACTGCATGTGCTGCTTTGACCTGTGTCTGGAACCTACCATGGCCTGTGTGACCGGGGAAAGGACCTCAGCCTTCAATTTGGAGGAGTTGGAGAGACTGATGCATATAGGAAGGATGCATGGAGATGTGTGGGACGGCTCTGTGTAAAGGGGGATGTCCTCCTGGATAGGTACACATTGGAAGTTGGGTTATGTGTGTACCAATAGTGCTATAAACTGGTAATTCTAGCCATATGTGTAACTGGCTGAACTGTTTGTCTAATGGTGTTTTCCTGTCTGTATTGCCTCTGCAGGTCAGTGCCCATCAAAGAAGGGTATATAGCGTGCCATCGCCAAGGACATGCGGACCCTGGTGGTCTATGGCAGGCGGAGCACCCACTGTCTCAAACGGTGGGAGGACCTGAAATGCTGGGCACGGAAGACGGTGGAGGCCCAGCTGGGGATTGCTTCCCAACATGGAAGGGGTGCCCATCGGACCCTGACACCCCTGATGGCCCGCATACTGGTGGTGGCCTATCCAGAGGTGGATGGGCGCTTGAAGGCATCACAGCAGCCATAACGGGGTGAGTACAGTGGTTTACATTACAACTTATGGCGTTTGGGTTGGTATCAGGGTGGTCGATGTGTGTTAGTGGGTGCCCCTAAGCCAGGCCTGACATAGCACCGTAGGTCCTCTTGTGGCTAGGGTTCTGAAGGGATAATCCTGCCTACCTAGCTTGTAAGCATCCATACTGGTCAGGGCTGAGTGGGTCCCAGGTGTGCTGCAGTTGGCGGTGTGTGCCCCTCCTCATGCCTTGCTGGCTAGCAGTATCAGTGGTGGTGCAATGCATAGTGCGTAGGCCTATTCCCTGTGTGTGAGGGTGCTGTGTACGCCAACGGCGGTGTTAGTGCAGCCATTGACCCAGTGTATCCGTTGTCTCTCTCCTCCCTTTTTGTTCTGACATCCTGTCCTTATGTGTATTAGCATCATCTGGCTGAGGAGCAGAGGCACCGGTGATGGAGGGAGCTGCATTCCACAGGACCCAGGAGGCAGAGTCCACTGACGCTGAGGGCACCAGTGGGACGGAAGGTGAGGGGAGCACCACAGCGGAGACTGGAGGGGACAATTCAGACTCAGATACCTCCTCCGATGGAAGCTTCCTGGTGGTGGCGGACACTTCTGTGACCACCCCAGTTACAGGTACAGCCGCCACCCCTGTACCAGCAATGCCCTCCCAGCCGCCCCTCAGCGAGTTGCCCATGCCCACTCACCCAGGAGGGTGGGCATCTCCTACGCCCCAGACACCTCAGGCCCTGCCCCAGTGATCCCTGCTGCCCTGAGTGAGGAGGCTATTGAACTCCTGAGATCCATCTCGGTAGGGCAGTCAACCATTGTGAATGCCATCCAGGTGCTGGCAGCCCAGATGCAACAATCTAATGCATTCCTGGAGGGCATTCACACTGGATTGGCAGCCCAACAGAGATCAATCCAGGCTCTGGCCTCCTCGCTGATGGCAGCCATTGTCCCTGTTTCCACCATCCCCCGGGGAACTACCACGTACCAGTCCCATTCTCCTCAACTCCAACCCATCCCAAGCAAACAGCCAGACAAGCATGCACACAGGACAACACCCAAGTGTCACAGGCAAATCCAAGCACCACACTTCATCACACAGGCACTCACACAACCACCATCCAGTTGCAGACACAACAACATCCACTATTTCCACTGTCTCTCCCTCTTCCTCCTCCTCCACCTCCCACCCAGTTACGTCCACATTTACATCTGCATGCACTACATCATCATCCACTACCTGCATCAACATCACAAGCAAAACACACACCTCACTGGCAGACACCTCCACAACAGCCATGCACATGTCCCCTGTGTCTTCTCCCACTGTGTCTGTCCCCCCTCCTAAAGTACACAAACACAAGCACTCAGACACCCAACAGCCATTCACCTCACACCAGCATACAGCCAGTGTACCTGTCCCCAAATCCAGCAGACACCTTCAACAACCACACCTTCATCCTCCACTCCAATTACTTCTCCCTCTTCCCGCCCCAATATCCCTAAAAAGCTTGTTGTTTCCACCATTGACATCTTCCATACCCCTCCCCCCATCCTGCACTTATGGCCAGGGTACGAAGAACCCAGCCAAGCATCTCAGCCACACAGTCCACTGGCCCAGTTCCATCCGCACCTTCTCGTGGTGGAAAGGATTCCTGGTCACATATACTGAAGGGGAAGGAGCTTGCACCAGCCAGCTGAAAGGGGAAGGAGCCTGCACCAGCAACTGTCATGGAGCCCCCACCACCAACCGTGGTTGTGCAGCCATCGCAGGGTGCAGGGGCTGTGCAGGAGCCTCCCACCACCACCACCAGCGCCACCACAGTGCAGCCTCCGAGGGTACAGGGGCTGTGCAGGAGTCTCCCACCACCACCACCAGCTCCACCACAGTGCAGCCATCTGAGGGTGCAGGGGCTGTTCAGGAGCCTCCCACCACCAGCGCCACCACAGTGCAGCCATCCGAAGGTACAGTGGCTGTGCAGGATCCTCCCACCACCATCACCAGCACCTCCACAGTGCAGCCATCTCCGATCATGGTGATCAGCCACCATGGGCTGCTGTGTGGCCTGTCCCCTCCAGAATCAGTGGGCAAGACACCCACCTGAGAGACTGTGGCCTATCACTCCCCAGGACCAAGAGCAATGGGCATATTGCCCCCTCCAGAATCAGTGTGGGAGATACCAGCTTGAGAGACTGTGGCCTTGCACTCCCCAGGACCAAGCACAGGGCATGTTGTCCCCTCCAGAACCAGTAGGCAAGACACCCACCTGATTGACTGTGGCCTATCACTCCCCAGGACCAAGAGCAATGGCATGTTGCACCCCTCAAGAACCAGTGTGAGAGACACCTACTTGAGAGACTGTGGCCTTGCACTCCCCAGGACCAACCACAGGGCATGTTGTCCCATCCAGAACCAGTGGGCAAGACACCCACCTGAGAGACTGCGGCCTATCACTCCCCAGGACCAAGTGCAATGGGCATGTTGCCCCCTCTGGAACCAGTGGGCAAGACACCCACTTGAGAGACTGTGGCCTATCACCTCCCAGGACCAAGCACAGGGCATGTTGCCCACTCCAGAACCAATGGTCTTGTTTCTGCTTCCAGCTGAGGTGCCCCTCCCCCTAAGGGGCCTGCCTATTTGCCAACTGATGCCGCTGCAGTGTTCTCTCCGTATTGATGCAGGTGACAAGTGGGGCCTTAGACTTTGCCCTGTGGCCATGTGGCCCACACGAACTGAGGACTAGTAAGAGTCCCTTTTTCTGTAAATTGTATGGCTAAATGTTTATTTATACTGTGTTGATCTTATTACAATCCCTTTGGTACATTCCTGTTGCCCTTGCATTATTCAGCCGATTTAGGGGGATTAACTTGTTTTATTGTGCAGCTGGTTGTGTATGGTATGTGTGTGTGGGGGGGTGTTGTGCATGTGTGTTACTGTCATTTTCCTCCCCCCATCCCTTGTGTGCTAGGCAGCTGTACTCACCGTCGTTGTCTTTGCCGGCATTGGTGTTCATGGTGGAGCAGAAAGTAGAAGATCATCGGAAATACTTGCAGTTCGGGTTCCATGGCAGCGTGGGTCTTCCCTGTGTCTCCAATGGTGAGTCCTTTCACTTCTGTGCAGTGTTTCCATCAGGCTTTTGATGTTGTTGGTACCTCCCTGGAAAAGGTGGCGGATTGTCTTGTCATAATGTGGTGGGCGGAACTGTGACTTTTGCATGGCTGCAGGCGGCTACTGCCGTGGTGCCTGTTGTTTCCACTCTGGCGGTCGGTGTGGTACATTGGCTGTCTTTCGGTGATCTTTCCTCCATGGTCATAATTTGGCGGTAGTTACTGCCGGCCTGTTGGCGGTATTACCACTACTTTATCACGACCACCAGGGTCATATTGAGGGCCATAATGTTGTGATGATGGGCAAGTCATTCAGCAAGGTAGATGCAGTAAGTGATTTGGCAAAGATCATGCCAGATGCAAATGCACAGTTCACACTGATTACATATTTTTGGGGATAAGTCTCCATTGACCTGTTTCAAGATAGTACAATGAAAGCTGTACTGAAGTCGCTCAAAATTACAGATCAGTTACTACAGGAAAAGTGCACTGTATGCTATGGCACATGTAATATGGGTCCCATAACATCCAACACAGTAGTGAGGGAACATCCCTCCTGACACAATGAAGACAAGTGCTCTGTTTGGTTCATCCCTCCCACAGAACATCAAACAACATGAGGTGATTGTGGCCTTACTCAGCCATGTGTCAGTGCAAAACAGATAATTGGCATTGGACTGGACTCTGCAGGCCTCTTGGTCATAAAAACATTAGGAAAGAACATCATCATGCACCCACTACAAGACCAACACAATCCATAACTCTTCCTTTACGTTAGACATGGCATACCCACAATGTTTTTGGGCAAGCTGTAGTCAGTACGCACCCCCTTAAATCTGCTGTTGGGCCCTCAACTGCTCAGTCAACTCTAGATATGCCACAACCAGAATGCAGGCCATTGGGAGGACTTCCCCAGCTCAACTTCTGTGATTTTTCGGGTCCGGCGCCTTAGGTGCTTCCACTGCTCCCTACAGTGGAGGCTACACTGACGGTAGACCACCAGGGTCCTCACCATTGGGTTGATAGCTTTCCATACTATCATCTTCTGATGGGCATTGACCTGTATGGACAAAAGAGATGAGAAAAACATATGTCAATGCAATGATATGGTTATTGGTATTGGTTGTAACTCGATTTGTCTACAACTAGCACAAGCCAAATGAACACATACCAAGTTTGCTTGCTACAGGTTAAGGCCTAGCAAGACATTTAGATATGCTTGTGGTGTCATCTGCTGCCCATCCTCATCCCTGGTCATGTCCTACACTGACTAAGCCAACACCCTACCCTCATGTTGCCCAGGGTCACATACATATACTGTGCTGGTGGCTACAAAGACAAATGACACTCCATTCTAATGTGCTTTATTGTGCAGACACCTTTACTGCCAGGTCCATTGACTTGATGCGATCCATACTACTTGAAAGCAATAGTACAGACTATTTCCTAAAACCTGAACACTCTTGACAGCCCTCCCATCATAACCAGTGACAGCTTCCTCAATGCTGATGTGTGGAAATGTGGCCAAGTTAAGGTAATGTCATACTATGCCCTTTGGAGTGTGTGCAGTATGTACCTACTTTCCATAGTTGTTTTTGGCATGGATGGATGTTAACAAATTGTTGAGACATATTCAAATGCACTTGTAAAACAAATAATACCTTCACTGATACTGTAATCATTGCATCTGGTAACTGGAATACAGACCTGTAGGTGTAAAGGGCCTGTCAACATGGAATGTGACATATTGCCAATGTGGCTCAATGGAATGAGGCATCAGGTCAAAGGGGTTACTTCTGTCACCATTCCAGATGTATTTCCTGTACAGCTAAACCTCGCTAATAATGTGTGGTCAAAATATTTCAGCACTCATCCAGGGTTCAAAGATCTACAGGGACAATACTCTTGGCCTCAGTTGGAGTGCCACACAACTCCTGCTCCCTCCTGGCCCGTAGTAATGATTGGGCATAATTCAATCTCATGTCTTGCTAACTGCTGGCAGAGCATACTAGTTCAAAGTGAACCTCATATGTAATGCATTTCAAAATGACAACTTGCAATTTTAGATAATTCCATATGTGTGCTCATGGCAATGTGACACTCTGAAGGTGTCTGTAAACTGTTGCTCACAGACAAGATATTTTTGGAGACATGAACTACACTGAGGGGGGTCATTCCGACCCTGGCGGCCGGCGGTATGTTGGCGGTGATACCGCCAACAGGCTGGTGGTGTTCCGCCAGCAATTCTGACCGTGGTGGAAAAGCCACGGTCATACCGCCGACCCCTCCACTTTCCCGCCAGGCTTCCGCCTGCCCTGGGGATTATGAGTCCCCGACCGCCAGCCTGTCCGTGGCGGTAAACACCACCATTGAAAGGCTGGCGGTAAGGGGACTGGGGGTGCCCCTGGGGGCCCCTGCACTGCCCATGCACATGGCATGGGCAGTGCAGGGGCCCCCAGGCATAGCCCCATCGGGCATTTCACTGCCCGAATTTCGGGCAGTGAAATGCACGACGGGTGCTACTGCACCCGCTGCACATCAACATTGCCGCTGGCTCTATTACGAGCCGGTGGCAATGTTGATGTGCCATTTCCGCTGGGCCAGCGGAAATGTCGGAATAGGGAGGCATGAATACCGCCGGCAATGGCGGTATTCTGTCTCCCCGGCCTTGGCGGTCTGGAGAAAAGACCGCCGAGGTCGGAATGACCACCTGAGTGGTGGTTGGGAATTTGCACCCACCTTACCTCATTCTCAGGAGCTCATTCCAGAATATATTCACAGAATATACATTAAGGGCCAGCCATGTGTTTGCAGTTAGCATGCTCTGAATGCCACATTACTTCCAGCTCCCAGAAAAGCTTTACATGCATATATGGGTATATACCCCACCAATGGAAGATAGGGTTTTTCACGCTTCACACATCACAATGATGATGTTCAGTACACAATTTATAGTGCTGCCCAATCCCAGATTACATTAGGCTATGTAAGGGCCACATTGCTGTAGCCCAGTTATGAGAGTGAACATTAGGCGAAAGAAGCATTAAAACTAAGTGACATATGCATGTGTGAGAATTACCTGTGGTGTGCCATTCTGCCGGCCATACAGGGAGATGACCTCCGTTGTCAGCATCTCTAGTTCCTCTACTGAGAAGTTATGGGCCCTCTCACCTGCTTGGGTGGACATAATTGCTCCCAGAGGTCACAAACAGAAGCTAAAATGGAGGAGGTCTTGATAGCAGCAGTGTGAGGAGACAAGTGAGCTTTTTTCAAAACCTCGGTGTACATGTCTGCAACATACCTGGTGGTCAGCATTGGCGGACACAACCATTGTCCTACGTACACCACAATCTACACTGTTAGCCCATGGCTGTGTCTATTGTGCACTCAACCGCCTATTGCATGTTCGACTTCTACCACTGGCGCCTGTCGCACAATGTCAAATAGGCGAGGTCAGGCAATCGCCATTTCAGCGGCTGATAATGCTGTAATGGAGACTGTTATCTGCATCACCGCCACTATAAATGAGGGGTTATGTCTGTAATCCTGTCATTTACTTTTGACAAGGACTTTAATTAACCCTTTTATGTGCCTGGTGCGTTTGTGTGCATGATGGCTTGATTAGCTCAGTGCCCTCTACACCATCATTGGCAGTATCCTCCCCATTCTTAAATATATGGAACATATGTTTTTTGAAAATATACATCAGTGTTTTACATTTTGCTCATCAATGGGCGAATGACATGTCAGGGCAACAATGGGGACTCCTAATGGATATAGCACAATATACAATTTAGAAGAAAACTTCTTTTTTGAAAAATTGAAAGGGTTATGTACCATCACATGATTTTTAACTTCCTATTTACATACTTTACTGTGGAAATTGTGAGCAATTTTCATATACTTTTTCCAATTCACACCTAGGTACTCTTTGAGAGAGAGAAGACAACCACCTCTTGTGTACCCCCATTCCCAAACCTTCACACAATGGTAGAAAGGGACATCATCAACAAGTTTCGATTGAATAGGCAAATCATACAGGACTTTTGTCATCAGGTGGAGCCTGATCTCCTGGCACAAAACACGAATCGCACATGTTTCACATCAACAGAGAAAGTGATAGCAGTATTGCAAATCCTGGCAACAGGATTCTTTCAATACACTGTGGCAATTTGTGAGCGTATGTCATAATTAATGTTCTGTTATGTGCTAAGAGATGTGCTTTCGGCACTGATGTAACACTTGGACTTCTACATCTGGTCCCCAGGTGTGAGGATTTAGCTATTGAGGAGGCTGGATTCTGTGGTATAGCAAGGATACCACATGGTGGGTGAGTCATTAATGGCACCCATATTTCCTTAGTACAACCACATAACAGAGAACAAGTTTACGTAACAGGAAGAACTTCCATTTAACCAATGGCAAGTTGTCTGCTTGGCAGATCTGTACATTTCCATCTCCTGTGCCCACTTCCCTGGATCTCCCCATGATTCCTTTGTCATGGGGAACAGCAGCATACCCTAACTGATATCACAACTACAATTGGAGAGGGCCTGGCTTGTTGGTAAGTATGAGGTGAGCTAACTTTGTGCGGTCGATGTGAGATAATATAGACGGGAACTATGCTCTGCTCTATGGATTTGAACGGAATGACGTAACCAAGTGGGCCTTTTTCAACTTAATGGAAGGATGAGTCCTGAGAAATATCTCTTCCATTAATTCTGCGACCCCAGTGACGGCCTTGAGGTTGCCAATAGGTCTGAGAAGTGTGTTTGTCCACAGTCTGGCAAGGGCGGTATACTGGGTTGCCTGTATTGCAAGGAGCAAAGAAGATCCATTAAGGTCCTTGGCAAATACAGAAATATGAGCTGACAACAGAGGTAAGTTTATGAACTGCACAAATCTCTCTTATGCTATAGACATGTTACAATAAGATCATAACCTGGTGTTCGTGCTAACATTGCCGCAATCAAAAGCCTGTCTTGAGTTTTCGCTTAGACAAGGAAACTTGCCTTAAGAAAAGGGGCTCTCAGAATCTAATAAATTCTATTTTAGTTAAAAAAAAACTCAACCTTATATCACATGGAATTTGCCACACGGTGTTAGACGCTTCGGATTCTGTTGCGGTATGGTGTGCTCCAGCCTAATGCCCTCCTGGTTAAATGGTATGGCATCTCAGTGGAATGTCACTATTGTTGAACTGAGCTTCAAGATATAAATCATGTTCTCTTTTTTTGCACAGCAGTGTTGCCATCCTGTTGTAAATAGTTGAGACCTATATGCCTCCAGATATCTATATTCTCTGACTTATTACAGTCCCTGTATGCACCTTCTAATGAAATGTTTTGTTAGAGAATTTGTAACTTAATTAAGTGCTCTTAAAACCTGTAATAATTGTATTCTATTTATAGCATTGTGGCTTTTTATGTTGTTTTGAGATTCTTGGGGCCATATTTATACTTTTTGACGCAAAACTGCGACAACGCAGTTTTGCATCAAAAATATTACCGCCGGCTAACGCCATTTCAATGCGCCGTGCGGCCGTCAAATTTATACTTTGACGCACGGCGGTGCAAACCCCAGGTGTGAGTATTTTTTTTTGATGCACACCACAGCGTCACGTCGTAAAGGAAAACGACGTTAACAAAGTGGAAATGACTGTGAGCTGGTTTACGACACCGCAAACTGGATATGCAGCATTTTGTTGACGCAATAGCGTCAAAATTCACTGCAAACACAGCAAAATGTGCTAAGGAGAGCCAAAATGGATCCCAGATGCTTGCACAGGCCCCAGGAAGATGACCAGGAACCAGCCAGGAGGGCCCACACAAGACCCAGGACAGGGACAAGAAGAAAAGAACGTGTTGCTTCAGTGCAGAGGAGCAGGACTTTCTGGTGAAAGAGGTGACGGAACACCAGCACCAACTGTTTGTCACCTCAACGTTGCCAATCAGTGGGAGAGATGCAATATGGCAACAAATTGTTGACAATATCAACAGTGTGGCAGAAGTACGCAGAACAGTCATCGAGGGCAAGAAACACTGGCATGACTACAAGCCCAGGACCAAGGAAAAGATGGCCTGGAACAGGAAGGCAGCACTGCAGACTGGAGGTGGGAGTCCTGCACCACAGGAGCCCCTGGACCACATGGAGGAGATGGTGGCAGCCATCATCCCTGAGGAGATTGTCACAGGGATTCAAGGACAGGACAGCGCAGACTACCAGGAGACAACACACATGCAGGGTAAGTTGCATGGGGAATTCAAATGCACTAATGTCATCTGCAACAGGGAGGGTGGACATACCCACTACACAATGCATGTAAGTCATGATATTCAGGGAGTGGCATGGGTAAAGGGGCACGGCACGGGGCATGGCCCGTACTGATGAAACCTGGGGCGCACCACTACACAACACCAACAACCTTTGCATGGGGGTATGCTGCCAAGCCAAGGAAGCTGCAAAGGTAAAGCCAGGCCAGGAGGACAGGGCACAGCGTAAAACTGGCAGCCCGTCACACGTCAGCCAGTATACTCCCTACATTAACTAGGGCCCAATTAACAACCTCTGGCCATACCTACAAGTGGAATGTAACATTAACAACAGTTGCCACTACCACCTCCGCTGTGTGTGCAGGTCAAGTAGCTAATGGCAGTAATGACCCCCTGGATCTCAAACACCCAAATTAGAGGGTTCAGGATGACAACGTTAACAATCCCCTGAAATCAAGACAAATGTTCCAGTCCTGTCAAATGTGAATGTCCATAGTTGCCACAAACATCAGCCAATTTCATCAACATTAGGAGGTACGCAGCACTAATGTCATACCCATGCTGCATATGTCAGGGTCCATTCTGTGCCTGGGTCACAATGCAATATCCCAAATGTCATACTGCTCAGACAACAGCATTCAGGGGGAGGACACATGTAAATGGTCACTGAAATACAGCTGCTCAGTCAGAGGAGGAAATAGGACACTGCTACAACTATCAGGGCAATCCAATGTACCACACATTCCCCAATATCAGCAGCACACATTACCAATGCTGACATCCGTATTGTGCCATAACAATGCTATACATAGTATATGCGACATCTCTACTACATATAGGTGGATGTGAAAGATCAGAGACAGGGGCAGGTCCAGATTGTGAAGTGTGGTGCTAGTGCCATCAGAGCACCCACAGCCAGTGAAAGGCCTCACCATGAGAATGGAAGTAGACGGAGGTTTGAGTAGGACAAGAAGGGGGCAAATCGCCATTTGGGCAGAACCAACACCTAGAGGATATGATGCTGACAAGTCCACAAACTGACCACAATACATGTGACATGCAGGTGGGGCATAGGCCGGGGAGAATGCCAATATGAAAAACAGGAACTATGAACAGGAACCAAGATCACAATGTGAAAATAATCGAAAGGCAGGCATGTCACATTACAAATGCCACAGCACAGACACACTAATTGTATGTATTTCATTGCAGAGGACGATGGATTTCCTGCGGATATGCCTGTCCAGGACTACCCTGATGACATGGATGACGAGCTGACAAACATTAGCCACCAGACCCTCCAAGATCTCCTTGAAACCCTCCAGACCCCACCTTCAGTCACAAGGAAGAGTACAGAACTAGCAGCCATCACAGAGGATCCACCCATAACACCAATAGTATGATCTGCCAGCTCCAACAAAGCTGAGGACTCTGACGACACTGGCACCAGCTTTGAGAGAACTGTAGTTGGAGTACAGCGGGAGCTGACCAAGGAGGTGTGGGTGGGGATGCAAACTATGGCAGCCAGCCTAGAGGGGGTGCGCTCGTGCATGATGTCAACTGAAGAACAGGCAGAAGCTATGCAAGGGAGAACATCTATCTTGCAGGAAGTAGAAAAAAGGTTGAAGGAAATCAGCACAGCCGTAATAGAGTTGACCCAACACCTACAACAGCAATCCTGTCAAAGGGTGCACAAATGCAACATTGAACCCCTCAGGGCCGGCCTGGCTGCATACCACCGTGATGTGGCTGCTATTCTTAAGAACCAGCTGATCCTCCTTGCTGCAGTACTACCCTTAAGACCCCCAAAGTTAGCAGCTACTGGGATGTCTGACTCCACGTCTTCAAACACTGAGGTGTGTGTTGCCCCTTCACAACCACCACAACCAAGGGCAGAGGAGACTACACACACAGCAGAAGATGAAGACGTGGAACAGATCACCTTCACACGTAAGAGTACCCGGTAGCACTAGTCTCTGCCACATGGTCACCTATTACCAAGGTCCTGTGCTTTGTAACATGTCAGTCTTGCAACAACTGGACTCAAGCACTCTCACTAACTCATTGGCAAATCCTGTCCCTCTGCACTGTCAGACACTTCACCCCAGCATGTCCAATGACATGTCCTTTTGCACTTATATAGGATCACAATGGAAGATGTCACAATAATGGACTCACAATCATGGACAATGTACATATAGCACTACAGCACTTATTAAAATAAATAGCACTTACACAACCACTTTGTCTCTGTGTAATGTGACACATCAACCGTGCAGTAGATCAGTGAAGTTTGCCTCCTGTCAATTATTATAGATTGTCAATACAACTACCCTGAAATAATGTGGGCTGATAACTATGCACAGTGGCCTGGATTGTGCCATCATCTGCCCTTCCTGAGGGTTATTTCAGAGGAAAATATAAACTATATACACCATAATGCTGTGTTGGACAGAATAACGCTTCCTCAAAGGATGTCTAAGCCAGAAAATAGTGCCTTCAAATTTTTGCTTCAAGCCGAAACTAACGTATGTGACATTTGCCACAAATTTAAGCTAACACACACCAAACTGCATGAAGGGATGTGTATGAGTTTCCATCCAGATAATTAACCATGCTGAACAGTGTAACAAATGATCTATGTGAGTTATGTACACTATACTACAAGAGAGCATACTACCACTCACCTTATAAGGCTTTCCTTAGACATCAGAATGCAGGCAGACTTAACACAGTGTCCTCAATACTAAGGGGGTCATTCCGACCCTGGCGGTCCAAGACCGCCAGGGCCGTGGAACACGGAAGCACCGCCAACAGGCTGGCGGTGCTTCCCAGCCCATTCTGACCACGGTGGTAAAGCTGCGGTCAGAAAAGGGGATCCGGCGGTTTCCCGCCGGATTTCCCCTGCATGGGCTGAATCTCCATGGCGGCGCTGCAAGCAGCGCCGCCATGGAGATTCCGACCCCCTTCCCGCCATCCTGTTTCTGGCGGTTTTTACCGCCAGGAACAGGATGGCGGGAAGGGGGTCGGAATCTCCATGGCGGCGCTGCAAGCAGCGCCGCCATGGAGATTCCGACCCCCTTCCCGCCATCCTGTTTCTGGCGGTTTTTACCGCCAGGAACAGGATGGCGGGAACGGGTGTCGTGGGGCCCCTGCACTGCCCATGCCATTGGCATGGGCAGTGCAGGGGCCCCCTAACAGGGCCCCATAAAGATTTTCACTGTCTGCTTAGCAGACAGTGAAAATTGCGACAGGTGCAACTGCACCCATTGCACCCCTGCAACTCCGCCGGCTCCATTCGGAGCCGGCTTCCTTGTTGCAGGGCCTTTCCCGCTGGGCCGGCGGGCGCTCTTTTAGCGGTCGCCCGCCAGCCCAGCGGGAAAGCCAGAATGGCCGCCGCGGTCTTTGACCGCCGAGCGGCCATATGGCGGTAACCGCGTGGCAGGCGGCTACCGCCGCCCGCCGCGGTCAGAATGACCGCCTAAATCTGGAAGCACAGTATGTGACATTGAAAACATACATCATGAAATAACCACACTTTGGGATCCATAGTAACCGTGATTGGTGGTTGCAATGAATGGCCGAATCTTAGCTAAGTAGCTGCCAATGTAACAGCTCAGTTGGGATATGGTTGCAACATGGGACACAAGTTCTAATACAAAAGAGACAGTGTTCACTCATGCCAAGGCCCTGATCTACTAGCATTTGACACATACTGTAAAGGGTTACCTACATATTTATTAAACAGTAAAAACAGAAGTTAAAACCAGGGAAAACACCTTACCTAACCTAATCTACTCTAACTACACATTACCCACAACTGTCCATAACTAACCTAAGCTAAACTTTCTTATCACATTTAACGAAACGATCTAAACATCAACCCCCCACCCCCTATAAGACGGGACACATGGAGTACAACAGATACTAACCTAAACACATACTATTCTACACTAAACAAATATATTTTTTTTGTAATTTTTTCTTTTGTAATTTTTTTCTTTTTTTCTTTTTTGAAAAACACAAAAACCCCAACATTGCCCCTGGCCACCCACCCACACACATAATTATAAACTGTAGAAATATTCTGAAACCCCCACCGACTACTAACTAAACTAACAGCCTATACTAACCTAACACTAAGCCCCCTAAACCCACAGAGTGTAAGAACCAGGAGAGAGGAGGGAGGGGAGAAAATAATGTCCATGCAGATGCCTCAGGTTGGCCCTCCTCAGGGTCTTTTTTATGAAACGCACCCGCCGGTTGACCTGTGCCACCTCCTGCTGCAGTATGGTCATCTTACGTAGGGCACGGTCCAAGTTCCTTTGCATCTCAGCAAAAGCTGCAGGGTCAATGGCTGCAGCAGGGGTGGTCTGGGTGCCAGCCGAGGAAGTATGGGCCTGTGTTGTTGCAATGGCTGTAGGCTGCCGTGCAGGTGGTGCTGTGACTGGTCCTGGAGCTGTTGCAGTTGATGGTCCCGCAAAGGTCCCAGCTGCTGTTGGTGACACCTGGGTGGTAGTGGTGGTGCTGCTGGTGGTGGCTGAGGTAGACACAGAAGGGCCCCCCTGTGCAAATGCCCTCCAAGCTCCGGAGGCTCGTTCATGGTGATATCTTCTGGCCATGTTGTGGTGCCCAAACTCTACATCAAGTATGTGGCGTTATCACATTGCCCGGCGTTGAAACTCCCGAACCTGGATGGGAGTCATATTTGCAGCTGTTAAGACAAATAGGAAACCAAACATTAGGTACTGCATTGTGTGAAATGGCACAAGAAGTAAATCAGACAATACATCTAATGTACCAGCCCATATCATCATACAGATCACTGATTGTCCCTGAGCAAGTACATGGCAAGCCAGCCTACAAATGTCCTATCACAAAAAGCACATCCAAACCCTACAAGATGGGTAACAACTGGAATGATTTTGGCATCATAGTTCTGACAGTTGTCAGCTAAAAATCATGCTGCATATCCTCCACCACTGCCAGGCCAACAAATGTCTTTGTGCTGGATGGCAATCTAGGGCCACCAGATCTGCGAGTTGTAAATGGACTTGCCAGTATGAAAAGCATGTGCTAATCATGAGTGGGTATACTAGGTTTGGACAAGTGATTTACTGATTTACATGTCTGTGTACCAAACTTGTATCATCAGTCCTAGGTATACTATTTACAACCCTTCGCCTGTGTCTGGGGGGGGGGGGGGGGGTGGACAATCAACTAATAATTTCTAACAACAAGGACACCCAGGAAGCTTTGGAAAGCTCATCATGGGTTTGGCCAGCACACCACAGGTAAGGAGGAACTCCAAATAGGAGACAGCCAACTCTTGGACAATCCCATCAACACTTATCTTTGGAAATGCAGTCCTTTGTTCACATCATTTACTACCAGTCAGCCATGACTTACAACAAACAGATAGATGCAAGAACACCTCTGGCAATGAACTGCACGCACACCTAGGCCATTATACTCAAGTGCCACATACTCTTAGCACTACATGTGGAGCTACATGCTGCTAGGAATTTGAGCATACAGTCAAACATGTTCATTAGTGAATAGGGAAGCAGAAGTCTGTGGGTAAGACTTTGGCATCCCTATTCTGGGAGAATCCGGGTCTGACTGGCTGACTAATTCACTAATATGGTCCACTGCTACTTTTTCTGAATCAAGTTTTATCCACATGACTCATCCCTATTCACATTGCCGTGCCTACAGAACTGACCTAGAATACCAAAATATGACAATGCGATAAGGATTGGCCAACTCAAAGATGGTGATAAAATTATATTCCACTCACGGAACCAAACAAATTATTGCCCAGCGCATCACACCTTGCTATGTGTCCAACACACAGGAGTCCATCACACATCACCAGCAAACACAACACATAACAGAAATATCAACATTTACCGGAGATGTCTGGGTCCTCAAATCGAGCTACCTCGCCAATAGTGTAGGGTGCCGGTCCACCTGTAAGGCATGGAAGGGAGAAATGTGCTCAATGTCTGTGCACTGTACAACAATTCCAAAGACAAATACTATGTGTAAGGTTAAATCTGAAAGTAAAGCCTCTCAAACATGATGATACTGCATCCTACATACCACGGCAAACATGTACAGACCCAGGGACTCCAGTGAGAGATACACACATATCTGCACACATGCAGTGGCCCTAACTATCATGTTGTGGCAAACATGCTCCTTCATTAGTGAGCAGACAAAATCATGGAGTGTATTCCTCTCATCATGTGTATCCATGAGAGACATCCAAAGCCACTTTCCGTGAGGACTGCGTTACCAGTCAACCCTCCATTGTGACTATGACCAATTTCAGACACACAGGTACAATGTACAGAGGGCCAGGGACAGTTGTCATCCCTCAATTTGTATCAGTTTCTTCATTTGATGTGGCACAGCTATGATGAGTTGCACCAACCATAGAGATATGAACCCATGTGCATACCTTTTGCCTGCCATCCCTAATTTAAATGTGGCACTACAAACTCCAAATGTCAGTCTAAGGTGTTAGCTGAGCGCAGCTAGAACTTGTTACGTATGTGTCCAATTCAGTTCAGACATGTATCCGAAAAGAATGGAGGGACACAATAATTCTGATTCTTTTCGGGATTTCCATGATCGGTTTCCTGACACGCTCACCGAACACACATGAAACATATGTTTGTGCCACATTGCCATCAACAATTGACGTGAAGCCTGCACTAATGTTCTCGCTCCTGTTGTGTTTATAAAGTTAGTCTAGCTGTTGAGTCAACAAATGACGGTAATGTGTCGGAAATTTCAATACCTCACAGGAAACTGTGTCCCTTATCTATACATATTTTGCACCAGATTTGTGTTGCTGTTTGACACAAAGGCGGCGCAAACTTACTAAATACAAATGTATTTTGTAAGTTTGCGGCGCTCTTGCTTCCAAACTGGTCGCAATTGCGGTGCTAACAAAGTAGAAATAGGGCCCTGTATGTTTCACTAGCATGACACATGTTCACAAACATTTCCGGCAGATATTGTAAAAATCAGCTACTGTCACTACAGAGCATTTAAACTTGCACATTAACCTGATTTGTACTCACCAACAGGGCCACCAATCACAATCCCCAGGAGGTCCAGCAGATCTTGCTCCCTGGATACAAGGTCAGCCCAGCGGTGCTTCAGCTGGTGGTCATTTCGTGGTGTGCTGTATATCCTCTGCAGATGATGCAACACCTTTGCCTCAATCATCAGGGGTAGTAAATGGCACACCAGCCAAATGAACCCACCCAACTCCTTCTCTCCCATCCTGCTAAGACGAGGCCTACCCATCATTATGGTACAAAAAAGTAAGAGGGGATAAAGGGGAACAAAGGAGAATAGAGGAAAATTAGGACAGGAAAAATGCAAAAATACTACAAACACAGCCTGACTATACCCAAACTACCACTACCCACAACAGACTCCCAACACAACAAAGACAAATGTTGACAACACAAATGACCACAAAAACACTCAGACAGGATACCACACACAGTTATGAAACACAAAAAGACAATTTAAAGACCACACTGGAGACAAAATCACTAAATGCACAGAGAGACAATTCTAGACACAGCCACACAGTCAGGAAATATCACAGTCTGCAAAGTGAAAGTACACCCACTGTACCAATTCTGTAAACAAGATATCCTATTACATCACTTCCTGCCTAAAATGCAGTGCGTTTTTATTGTCATGCGTCAAAATATCATGGCGCTTACAGTCTGTGCATCATTTTTTTTTTACACACAGGAGTAGAATTAACCCCGCATCCGTATGGTTTAAAAATTGTTTCAAACTTAACCAATTTCCGGGGGTACAGTGTGGGAAATACCGCTCAGGGCCAATGGATGTTTCAGGGCATTGTGCGTCATATGTCGAGCATAAGCGTCATTTTTAGACGCATGTGCATCATTTTTTTACGTGTATGCAGCAAAAGTTCTGGCATTAACTGGGTTTGAGTCATTTTACCATTTTAATGGTACATGACAGTTGTGACAATACTGAGATAGGCTGATTGCACCCACTTTGGGCATGATGGTGTATGGGCACATGTGACAGATCATACTACTGCGGACCATGATCCGCTTCTTGGTGTACAGGATTTTCACTCTTCACTGACGCAATAGATGGCCAAACGTGTGAGCTACATATATGTATTTCCCAAATTGGGCATGTTTGGCGTCAGAAGAGGATAGCAAGGTGACGCACATGAGTACAATTACACAAGCCTTTGGGTCAATGTGTGTTATTTGGCTACTACTGTTGTTGACCCACTGTGAGACCATCACAAGATGCATTATAGCAAATATGCTTGTATGCATGTGGAGTTAATGTATCCAAACCTGAGATGCCATTCAGTGTGGAAATGAGAGAGGACATGTGTTAGTCATACATGTAGCAACAACTGCTGTGCGCACTTTCTAGTTTTTGGGTAACATAAACAACACAAATGACAAAGCATGAACTGGATAGATAGCAGACGGTTGTTCATGTCAACGGTCCAAAACTTGCCCATCACATGTCCTGGAATGTTGGATACTATTTCCTAGGCACTTGTTGGTTAACCCACCATGAGTCAGGCACGGGTACATACTAAGTGGGTCCGTGTTTGTGACACGGAGACCCAAAGATAAACCACATTTGTAGTGTTATGCCACAGTTGAGGTCATATAACTGAGCCACGAATCTCCAGTGGCAGTGGAGGACCAGTAGACCAAGCAGCCCGTGGCCACATATTTCCAGTGGTCAACTGCACAGAGGTGTCTGGTTCATGTGTGTGGGCCAATGTTTAGCCTGTATATTTTTAGGGGGCTATGTTGTCACAGTTACGTGCAGGTCTAGTCATGAGTCTGTGGCAGCAATTCCTGTATCTACATAGTATCCTTCGCAGATCAATAGAAGTAAGGCCAATGAGGATTTGAGAACACACATGGGGATGGTCCAACCCTGTCACTGCAGACGTGATATGAGACTGTCAACAGGGCAACCTTGGTGTGCTGAGTAAGTTAATATCTGAGGATTCTTGTACCGGCAGGTGTCATCACAACATTTGTACACAGGTTGGCTTCTAAAATTCCCACTGCATCTGGGAACATCATTGCCTCTGTGCTGATTATTCTTGATGATATTCACCAAGCATGCACCATCAATATGCTGTGAGCAACGTGAATCAGCGTGTGGACTGTCAGGGTCCTAACATGTGTAGACATTTCATGCACATTATCTGACGTTGCTGGTTCTGCTGGAGGCACCGTACCCAATCCCTGCATACGGCCATGGTACACTGTCACAATTTGTCATTCATGCATACATGAGACCCAGACAAGGGATAGGCCATGATTTAGGTATTTGGAGACAAGTTCCCAATGATGGTACAATAAATAAACAGATTATGCTATACAACGTATTTGAGTATGCATTGTAGACCCACCTGACACAATACCCCAGGAGGAATGTGAGGGTTGGGAAAGCAACTATGATACAATTGTAGCCACAAAGAACCTTTAGGGTAACGCACAGACAGGAGCCAGTCAGGATAACAGGAAGCAGGGTCAATCAGGATCCAGACATTTCACAAGGTAAATACACAGTGGTGAGACTGAGACTGGTCAGAGGAGGAACAAGACAGTTGAAATGAAAAACTGTGTTTGTCCTGTGTTTTGGAAGGTAACACATTAACCCAAGAGCTGTGTTACACAGCTGAGTTAAACGGCAAGGCATAACAGTGTTATCGATAAAATGGCAGCTTCTATGCTGTTCCAAGCATCTGCAAGGGCAGTGCATGTTCAAATGACTTGTCTCCATGGAGGTGCTCACAGGTGTGTGCAGCATCAGTCTCTCCCAAGTCCTGTATGTGAGATTCAGGTTCAAAGGGCCAACAGTACCGTTCATATGGGAATCACTGTACAGGTGATAACAGGTCTTAGAAACTACAAGCCAGTGCATTACTTTAACGTGACGTCCATGCAGACAGAAGTACAGTGACTATGGCATACCATACTAAAGGGGGAAGCACACTGGATTTACAGTGTGAGTCTGGGAGTGTGTAGAGGAGGGATTATCTGGGTACACATATTATCATTCCAGGGACCTCTGAAGACGGGTGGGGTGAGACTGGGAACATGGGTGTGTCAGGACTTAGGACATGGGCTGACATGTACATGGGATGTCATGTGTGCAATGCTTGTCATACCTGTGGCACTTGTGCTATCTATTTGCTGCTTATATGGAATTCTAGTCACACATAGTCCTTGCAAAGAAAGGTGATGTAACAGTTACTGCTGTCAAGGGTCTGGTCATACATTCCTGTTACTAATGCAATAGCACATCCCCTGCCTCATGAATGATGCTTTTTGTTCCATTATTGACTGATGGTGTCTTAGTTGTGTGTCATTTGCTGCAATGAACCAAGTTGCCAACATGTATGTGTGAAATAGGTGTGGTCCTCTGCTATTGCCCTTCAAATGTGAAATGTACAGGATATATGTCATTTACAGTGTGTGTGAATGTGACTGTAGACTCATACGCATCACAATAGATTTTGAATTTTCTGTGTCCTGATCGGTATATCAGCAATGCTCCATGAGGCTACACTCTTATTCTGGTAGTTAGAGATAATGTTATGCAAAAATGATTACCCAGACCATGATATGGTGATTATTATAGGTGTTTATTTACATACGTTAAAACAGTGGTGATAGTGAGTTGAGTCAAAAGAAATTGTGGACAAAATGTTGGCACCTACGCAATCCTGCAGCTGTGTTTGGTTGGTCCCCCTCATGTTGATGGCCAGCATCCTCCTCTTCCTCCTCTTCAGGCATTTGTGGCTCTGGTTCAAATAGGGGAATGTTCCTTCGTACACATATGTTGTGCAGGATGGCACAGGTCAAAATTATCTTGCAGACCATTTCTGGTGAGTATAGAAGGCTGCCTCCAGTGATGTCAAGGCACCTGAATCTTGACTTCAGGATGCCAAAGGTCCTCTCGACTATGGTGCGTGTCCTCCTATGTGCCTCATTATAGGCACTCTCTGCTGCAGTGCTTCGGTTGGCAAATGGGGTCATAATCCATGCTGGGATCCCATACCCCTGATCAGCTGAAAGAGAAAATTATTGAGAACATGTTGATGTAGCTTGCCCCATAAATATCACCTTGCAAGTAGTTCTCTTGTGTTGTCTGTGACTCATTGGTGTTTGTGTTATTGTGTTGATTCCTAGGCTTCTAGGATGCACCATTAGCATTGGGTTGTTTCCTTAGCTGAAAGAGTGTTTGGCTGCTGACCGGATGTCGGCAGTATTTTTGGAGAGTTGCAGTTCAGTGTGTACTCCCTTGCATTGTGACTTGTGATACAGGTGTCCTTGTGTCTTAATGGGGGTGAGATGATAGTTCCATACACAGAATCAATTCGACAGTGGTGGTAACACGTTTGCATCTATGTACCCTGGACATCCCATACATTTTGACATATGCAATAGATTAATGTCACCATCAGTGAGACCCTTAGATTTTGCTAGGTGACAATTTGCCAAACTTCTCCATACGTTGTGATCAATGACGTGTTAACATTTGACTATACACTAATTTCACATGTGTGACAAGTTCACTGCAGACCTATTTCTCTGCCCTTGCCAAGTTGACTCAGGTTGTAACGTGTACCTAGACTACTGCACATGTTCTAGTTCAGCTGGCTAACTTGGTTGTGAGGTTGCCATTTTGAGTTTCAGAAGGTCCGTATGGCAGTACATCTGTTGTGTGTGTATTAATTTGTCACAATGCGTATGTGTAGGAATGTGCACTTTCAATATTGTCCCATGAAGATGTGTTCTTCGCACAGTCCACTTGCTTATTGGTAGTGGGCGATGTGAGATATTGGAACGGCCTCAATGATTGCACGTGACCTTCATTGTAGTCATCATCATGCTATGTGTGTCATGGTGTTTGACCTGCAGCAAAAAACATTCCACACCCCTTACACAGTACGTATTGATTTGAAGGGTGTTTGATTGATGTGATATTGAAGTTTAATCTTCGCAGATCTACTGCCAGTTGGGGCCATGTGTTTGTCATTGTGTTGTTTTACATTTTCCCCTTGTGTCTGTGGAGTGGCACCTGTTGTTATTTGGAACGGTCATTTGTCCCTAGCTGTGTCTCCCATTGGGTGAATATATCAAACATGCCTAGCGATGTCACAACCTCAGTGTGTTCCTGTCCACATGTTGATGTTGTGGTGTATGCGTTGTGTATCCTAGGGGGTTGCTGTGCTGTGTGCACATAAGTAGGTTTCTGTACTTACCAACAAGTAGTCCGTTTCCATATCGTCAATCCTGGAAGTGTTGATTAATGGTGCAGTGGCAGAAGATGAATGAGTCATGTACACTCCCAGGATACTTTGCCACATGATGATCAATCCCTGGTGATCGACAATGGCCTGCACATTGATTGAGTGTGTGTGCTTCCTGTTGCGGTATAGATGTTCAGTTGCAGCAGGTGGCACAATGCGGACATGTGTGCAGTCAATGGCACCAAGGACGTGTGGGAAGCCATTAATTAGGTAAAACCCCTGTTTTGTCTCCTGCTGCTTCTGCTGTGTGTTGGGTAAGCAGATGTGGCGGGGTGTGAGTCAGATGATGGCATCCAGGGCCTTGGGTAGGAAGGCGGAGAATGATGGCTGTGAGATCCAGCAACCAGGGCGCCAGTGGTTTGAAAGAAGCCACTTGCCAACATGTGTAGTACAGCTAGCAGCTTGGTTTCTGGTGGAATGGTGCGGGGTGTCTGCAAGCTGGGTGCCAACTGTGGCTCAACACTGCTCAGCAGCTGCTGAATGGCTTTCCAGTTCAGTCTGTACCTCTGGATGATTTCATGTTCCCTGAGGCCATGAAAGGTTGTCCTGGTGCGGAATATCCTCTCCTGCCTTCTGCGTTGCCTTTGGGGTCCCTGCTGGTGTTGTGGAAGCTGCAGTTGCTGGTCCTGTGCTCTGCGTCTGCGTGCACGATGGATGAGAAGCACCTCCATGTCTTCCTTTTGGAGCTCTGCTGTTGCTTTTGTGTGTATTCATTATATACAGGTGTGTTTGCCCCATTTTAATGCGTGCCCTGACCCAGGCGTTAACTTTTGACGCAAATAGGGCTGTGCGTCATTTTCTGACTCTGCGTCCCGGCCGTTCATCATTTTTGCGCGGTAGCATAAATAAGACGCACGGGTACTTGAGTCATTTTTTGGATGGGAACACCGACCTTGCATGTAATTGACGCAAGGCGGTTTCCCGCATTCAGAAAATGACGCACACGGCAGGATTTTGGCGTTCGCAGGCTCGTGCGTCAAAGTTTAAATATGGTGCACGGTTTGCGCTGAATGTGCATCAAATATTTTGACGCACATTCGGCACAAAAAGAGTATAAATATGCCCCTTGGTTCCCTGAGGAGCATGTTGATTTTGATGCATGTTGTCTACATGTATCTTGACTAGACAGAAAGAAACTACCTGACTATATATTTTTAATGTGGGTCTCCTTTGGATTTCTGTAACATAAATAAAATAAACTTGGAACTTGCAAACATAAAAAAACATTGAAAAATACCTGAAGTATCTAGTGTGTACACTTTTGACCTGAAAACCTTAAATGGGGTGTTTCTATAAATGTTAAGAACCCAATTATAATTGACATTACAGTGCTGGTAGTTTGGTGCTCCATGATAACAGAAGATGGGATAGAGTTGCCTACCTCCATGAGGAGAGATCACTTTGCTCTTGGAGAATAATGAATATTGTACTCTAACCAGTAGAAAGCAATATTACAGACAGTAAATACTAAAAGAAGAGAGATAGATGGCCAGCATAGGTGATATCACTTTGTTGGTGCCCACTCCTATCATGAAACAAGAAAGAAATTAATAAACAGAGGTGGCACTCTAGGTACTGAATGATTTATTTAAAATATAAATTGCAGTACATACTCTCCAGTGAAGTACTTTTAAATAGTATTTGCCTTCTGTGTAGCCTGTAGCCACAAAACACACAGAGGGGTGAAAAATGCTTATGTTCCATATCCCATGGACATAGAAATACTTCCCAATTATCCAGGAGTAAGATTACTATGTAGAAACAACACTCACTACTGATTGGTGCAGCCAACAACTCTTTACAGCGAGATTCATAATGGATCCATGACTGAGGTATCTGTTCAGCATGGCAGTGCCGTCCTCATTAATGACTCACTAGGGTTAAGTTGATATGTCCAACGCTTGGCCCTGAAACTACTCTGACCATTGTAAGCAGAAAACAGCTTAGAGGTATTCTAGGCCAAAAAAGTCAGAATGTAAATGTGCAGGAGCAGCAAACCCAACGTTTAAATAAGGAGTGTCAGAACACAATTCTCTCCTAGTACATACTTGTTATGTGACATAACTCAACCAAAAACAACCTCTCCTCAGGCTAGCAACAGCTCTCTCTCACACTCCTGTTTGACTTTCCCGGTCTCTTGGTCATTGTCAGGTGTATGAATCAAAGTGGGATTAACATGACATTGATGTTGCCCTTGTTTGGTCTGTTTCTCCATGTATCAGAGCCATTGCCAGGTGAGAATTACAGGACCAGAAATCTAATAGTATGCCAAATAGTATACCAAATAGGCTGCACATCTACACCTGTTGCTACTGCTGGTCTCAGTGAGAGCCTGCCTGACTTTCAGTTCGAGGCACACCTCCACATGCAGGCATCCACCTGCACCTCATCCCTGGTGGCCTAGTGGCCATCTGTCCCTGTCTGCATGTGTCTCTTTGCCTTTTTGTGATCTTTTATTCTCTTCTTGTCTCCATTTCCCCTTTTTTCCACTCTTTTGCACTTCTTTCCCCTGAGCTTCATCCCTGCTGCTGCTGCCCATGCGGCCCTGCCCCCCTCCCTTCGAAGCGCTTTCCCGCCCTCCAGCCTCCCAACTGACCGGCCCTCCAACCTCCCTTACCATCTTAATGGTGGTTGCTCCGCAGTGAGAGGGTGACCCCTCTGACCTTCTGGTCAGTGTCTGCTCGCCTCCCTCTGTGCAGCTCCTCCTGTTGCTGGTCCGAGTGAGTGCTTGCCTGACTCTCTGTTCGAGGCCCACCTCCACCCGCAGGCACATGCCTATGCCTCACCCCTAGTGGCCACTTGTACCTGTCTGTGTGTTTCTCTTTGCCTTTTTGTCATCTCTTTTCTCTTCTTGTCTCTTTCTTCTCTTTTTTTACACTCTTTTGTGCTTTTTCCCCATGCTCCATCCCTACTGCTGCTGCCCAGTGGCCCCGCCCCCTGCCTGCAAATTGCTTTCCCACCCTCCCGTCTCCCAGATGACCAGACCCTTCCACCTCCCTCCCCTTCTTAATGATGGCCGATGTGCAGCCGCGCATAGCCGGTGCACCGCTAGCACGTTGAAGGTGCATCAAAGGCAAGTCCGTCTGCCCTCGTGCGTGCCTGAACCACACCCAGCACCAAGAACCCCAGTTCCCACACCACCCACTGGTACGACGCCAGTTCTCTGCAAGCCCTCAACCCTGGAAGATCCTCAGCTTGCCACCAAGCCGATCCAAAAAAACAACTCATGGACCATTCTCTTGTAACTTCTGCTTCCTTACCTGCTGCCGCGCACCACACCACCCAACCCACTTCCCAGACAGACACCTCAAGTGCTTACTCCTCAACACCCGCTCCTTCATCAAACACGCAGTAGAAGTCTGGGAACTCTTTGAATTAATCACCCCTAATGTCGTTTTCCTCACAGAGACTTCGATCACCCCCCACCTCAGCCACGGACTTCACCACCGCCATTCCAGATAGCTACAAAATCATGCACAAAGACAGGATAGACTCAGGTGACCACGTACCAGGAGAAGGCATCACCATAGTCTACAGGAACACACTCCACCTCGCAAACAACCAGAGAAATACAGAACCAGCCAACCACCAACGAACATCTACACTTCCAAATTCAGACCAACCCGAACACCTCCCTTCATGGCATGCTCGTCTTCAGACCATCTGGACCCCAGCCCCAGTTCAGCAAAACATTTGCCAACCTCATCACCCCCACGCACTTGCCTCCATCGACTGCATCCTATTCAGGGACCTCAACTTTCACGACAACAACCCTAACAGCACATCACTCCTGGACAACCTCACCACCCTCGGTCTCAAACAACTAGTCAATCGACCCACCAACTCAGCAGGTCACACCCTCAACCCTGTCTTCTCGGTTGGAAACAACATCACCCTCTCAAACACATCTTCAAACACCATCGGACTGACCACTAATGCATCCACTTCCCCTTTACAAAGACCACTGCACGCCACCACGTCCCTCACCTCCCAGGCAGAAACTGGAGCAAAGGCACTGAAGCTCAGCTCACTGTATGCCACGAATATGAATGACTCAGCATGCAACCTGCACCACCGGGTTACAGAATGCAACAACACCATAGCCCCATTCAGAAAATCCCCCACCGGAAACCAGCACCGGAGGAAACCAGATTGGTTAACAACAGAACTCCAAGAATTTAAATGCAACTGCAGATAACTGGAATAATATGGCGGAACAGCAAAACAACTGCAGACGGCACAGCCTACATCACCAGCGCATCAAAGAATCCAAGAAAGCTGCCATTCAAAAACGCATCAGCACTAACGCACACAATAGCAAGGAGCTATTCACCATAGTAAAGGAATTCACAAACACCTGATTAGACACCTTGGACCCTCTCAAGACCTCTGCGATAGCCTAACCACCTTTTTCCACAAGAAAATCCAGGACATGTATGAAGGATCAAGAACCAAAACCCACCACCACTGCTCACCAGCACCACAGCGGACCCCACACTGCAGACCCTGAACCACTGGATCCCTATCTCTACAGAAGACACCAGGAAACTCATGAACTCCATCCATTCAAAGGCACCCTCAGACCCGTACCCACATCACATCCTTAACCTGGCCAGCATCACCATTTCATCAGAGCTCTGCCGGACTATAAACCGTTCCATTGAAACCCCCACCTTCCCATCCAACTGGAACCATGCAGAGATCATCCTGCTCCTAATGAAACCCTTGGCCAACCCATGGGAGATAAAAAACTACAAACCAATCTCTCTGTTCCCCTTTCCCGCCAAGGTAACAGAAAAGACCATCAACATGCAACTGAAGGAGTTCCTTGAGTCAAACCACATCCTAGACCCTTCACAGTCTGATTTCAGGAGCAACCACAGCACCGATACAGCCCTCCTTGCAGCCACCAATGACATCCATGGCATACTGGACCACGGTGACTCAGCCGTGTTCAACACAGTCTCCCAATCCACCCTTTGCACCAGACATCATGATGCCAGCACCCATGGTAAAGCATTGAAATGGATTTGCTCCTTCCTGACAGGAAGAACCCAGAGTGTCATTTGTTGCTCAAAGAAACCTGCTGCGGTGTACCCCAGGGATCCTCACTAAGCCTGACCCTCTTCAACATCTACATGGCTCCACTCTCCAAAATCGTCAGACAGCGTGGACTAAACATTGTCTCCTATGCCAACAATACCCAACGGATCCTCTCGTTAGCCAATGACCCATCCTGGATGGAAGCCAGCTTCCTCAGGCTCAACTCAGACAAAACAGAGATCATTGTACTCAGCTCCAACCCCTCCACCTAGGATGACTCCTGGTGGCCAGCCGCCCTAGAAAGCTCCCATACCCCCACTGACCACGCATGCAACCTGCCAATCATTCTGAACTTCACGCTTTCCATGCCCTGTCAAGTCAATGTCGTCTCATCAGCCTGCTTCCACACCCTGCTTTTCCTTCAGAGGATCTTCAAGTGCTCCCACCGAGACTAGAATGACGGTCACCCACGCTCTAGTCAGCAGCAACTGGACTACGGCAATGCACCTACATCGGTATCCCAAAGAAGCTACAAGCACAGCTATAGAGAATCCAGAACGCAGCAGCGAGACTCATCCTGGACATCACCTATCACAGCCGCATATCCACCCACCTCAGAGACCTCCACTGGCTGCTGGTCCACAAACGCATCACCTTCAAGCTACTGACTCACACCTATAAGGTATAATAACCCCCTGACCTTTTACCGCCCTGACTGGCAACTCCGATCCTCCCATCTCGCTCTCTCTGACATCACCAGAACAAGGAAAAGCACAGAGGGTGGCAGATCCTTCTCCTACCTCGCAGCCCTGACAAGTAATACTCTCTCACTCATCCTCAGACATCACTGAAGCAATTCAGGAAAGATCCCAAAACTGGCTCTTCGAATGATCATTACGCCCACAACAGCACCTTGAGACCGGCACAGGTGATAAGCTGCGCTCTATAAGGAGGTAACATCATACAAAACTATGGGCCGGATTTTCAAGGGACTGGTGCATCACAGCGCTGCACCAAACTTAACAGTGCTGCACTGCGTCAGTTCTGAAATGCAGGGATGTACCATATTTACAAGAATACAGCACACCCCTGTGTTTCTCCTAACACTGCCGCTAAATTTAGCTGCTAGCACCAACGCAGGCATCCTTGTACCAAGGTGCAAGGATAACTGCATTGAAGGAAATGATTGTTTATGTGCAGGAAGGTGTCCTTACAATCTACAATGGCGATTTGCCACTTCTATGTGTGCTGCAGAATGCAGCACAAATAGAAGTAGCAAATTGTCATTGCTGAATGATTGTTTATGTGCAGGAAGGGACACATTCCTGCACATAAACAATCCTTCATGGCATTTTGCTATTTGTATGTGTGCTGCAGAATGCAGCACACATGGAAAAAGCAAAAAAATTGAAATAAAAGCATGTCTCTTCATTGCGCCATGCTAACACCACCTTTGGGTGGACCTTGGTTTTTGGCAGTGGCCTCAGATTTACAATTCCTGGTAAATCTGTGGCGCTGCGGTGGAAAGCCCACAGCAACACCCATTGCACGCACTTCAGCCGCAGAAAACTGCAACAGAGGGGCCCATATTTACAAGGCAGCGTTAAGCCACAGAAAGTGCTAGGTATAATGTAGGCAAGATAGGCGTTCCCCCCATTAAAAGCCCTGTGGAAATGGTGCAGTGAAATCTACAAGATTTCACTATGCAATGCTATGCCATGCTATGCAAACATAGCATCATTGTTAGTACTGACAGCCTTGGGGTGGTCAACCCCAACGTTTTTGCCTGCCTCCCTCCACATTTTGACACTGCTTTTGCTGGTTTTAGGACTATGCACACTTTACATCTGCTAACCAGTGCTAAAGTGCATATACTCTCTCCCTTAAAACATGGTAACATTGGCTCATAGCCAATTGGCATATTTAATTTACTTGTAAGTCCCTAGTAAAGGGCACTGCATGTGCCCAGGGCCTGTAAGTTAAATACTACTAGTGGTCCTGCAGCACTGATTTTGCCACCCACATAAGTAGCCCCTTAACCATGTCTTAGGCCTGCCATTGCAATGCCTGGGTATGCAGTTTCATTGCCACTTTGACTTGGCATTTAAAATTACTTACCAAGCCTTAACCTTCCCTTTTTCTACACATATGTCAACCCTAGGGTAGGCTCTAAGTAGCCCAGAGGGCAGTGTGCTGTGTAGGTAAAAGGCAGGACATATATCTGTGTCTTATATTTCCTGGTAGTGGAAAGCTCCTACATTTGTTTTCCACTACTGTGAGGTCTGCTCCTTTCATAGGATAACATTAGGGCTACCTCATTTACTGTCTGAGTGGTAGGTTCTGATCCGAAAGTGGTAGACAGGTCACATTTAGTATGGCCAGAATGGTAATACAAAACCCTGCTTGCTGGTGAGGTTGGATTTTATATTACTATTCCAGAAATGCCACTTTCAGAAAGTGAGACTTTCTCTGCACTTAAAGCCTTCTGTGCCTTTCAATCCCCGTCTGGGCTGGGCTGGTTGACTGCTCCCTTGTGCATTTCACCCAGACAACCACAAACACAGGATGCTCAGTCACATCTACACACATCTGCATACTGAATGGGTCTTCCTGGGCTGGAAGGGCAGATGGCCTGACACTTACATTTCAAAAGGACAGTGGCCTGCCCTCACAAAATCTACTGGGTCCCTGGCAGACAGGGTCGTACTGAAAGGGGACATTGTGCACTTCAAACCCACTCTTTGAAGTCTTCCCCATTTCAAAGGCACTTTTGGGTATATAAACTGGGTCTCTGACCCTGCCAATTTAGACAATTCTGGACACTTCAAGATACTCCTTGGGACAGACACTCTGCCCCAGAACCTCAACCTGGCAAGAGGAACTGCCTGGCTGCCCAAATCGCTCACCTGGACTGCTTTTCTGAGAAGGACTGCTGCCATGCTGTTGCCCAGCTGCCTCATTGGCCTCTGGCTTGGCTGAGAAGTGCTCTCCAAGGGCTTGGATTGAGCTTGCCTCCTGTTCCATAAGTCTCAGGGCCAAAAAGACTTCATCTCTGCAAAGAAACTCCTTGTGCTGTGAAGCTCAGCGAACAGCCTGCCGGAATCGATGCACAGCCTTCCTTGCGATGAAAGAATCACTGCATCGCCACCCGGAATGACGCAGCCTGGCTCCCCGAGTGGTATCGACTCAGCACCAGCATTGCAACCGAAACTTTGATGCACAGCCCACCAGACTGACGCATCGCTGAACTGGAATGACGCAGCCTGACTTCCTGTGTGAGCAATCGAAGTAGCACCTGCCATGCGACAGAAGCTCCGATGCATCACCCACCAACAATCGACACTGGCCCTGTGACTTCGCCCTGCACACCAAGGATTTCTCCACATCATCCATCGGCCTCAAAAGACCTTGCCTTGCAAAGAGGATTCAAGCCTGCACATCGGAATTGGACGCAAAGTCACTGTTGTGTGGAAAAGAATTGACGCATTGTATGTGTGCACCCAGAATTCTGACACACACCCTTCGTTTTCCACGCATCTCCTCCTCTTTGATCTCCGTACGTGTAATTTTGACGCAAACCAGGTACTTTGTGCTTGCAAGTGATATTTGTTGCTTTTAAGAACTCAAGACTATTCTTATTGATATCAAAGTAATATTTTCAACTACAGATTATCAAATCTTGCTCGTTTTGACCTTAATTTAATCAAATAAATATCTTAAATTTTTCTAAACCTATGTGGTGTTTTCTGTGGTGTTTTCACTGTGTTATTGCATGATTTATTGCACAAATACTTTACACATTGACTTCTAAATTAAGCCTGACTGCTCATTGTCAAGCTACCAGAGGGTGGGCACAGGATAATTTGGATGGTGTATGACATACCCTGACAAGAGTGAGGGTCCTTAGGTGGACAGGGGGTAACCTGACTGCCAACCAAAGACCCCATTTCTAACAGTCATTTTTTTAATGCCTGCTCATGGCAGGCATTAAAGGTGATGTTGTGCTTTTTTTTATGGGCCCCCTTAACATTGCTGGACTAGCGGTCACATTTTTGTCCCTAGTCCAGAAATGTTAAAATTTAGCACCACGACCATTGCGGACACTCTGTACATGGAGCACTGTATTGTAAATACATTGCTCTCGCATAGAGCAAGAAAATGAGCGCATCTATCACAATGCACCAGTTTCTTGTAAATGAGCCCTTAAGTGTTTTCGCCATCCCGCATGCCTGGTGTGTTTCTATTCGTGCCCTTTGGGAATGTGATGGGAAACACATGGCTATGAGGGAAAAATGTTAAAAATACACTAACTTGTTCAACATTTTATTCGAACTCCCTTTATAGAAAAAACTAAATACCATTGCTAATGGTTCAGTACTGCTTATAATTAGCAACCAGAAAGGCCTGCTAGACGTAAAAGTAAATTGCTTTTAATGCCATAATTTGAGTTTCCTCCTTCACCCTTTGCAGGTTCAGCTAATGCTGATATTCGCACAGTATCAGAGAGATAATTGTATGTATCCCTGTTGCTAATTGCTGATGGAAGTCATTAAAAGGAACTTATCAAAAAATGTGTTGTCTTTGATGTGCTTTACCAATCACACTTTATAATGTATTACTGTCTGTAGTTTTAATGTGGTAGTTTTAGTGTGATGTCATGAATTCAGTTTGTTCATTTATTTATTTGTCTATTTCATTGTGGCTTTTATATTGTAGGAAATCAACCCTAACGGGCGTCAGAGCACTTGACAGAGTATCAGAATGGAAACATCAGCAAATAGTAGTAGGTATTATAAACAGAACAGGGTAGATGGATAAACACATACGGTGAAGAGCTAAAAACAATAGTACACATTAAAATACAGTTTATGCTCGAGTGCCTGACTCCTTTGCTTGTATATATTTCAGAGTTTGAGTGAAGAAGTCTATGGCCTTGTGTGAGGTAACTTTCAAGTGCAGCTGAGTGTGGTCTGCATTGACGAGATTAAGGGCCAGATGTGTCAAAGATCCGTTTTGAATTTCTTAAATAGCAAATTTTGAGAAATCGCTATTTAAGAAATGCAAAATGGGATGTATGAAATTTGCGATTCGGTAATACCGATTTCTTAAATTTTGCAATCACTATTACTGAATCGCAATTAGCGAATGTGACTCCATTCATCCCTGTAGTCCTGTAGGCCAATAGGTGCGAATGGTTTTGCATTTCCCAATTTGCGAATTTCAGTTAGGAATTCGCAAATTAGGTAATGCAAATCCCAGGGTGCTAGGAGCCTAAGCCCCCTCTGATGCACTCCCAAAAAATATTTGCAGACATCTGAAGCACGTCATTTCTAAAAATGCATTTATAAAGAATTGCACATCCTTACCACCAAATTGGATTTGGTGGTAATTGCATTTCATAAATGCCCAATTTGCATTTAGAAAATGCTTAAATAGGAATTCCCTATTTGTGATTTCCTATTTAGAGAATCGCAACTCTCTAAATGGGTCACAATTTTAAGGAATCACAATTTTTGCGATTCCTTAAATTGCACAGCAAATGCCTTTCATACATCTTGAAAGTCATTTTTGCATTCGCAAAAGGCCTGATTTTGTGATTCACACCATTTGCGAATGCAAAATTGCTTGATACATCTGTCCCAAAAATCATTTAATAGTGTATTTAGGTAATTGACTTATTGAGGATTATTCTTCACGTTTTTTTATTGTTTATATCAGCTGGTCATCTCGCAAAGTCTACTTCATTTATCATACTGCACAGGTTACTCCTATCGAGCCATTAATATTTTCATCTGGAATGTTTAATTCCAAAGATCTTTTTACCTTGGAAGGATGTAAAAATCATGAAAATATAATCATACAGTCGTATTTTATTTCACATACATATTTGCTGACAGTAGTTAATAATAATTATCAGTGCATATCCGTTTTCTACTTTACTTAGAACTAAATGAGTTATGCATAGATTTTAGTGCCAGTTATAGAAGGCCAATACAACCTCTTGTTTGAATTATCCATATCCGAAACCATTTATGAATTGCTATTATGATAAATGTTAGAAACTAACGTAAATTGTGCAACCCAAATCAAAATGAGCAAAAGTAATTTAGAAATGTGCTTTTAGGAACATAGATTAATTCTTTTTTTTATTTTTATTTTGTTTTTTTTATTTTCATTGCGCAAATATGCACTGTGAAATTAAACAAGTCGATACATTCAAATAAATCATAACAGTGTTGGGTGAATGAAATAAATTGGCAGTCAGAGCAAGGAAAAAAAAATAAAAAATAAAATAAAAATAAAAACCCTGTCAGCTGAACCACATTCTTCAAAAAACAACAACAAAGAGGGGCGAAAGTGGGAGATTCGGAGGGAGAACTCCTGGTCCTGTGTGTAAAGCTCCCGACAGTCAATAAATCAAAAAAAGATACACACGGTTCCAAAATTACCAATAGGTTTCTTTCAAACTAAATGGTTCTGCATTTGACGGAAACCAAAAATGGTCGAAGCAAGGGCCCTCACTCACCTACCGGTGACATGCTTCATCATAGGGCCAAGCTCCTCGTCAGGCCGGCACTGCAATGCCTGACGGGCCCCACATAGGGGCTCTTTGCCGGAGATCTTTTGGAAATGATATATAACCGGTCAAAAATCGTGAAGGATTGCGCATATAAGGCCATATTTATACTTTTTTATACAAAACTGCACCAAAGCAGTTTGTGTCAAAAAGTTTAACGCTGCCTAACACCATTTCTTTGCGCCACCCGGGCATCAAATTTATACTTTGACACTCCGTGGTGCAAACCATGGGTTAGATTCATTTTTTTTTACTCTAACCATTGCGCCACGTCATAAAGAAAAACAACGTTAACGTTGAGAAAATTACTTTCATCCGGTTTATGATGTCGCAAACCGGATACGCACCTTTTTTCCCCACAATAGCGTAAAAAAGCAGCACAAACACAGCAAAATATGCAAAGGATCCCCAAAATGGATCCCAGAAGCCATGAGAGACCCCATGAAGACTCCAACCAACCAGGAACCAGCCAGGGGGAGCCAGACAAGACCCAGGAGAGGGAGACAAAGAAAAGGAAGTGTCGGTTTAGTGCAGAGGAGCAGGAAATAGTGGTGAAAGAGGTGACGAAACACAAGCATCAACTTTTTGCCACCTCAAAATTGCCAATTGGGAGGAGAGAAGCAATTTGGCAACAAATTGTCAACAAGACAAACAGTGTGGCAGTAGTACAGAGAACAGTCACTGAGTGCAAGAAACGCTGGCATGACTGCAAGCGCAGGACCAAGGAAAAAATGGCAAGTAACAGGAAGGCATCACTGCAGACTGGAAGTGGGAGTCCAGCACCGCGAGAGGCCCTGCACCACATGGAGGAGATGGTGGCAGCCGTCAGCCCTGAGGAGATCGGCACAGGGATTCAAGGACAGGACAGCGCAGACTACCAGGAAACAACACAGATGCAGTGTAAGTTGCATGGGGGACAAAAATGCCTAAATGTTAACTGTAAGCGGGGGGGACATACCTACTACACAATGCATGTCAGCCATGAAAATCAGGTAGTGGAAAGGGCAAAGGGGCAGAGCACATGGGCATGGGCTGTGCAGGGCAAACCAGGGGCACAGCACAACATTACACCAACAACTTTTGCATGGGGGTACTCTGCCATGCCAAGGATGTTGGAAAGGCAAAGCCAGTCCAGGAGGATAGGGTACAACGTAAAATTGGCCTGCTGTCACACAACAGCTGGTATTGTCGGTACATGAACTAGGTCTCAATTTCCAGTCTCAGGCAATATCCGCATTTACCATTGACAACAGTTTCCACTACCACCTGTGCTGTGTGTGCTGGTCAAGTAGCTAATGGCAGTTACGTGTCCATGGATCAAACACACCCAAAATAGAGTGTTCAGGATGATGACGTTATCAATCCTCTGTAATTCCTAACAAAGTGCAAATCCTGTCAAATGCTTATGTCTATAGGCGCTATAAACATCAGGTATTGTTACTTACAAAATGAAGTACACATCAGTAATGTCATACCCCTGGTGCACATTTCAGGGTCTATCCTGTGCCTGTGTTACGATAGCTGCAATGCCAACTTGCAGCATCCCAACTATCATACTACTAAGACAACAGCATTGAGGGGGAGGACATATGTGTCTAGCTAGTTAAACACACCTGCACCGTCCCGTCATAAGAGGAAATGGAACACTGCCAGGACCATCACTGCAATCCAGTGTAGCACACATTCCCCAACATCAACATTACACATTACCAATGCTGACACCTGTATCGTGCCATGCCAATGCTATAGATAGTATATGCTAGGCCTCAGCAACATATAAGTGTATGTGAAATATCCGAGACTGGGTCAGTTCCATATTGCTAAGTGTGGTGCAAGTGGCATCAGAACACCCACAGCCATTGCAAGGCCTCACCATGCCAATGGAAGTAGACGGAGGGTTGAGTAGGACAAGAAGCTGGCAATATACAATTTGGACAGAACCTACACCTGACGCAGGCAATTCCCCAAACTGCCCACACTACATGTCACATGCAGGTGGGGCGTAGGCCTGGGAGAATGCTAATATTAATGACAGGAAAAATGAACAGGAACCAAGATTACCACTAATAGGAAGTCAGTAATGTCACATTACAATTGCCACAAAACAGACACACTAATTGTGCAATATCTCATTGCAGAGGACGATGGCTCTCCTGGGGATATGCCTGTCCTGGACTTCCCTGATGACATGGATGATGAGCTGACAATCATTAGCCAGCAGACCCTCCAAGATGTCCTTGGAAGCCTCCAGACCCCACCTTCAGTCACAAGGATGAGTACAGATACTGCAACCATCACAGACGACCCACCCACCACCCCTATAGTACGACCTGCCAGCTCCAACCAAGCTGAGGACTCTGAAGACACTGGTACCACCTTTGAGAGGACAGTAGTGGGAGGACAGCGGGAGCTGGCCAAGGAGGTCTGAGTGGGGATGCAAAATATGGCAGCCAGCCTTAAGGGGATGCGCATGTGCATGATGTAATCTGCAGAACAGGAAGCAGCCATGCAAGCACTACTATCCCTCCTGCAAGGACTACAACAATGTGTAAGTGAATTCACCACAGCAGTTAGGGAGTTGCCACAACACCTGGCATCCCAAACCTTTCATTGCGTGCACAAATGCAATCATGACCCCCTCAGGGCCGACCTGGCTGCCTACCACAATGATGTAGCTGCTATACTCAAGAACCAGCAGCTCCTCCTTGCTGCAGTAATGCTCTTAATAGCCCCACAGATGGCAGCTACTGGAAATTCTGACTCCACGTTTTCAAACACTGAAGTGTGTGTTGCCACTTCAAACCCACCACCACCAAGGGCAGAGGAGACGACACACACATCAGAAGATGAAGATGTGGTACAGATCACCTTCACTCTTAGGAGTACCCGGTAGCACCAGTCCATGCCACATGGGCACTGATATCCTAGGTCCTGTGCTTGTTAACATGCCAGTCTTGCTACAGTTGGTCACATGCACTGTTCTCCAGCACACTGTTTACCTTGACACTATGCTCTGTAATTGTCTCTCACTACCTCATTGGCAATTCATGTTCCTCTGCACTGTATGATACTTCACCCCAGCATGTCCAATGACATGTCCCATTGCACTTGTGTTGCATCACAATAGAAGGCGTCACACTAATGAACTCACAATCCTGGACTATGTAAATTTTGCACTAGAGCACGTTAAAATAAATAGCACTTACACAACCATGTTGTCTCTGTGTTATGTGACACATTAACTGTGTAGAAGATTAGTGATGTATGTCACATGTCAATGGCCATAGAATGTCAATACAACAGTGTAGAAAGAATGTGGGCTGATAACTATACACTGGGTCTGGACTGTATCATCATCTGTGCTTCCTGAGGCTTATTTCTGTAGTGAAATGAAAACAAGCAGTATAATGCTGTGTAGGACATCAAAAGTAAGGTTTAAGGTATGTATTAACTGAAACTTAATGTGCCCAACATTCCCTTCAAGGCAATCTTTATGTATGCAACATCTGCCTATAAACATTCATCACACACACACCCCATACAGCAGGAATGGATGTGTACGAGTGAATGGACAAATATGTAACCTGGGAGTACAATGTAAGTAATGATAGGTGTGATTTATGTATACAATACTACATAAGATTATGACATCACACACTTTATCATGGTTCACATGAACATCAGGCTGCAGGCAGACGTCCCAAGATTCCATTGCATCACTCAAACGATGACGGATTTAAAACACATCCAACCTTCACAACACATTGGGAACCATAGTAACCTTGAGTGGTGGGTTCAATGGATGGCAGATGCATTGAGAAGTAGCTTTGGTGTAGCTGCCAATGTGACAGCTCATTAGGAATTGGAAATAGCTATGTCAATAATGGGATTATGATGCAGGATGGAACAGAAATGCAAATACTAAATTGACACTGTACACCCATGCCAAGGCCCTGATCCCCAAGCATATGACATATACTGTAAAGTAGTACCTAAAACTTTATTTCACAGTAATAAAGGAAACTAAAACAAGGGGAAACACCTTAACTAACCCAACCTATCCTAACTACACATTACCTACAACTGGCCATAACTACCCTAAGCTAAACTTACTTATCACATTTAACTAAACACTCTAAACATCAACCCCTCCACCCCCTTATATGACAGGACACATATAGGACAACATATACTAACCTAAACACACACTAACGTATCCTAAACAAATATATATATATATATATATGTATATATATATATATATATATATATATATATATTTTTTTTTTATACACATCAACCCCAACATCATCCCCCACCCACCCACCAACAAATAAACATGTAAAAATATAACCCCCTCCACCCCAACCCTCTTATACTAACTAAACTAACAGCCTACTTTAACCTAATACTAAGCCCGCTAAACCCACTAAAGATAAGAGCCAGGAAAGAGGAGGGAGGGGAGGGAATCAGGAGTGAGGATCCAAAAGTCACAAATTGGCCCTCCGGAGGATCTTCTTAATATCCTGCAGTCTCCTGCTGTTGTGGGACACCTCCTACTGCAGCCTGTCCATCCTGCGCAATATCCGTTGCATGTCACATCTCATGGTCTGAAATTCAACATTGTCTATGACTGCAGCTAGGGTCGTTTGTGTTCCACTTGTTGATGCCACTGCTGGTGCTGGTGCTGTGCTTGGAGGGGGTGGTGCAGGAGCAGCTGCTTGTGGGCCTGGAGCAGATGAGGTTGAGGGACCTGCAACAGTGGATGTCATCCTTTGGGCGACTGTGGTCTGAGCTGTAGTGGTGGTGGTGGCTGTTGTGGGTAAGGCTGGCCCCCCCTTGGGCAAATGCCCTCCAGACCCCTGTGGCTCTCGCATGGCGATAACGGCGTGCCATATTGCAGAACCCAGCCTCCACATCTAGTATGTGGCGGCAACGCATTGCCCGCCTCTGGAATTCCCTGATCTCATGGGCATTCATGTTGGCAGCTGTAAACATAGGGAAACCCAAACATTCGTGGCATCATTGTGTGATACATCTACAGATGATAACCAAACACTTCCTCAGAAATAGCACATACAGTCCAAATCACAGTACAGATCATTGAATGTCCCTGAGGAATGACAGGCCAACGCAGCCTACAAATCTACTATCTAACAGCACAGCAATGCTCAAAAAGGTGTGCACCTACTTAAATGATCTGTGCATCATTATACTGCTATTAGTCACATAACAAATGCTGCAAGTACTCCACATGTGTCAGGCCAACTAATGACTATCTTCTGGATGACAATCAAGGCACACAAGACCTGTGATTTGTAAATGGAATTGCCTGGACAGTATGCAGTTGCTAATCATGAGGGGGCATCCTAGGTTAGAAAAAATAAATGTTTGCATTACATGTCTGTCTTCTACATTGGGATCCTCATACCTAGGTATACATATTTCCTAACCCTAACCTCATGGGGGGATGGTCATGCAACACATACTTTCAAACATCAAGGACAGCCAGGAAGCTTTGGACAGCTGTCCATGGGTTTAGTCAGTCCACCAAAGGTAAGGAGGGCTGGCAACTAGGATTGACTCAAACACTGGACAATCACATCCATATTTATGTTTCTAATTGCGGACAATTGTTAACATCATTAGATCGCACTGATACCTGTCCAAAAACAAGCACATTGATGCAAGCACCTATCAGGGCTTGACCTGCATGCACGCCTATGGCATTTTACTCAAGTGCCACATAAACGGAGCACAACATGTTGAGCTAGATGCTGCTAGGAAGTCAAACATACAGTCCTACATGTTCATTAGTTAACAGGGATGCTCAGGGATGCTCTTACCCACAGGGATGTGGGTAAGACTTCGGCATCACTGGTCTGTGTGAATCAGGGTATGACTTGCTGACTAAATCATGAAACTGGCCACCTCCAAATTAATCATTGGCATACATGTAGCAAAATATCACCCTGTTCACCTGCCCATGCCTATAGCGCAGCACTCGACTCCCAATATTTGACTCTCCGCCACAGAATGTCCAACTCAAACATGGAACAAAATGTCAGCCTCCAGTCAAGTCACATATCAGATCATGTGCCAGCACATCATGCCTTGCAATGAGTCCAACACACAGGAGTCAATCACACAACAGCTGCTAACCTCAACACAGGACAAACATATCAACACTTACTTGATACGTCTGGGTCCGCAAATCGAGCCACTTCACCAACTGTATAGGGGGCGAGTCCACCTGTAAAACATGGAAGGGTGAAATGTGCTCAATGTCTGCTCCCTGTACCAAACATGGATCAACATCAGGCATGGAGATACCCCAACAGACATACTACTGCAAACATGCATTGACACTGTCACTCCAGTAAGCGATAGACACACATATTCACACATACACTGGCCTTAACAAACATGTAGTGCAAAACATGATTACTCAATGTTGTGCTTAATTATTTCTAGAGGGTACTCCATTTAATAATTTGTTATTATGAGAGACATGTAAAGCCTCATTCCTGGTGCACTGCAATACCAGTGCCTAAGGTATTGTGGCTTGCGCATCAAGGGACAATGTGTTACTGTGTGATGCTCAGGTGGGTTGAGTTTTGTTCTTGAATTATTGTGCTTTCAATGGTCCAATATATGTGTGCCTGTGTTGCATGTAGGTTACATATGTCACATTGGCAGTGCACCCAGAGCCGTATATTCCCCCTATGACACCATGATGGCAGGGATCCTGTGTGTTACTTGATGACAATGTTACGCTAAACATGGATCGGCCATTTATCTAAATCAAAACAACAAAAATAATATATGCTGACAGTGTCTAATTTGATCATCCATGACAGATTGCATGGGCACAGGTGTAGTAATTGCACCTGAAATGTGTTCCTCTGGGCCCTGTGTACCTATTTTAGGTATTGTAGATCACAGTTTGCCACATTCATTAGCTTATATTTGCCAAGTTGGGTGATCTATGGTTATACAACCGAACTGACGCTGTCTGCTAATTGAAACATGGTTTAGCAAATGTCCTACTTCTGCAATCTTGATGACGTAGGTCTCTATTTGTAAGCACCTTGGGAATGGCAGCACTCACAAGAATGCTGCCCTGCTGATCCTAGCATACCACCATGTCTGAGAAGTTAACAATTGTACACATGCTGCACTTGATCAGCGGGGTATACCAAACGTAAACTAGCAAACTATTTTGTCACTTTAAATGTATGATGGAAGCAGTCAGTGGTCCCTTGCATAACATCATGCAAATAAATATTTCTGACCATGCATTCATAAAGTTCAGGGATCCCATGATGACCCATTAAGTTTATAAAATTGTTTGGCTATAAAGTGACACATATGGCAAATGCACCAGCTCTGTACCAGCAATTGTGCCCAAGGCAAAAATGTTGTTGGGCCATGCTACTCAATGATAGGATTTCTACGTCTACTCTGGAAAGCCACAAGAGGAACCTGTGTACTGCTACTGCAATGTGGTAGAATCCGGGCGCTATTACGTTTGGCCATGTGAAAGATTATCTTTCCAGACGTAAACACAGAGAAACAATGAACTTAGGGCCAGATGTTATACTTTTTTATGTATTGCATTTGCTTCATTAGTTTACACTACAGCTATGGAAAGTAGCACAAAAAAATTAGATATTATCAAGTGTGCATTACATTGGCATCCATAATTAATTTAAATGCTGTACAAACCAAGTCGAAATATCAGCCTAAGAAATTACTAGAGGTTAGGAAGATCTTTGTACATATGGCCATGAATACTGTGCAGACATGTATTAAAAAAAATGGATGACTACTTTGGTTACTTGCATTAGCCTGTGAAATACATCTCATTCCTGGTACACTCACAGGCCCAGAATAATACTTTTGTTTGTGCCGCATTACCATCATCTATTGACATCAAAGCAGCACTAATTGACAAGATAAAGTTGTCTTTTGTAAGTTTGTGCAGCTTTTGCGTCACCAAATGATGGTAATGCGTAGCAAAAATAGTATACATCAGGGCCACAGTTTGTTCAACTTGCATTCCACATGTCCACAAACATTGCATGCAGCATGTCACAAAATCTGCTACTGTCACTACAGAACATTTATCTGTACACATTATTCAAATTTGTACTCACCAACAGGGCCACCAATCACCACACCCAGGTGGTCTAGCAGGTCCTGCTCTGGGGCCCCCAGGTAAGCCCAGCAATGTTTCAGTTGGTAGTCGTTGCGCTGGCTGTTGAACAGTCTTTTTAGGTGGAACAGCACCTTTGCCCACCTGAGCCTCCTACTTTCGGTGTGATACCCCTGTATCACCCTGCCACCAGCCTCCAACATCAGGGGGAGGAAGGGTCTCACCAGCAATATAAAAGCCCCAAGTTCCTCCTCACCCATTCTCCCCAGACGTGGCATTCCCAACATCTCCAAAATTATAAGGATAGGAAAGGGTTAAGAGGGAAATACAGGGAAAGGAGGTATGGAAAGGAAACTTAAAGAACCCACAAACAGCCCAACAGTACCCCAACTAACAATACCCACTAACACACTCCCAACAGTACAAAGACAAATCTAATCTCAAAAAATGACAAAAACACACTTACACTGATTTACAGAGACACTTACAAACACAACAGATGACAATGGAAATAGCACACAGGAGACAAAAGCACATTATTGACAGACACAACTCTCTACACAGCCACATAGTCTAGAAGAATCACAGACTGCAAAGTGAAAGTGAAAGTACACCCACTGTACAATTTTTGTAAACAGGATATCCTATTATATCACTTCCTGTCTCAAATGCAGTGCGTTTTTATTACTATGAGTGAAATTTTATGATGTTTATGGGCTTTGCGTCAAGATTTTTTGACGCATATGCTGAAAAATGCCCCAGCATTCATGGATCAATACATTTTTAATGGATAACTGATTTCATGGGGTGCAGTGTTGGAATTAACACTAGGGACCAATCGATGTATTATGGGTGTGAGCGTCATTTTTAATGCATATGCATAAAATTTGACGTCTATAACTGTGTTTGTGTCATTTTTCTTTTTTTAACGTACATGAAGGCTATAACTATACAAAGATAGGATGTCATGACCTCCTGTGTGTGTTCTAGTGTTTGGGCAGATGTGGCAGACCACATTACTGCGGATCATAATACTCATGATGTTGTGCCAGATTAGCTCTCTTAACTGACGCAACAGCAGCACAAACTTTTGGAATAAAATTGGCATTTCCTAGTTTAAGCAGATGTTGCATCAATAGAGGATAGCAAGGCTACGCAACTAAAAAAAATTACTCATGGCCTGTGTGTTTCTGTCTGTGGATTGGCTATTTCAATTGTTGTTGTGCCTCTGTGTGAACATCACAAGAAGTGTTTTTCATAATGTGCTTGTATGAATGTGTTGTAATTGTGGATAACCACCATTCATTGAGGTACATCAGTCATGATATGTGTTTGTTATATCTGTTGCGTCTTATGCTGTGTGAACTTTGCAGACTTTGGGGACAAAATATCCCCCATGACAAACTATACACAGGATAGATAGAGGACGGTTGATAATGGCAATGTCAGAAATGTAACCCATCACATGTAATGAAATGTTGGATACCTCTTCATGGTCACTTGTGTGTATACTACCCATGAGTCAGGCATTTGAACATGCTAGGTAGGTACAGTGTTTGTGACACAGAGTCTCAAATCCAATCCAAAAATGTTTTGGTACACCACAGTTTGACTAATGTAAATCACCTGTGTTTCTCCTGTAGCTGTGGAGGACCAGCAGACCATGCTGCATGTGTTCACATATTTCCAGTGGTTCATTGCACAAAGGTGTCCAGTTCAAGTGTGTGGCCATGTGTACCCTGTGTCAGTATTGGCCTCCATGTTGTCATAGTTACGTGCTGGTCTAGTCATGAGTGTGTGGAGCCATTCCCTCCATTAACAGAGTATCCTTCAAAGCAGATTTGACCTAAAGCCAAAGATCAACTAACGACACACATGATGACAGCCTCGCTATAGCACTGCAGAACTTTTATAAGGCTGACGACAGGGCAACCTTGGTGTGCTCAAAACTTGATGGATGAGTAATAGGTAACCGGTAGGTTTAATCAGAACATGTGTACACGGGGTCGTCTTGAAAATTTCCACTGCAACAATCTCACAGCTAGTCACCACGTAAGCACCATCAAAATGTGGCAGCAGAAGTGATTCTGTTTGTGGACCGTCAGGGCACGAACATGTTTTGTCCTCACATACACATTGGCAAGCCTTGTTTGTTGTGATGGAAGCACTGTACTGAATCCATGCAGACAGCCATAGCACACTGTCACTGTTTTGCAAAAATAATTACAGGCAATACCAGACAAGGGATGGGGGCTGGATTAGGCCATTTGAATACATGTCGCAGAACTGATTACGATGAGTAACGTGATTAAAATATACTATCTATTTGAGGATTCATTGTAGACCTACCACACACAATAACCCATGAGGCAGGAGAGGGCATGGAAAGCAACTATGAGACAAATGTAGCCACAGGGAACCTCTATGTTTGACGCAAAGTCTGGAACCAGTCTGGCTAAAAGGATGCAGGCTCTGTCAGGAACAAACATGAACAAGGCAAATACACAGTGAGCAGACTCTGACTGGGACAATCTGGAACAACACTGTGGGAACTAAAAACAGTTTGTGCTGTGGTCTGCAACATTACTCAATCCCCCAAAGGCTCTGGTACACTAGTGATTTGTACGCCAATGCACAACAAGGAAAATCTGAAAATGGCAGCTTCTAAGCAGTTCCGGGCAGCAGCAAGGGCAGGGCAGGTTCAAATGGCTGGTCTGCATGGTAGTGCTCACAGGTGTGTGCAGCTTCAGTCTCTCACAAGTCGTTGAGTTGAGAATCAAGTTCAAAGGGCCAAGTGGACCTTTCACATGGGAAGCAATGGACAGCTGATTACAGGTCTTCCCGACTACAAGGCAGTGCATTATTTGACCTGAAGTCCATCAGACTGATGAACTATGGCATGCCATCCTGAAGAGGGAAGCACTTAGGAGTCAGAATGGGAGTCTGGGTGTGTGTAGCTGAAGAATCTGAGGTCACAGATAGTCCATTTACAGGGCCCCCAAGAGAAGTGTGGGGAGAGACTTAATACATGGCAGTGGCAGGACTTATTTCCTGGGATGGACTGCGCAGGGCATGTTTTGTGATCAATACTTGTCATACTTGGGGCACTTGTGCTATCCATTTTCAGCTTAGATGGACTTCTTGTCACACATGCTCCTTGCAGAGATAGCTGGTGTCACACTTACTGCTGTCAAGGGTCTGGTCATACATTCCTGTTACCAATGCAATAGCACATCCACTGCCTCATGTATGAGACACTTTTTTTCCTTATGATTGATGGTGTCTTAGTTGTGTGACGTGCTGCAATGGACCATGTTGGCAACGTCGATGTGTCTCATAGCTGTGGTCCTCTGATATTGCCCTTCACATGTGAATTAGACAGGCAGGATATATGTCATTTACACTGTGTGTGATGTTGGCTGTACATTCGTACCCATCAAATGTGATGTGGCTTTTTCAGTAACCTAATCTGTATTTCTGCAATGCTCCATGAGGCTAAACTCTAATTATGATTCCTAGGGATCATGTGATGCATAAAAAATTACCCAGAGCATGACTGAGTGATGAAGGTAGGTGTTTAATGACATATGATAACAAAGTGGTGATGGTGGCTATAGTTAGAAGAAGTTTTGTACTATGTGTTGTCTGCGAAGCAATCCTGCAGCAGTGTTTGGATGTTCCCCCTCATCTTCACAGACAGCATCCTCCTCTTCAGGCATTTGTTGGTCTGGTTCATAGAGGGGAATGTTCCTGCTTACACAAATGTTGTGCAGGATGCCACAGGTCAAAATGATCTTGCAGACCATTTCAGGTGAATATAGAAGGCTGCCTCCGGTGATGTCCAGGCACCTGAATATGAACTTCAGGATGCCAAAAGTCCTCTTAACTATGGTGCGTGTCCTACGATGTGCCTTATTATAGGCACACTCTGCTGCTGTGCTTGGGTTGGCAAATGGGGTCATGATCCATGGCTGGATCCTGTAACCCTCATCAGCTGAAAGAGAAAATGAGGGTAAAGATTTGGTTGTTGGTTGCACCTTGATTCTCACTTTCTATGGCAGTTGTTATCTTGTGGCGTCTGTGACTCATCTGTGTTTGTGGTATTGTGTGGGATCCTGGGCTTCTAAGATGTTCTTTCTACTTTGGGTTGTTTAACTATCAAAACTGATGTTTGGCTGATTGACCTGATATCAGCTGTATATTTCTAAACTTGCAGTTCAGTGTGTATCTCACGTGCATTATGTCATGTGAAAGAAGTGTCCATGTGCTTTCACTGGAGGTGACATGATAATTCCACACACGCGATCAATTCCACTGTGGTGGTAACAGAGTTGCACTATACGGGCTGAACATCCCATCCAATTCGACATATGTAATTGCAAGTGAAATGCAACACTGAGGCCCTATCATTTGGCTAGGTGACAATGTACAACACATCTCCATAAGTTGGCAGCACTGAAGTGTTCACAATTGACAATGCACAATTATTCTATATGTGACAAGTTCTATGCAAACCTATTTTTATGCCCTCACCAAGTTGCCTCATGTGCAAACATGTACCTACAGTACTGAATTTGCTCCAAGTAAGCTGGCTAACTTGGTTGTGGGGGTGAAGGTTTTAGTGCCAGAAGGTCCATGTGCCTGTATATCTGTTATGTATATGGGGAATTGTCTCAATCCGTATGTGTAGCAGTGTGCACTTTGCATTAGTGTCACATCCACATGTTTTCATATCACAGTCCACTTCCTTATTGCTAGCGGGCAATGTCACCCCAGGAGTGATGTGAGATGTTGGTACTGCCTGAATGATTCCATGTCACCTTCATTAGAGTCAGCATCATCATGCTATGTGTCTCATGGAGTTTGACCTGCAGCAAAACACATTACACACCCCTTACACAGTACGTATTGCTTGGAAGGGTGTGTGATTGAGTGTTATTGATGTGATATTGGAAGATTCATCATTGTCACTCTGTGGTTTTAAATTGGTCCCTTGTGACTTTGGAGTGGCATCTATTGTTATTTGCATCTGTCATTTATCCATAGGTGTGTATCCCATTGGATCAGGATATCAAACATGACTACCAGTTTCACAACCTCTGTGTCTTCCTGGCCATGTGTCAATGTAGTGGTGTATGTGTTGTGTGTCCTACAGGGTTGCTGTGCTGTGTGTATATAACTAGATTTCTGTACTGTTCAACAAGTAGGCCATTGCCTTATCGTCCATCCTAGAAGTGCTGATTGATGTTGCTGTGGCGGAAGATGAATGAATCAGGTACACTCCCAGGATACTTTGCCATGATGTTGGTGATCAATCCATGGTGATCCACAATGGCCTGCACATTGATGGAGTGTGTGTGCTTCCTGTTGCGTTATAGATGCTCCGTTGCAGCAGGTGGCACAATCCGTACATGTGTGCAGTCAATGGCACCAAGCATGTGCGGGAAGCCAATGATTTGATAGAACCCTTTTTTGGCCTCCTGCTGATTCTGCTGTGTGTTGGGGAAGGTGATATGGCGGGGTGTGAGGGAGATGATGGCATCAATTACCTTGGGAGGGAAGGCCGAGAATGAGGGCTGTGAGATCCCGGCAACCTGGGCACCAGTGGTTTGAAAAGAGCCACTTGCCAACATGTGCAGAACAGCTAGCAGCTTGGTCTCTGGTGGAATGATGTGGGGTGTCTGCAAGCTTGGTGTCAACTGTGGCTTAATGTGGGGCAGAAGCTGCTGTATGGCTTGCCAGTTTAGTCTGTATCTCTGGATGATGTCATGTTCCCTGAGGCCCTGAAGTGTTCTCCTGGTCCGGAATATCCTCTCCTGCCTTCTGTGTTGCCTTTGGGGCCCCTGTTGGTGTGGTGGAAGCTGCTGCTGTTGCTCCTGTGCTCTGCGTCTTCATGCATGCTGGATGAATAGCACCTCGATGTCTTCCTTTTTGAACTTTGATGTTGCTTCTGTGAGTTTTCCTTAAGTACTGGTGTGTTTGCCCGATTTGAACGCCTGCCCTGACCGAGGCCTTAAATTTTGGCGCAAATCGAGATTTGCATGACTTTCCGGCTCCGCCTCCCAGCCGTGCGCCATTTTTGCGCCGTTGGATAAATATGGCGCACGGGTGTTTAAGTCTTTTTTTAGACGGGAACGCCTTGCATTTCATTGATGCAAGGCGGTTTCATGCATCCAGAAAATGACGCACTCTTGGATATTTTGGCGTTAGACGGATCTAGCATCAAAGTATAAATATGGTGTTAGCTTTGCGCAGAATTTGCGTCAAAATAAATGATGCTAATCCGGCGCATAGGGAGTATAAATATGGGCCAAAGTTTTTCTTTAATGCATCAAGCTTTCATTTTCGTCTCCCAAGCCCTGTATGTCGGGGGAATGGGTGATTTCCAGGCTTGTAAAATTAAAGATTTGGCAATCAGTGATGCTATAAATAAAATCTGTTTTGCCTGAATAGTTAGCTCAGAGGGGCAAGATGTACCAAACAGGGCTCCCATAGCATCAGGGGTGAGTAAAACCTGTACCTCTGCACTGATCCACTGAAACATTCTAACCCAAAACTGTATAAGCTTGGGGAATGAAAAGCCCATATGAAGCCAGTCCCCCTGAATATTTTTGCATCTTTGACAAAAACCTGAAGTATCTGGGTAGACTTTTTTGATCTGTGCTGGAGTGAAATACAGCATCCACTTTGAAAAGAAAGCCATTCTCTTGAAATGTTTCCACTTATTGCCTTAGAAGAAATACTATTGTACTTCCTCCACGTTTTTAGATCTATTTTACGCCCAGTGGTGTTTTTTATTTTTGTCAGAAAACGAGGGACTACTCACGATGCTCCCTGGAAGCTCAAAATCCGATACCTATTGCCTATCCCCTTCTGGTTGTGGAGGAAGATAGGTCAACTAGTGGGATATGGGGAAGCAGAAAATGCACAATCTAGAGGTAGGAAAATCTAAGAATGTCCGGAATTGGTACTCCACCCTGGCATTGTGTCCAAGTTTTAATTTGCTTCTCAATTAGAAAATCAGAAAATCTGGTAAACCCCAGTTCATCGCATTGCCTAACCTGGAGTTGAATCAATTTTAGCCCTATCATCCCTGAATCGGGAAGCAATAATGCTGGATGAAAAATGGGACCCTGGTATTTTTGAAGAAATTGCAGAAGCCTTGTACAGATGAGAGTACGGACTTTGTATCTGGTAAGTCTGGGCTGTCGCGTAAACTTAAGAAATGGTGCAAGCTGGCAGCTGTGTTAGCATAGTTTTCAGGTAAAAGTTGAGATGAGGAGAAGGCACTCCTGTACTGTTCCAGTCCATAAATGGAGCTTCATAATATGTATTAAATTGCAGTACAGATAAACCTACCTCTTCGATAGAAAGAGAAAGAAATTCAAGCTTCGCCTGTGGTTTACTGTTAGCCCATATAAACTGCCGAATTATCATATTGGGTTCCTTGAAAAAGTTTTTGAGGATTTTTCAAAATCACACTGGAGAAAATGAATAGAAAGAGGGGAAGGATCATCATCTTGACCAATGCTACATGTCCAATAATTGACAACGACAAAGCTTGCCATTTCTGTAAAAGCTGTTGAGCTTTCTTAAAAGTACAGACATAATTTAAATCGAAAAGATAAGAGAACGTATGCGAAATGTATATACCTAAATATCTAATGGGACGTGAAAAATGAAACTGAGCCCGCATATCCAAAGGAAGAATATTATCGGAGGTATTAAATAGCAGAGCTTCCGATTTAGCATGGTTAATCCTATATCCTCCAGATCTGAGAATATCTTTATTTTTTCCAAAGCCCTGTCAATATTTGTGGTCTATGCTGAAATAAATAAGATCATATCATCTGCAAACAATTTAAATTTTGGTGCGACCGGAATGGGGGGGGAGAATAAAATTATCTTGATGTAGTGCTGAGGCTAGCAGTTCAATGAATAGCGCAAATAGGCCCGGAGAGAGAGGTCATCCTTGACGCGTGCCACAATTAATTTGTAGAGTTCCAGCAATGCACATATTAACGAGAATGTTGGCTTGGGCCTTAGAATAAAGATTTCTGACTATTCAATAAACCGTCTTGGAAAGTTAAACTTTGCTAAGATCCTGAAAAGCACCTCCCATTGGACTAAATCAAAGGCTTTCTCTGCGTCCAACATTATAATGGCAGCCAGTATAAAATTGTAGGAATAATAATCAATCGCCTGCATAAGAAAGTTAGGGGCATATTTATACTCTATTTGCACCGAATTAGCGTCATTTTTATTTACTCTAATTCGGTGCAAAACTAACTCCATATTTATACTTCGTGCTAGACCCACTAGCGCAAAATTTATGGAGTTAAAGTCATTTTTGGAAGTGGAGACCTACCTTGCCTTAATGAGATGCAAGGTAGGCGTTCCCATGCAAAAACCTAGGAAACCCACTCTTGATTTGCAACTGCATACCATCCTGGCAATTCCATTTAAAAATCACAGATCTTGTGGCCCTTGATTGTCATCCAGAAGATAGTCATTAGTTGCCCTGGCACATGTGGAGGACTTGCAGCATTTGTTATGTGACTAATGGCTGAACAATGATGTTTAGATCATTTAAGTTGGTACACATCTTTTGAGCATTGCTCTGCTGTTAGCTAGGACATGTGTAGGCTGCTTTGGCATGTACTTCCTCAGGGAGAATCTGTGATCTCTATGGTGATATGGCCTGTTTCAGCTACATTAGATGTCTTGTCTGATTCTCATCAGTTGCTGTATCACACAATGATGTACCTAATGTTTGGCTTTATCTTTTTTTAACAGCAGCCAACATGGATGCCAGCCAGATCCGTAAATTTCAGCGGCGGGTGATGCGTAACCACCACATTCTGGATGTGGAGTCTGGGTTCCGCCACATGGCACAGCATTATCGCTATGAAAGAGCCTCATGGGTTTGGAGGGCATTTGCCCAATGGGCCCTTCTGTGTCCACAACAGCCGCCACCACTACGACCCATGTGGCACCAAGGATGTCAGCAACCACTGCAGGACCTTCAACTTACTCAGCTCCAGGACCTCTTACAACAGCACCTGCACCTCCCCCTCCAAGCATGGCACCACCAAGTGGACAACCAACAACAACTGGCACTCAGACCACCCCTGCTGCAGTCATTGACACTGCTGATTTTCATTCTCTGCAATGTGACATGCAACAGATGTTGCGTAGACTGGACAGGCTGCAGCAGGAGGTGTCGCAAGTAAATAAGAGGGTGCGTGCCATTAAGAAGACCCTGCGGAGGTTGAACTTGTGACTATAATACCCTCACCCATGATTCCCTCCCCTCCCTCCTCTTTCCTGGTTCTTTTAATTAGTCGGTTTAGGGGGCATAGTGTTACGTTAGAATAGGCTGTTAGAATAGTTAGTAGTAGTGGGTTGGGGGGTGGAGGGTATGATCTTTCTACATGTTTTTTTTAGGTGTGTGGGGGATGATGTTGGGGTTTTTGTGTATAAATAAAACACACAAAAACATAAATAATATATAATATATATATATATATTTGTTTAGTATAAGATAGTATGTGTTTAAGTTAGTATACGTTGTCTTCCATGTGTCCCGTCATATAAGGGGGCGGGGGTTGATGTTTAGATTGTTTAGTTAAATGTGATAAGTAAGTTTAGCTTAGGGTAGTTAGGGCCAGTTGTGGGTAATGTGTAGTTAGGATAGGTTAGGTTAGTTAAGGTGTTTCCTCTAGTTTTAGTATCCCCTTTTACAGTTAAATAAATATTTAGGTACTCCTTTACAGTATGTGTCATATGCTTGGGGATCAGGGCCTTAGCATGGGTGAACAGTGTCAATTTAGTATTTGCATTTGTGTTCCATCCTGCATCCAAATCCCAATTGAGCTGTCACATTGGAGCTACACCAAAGCTACTTCTTTATGCATCTGTCATCCATTGCACCCATCACTCACGGTTACTATGGATCCCAATGCGTTGTTAGCTTTGGACGTATGTTTTCAATCTGACATACTTTGAGACCAGATTTGGTATTGAGGACACTGTGTTACATCTGCCTGCAGCCTGATGTTCATTTGAACCCTGATAAGGTGAGTAGTGGTATAATCTCATATAGTATAGTATACATGACTAACACCTATCATTTGTTACATTGTACATCCAGGTTACTTGTTTGTATGTGCAATCATACACATCCATTCCTGCTGTATGGTGTGTGTGATGAAAAATTTGAGTCAAATGTCACATACGTAAAGATTGTCTGGAAGAAACATTTGAAGGCAATATTCTGCTTAGACATCCCTTGAAGAAGACTTATTCTGTCCGGCACAGCATTATACTGTGTATTTTCTATTTACGTCAGAATTAACCCTAAGGATGGGCAGATGATGGTACAATCCAGACCTCAGTGCATAGTTATCAGCCCACAATCGTTCAAGGCAATTGTATTGACATTCTATGGGCATTGACATGAGGCAAACATCACTAATCTCCCTTACGTTTGATGTGTCACATTACACAGAGACAAAGTGATTGTGTAAGTGCTATTTTTTTTTAAGTACTGTAGTGCTATATTTACATAGTCCATGATTGTGAGTCCATTAGTGTAACACCTTCCATTGTGATCCTACACAAGTGCAAAAGGACATGTCATGGGACATGCTGGGGTAAAGTTTCATACAGTGCAGAGGGACATGAATTTCCAATGAGGTAGTGAGAGACAATCACAGGGCATAGTGACAAGGTAAACATTTGGCTGGAGAACAGTGCTTATGAGCAACTGTTGCAAAACTGGCATGTTACAAAGCACAGGACCTTGGTTGTAAGTGGCCAGGTGGCAGGGACTCGTGCAACCGGGTACTCTTACGGGTGAAGGTGATCTTTTCCACGTCTTCATCTTCTGATGTGTGTGTTGTCTCCTCTGCCCTTGGTGGTGGTGGATGTGAAGAGACAACACACACTTCAGTGTTTGAAGACGTGGATTCAGAAATCCTGGTAGCTTCCAACTGTGGGGCTATGAGGGCAGTACTGCAACAAGGAGGAGCTGCTGGTTCTTAAGGATAGCAGCCACATCACTGTGGTAGGCAGCCAGGTCGGCCCTGAGGGGGTCAATATTGCATTTGTGTACGTGTTGAAATGTTTGTTCTTGGAGGTGTTGTGTCTACTCTCTTTCTGCTGTGCTGATTTCATTCACACTATTTTCAAGTTCTTGCAAGATTGATGTTCACCCTTGCATGGCTTCTGCCTGTTCTGCAGTTGACATCATGCACAAACACACCCCCTCTAGGCTGGATGCCATATTTTCCATCCCCACCCGCACCTCCTTGGCCAGCTCCCGCTGTACTCTAACTACAGTCCTCTGAAAGCTGATGCCAGTGTTGTCAGAGTCCTCAACTGGGTTGGAGCTGGCAGGTCGTACAATTGGGGTGGTGGGTGAGTCCTCTGTGATGGCTGCTGTATCTGTGCTCCTCCTTGCGACTGAAGGTGGGGTCTGGAGGGTTCCAAGGACATCTTGGAGTGTCTGCTGGCTAATGTTTGTCAGCTCATCATCCATGTCATCAGGAAAGTCCAGGACAGGCATATCCCCAGGAGAGCCATCGTCCTCTGCAATGAGATATTGTACAATTAGTGTGTCTGTGTTGTGGCATTTGTAATGTGATGTGCCTGCCTTCCTATTAGTTGCACATTGTGATATTAGTTCCTGGTCATTGTTCCTGTCTTTAATATTACCATTCTCCCAGGCCTATGCCCCACCTGCATGTCACATGTATTGTGGGCAGTTTGGGGACTTGTCAGTGTCACATCCTCTAGGTGTAGATTCTGCCCAAATTGCATATTGCCACCTTCTTGTCCTACTCAACCCTCCGTCTACCTACATTCTCATGTTGTGGCCTTGCTGTGGGTTTCATGATGGCACTTGCACCACACTTAATAATCTGGAACTGCCCCAGTCTCTGATATTCCACTTCCAGCTATATGTTGCTGAGACCTAGCATATACTATGTATAGCATTGATATGGCACACTACATATGTCAGCATTGGTAGTATGTAATGTTGATGTTGGGGAATGTGTGGTACATAGGATTGCACTGATGGTCCTAGCAGTGTTCTATTTCCTCTTCTGACTGTGCAGGTGTATTTCACTAGCCGGTGACATATGTCCTCCCCCTCAATGCTGTTGTCTGAGCAGTATAACAGTTGGGATGTTGCATGGTTTAATTGGAGCTATTGTGGCCCAAGGAACAGGGTGGACACTGACATATGCAGCATGGGTATGACATTAGTGCTGTGTACCTCATAATGCTTATGACAATGGCTGATGTTTGTAGCAACTATGGACATTCACATTTGACAGGATTAGCACATTTCTATTGATTACAGGGGATTGATGAAGTTGTCATCCTGAACCCTCTAATTTGGGTGTGTTTGATCCATGGGCACGTAACTGCCATTAGCTACTTGACCTGCACACACAGCAGAGGTGGTAGTGGCAACTGTGGTCAATATTACATTCCACTTGCGGATATGGCCTGAGACTATTAATTTAGCCCTAGTTCATGTGGGGAGAATAGCAGCTGTGGTGTGACAGCAGGCCAGTTTTACATTGTACCCTACCCTCCTGGACTGGCTTTACCTTTCCAACATCCTTGGCATGGCAGCATACCCCCATGCAAAGGCTGTTGGTATAGTGTAGTACTGTGCCCCAGATTTCCTCTGAACAGGCCATGCCCCCCCTGCCATGCCCCTTTACCCATTCCACTCCCTGAATATCATGACTTACATGCATTGTGTAGTAGGTATGTCCACCCCACTACTTACAGTTAACATTTCTGCATTTTTCCTTCCCCATGCCACTTACCCTGCATCTGTGTTGTCTCCTGGTAGTCTGCGCTGTCCTGTCCTTGAATCCCTGTGACGATCTCCTCAGGGATGACGGCTGCCACCATCTCCTCCATCTGGTTCAGGGCCTCCTGCGGTGCAGGACTTCCACCTCCAGTCTACAGTGCTGCCTTCCTGTTCCTGGCCATCTTTTCCTTGGTCCTGCGCTTGCAGTCATGCCAGCGTTTCTTGCACTCGATGAATGTTCTCTGTACTTCTGCCACACTGTTTATCTTGCCAAAAATGTGTTGCTAAATTGCCTCTCTCCTACTAATTGGCAATTTAGAGGTGACAAAAATTTGGTACTGGTGTTCCATCACCTCTTTCACCAGTATTTCCTGCTCCTCTGCACTGAACCAACACTTCCTTTACTTCTTCTCCCTCTCCTGGGTCTTGTGTGGGTCCTCCTGGCTGGTTCCTGGTCTGTTGTCATCTTCCTGGGGTCTCTCAAAGCTTCTGGGATCCATTTTGGCTCTCCTTTGCACATTTTAAAGTGTTTGCGCCGCTTTTTGACGCAATTGAGTCAAAAAAAGGCACGCATCAGGTTTCCGACGTCGTAAATCGGCTCAAAGTCATTTTTGCCGTGTTAACATAGTATTTCTTTACGACGTGACGCATTGGTTTGTGTAAAAAAAAATGACTCACACCAGTGGTTTGCGCCGCCGTGAGTCAAAGTATACATTTGATGCCTGAGCGGCGCAAAGAAATGGTGCTAGAGGGCGTTAAATTTCTTAGTGTCCAGCAGGCCACTACAATGTGTGTACCTGGACCACTGCTGTCCACTTCAACCTGATGGTGCATACAAATACATCTTAGTCGCTGTTGATTCTTGTTCAAGACTCCTGTGGGTATGGCCTCAGCGGTCGGCTGATGCTCAAACTTATAAGTTATAAAAGACTTGTATCTGATGATTGGGATGTCCAGACAGTTGATTCTATGTTAACTGAAATGAAGGACTATTCAGTGTTTGAAAGTGATGATGTAAATGGACATACAAATGAATTATGGGGAAATGTTCTGTTATAATAACTGAGGACATTACTACCTGCCCTGTGCTACTAGACACAGACCTGTACTTAACTTCACACAGTGGGAACACTGTTCTACATCACCAGTGGGGGGCCCAAAATGCTATTCAGGTAAGTTCACTTATTTCACTGGGCGTGACAGAAAAATGTCAGCGTTATAATTGTTCAAGCTGCCTCCTTTGAAAATTAGGAAAATTTTGCTAACTGACACAAAGCTGATTTATTCAGAGTCCTTTGTTTCCCATCTTACAGTTGAAGGTTACATATACTGGAAGAACACTGTTGATTTAAAAAGTGTATGGGGAACACAAGATTGGCAAATAGAGGGTAGGGAAGCTTTATTTAGAGCATGCCTGATTCCTGTCCAAATGATCTTTTTAAATGATACCATTCAACAGACATGCTGTCTGGGGTTAGCAAAAGTAAAACAAATGAACATGCCCAGTATCCCCACACCTGTGAAGTTCAATGATTGGCAGTTCTTCCTGAATGTCACTGAGGAAGAGCTAAATGCAAAGGTTCAGGCTCGTACTAATAATTCTTCACTTTCCAGTCACGGCGGGTGGTTAATTTGGCCAATGGACACCAATGGATATCAGGCACGTCTTTTTAATTCCTCAGTGGGTTTCAAGATTAGCCGACGAGACCCTCGCTTTATCTCAGGTCAACACACAGGTATGGTTACAACATATAGGCCCTCATTACAACCCTGGCGGTCGGTGTTAAAGTGGTGTTAAAACTGGCCAACAGGCTGGCTGTAAAAAATGGGAATATGACCCTCGAGTTAACCGCCATCCAAGACCGCCAGGGTGGTAATGGCCGCTGGGCTGGAGACTTCGGTCTCCAGCCCGGCGGCAGCCACAATCCCACCCTCGGGATTATGACCCGGCCTACCGCCATGGTTTTCGTGCCAAACTTACCACCTTGAAAACCATGTGGTAGGCACTATCAGTGCTAGGGAATTCCTTCTCTGGCACTGAAAGGGCTCTCCCCTTCCCCCCTCCTCCTCCCCGTCTCCTCCCCCACCCTCCCCCTCCCTCTCTTGCCCCCCCACTCATATACACATCCACACACACACCCATATCCCCACATGCACACACGCATACCCACCACCACCCACGCATGCAGACATACATACCCACACACCACAACAAACACCAACATACCTTCTCACACACATGCATTTACAACACACAACACTCACAATCACTCATTCACGCATGCATCCAACGCAACTCACACCTGCATGCAAGCATTTGAAAACATAAACACACCCCCCACATACACACATCACCCCACACCCTCCTCTCCGGTCGGAGAACCCGACTTACCTGCTTGCAGGGGGTCCTCCGGCGGGAGACGGTTCATGGCGCTACTGTCAGCAGCAGCATCCACCAGCAAAACACCGCCAGGCTGTATCATTTATCATGATACGGTCGGTGGCGTTTTGGTGGCGGTGCTGCTGTCAGCAGCGCCATCTTACCACTGTCCGCCGCCATGACTGTTGGCAGTGTTCCACCAGCATTCTGATACGCGTAGACGGCTGGTAGCCATGGCGGCGATATGTTGGCAGCCGTCACCGTGGCGGTAGGCGGTAATTACCACCAATGTGGTAATGAGGGCCATAGTGTGGGTAAACTGTGCCAACAATGGGTACAGTCTAACATGTTAGTCGCAGTTAAAGAACATCTTAACACTCTTTCTGAAGATATAGACTTGCAGGACATTTTGCTAGGTCCTAGAAAACGACGCTCTAAAAGATTCATTTATGCCATGTACAAGGAGATCTGGAAGCTCCCTCAGATCAGAGCTGCTCCGCGCTTAAGGCAGATAGTAAGAGAAAACTTAGAAAAGGCTTTAGCTGTTGTCGATAAGGGCATGAACACTTTGTCCAACAGAATTTATTCACTGAAAAACATAGTGTCATCTGCGTTAGATATCATTCAGACAGACATGTCCCGTTTATATCATGGACAAAGTCAGCTGCGTTCCATCATGCAGTTAGGTTGTACGTTACAGACATTGAAAAATGGCAGTATTTCATGGAAAGATATTAACGGTAGTGAATTGTTCCCTGCTTTTAATTTATCCAAAGAACAGCAGACAGTGGCTAAAAGGGAAGCAAGTTTCACTATGCTCCATATAGAGAAGTTAGAAAAGCTGCTTTTCACAGTTGCAGAGAGTCCTTCAACTGTATGGCTCTTACATGGCATTATTAATCTGCCCATTTCCACTTTTATTTTTTTCAAAATGCATGAAACATCTTGCTGTGGGCAGGTATGAGCGACTAGGAGATAGCTATATTAAAGAAGAGTGGGAGTTGCCCTTTGATTACAAGTGTCTGAATGGTGAAACAGAGGTCTTTCTTAGCGGAAGCGAATGTGAGACTATTGTTAGTTATTCAATGATTTGGAGACGGCCTTTGCACTGTGGTGGTCGCAAACTTGGCCTGTTTTCTGAAGGGTACTCCGTCCCTTTGATTCGACCAGCATGTCATGTACTTTTGAATGGAAGTTATGTGGTGCTGAGCAACCAAAGCTGTTGCGGTATGCGACCAGGAATTGCATACGCAATTGCAGACTCTAAGGTTGTTACGTGTTGTTGACAAGTTTTATTCTCCCCCCCCCCATGAAGGATTAAGGTATTAGACATGTGGCCTCACATTGATACTATTAATGTAAATTATGACAGGCAGAGGAGACTAAGGTTGCTACTGTTTCAAAAACAGGTCACTTGACATCATCTAAAGAGAAGAATGCTCTGCAGATTGTAAGATCATCAGCCGAGATACAATCCCTATTAAATACCAACTTCCCCAAGCACTTTCGAGAGTTGGTTTCCAGAATTTTTAATGACTTGAGCACAGTCAGGATTGTCCATTTCTTTAGGGCTGTTGGGTCTGGATTCGTGTCCATCTTCCAGACTGTCTTCAGAGTCATCCCATCGGCCATCCATTTACTCTTTTCAAGTGAGTTTGGCGGGTTTCCTATTACTTTGACATTCATTGGCAGAATACAGCTGCTATTTCTTCTGATTCGCAGTGGTTGTGTCTTTTCAGCTACACAAAGCAATGGAGCTGTTGCCACAAGCTCAACTGTGCCATGATCGCATGGTTCAGATCTTCGATGCTTCCTTGCGGGTGGAATTGGAGCATTAACAGTCATTGTCATTCCAACCACTCCTATGGTGCGTGGAACCAGTTTTTCGCAGCATATGGTGCCGCTTTGAACATTTGCCAACAGTGTGCCTTGCTGTTACGCCAGTGCCTCCTGTGGACCAAGAACTGCTGATGTCCCCGATGAAGATTCACTCACAGTCGTGCCTCTTGAGACTAAGGCTGATTCGCGAGGCCTCCTATGATCCTTCCTTGCTAACCAAGTTGGCTCGTTACACCATGGTGGATGACACTACTTCAGGTAGACCTGCACAAGAGACTTCTACACACTACTGCTCTGTGGACCCATCTGCCTATCCCGTGATCCATCTAACATCTGACGATGTGGCCTCTTTCTTGGGGTTGTTTCCATTCAGTGACTCCGGATATGGTCTTCAAGATCATGACTATTATAAATAATTTGATGATTGGCTTCGACTAAAATCAAAGTATACATTTATTGTTCTTTCTTTGGCCTGCCTTGCTTGTCATGGTCGACATTATGGCCCTCATTACGACCCTGGCGGTTGGTGATAAAGTGGCGGTAATACCGCCAACAGGCTGGCGGTCTCTACCACCAAATTATGACCATGGCGGAAAGATCTATAAAAAACAGCCAATGTACCACACTGACTGCCAGGGCGAAAACAACAGGCACCACGGCTGTAGCCGCCTACAGCCAACCGGAAGTCAAACTTCTGCCCAGCATGTTATGACCAGACAATCCGCCACCTTTTCCGGGGCAGTACCATTGACATCAAAAGCCTGGTGGAAACACTGCACAGAAGTGAAAGGACTCATCATTGGAGACACAGGGAAGAACAATGCCGCCATGGATCCAGAACTACAAGTGTGCCCGATGATATTCTACTTCCAGCTCCAACATAAACACCAACTCCGGCCAAGACGACGACGGTGAGTAGAGCTGCCTAGCACACAAGGAGGGGAGGATAAAAGGGACACTGCCCAGTCCTCAGTTCGCGTGGGCCACATGGTCACAGGGCAAAGTCCAAGGCCCCACTTGTTACGTGCATCAATATGGAGAGAACACTGCAGGGGCATCAGTTGGCAAATAGGCAGGCACTTTGGGGGGGCAACTCAGCCAGAGGTAGAAACAAGACCACTGGTTCTGGAGGGGGCAACATGCCCTGTGCTTGGTCCTGGGGAGTGCAAGGCCACAGTCTCTCAGGTGGGAGTCTTCCCCACTGGTTCTGGAGCAGACAGACCGCACAGCAGCCCATGGAGGCTGGATCACATTGCGTCCGCCGATGGTGATGGCTGCACTGTGGTGGTGGTGGTTGTAGTGGGAGGCTCCTGCTCGGCCTCTGCACCCTGCAATGGCTGCACTGTGGTGGTGGTGGAGGTGGTGGGAGGCTCCAGCTCAGCCCCTGCACCCTGCAATGCCTGCACTGTGGTGGTGGTGGAGATGGTGGGAGGCTCCTGCTCAGCATCTGCACCCTGCTATGGCTGCACTGTGGTGGTGGTTGAAGTAGCGGGAGGCTCCTGCTCAGCCACTGCATCCTGCGATGGCTGCACTGTTGTGGTGGTTGAAGTAGTGGGAGGCTCCTGCTCAGCCCCTGCACTCACTGATGGCTGCACAACCACGGTTAGTGGTGGTGGCTCTGTGACAGCTGCTGGTGCAGGCTCCTTCCCCTTCTTGCTTGCTGGTGCAGGCTCCTTCCCCTTCTTGCTTGCAGCTGAAGGCTCCTTCCCCTTTTTACTGGCTGGTGCAGGCTCCTTCCCGGTCAGGATTTGTGGCCTGAATCCTTTCCACCACGAGCAGGCACAGATGGAAGCTGTCCCATGGACTATGTGGCTGAGTTTACTTGGCTGGGTTCTTGATACCATAGCCATATGTGAAGGACGGGGAGAGGGGGAGGGAAGAGGTCACTCGAGGAAAGGAAAAGCTTTTTATGGACATTGGAGTGGGAAGAGGGAAAAGTGATGGGAGTGGAGGATGAGGGAGTGGTAGTTGGAGGTGTTCATCTGCTGGATTTCAGTGCAGGTGCATGGGCTGTATGCTGTTGTGAGGTGGATAGCTGTTGGGTGTCTGAGTGCTTGCATTTGTGTACCTTAGGAGGGGGGACATAAATGGTGGGAGAGGACACAGGGAACGTGTGCATGGCTGCTGTGGAGTATCTGCCAGTGAGGTGTGTGTTCTGCATGATGTGGTGATGATGCAGGTAGTGGATGATGATGTAGTGCATGCAGGTGTGAGTGTGGACGCAACTGGGTGGGAGGTGGAGGAGGAGGAAGAGGGGGAGACAGTGGAAATAGTGGATGTTGTTGTGTCTGCAACTGGATGGTGTTTGTGTGAGTACCTGTGGGATGAAGTGTGGTGCTTGTGTTTGCCTGTGGCACTCTTTGGTGTTGTCCTGTGTGCATGCTCGTCTGGCTCTGTGCTTGAGATGGGCTGGGGATGAGGAGAATAGGACTGGGAAGTGGTAGTTGGAGGGGGACGGTAGAAACAGGGACAATGGCTGCCATCAGAGAGGAGGCCAGAGCCCGAATCGATCTCTGTTGGGCCGCCAATCCAGTGTGAATGCCCTCCAGGAATGCATTAGATTGTTGCATCTGGGCTGCCAGCCCCTGGATGGTATTCACAATGGTTGACTGCCCTACAGAGAAGGCAGGAGGTCAATAGCCTCCTCACTCAGGGCAGCAGCGCTCACTGGGGCAGGGCCTGAGGTGCCTCGGGTGAAGGAGATGCCTACCCTCCTGAGTGAGTGGGCACGGGCAACTCGCTGAGGGGCTACTGGGAGGGCGGTGCTGGTATGGGGAGTGGTGGCTGTACCTGTAGCTCGGGTGGTCACAAAGGTGTCCGCCACCTCCAGGGAGCTCCCATCGGAGGAGGTATCTGTGTCTGTATTGTTCCCTCCAGTCTCTGCCATAGTGCTCCCCTCACCCTCCATCCCACTGGTGCCCTCAACGTCTGTGGACTCTATCTCCTGGGTCCTGTGGGATGCAGCTCCCTCCGTCACTGGTGCCTCTGTTCCTCCACCAGATCATGCTAATGCACATAATGACAGGATGACAAAACAAGAAAGGGGGGGAGAGAGACAAAGGATACACTTGGTCAATGACTGCTTCAGCACTACCGTTGGGGTACACAGCACCCTCACACACAGGGAGCAGGCCTACGCACTATGCATTGCACTACCAGTGATATTGCTAGCCACCAAGGCATGAGGAGGAGCACACACCGCCAACTGCAGCATTCATGGGACCCACACAGCCTTGACCACTGATGGATGCTAATAAACTAGGTAGCTATCATTTTCAAATCAGGCCACTAGCCACCAGAGGACCTACGCTGCTATGTCTGGCCTGGCCTAGGGGCACCCAAGGACACACACCCACCACCTGGATACCACCCCACCGAGCGTAAGCTGTAATGATAGCCACTGTACTCACCCCGTGGTGGCTACTGTGTTGCCCTCAAGCCCCCATCCAGCTCTGGATAGGTCACCACCAGTTTTCGGGCCATCAGGGGGTCAGGGTTCGACGGGCACCCCTTCCTGGTTGTTTGAGACAGTGGGTGCTCCGCCTGCCATGGACCCCCAGGGTCCACACCTCCTTGGCGATGGCATGCCACATACCCTTCTTTTAATTGACGCTGACCTGCAGAGGCAAGACAGACAGGAGAACACCATTAGACAAACAGTCCAGCCTGTCACACACATGGCCCGCCATACCCCTTTCCATCACCATTGGCACATACATAAGCCAGCTCACAACATGTACACCACTAACAGATAATCCCCCCTTACACAATGCCTTCACACACATCTCCATGCATCAGTGCCACATGCATCATGCCCACAGTGTACTCACCTGTTGGTCTGGAGGCCCATACAGCAGTCCATACTGGGGTAGGACCCCATCCACCAGTTGCTCCAACTCCTCTGAAGAGAAAGCTGGGGCCCTTTCCCCGGTCACACGGGCCATGGTAGGTTCCAGACACAGGTCACAGCAGCATATGCAGTGTAGGTTCTCTCCTATGGAAGGTCAGGTAACAAGTGAGGAATATGATAGAAAATAGTGTTCACGTCCGTGGCGGTGCATGCCGTCACCGCCGGCGTAGATCAGCATTGGCCACTGTAACCCATAAGGCCCAATATTAACCAGTGAGGATTTGCACGGTGGTTTCCGACCGCCTCCTGCAACAGCACACAACATCAGTGGAATCACCTCACTTCCACCTGTCCCTCCACACAGGACAGGCAGACGCAATTTCATGGGGGGAGCCCTATGGAATAATGCTGCGTAACAGGAGAAATAGACACAAACTGGACAAATCACACTGACCCATTACATGTTCACAGAATGTAAACTACTGTTGTCGCTCAAATGTTCAGTTTGTGACAGGCTCCCCACTATTTTGTCCCATAGATTCCTACCGCTGCAGATGAAAAAGAGATGGAGACATACTCCTGTTTACAGAACCCTGGTGGACTTGGCTACACTGGAGGATTGACACATAATACTCACCTATAGACTGAACAGGGCCACAATCACAGAGCTGTATGCCCAATTGGAGCCTGACCTGATATCTGCTATCCGTCACCCCACTGGGATCCCCCCTCTTGTGCAAGTGCCATCAGTGCTCAATTTCCTGGCAACTGGTTCTTTCCAAGTGACAGTGGGCTTGGCAGTAGGAATGTTACAGCCAACGTTCTCAATAGTGCTGACAAGAGCGTTGTCTGCCCTGATAAAACACATGTGCAGCTACATTGTGTTCCCCCAGGTTGAGGATTTGGCCACTGTGAAGGCTGAGTTTTATGCAATGGGACATATCCCCAATATAATTGGGTTGATTGATGGAACACATATTGCATTTGTCCCGCCTGCCAGAATGAACAGGTGTTCAGGAATCATAATAGTTTCCACTCCATGAATGTGCAGATGGTGTGCTTGGCGGACCAGTACATCTCCCACGTCAATGCTTAATATCCTGGGTCGGTGCATGATGACTTTTTCCTAAGAAATAACAGCACCCCAAAAGTAATGGACCGACTACAGAGGCACAGGGTTTGGCTTATAGGTGAGCCCTGCTTCCCACCGGTACATGTTGATGTGTGGGTATGGTGTGTGCCCTATAGGATAGTGTGTGGCTAAATGTTGTCCCTCAATTATTGCAGGTGACTCTGGTTACCCAAACTTATCATGGCTGCTGACCCCTGTGAAGAATGCCAGGACAAGGGCAGGAGAACGTTATAATGAGGCACATGGATGAACCAGAAGGATAATTGAGAGAACCTTTGGCCTTCTGAAGGCTTGGTTTTGGAACCTCCATCTAACAGGTGGATCCCTGTGCTACTCACCCAAGAAGGTCTGCCAGGTAGTGGTGGCATGCTGCATGTTGCACAACCTGGCCCTCAGACGACATGTCCCTTTTCTGCAGGAGGAGGAGACTGGAGATGCCCCTGTGGCAGCAGTGAACCCTGTGGACAGTGAGGATGAGGAGGCAGACTATGAAGATGAGGACAACAGAACATCTGTGATCCAGCAGTACTTCCAATGACACACAGGTAAGACAGTGTAACTTTACATTTCAATGACTTTGGTTGTAATCTGTGTGGCATTGACATGCTGGTCATTCCCAATTCAATGACAAATTACTCTTCCCTCTGGCTATTCATTTTGCAGATGTTGGTGATTTGACAAATACTCCTGGTGTGATCACTACAGTCAGCTACAGGTCATTAAATCTATGTTAATTCTATGTACAGTTCATTTGAAATGGTTGTACCTGTTTCAAACAATATATATTTGATGTACATGGCATACTCGAAATCGATTTTTGTCAAAGGGTGTTTATTTAAGTGCTAACATATAGGGGGAAAGTGCAATGGGATGGGGTGATGATGGAGGAAAGTCCAGGTTGTTGTTCCAGTCTGTTTGTTGCACAGGTGCATTGTCCAAGGGGACATAGGAAGGGGAGCAATGGCAGTTCAAGGTGGACAGGGTGATTGAGTGGGACACAAGAGGGACAATCAGGAGACTCTCATTTCCTGGCCGCCGGCTTGGCAATTGTCTCTGGCTTCTGTCTGGATTGCAGCAAATGTTTGTGGGGTGGTTCACCTTCTGCAGGGGGAGGGGTGCTGGTGGCCTGTGAGTTCTGTGGCGGGGCCTCCTGGCCACTAGCAGCAGCGGAAAAGGATGGCTGTTCAGATGACTTGCTAGTCGCAGGGGCCCGCTGGTGTGAGACTGCCTCCCTGATAATGTTGGCCAGGTCTGCCAGAACCCCTGCTATGGAGATCAGGGTGTTGTTGATGGCCTGCAAGTCCTCCCTGATCCCCTGGTACTGTCTCTCCTGCAGCCGCCTGTTCTCCTGAACGTTGTCCAGGATCTGGCCCATCTTGCCATGGGAATGTTGGTAGACTCCTAGGATCTCAGAGAGTGGCTCCTGGAGAGTCGGTTCCCTGGGCCTGTCCTCTCCCTGGCATACATCACTCCTCCCAGTTTCCCCATTGGCCTGTGCCTCTGTTCCCTGAACCATGTGCCCACTGCCACTGATTGTCTTTTGTATGAGGTGTGGTCTGGGGTTGATATACTGCTAATTTACATGTCCTGGGGACAGAGGTGTGGGTCCACTGGGCGGGTTTTGTGGTGGTGTTTCCTGAAAGGGGAGGCCATGTGGTGGTGTGTGACTGGGCTTGGGTAACCGGCTGTCCAGTGGTCCCTGATGGGCCAGGTAGGTCATCCAGATCCTGAAGTCCAGAGTTACTGTCATCATTGTGGGCCTCTTCAGTTGGGGGACTGGATAGTGCTGGCACCTCCTCTACGGTGACATTGGCTGGGGTACCTGTGGGGATGTAAATGATGTGTTATGGTTGATGTGTATGACATATTGTACATCCCTGGCTTCCACTCTATGGTTGGTTTTGCTGTGCCAGTTTTCACATTTGTATGTCAGTGTATGGTGGGAGTGTTAGTTCTCTATGCAGTGCATGCTTTAGTGATGGGTGCCCATGCAGGGCTGTGAGGGGTGTGCATGCATTGGTACAGCATGCAGGGCTTGGCATTGGGATTAGCGAGATGTGATCGTGGAGTGTGTGGGATGCAGTGGAGTGATGGGAGTGAGGGTGAGGGTATGTGATGGCATGCAGGTAGGGAGAGTGATAATAGTAGGGAGTTGACTTACCAGTGTCCAGTCCTCTTCCGACTCCGGCCAGGCCCTCAGGATTCAGCATTGCCAAGACTTGCTCCTCCCATGCTGTGAGTTGTGGGGGAGAAAGTGGGAGTCTACCGCCTGTCCTCTGTATAACGAGCTGGTGTCTTGCTGCTATGGAACATACCTTCCCCCGCAGGTCATTCCATCTCTTCCTGATGTCATCCCTTGTTCTTGGATGCTGTCCCACGGCGTTGACCCTGTCCACGATTCTCCACCATAGCTCCATCTTCCTTGCAATGGATTTTTGCTGCACATGTGCTCCAAATAGCTGTGGGTCTACCCTGATAATTGCCTTCACCATGACCCTTTGCTCCTCCTCTGTGAAATGGGGGTGTCTTTGTGGTGCCATGGGTGTTATGTGAGGTGTGTTGGTGAGGGTGTGTTGGGTAATGTGTTGGGGTGTGTGATGTGGACTGCGTGAGTGGTATATGGGTGTGAGTAGTATGTGGCTCTAGTTGTGTCAGTGGTCTTGGTGTCTCTCTGGTGGCAATGATTTGTAATCCTAAAGGGTTGTGGGTAATGTGTGTGTGTTTTATAGTGGTGTGGGAGTGGTGTGTGTATGGGTGTCAGGGGTGTGTTGTTTGAATTGTCCAATGTGGAATTGTTTTGTCTGTGGGTGTCCATTGTGAGTGCGGCGGTATGTACCGCCAATGGTTTACCGCTGTTGAATGTCAGCCGTTGTGATTCGTGGGTCATAATGTGGTGGGCATTGTTCTGTTGGCGTAACGGTGTGAGTTTTGATACCGGCACTTTAGCACTGATCTTTGGACTGGCGGATTTATGTATGTGGCTGAATTCTGTCAGATTGGTGTGTGTGTGTCATAATATGGTGAACTGATAACTGCCGCCGCCGTGGTAAGTTGGCAGCCGTCAGCGTGGTGGTAGGCGGGATTTTCCACCAGTCATAATGAGGGCCTATACCTCTTGATATGTCTTTTACCTACTGATTTTAACATGGCTTTTAGAGGATTTTTTAGCGAGTTTTTATGCTTTTAGCTTTTAGTCCAGAGCATTTTTAGCATTTGGATTCATTTCACCTTCAGTGGCATCCAGATATGGCTTCATACTTGTTATGGCAATGTGGAGGGTGTAGTGAATCCTAGTTTGTTTTGCTGGGATACTGGAGTTAGCGTAGCCTGTTGCTTGCAGACTCGTGCCCCCGTCACTTATTGGCTTTTGCCCTACCTGGCTTGCTCTGTTTTAGCGCATTTATTTAAATAATGATTTTAATATGGCTGCCTTGTTTTGACTTAGGCCCGTGTTTTGATTTGCATTATGAGTGCCACCACGCTAAGGCATCAAGATCAGGTGACAAATACAAACAAACTGTAGGTGTTCACTTTAGGTACTTTCTCTCTTCATGCTTTTGAGGGAATTGTTTATATTAATTATCGTCCAAGCACGCCTTGTTTTCTATTGTTTGGTAACAAACCTATGTCAGGAGTCCAAGTAGATCTGTATAAATACTCCTCACTTTATCAGATAGTCAGAGGGACTCCAACCAGGTGCCATCCCTGTTATCGATGCGACACGTTGCCTTGACACTGACCGAGTCTTTGTGTTCCTGCGGAGTCTGAGCTAGAAACCTCATTCCAAGGTAACGAGGGTTGGGGGCACTTCTCATGGATATGGCATTGGCAGATTGAGGTTTAACATACCTAGCTCTCTTCTGGGTTAGAGGTTAGGCCTACATGCTAGAGTATTAGGACATATCACACACTTCATGTTATTTCATGATATTGCAAGATGTAGGGGGTCTTTGTATTAGTGACTCTTGTCTTTACCATTCTGTTCCTTGCATTGTTCATTATCCTAATCATTGCAGCCCATGCAACTTATCGCATATTGCAGTTTTACTAAAATAAACTCTATTGAAACTTTACTGCATCTTCTTTATTGCCTGTGTGTAATTGAGACATGTTGTTAATTGTGAGACAGGGGTCATCTCTTGTTAACCACGAAGCTCCCTGAGATGTCGCACTCAAGTCCATGCGTAAAGGCTGCCACAAACCACCTTTGACTGTTTTAGGTTTTTGGTGAGGTACTGCTTGTGAGCCGGAAGGGTTGGGATGACAGTTGCATTTTGTTGTAGGATTGGCATAGTTGCATACAAACATAAGTACTGTCATCCTTAAACCAGAAGTATTGGCTACAACAAGAGTCCAACTACAACAGTGCGGCACGATTTTTGACGCAAACCTTGCTAGGCATGGAAAACGATGCAAAGCCTGCCCGGACCCGAGTGCTTGCCCGGATTGGCGCATCGCTCTCCTACGGAGAGGAAAAACGACGCACGCCAACCCGTCTGGAGAAGGAGAAACAACGCACTGTCTCGCTTACGGGGGAGAAATCGATGTATCGCTAACCTTTTTCGACCCATACTCGCCAGTGCATGTTATTTTGATACTATCCAGGTAGTTTTCAACGCTAACAGTGTTTTTACTGTTTTCTCAAGGATTTAAGACTCTTTTGCTTTTAAAATTATTAACTTGACTTGTGTAGTGTATGTTGGATATTTGTCGTTTTGATGTTGTTTTGTTTAGATAAATATTTCCTATTTTTCTAAACCTGTATTGTGTCATTTTGTAGTGTTTTCACTGAGTTACTGTATGGGTTGTTACAAATACTTTACACCTAGACTCTGAAGTACAGCCTGCCTGCTTGTGCCAAGCTACCAAGGGTGTGAGCGGAGATTGACTGAGGGTGACTCTCCTTTACCCTGACTAGAGTGAGGGTCCTTGCTTGGATAGGGGGTCACTTGACTGCCAACCAAAGACCCCATTTCTAACAAAGAAGATCTGAGGTAGAAAGCTCTCACCCTCTGCTCTGCCTGCTCTGGCTGCTCATGCCCCACTAGGTGTTTTCTTCGGCCCACAATGCCACTGAGGGTGGCAGGGTGAAGCTGGAGATCACACGGGCCATATTGGAATGTGAGGGCCTAACAGGATGAATATCGCAAAAACCCATCATGGCGTTGCTGATGTGATGAGGAGGAAGGAATGTCCCAGATCCTGGAGTGAGAAGCCAGATGTGGGGCAGACTGAGAGGTGGCAGTGGGAGAAACCATGAATGGACTGAGTAGTGGCCCCTGACTATGAAGGTAGTCCACCTGGGGTCTGATTGGCACTCACTAAAAAAGATGCCTGAGTAAAGTGGCAAAGCTCACCACTAAATGTGGAGCCACAGAGATGATGCTGAGAGTGTGTGCTGTCATCATGGATGAGGATGGCTATCTCTCTAATGAGAGGGTCTGTTTGTGGACTAAGCATCTGTACCATCATGAATTAGAGGGGTGCTCTGGGCTGCACTGTACCAACTCTGTCAGATAGACGTTGCATGGTGGGGATAGTGTTGATTCTTCTGGTAAGTTCACTATAGGTGTAGGTGAAGAGGTGGGAGCACTGGAATAAAATGAGCAGCAATTGCTATTTCCATACAGTTGAGTGCCGTGAACCAGATGGAATTGGATCCAACAGCACAAGGCACCATGTAGCAACCCATAAGAAGTAGTCATTACCAGGCAGGCACAATAGTGAAGGGTGGTGGAACACCAACCTCCTCCGAGGGTAGGATTGATCTCTTTACTAGGAATGCAGACCCCCTACCCTGGAAGACCTAATATGGATCTGAAGGGGCATGAAGGGGATTTTACAACCCCAACAGCAATCCTACAAACTATTCGTGATTTTTGCAAGGCCCTGGAGGGAACTGAGGGCTTCCTGCTGTGTCAATATCTGTGAATTGCAGCGAACCACATGACAGAGGTGGAGACTCATATCTCCTTGGTGAAAGATGAACTAGGATCCCTTAAATTAGGCTTCACAAAACTCAGAGAAGTAACACTGAAGTTGGAAAGGCGAGATAAGGATGACAAAGGTGGGTTCAGATGCCACAACCTGCGCCTAGCAGGAGGCCCCAAGGAAGGAAATGGGCCAAAACCTGAACACTTCTTTTCTGAATGCTTCAAATCCTAAATCCTGAACCAAGATGTCATCTTGCTTTGAGATTGAAAGGGCACACAGAATACTTATCCAAAAGCACGAACTGGGCCTGTCAACCTCAGAGTTCTTAACTACTTAGACAGAGATGCCATACACAGAGCAGCCGATATCCACAAATAGTCCTTTTAAACACTGTTAAAGTTGTAATCGTCACAAGTATATACTGCACAAGTTTAACAGCAGAGAAAAACATTTGCAGATGTTAAAGTAAAACTCCAGGCAATTCCAGGCAATGCAAATTAAACATATGCTCTTCTACTTTGCAAGGCTCAAAAATATAAACAAGGGAAAGCGCACTTCCTTCACAGTGCCAAGAGGAGCTGGATGGAGGAGCGAGCTCTGATTTTGCACATCGACAAACACAGTCAACCCTAGAAACAGACAAATGGAGTACTGTTACTCTGCCCAGAGCCAGTCATCAAAAATGTCATGGCCCTGTCCTCTATTCTCAACTACCAAATGTATTCCGATTTCAAAATATTGCTTCTTAGTTGAAGGATGTTAGATTATAGGGTGACCAATACTTCATTTCTGGAAGTGTTGAGTGGGCAGAAGTTAGCAGCGGGTCACTTGTCACTCTGCTCAGTAGTATTCTCTCACTGAACATCAACAGATTTAACAGCAAATTCAAAATTGCGGCATGGTGTTTATATATGCAAAGAGGTTGAAACCAGACTTCCACCTACTTCAGAAGACTTGCTTACTAGAATTTTTTTTTAACTTTCTGGGCAGCCATGCAAATACCAGAGCTTGTCACTCTGGGTATATGAAGGTGGAGAGGGATGTTTCTTTCCTCCTTTGGAAGGCCTTCCCTTTAATCTTGTCAGTGGTTCATGCAGACTGCTTGGTCACTTTGTGATGCTTACGGGATCTCTGGAGGGCAAACCTGGTCTACCATCTGTGCTTATGCCTCTCTGGCATTGATGGAGGCCTCCCTGTCTGCCGTTGTACCTGGCTGCTCAGATAGGGCTAATGACTGGTGATACGTTGATACTGAGTGATGATTTTACTGCATTAATGAACGTAGTGCTGGTCAGGTTTAGTGCCAAAGTTTTAGTAACACAAAAGGATGAAGGACGGAGTGTTGACATTTTTCAAACACTTATCTCCAGTCACAGATCTGAGTTTAATCCATTGTTCTTTGGCTCACCACGCCACCCCAGCATGGACCCAGCCATATGCAAATCGGTCTTGACCTTGTTCCTCATGGGAACAGTGCAGCCTGAACTGCCAGGCCAGGTCCTGCCTGGACTGGAAACAAGCATCCTAAGACCGGTTTCAGGGTATCACCCTTCATCAGTCAGGCTAGCTTGAATCCAGTGGTGCAGTGAGCAAGGAACCCACGTCTGGGCATACCCTTCCCACTTAGGGAAACTTTAGCAACACAAAAGGATGATGGACAGAGTGTTGAAACTTTTCAAACACTCACCCCCAGTCAAAGATCTGAGTTTAATCCATTGTTCTTTTGCTCACCATGCCACCCCAGTTTGGACCCGGCCATATGCAAATCAGTCTTGTCCCTGTGCCCCACGAGAACAGTCCAGCCCTACCTGCCAGCCAGGTCCTCCGTGGAGCAGAAATAAGCACCCTAGGACCCGTTTCAGAGTATCATCCTTCATCAGCCAGGTTAGCTTGAATCCAGTAGCACAGTGAGCAAGGGACCCATGTCTGGGAATACCCTTCCCACTTAGGGCAACTTGAGGAACACAAAAGGATGATGAACAGAGTGTTGAAATTTTTCGAACACTCCCCCCGAGTCACAGATCTGAGTTTAATCCATTGTTCTTTTGCTCACCATGCCACCCCAGGGTGGCACGGTGAGCAAAAGAATTGATGGAGTAAAACCTGAATTGTTACTAGGGGTGAGTGGTTGAAAAGTTTCTGCTCTCCGTCCATCATTTTATTTTGTGTTTTTGCTTAATGCCAAAGCAACAACCAGGTTGAAACACCCATTGCAGCATAGGCCAATTCTTTGTGGCTGTGCAATGTTCAAAAGAAAGAGCACTCTAATATTCTTAGGCACTTGGTGGTGACAGGGGGAAGGTTCAGCAATTCTGTTTGAATACAGCCAAGCTCTCTTGGTTTTCCACATAGCACTATGTATACAAGCAGGGATTATTCATTTAATTCATTGACAGGAAATGCAGAATCTGGAATTTTGTTTTTTTCCACATATGCATCAAAATGGCAGAGAGCTGGTGATGAAGGCTGAATCTATAGGTGAGGCGTTTTCTATGACCAAAAGGTCTAACCCCATGGTGACTAATTGAATACTTAGGCCCAGACTTATGTGGGCTTAGCGCCATTCTAACACCACATTAGCAGAGGCGGCTCCTCCACTCTGGTGGAGGAACGTCGCCCCTCCACCAGCAGCAGAAGCGGCAAACCTTTTACAACAAAAGGATAGTAAACTGTGCTCTCTCCAGCCCGGCACTGTGTTGCCGGGCTAGAGAGCAGGCGTTAAAAAGAGGCTCCCATTGTGTTCAATGGGCCTCTGGGTGCTTTGCAGGATTAGCGTCATCATTTTTTATGCTAATCCTGCAAAGCACCAGACTAGCGTCAAATACTATGATGCTAGTACTCCGTACTACTGCCGTGGTGCGCCATATTTTAAATACGATGCACACATGGTAGCGTTAGAGGGGGTGCTATGGGGCACCAGAAAAGTGGCGCTGCACTAGGTGGAGCACCACTTTTCATAAATCTGCCCCTTAATCCATTCAGAAAGATGAGATATAGATGAGCTGCTGGCACTGGAGGAAGTTCAAGAGGCATTCGCCTTCATGAACAAAGAGGAGACTCAGGGGCAGATTTAAGAGTCCCTCGTGCCTCCTTGCACCACATTAGTATAATTTTTCTTTATGCTATTGTGGCGCAACAAGGGCAAAATCGCTGTGCCAAGCATAATGTATGCAAAGGGGGCATTCCCCCATTAGAGGCGGCCAAAAAAATGACGCAAAGAAGTCCAAGAGATTTCTTTGTGTCATTTTTTTCAGCACTTTTAATGCCTGCTCAGAGCAGCTGTTAAAAGGAAGCATACCATTGTTTACAGTGGGCCTCAATGGCCTTTGCAGGATTAGTGTAAAAAAAGTTTATGCTAATCCTTCAAAGCTCCGAACTAGCATTAAAAATGTTGAAACTAGTTCCCCTAACTACCGCCATGGTGAGCCGTAACTTAGATATGGTGCCAGACATTGAGTGTTAGGGGGGCGTTAAGGGGTGCATGAAAAGTGACACTACACTACAATTTTCTTAAATCAAGCCCTCAGAGCCTTACCAAGTTTCCCACAGAATTCCTCAATAAATACTTCTCACTAATGGCTCTGAACTTTTTGCCACTCTATAGAAAAGCAACAACACTGGGACGACTGGTGCGGGATCTTAGGAGTTCCACGATCATGGTTATTCTTAAAGCTGAGAAAGACCCTCTAGATTTCTTTTTCTACTGCTCATTTTAGCTAATATAACCAAAATCCTGGTGAAAATCTTGAACACTCTTCTGACAGGGATAATATGATCCCTTGTCCATGCTGATCAGAATGGCATCATGTTGAGTCGTGCAACTAGAAATTGTATGCACCACTTGAGGTGGTTATAGCCTGGATGGCAGAGTTGCAGCAGTCTACAGCTCTGGTGTTTCTCGATTTTAAGAAGACTTTTGGTTCACTTGCTTTTCATGTTAAAAAGAACAGAGGAACTTCGGCCACCACTTTGTCAAGTTTTCCAGGCTCTGTTTTGTGGCCCTAGGACCTTAGGCAGAGTTAATAGTGTGCTACCCTCCCCCTTCCTGAAAGAAAAGGGAACAAGGCAGGGATGCCCTCTTCCCCTCTTCCCTTCACATTCTTTGTTGAGCTCTGGCAGGGTAGATCCGACATGATGTTCATCCATGGGGAATTGGGTGGAGCCTGGGTCAAGAGGACCGAGACACATATTATGTCAATGACCTACTTGCCTTTCTGCAAAGGCCAGAATGGTCTTTTCCCTGGTTTATGAACATTTTGTGCATTCACAGGGACACCTTCGTTTTTAAAGTAAACCTTTCCAAGTCACAATATGTGCTGATAGCCGGCTGCCACGCCGATTTTCAAGTGAAGACACTGGGTCAATGAAGCAAATACCTAAAATACCTGGGATCTTTAAAATGTTGGCCTTGCAGAGGTTTTTAAGTATGCTTCAAAACTTCCCTTATGTGCTGCCTGTGATACAGTTTGCTGAATTAATAGCTTATTGGGTACATTTTTTTGGGCAGTGACCAACACCAGGAACTCACTTGTTAAATACATACATGCTCCCTATGACAGTAGACAAGGGGTAGCTGATATCTGTCTGTCCTACTGTGCTTGACAGCTAGTGGTTATCAATGGCTGGAATTTTGGAGAAAGACTAGACCCAGCCTATATGAAAGAGATCTCCTTTAAATCTGAAATTCTGAGAGGTAATGTATGAGTCCTCTAACCATCCTTCCTCTAGACCTCTGCCCCCCTACCCCAGAATCCCTGAAATAAGCAGGATTACCCTGATGTGCTGGCAAAGTACCCTGAAATGTATCAAGAGATTCAAAATATTCTCGGAGGAGACCCTCTTAAGGCAGGGTAACTGGCTCTCACACGTTTCAAGCCTTGATGGATTCAGATTTGGGATTTGATGGGCATTTTGAAGGTGGGGAATGTGTGGTTAAATTAAATCTTTTAATCAGCTGGCTGTAAACTACCCCCTGCACAGGTCCTCCTTTTTTCGCTATCTACAACTTTGCCATGCATTTCACCACTTCACCATCATGATGAGCTTCTGAACATGATCTTAAAACTTAATCCGCTAGATCCAAAAACTCTAATGAAACCACTTCCTAAGAAAGGTATTTCTTGTATCTGCAGATCTCTGATGGTGAGCTCTTTAGATCCCCTTCAACATTTAGGCCTTCATTACAACCCTGTTGAATTATGACCATGGTGGAAACCTCTTAGACAGACAGCCACTTTAACACACCAACTGCCACAGCGGTAGCAACAACCACCACAGCAGTAACCGCCAACAGCCAGGCGGAAGATAATGTACTACCAGTGCATTATGACCAGCCTATCCAACAGCTTTTACAGGGAGGTACCAATGACATCAAAAGCACGACGGAAACAGAACACAGAAGCCAAAGGACTCACCTCTGGAGACACAGGGACCAACCACAACGCCATGGAGCCTGGGTTGCACATATTTCCCATGCTCATCTCCCTTTTCCTGCATTGCGAATACCAACGTCGGCGAAGACGCCCACAGTGAGTTCTGCCACCTAACACACAAAGGAGGGGGGAGGAAAAGAGAGTGACACACACATGCAACATGCAACACCCCCACCCCCAACACCATACACACAAACAGATGCAGTAACATTACATCTACACCCCGTACCCTTCAGGAATAATGCAAGGACAAAATGATTGGAAGAAAGTGAGTGTAATATGATTAAAGAACATGAATACATATTTACAAATGGAGGGACACTGCCCAGGCCTCAATGTCCATTGGCCACAGGGCCACAACACATAGGCCAAGGCCCCACCTCACTCCTGCAACAACACGGAGAGAACCCTGCAGGGGGAACAGGTCAAAAATACACAAGATGGTACAACACCACTGGTCCCGGAGGGGGCTACATGCCCTTTGCGATGTCCTGTGGAATGCAAAGCCACAGTCTCTCTAGTGGGTGGTTTGCCCACTGTTTGTCCTGTGGAGTGCAAAGCCGCAGTCTCTCTAGTGGGTGGTTTGCCTACTGCTTGGTCCTGGGGAGTGCAAAGCCACAGGCTCTCAAGTGGATGGCTTCTCCACTGGTTCTGGAGGGGGCATTGTGCCCAGTGTGCTTCATCCTGGGAAGGATGGGGTGAGTGGCTGGCTTCTCCACTGGTTCTGGACAGGGCATTGTTCCCAGGGTGTTTCATCCTGGGAAGGATGGGGTGAGCGGATGGTCCTCCACTGGTTCTGGAGGGGGCATTGTGCCCACTGTGCTTCATCCTGTGTGCCCAGTGTGCTTCATCCTGGGAAGGATGGGGTGGGTGGATGGCTTCTCCACTGGTTCTGGAGGGGGCATTGTACCCTGTGATGCAGATCTTGGGGAGTTCAAGGTCACAGTCTCTCACCTGGGTGTCAGACCCACTGGATTTGCAGGGGCCAGGACGCACAACAGCCCATGGAGGCAGGCCTACACACTGTCCGCCGGTGGTGGCGGCTGCTCAGTGGTGGCAGTGGCGGTGCTGGTGTCAGTGCTGACAGTGGTGTGGGGAAGCTCCAGCCCATCCCCTGCAGCCTTGGACGGCGGCCCACTGGGGCTGCTGCTGCTGGCAGTGGTGCTGGTGGCGGTGCTGGTGGAAGTGCTAGCAGTGGTGGGGGGAGGCTCCAGCCCATCCCCTGCAGCCTCGGACAGCTGCCCACTGGGGCTGCTGCTGCTGGCAGTGGTGCTGGCAGTGGTGTTGGTGCTGGTGGCGGTGCTGGCGATGGTGCTGGTGGTGGTGCGGGCAGTGGTTGGGGAAGGCTCCAGCCCATCCCCTGCAGTCGCAGATGGCTGAACCACCATGGTTGGTGGTGGGGCCTCTGAATGAGTCCCAGCACCAGGCCTCCTGTCCTTCCTGCCTGCTGGTGCAGGTCCCTTACCCTTCCTGTCAGCGGCCAGGGATTGCCCCTTGCCCTTCACACCTGCAGCTGGTGGTGCCTCCTTGCCCTTCCTAGTCACAGCTGATGGTGCCTTCTTTCCCTTCCTAGTCACAGCTGGTGGTGCCTCCTTGCCCTTCCTTGATGCACCTGGTGCAGGCACCCTGTCAGTGTTGCTGCCCGGTGCCCGAGGATCCTTTTCCACCTGCAGTAGCTGTTGACACTAGTGTGCCCCTGGACTGGGTGGCTGAGGTTCTTGCCTGGGTTTTCTTCACCCTGGCCTGACGTGAAGGACAGGGTGGGAAGGGACAGGGAAGAGGTCAATAGTGGAGAGGAAAAGCTTCTTAGGGACATTGGGGTGGGAAGAGGGTGAAGGTTTGGGAGTAGTGGAAGAGGAAGTGGTGGTAGGAGGTGTCTGTCTGCTGTGTTTGGGTGCAGGTGCATGGGCTGGATGCTGTTGTGAGGTTGATGGCTGTTGGGTGTCTGAGTGCTTGCATTTGTGTACCTTGGGAGGAGGGGACACAGACACAGTGAGAGAGGACACAGGGGATGTGTGCATGGAAGTGGGGGGGGTGACTGCCAGTGAGGGGCGTGTAGTGATAGGCATGATGGTGGTAGTGGATGAGGATGTAGAGCATGCAGGTGTGAGTGGAGACGCTACTGGGAGGGAGGTGGACGAGGAGGAGGAGGGGGACACAGTGGAGGCAGTGGATGTTGGTATGTCTGCATCTGGATGGTGTTTGTGTGAGTGCCTGTGTGATGATGTGTGGTGCTTGTGTATGCCTGAACTACTCCTGTGTGTTGCCCTGGGTGCATGCTGGTCTGCCTGTGTGCTTGGGATAGGCTGGGGTTGAGGGGAATGGGTTTGGGCAGAGGAGGTTGGAGGGGAGAGGCTAGAAACAGGGACAATGGCTGATATCAAGGAGGAGGCCAGAGCCTGGATTGATCTCTGTTGGGCTGCCATGCCAGAGTGAATGCCCTCCAGGAATGCATTTGTTTGTTGCAAATGGGCTGCCATCCCCTGGATGGCATTCACAATGGTTGACTGCCCAACAGAGATGGATCGCAGGAGGTCAATATCCTCCTCGCTCAGAGCAGCAGGGCTAACTGGGGCAGGGTCTGAGGTGCCTGGGGTGAAGGAGACGTCCACCCTCCTGGGTGAGCGGGCACGGGAAACATGCTGAAGGGCTTCTGGGAGGGTGGTGCTGATACGGAGGGTGGCAGCTGTACCTGTAGTTGGGGTGGGCACGGAGGTGTCCGCCACCACCAGGGAGCTTCCATCGGAGGAGGTATCACTGTCCTAACTGTCCCCTCCAGTCTCTGCCGTCGTGCTCCCCTCGCCCTCCATCCCACTGGTGCCCTCACCGTGGGTGGATTTGGCCTTCTTGGCCCTGTGGGATGCAGCTCTCCCCGTCGCTGGTGCCTCCGCTCCTCTGCCAGATGATGCTAGTGCACATAAGGACAGGATGACAAAACAAAAAGGGGGGGCGAGACACAGGATACCCTTGGTCAATGGCGGCAACAACACCACCATTGACATACACAACACACTCACACACAGGGAACAGCCCTAAGCACCATTCCCAATGCTATTCACCAGCCCATGGACAGGGATACCTAACACCAATTGCAGCATACATACCTGGTAGTGGAGGCCTACTAGCTTGTTTCGAGGAGATTGACATCAGACCCTGCCCAACATGGGCGCTACCCTGCACTCGTCGGCCTGGCCTAGGGGCACCCACAGGCCCACATCCCCACCCGGATGCAATCCCACCACGTGCAAGTAGTATATTGGGGAACTGTACTCACCTCCTTGTGGCTGCTGCGATGTCCCCAAGTGCCCATCCAGCTTTGGATAGGCCACCCCAGTATGCGGACCATCATGGGGGGTCAGGGTACGATGGGCACCCCTGCCTCGTTGAGAGGCCATCACCAGCTGGGCCTCCGCCGTCTTCGTAGCCCAGCATCTCAGGTCCTCCCACCGTTTGCGACAGTGGGTTCTCCACCTGCCGTAGACCTCCTGGGTCCGCACATCCTTGGCGATGGCATGCCATATACCCTTTTTTTGATGGGCGCTGACCTGCTGAGAAATACACATAGGAAAATGTATCAGTCAGACCGTTCTGCCTGTTACACTCATGGCCCACCATAGCCCTAACATTCCCTTATGAACAGACATTGCCCACCATACATGCAGCACGCTGCCCAGAACCCTTAACCCAACACCCTCCTACACGAAGCACTCACACCCAGCACTCCATGCATTCATGCCCCATTCATCGTTCTCACAGTGTACTCACCTGTTGGTCTGGAGGTCCAGACAGCATTCGGTACTGGGGTACGACCCCATACACCAATCTCTCCAACTCCTCAGCTGTGAAGGCAGGGGCCCTTTCCCCAGTGACACGAGCCATGGTCGCGTCCAGACACAGGTTACAGCAGCACTTGCAGTGTAGGTCCTCTCCTGTTGAAGGCCAGGTAGCAAGTGGGTGAACAGATAGAAAATGGCAGTCACGTCCACAGCGGTGCGTACCATCACTGCCGGCGTACATCACCATTGGCCACTGTAAACCATAGAGCCCAATGGGATCCAATGAGGATTTGCATGACGGTTTTCAACTGCCTTCCGCAATGGCGCACAACATCAGCGGAATTACCTCATTTCAACACGTCCCTCCATACACGACAGGCGGACGCCATTTCAGGGTGGGGGGCAGACCATGGCACCTAACTGCGTCATAGTACACAAAGACAACATTTGGGCATATACAACAATATTGTGTTACAGTCACAACATGCAATGCAGTGTAGTGTTTGGAAATATGGAATACTGACCAGCTACTCACTGTTTGACCCCTAGTTTGCAACCGCTGCGGATGAGTAGGAGATGGAGACATCCCCTATGTACAGACCAACTGGTGGACTTGGCAACAATGGAGGACCGGCACATTATCCTCACCTATGGACTGGACAGGACCACAACTACTGAGCTGTGTGCCCAATTGGAACCTGACCTGAAATCTGCTATCTGTCAGCCCAACGGGATCCTCCCTCTTGTGCAAGTTGTATCTGTGCTCCATTTCCTGGCAAGTGGCTCCTTCCAAGTGACAGTGGGCTTGGCAGCAAGAATGTCTCAGCCAATGTTCTCAATAGTGCTGACCAGAGTATTGTCTGCTCTGATTAAACACATGTGCAGCTACATTGTTTTTCCCCAGGTGGAGGATTTGCCCACAGTGAAAGCTGATTTCTATGCTATGAGACATATCCCCAACAGCTATTGATGGTACACATATTGCATTTGTCACTCCCCAGGAGAGATGAACAGGTGTTCAGAAATCGAAAGAGCTTTCACTCCATGAATGTGCAGATAATGTGCCTAGCGGACCAGTACATCTTCCTTGTCAATGCAAAGTATCCTGGGTCTGCGCATGATGCCTTTATCCTAAGGAATAGCAGCATCCCATATGTGATGGCTCAACTCCAGAAGCACCAGGTGTGGCTAATAGGTGAGCCCTGGTTCCCACCTAGGGGTTGTTGGTGTATTGGTATAGTTTGGGCCCTAAGGGTTAGTGTGTGTCTAACAGTTGTCCCACGATATTTTCAGGTGACTCTGGTTACCCCAACCTCTCATGGCAACTGACCCCTGTGAGGAATCCCAGGACATGGGCAGAGGAATGTTACAATGAGGCACATGGGCGAACAAGGAGAGTAATGGAAAGGACATTCGGCCTCCTGAAGGCCAGGTTTTGTTGCCTGCATCTAACAAGTAGACCCCTGTACTACTCACCCAGGGAGCTGTGCCAAATCATCGTGGCATGCTGTGTTACACAACCTTGCCTTACTTCGCCAAGTGCCTTTTTTGCAGGAGGATGAGGCTGGAGATGGGCATGTGGCAGCAGTGGACCCTGTGGACAGTGAAGATGAGGCAGAGGATGAGGATGAGGACAACAGAAGTGCTATAATATGACAGTACTTCCAATGACACATAGGTAAGACACTGTAATTACACTTTACATTGACAGTTTTGTATTTGACATTGTCACTGGCTGGCTGATTTTCCCACTTCTATTGCCACTTACTGTACCCTTAGGCATCTCTGTTTTCAGATATTTGTGCCCCACTATCGCTCCTGGTGTGTTGACTGCAGCCAAATACAGGTCATTCCTATGTATACATCACTGCACAGTTATATTGCAGTGTTTAAAGCTTGTTAAATGAATACATGGTTAATTGATTTGACAGACTCCATACTTGTATTTATTCAAATGGTGTTTATTTAAGTGCTAATGATTACAGGGGGATGTGCAATGGGTTGGGGCGATGATGGAGGAATGTCCAGGATAGAGTCCAGTCTATTTGTATCACAGGTGCATTGTCTAAGGGGACATAGGAAGGGGAACAATGGCAGTTCAAGGTGGACCGGGTGACAGAGTGGGACACAAGGGTGACATTCAGGAGAGTCTTATTTCCTGGCGGGGTCTTAGCAATGTACTCTGGCTTCTGCTAGGTCGCAGGGACCGTTTTGCGGGTGGTTCCCCTTCTGCAGGGGGTGGGGTGCTGGTGGTCTCTTGTTCCTGTGGCAGGGCCTCCTGTCCACTAGCGGCAGTGGAGGTCTGTTCATTGGTTTGGCTAGTGTCAGGGGCCCGGTGGTGTGCCACTGCCTCCCTCATGGTGTTGGCTATATCTGCCAGCACCCCTGCAATGGAGACCAGGGTGGTGTTGATGTCCTTCAAGTCCTCCCTGATCCCAAGGTACTTTACCTCCTGCAGCCGCTGGGTCTCTTGCAACTTGTCCAGTATTTGGCCCATTGTCTCCTGGGAATGGTGGTATGCTCCCAGGATTTTGTGGAGTGCCTCCTGGAGAGTCGGTTCCCTGGGCCTGTCCTCCACTTGTCGCTCAGAGGCCCTCCCAGCTTCCCTGTTGTCCTGTCCCTCTGTTCCCTGAACCGTGTGCCCACTGCCACTGACCCCAGGTCCCTGATTTTCCTGTGTTTGTGGGTGGCCTGGGGTCCCTGTAGAGGTGGACACACTGCTGATTGACGTTTCCTGGGGACAGAGGTATGGGCCCGCTGGGTGGGTGTTTCCTGAGGGGGGAGGCTCAGTGGTTGTATGGGACTGTGCCTGGGGTACCGACTGTCCAGAGATCCCTGATGGGCCAGGTTGGTCATCCAGATCCAGGCATCCAGAGCTGCTGTCATCACTGTGATCCTCTTCTGGGGGTGGACTGGAAGTTGCTGGCACCTCCTCTCCGCTGACATTGGGTGGGGGACCTGTGGGGGTGTAACTGCAGTGTTATTGTTTCTGTGTGTGTCATCTTGTGAATGGGTGTGTTGCCCTGTATGGTTGTTATTGCCCTGGCAGGTTTGCCTTGTGTTAGTGGTGATTTTGTGGGCTAGGTTATTCTCTCTAATGTGCATGCTTTAGTGATGGGTGTCCACACAGGTCTGTGAGGGTTTGTCCATGCATTGATGTTGCATGCAGGGCTTGGTATTGGGATGAGTGGGTTGTGATGGTGGGGGACATGAGAGGTGGTGAAGTGATGGAAGTGAGGATAAGGGTGGGGGTTTGTGATGGCATACATGTAGGGGGGCGATAGTAATAGAGATTTGACTTATCAGAGTCAAGTCCTCCTACTACTCCTGCCAGGCCCTCACGACGCATGATTGCTAAGACTTGCTCCTCCCATGTTATTATTTGTGGAGGAGGAGGTGGAGGTCCACTGCCAGTCCTCTGTACAGCTATTTGGTGTCTTCCTGCTGTGAAACATACCTTCGCCCGTAGGTCGTTCCACCTCTTCCTGATGTCATCCCTTTTTCTGGGGTGCTGTCCCACGGCGTTGACCCTGTCCATTATTCTCCATCATAGCTCCATGTTCCTAGCAATGGACGTCTGCTGCACCTGTGATCTGAATAGCTGTGGCTCTACCCAGATGATTTCCCCCAACATGACCCTTAGCGCCTTCTCGGAGAACCTGGGGTGTTGTTGTGGTGCTATGGGTGTATTGTGAGTGGTGTGGGTGAGGGTGTGTGGGGTGGTGTGCTGGGGTGTGTGATGTAGGTGATGGTGGTGTGTGTCTGTGGTCTTGTCTGTGGTCTTGCTATCTCTCTTTGGCACTTGTTTGTAATGGTAAAGGGTTGTGGGTAATGTGGGGGTGTGCTTTATAGAGGTGTGGGTGTGCAGGTGTGGTGTTTTTTATGTGTGTCAGGTGTGTGTAGTTTGAATTGTCCAATGTGGTGTCGTTTTTTAGGTTGCGGGTATTTTGAGCGCGGCGGTATGTACTGCCAATGGTTTAGCGCCATTGAATGTCCGCCGTGGTGATTCGTGGGTCATAATGCTGTTGGCGTAACGGTGGGGGCTTTGCTACTGCCAGTTTGTCACTGGCCTTTGGGCTGGCGGACTTGTGTGTGTGGTTGTGTAGTGACGGATTGTTATGTGTGGGTCATAATATGGGTGGGAGTAATCCGCTGCAGCGTCGGTATGTTGGCGGCAGTCATGGCTGTAAGAGTGATTTACCGCCAATGTCAAAATGAGGGCCTTAATCGTTAAGTGGCAGACCAATGTCGTACCGCTTGAAAATGATAAACAGCTAGAAGCTAAAATGGCAGCCTGGTGCTTTACCATTTCTGCCAGGCTAAGGGTAATTCAATTTAAATATCTTCATAAAATGTGTTATGACCCAAAAAGTCTCTGATGCATGGGTAGAAGAAGGGAACACCACTGCCCACAATGTAATGCATAGCATGCTGAAATTTGATATGGGCCTGTCCTGAGGTTATCTGATACTGTTCACAAGTATATAAAGCAGTGATGTAATAGATACATTTTTACCTGTTCCATTAAACACACAATCTTGGGCATTGATAGGGAGGGTGCAGACTCTATCAGGACCCTCTGCCAGGAATGGTGGCCATTGGCTTTCTACAAAAACTAGACATTTCCAACAACGGATATGGGCGGAAGAATTGGCCCGTAGTAAGGACGTTTGTGCTGCAGCAGAAGAAACTGTCTATAACCTATTTGGCTGTCAATGCCAATACCTAAAAATGTGGGATGTCTGGTGGGACTACAGTTATTAGTTGGTGCTCAGTGAATGGGGGGGATTGAATGTGCTGACAATGATTGATGCTGGTTTATTTACATGGACTACTTCATGCTTTAGCAGTATTTTCTTGTTATTTCAAATGAAATAAAACAACTGTAAAAAAAAAAGGCAAATTAGTATGCTGGAGTAGTTTGCAAAATCAGCTCTTATACCCATGATGCAACCAAGGGGTCTGGATGCAGTACAGCAGAAGAATGTCAACATGTGCTAATGAAGTATTTGTGTGTCATGTGTGTTGAAGCTCAGAACTTGCTAATTTGAGAAGGTGGGTTTGAGTGTGTTTGAGTTAGCCATGAGTCTTGTTACGGACGTGCAGGCCATTAAATGTCTTGTTCATTAATTGTCAGGACAAAGGGTGAATAACAATATGTTTATCTCTCCTTATCTGTTATTGGCGAACTCTGGAATTGGCAGGCCAAACAGTTGGGAGAGATACATAATGGAGGTCACGGCCCATATTTAAGAAAAAGTGGTGCATCAGAGCTGATGTGCCACTTTTTCTGTGCCTCCCTTTCAGCACCTAAAAACACTATGGTTTTGCCGTATTTATAATAGGGTGGACCATGGCTGTCGTTATCACAATAGCGTCACTACTGTTACATTCATTCTATTGATAACATATTGACACATGGCTTTCTGTTCTACAGGCGGTGTGTAGAGGCAGACTATGGGGCATATTTACAAGAAAGTGGTGCATCGGTCCCGATGTGCCACTTCTCTTGCATCGCCTTTACCCCACCTAAAGAAACTGTGAGAAAACAGGGCTGATTGCAGAGGCCCCCTAACTTTTTGCCCCCATTTTTCACTTTTTCCTGGTGTTTTCCTGATTCTAAAGGTGCCCTGGGTACTGCTAACCAGCCTAAGGGCCTGTACTCTGTGTAAAATGAGTATGCAAATTAGGCTAAATATAATTGGCTGTGTCAACCTACCTATAAGTCTCTAGTATATGGTAGGGCATGTAGGTTAAGGGACCTCAGCATAGGTAGTGTGCACTGCTTAATCGCCCAGTGTCATTTTAAAGAAAGACCTGCCTTGCTGGCTGTTTTTAAACTAATGTTATATGCAAATTTCACTTTGGAATTAAAAGTTCTTCCAAAGTCTTAAACTACCTTATCTTTACATATAAGTCACAAACTAAGGTGTGCTCTGTGTGCCCCTAGGGTTGGGTGCCATGTAACTATAAGCAGGGACCTCAAAAAAACAGTTTTATACACCCTGATGCGGTAAAATATCCAAATTTGTTTTTCCTCACTGTAGTGAATGGCCTATTTAGGCTTACATGGGGAGACTTTATTTTTAATAATAATGTTCCCTTAAGTGTCAGGTACATTGAGTTTGGTATCACATTAATTGTTATAATAAATCCCACAACTTACAATTGATGGATTTAATATAACTAGTTCAGGTAAAGAATTTTATAACTCTACCTGAAAGTTGCCAACTTCAGCTCTGTAGCGCCCTTCTCTGATTGGCCAGCCTTTGACAGCCTGGCCAGACTGCCTTGATAACGTGCGACGTGGCCTGGGCTGGACACAAAGGATGTGCCTCGGGGAAGAGATCTACCTCAGCAGATGGGGAAGAAGGAAGGGTGTCCAAAATGGTCTTTAAAGGCAGGGAAGGGCATTTGGAGCAGCCCAGGTCCTCCCTCACATCTTGCAATCCCAGACAATTAGGTGCCCTCTTGATTAGATTAGGAGAGGACAAGAGAAGGGTGTGTTTAGGATTTTTAGCCACACCAATGGGTGGGCTCAGCCAGATCTAACCTCCAAAAATCACTTTCAGCTTTGTTAGATTTTTTAGGAATGTTGCTCCCTGAGATTGTTTTTTGCCACACTTCCCAGGAAGTGGTCATCAAAGGGGGAAGGAGCCTGTCTGTGATAGGATACCCAGGACCCCCCTGCTTTCCACCCACACCTCAGATCCCTACAAGGAAGAACATCAGAAGAAGGAGGACTGCCCTGCTGGACCCCTAACCTGCACCTGGGCACAACACTCTGAAGGACTGCACAAGCTGCACACTTGGGCTTCACCAAAAGAAAGACTTTGCCTGGCTTCAACTGGTTCAAGGAGGGACTTCCTGTTTGCTACAGGTGTAAAATGGCTAACCAGAGTCCCCTGCATCAAATCCTGAAGAAACTGACCGGCTGGCCACTGTCCAGTGGCCATTTTGGAGTTTGAGCCAGGTACATTCTGGGAGTTGGAGTCAAGACCCTCAAGAAGCAATTCAGAGCTTCTGGAACCTTGGAGTGAGGTGTGGACTCCTAAAGGACCTTCAAAGACCTTCTGGAAGAAGATCCAGAAGTTTGGAGAAGATTGGTGAACTTTTTGGAAAAAGCTCCACAGATGGTCCAACCCACCACAGTGAGTCTAGCCAGCTTGCCTTAACTGCGACCTGGCCTGACTTGCAGGTTCGTCCTGCAGAAGAAAATCTCCCAAAAAGTGACAATGTCCAAATGTAGAAAGTTGACCGGGACCTCCCGCGCAGTGTATCCAAAGAGGGCTCCAGCGATGTCAGATCAGGATTCAGGCTTGGCTCGGTCAAAGGGTTTTCATCTCGAAAAATCGTCAAAGTCCGAACGTAGAAATCTTTACCAATGTCTCCAGTGACGTGTATCTGAGGAAGGGCTCCTGGGAGGTCGGATTAGACTGGCGACTTTGTCCCGCAGAATAAACTCTTCAAGAAAATGACTAAGGGGATCATTTTGACCTCGACGGTCTTTTTTGAAGACCGCCGAGGGACCGCTGTGCGGAAGACCGCCATTGGTGGTGGTTTTCTGCTCGGCCTATTATGACCGTTGGCAGCTCTCCGTCCTTTTACGGACGGAGAGCCACCAACAGCCATACTGGCGGGAGGCGGGGAAGTGGAGGTTGCTCCACCTCCACCGCCATGCCAACAGAACACCGCCCAGCGAATCACGTCCTGTGATTCACCGTGGTGGTGTTCTGTTGGCGGTGTGGTGTCGGTGGAGCTGCCCCCATGGCTCCCGTCCCCTCCCGGAGGATCGTCGGACCAGTTAAGTTGATCGTCTGTGAGGGGAGGGTGGTGGGGGGGTGTTGTGTGTTGTGTGGGTGCATGGGGGGGTGCGTTTGTGTATGTAGAGGGGGTGTGTGAGTGCATGTATTCCTGCGGGGGTGTTGTGTGTATGGGAATGAGTGCGTGTATGTCTGTGGGTATGTCTGTATGGATGTGTGCGTGTATGTTTGAATGTGGGTGTGCGTGTATGACTGTGTGTGTGGATGTAGGCATGTATGTCGGCGTGTGTGCGTGTAAGTATGTAGGTGGTGCCTGCGTGCGTGTCGTGTGGGTATGGGTGAAGTGATGTTGGGGGTCGGGGTGGGGAGAGGGGCCCTGCCACCTTTGCGGGGTGGCAGGGGTGGTGGGGCGATAGGGGAGGGAGTCGGGGTGGGTTGAGACCCCTATCAGTGCCAGGGAAGGAGTTCCCTGGCACTGATAGTGCTTACTGCCATGGATTTCATGGCGGTTCAAACCGCTGGAAATCCACGGCAGTAAGCCGGGTCCAAATACCGCCGGCGGTATAGTGACGGCCGCCGGGCTGGAGACCCAGGTCTCCAGCCCGGCGGAGAACCGGCAGATGACCATGGCGGTAACCGCCATGGTCATAATTCCACAGAGAAAGACCGCCAGCCTGTTGGCGGTCTTACCGCCGGTTCTCTGCCTTACGCCAGGGTTGTAATGACCCCCTAAGTCTGAAGGTAAACTTTTGACCGAGGCCCCCCGCTTGCTGTTGCCAACCAGGGCTCTATTGTGGTCAGCCTCAAACTTTGACTTTGCCCCAGTCGAGGTGTGACCAGATGTTCAGATTAGCGCTATTCATTTCTATGCAATAAAAAACACTAACAGCCAGATTTAAAGAAAAGTGACACAGTGCGATGCTGCTCCAAAATTGGCAGCGCCTCGCTGCGTCACTTTAGAAACGCAGGAATGCACCGTATTTAAGGGAATACGTTGCACTCCTGCGTTTCCCCCTGGGCTGGTGCTAAATTTAGCTGCCAGTGCCAACCCTGAGTTGAGGGGTGTGATTCTTTATGTGCAGGAAGGGTCAACTTCCTGCACATAAACAATCATTTATGGCATTTTGCTCTTTCTCTGCATGCTGCAGAATGCAGCCAGCATAGAAAAAGCAACAAACGAGGAGGAATAAAAGTATTCCTCCTTGTTGTGCCCTGCTAATGCCGCCAGCCCTGGGGGTGGGATTAGATTTTGGGCTGCCTCAGGTTTGCAAGATTTCATAAGTCGTAGGCAGCGTCAAAATGCAATGGGTGTTGCTGTGGCATGCACAACAACACCCATTGCACACCCCTTCCACGCACAGTGCTGCATGGGAAGGGGCCGTAGATACACGGTGGTGTTAAGTCACAAAAAGTGGCTTAACGTCACTTTGTAAATATGGCGCAGTGATTAGCGTCACAGGAGCGTCACAAAAAGTGACCTTCCTGTGGCGGGAGAGGCCTATAAATACAGCCCTAATTCTTTGAAAATTCACATCTCTTGGTCCCCTTAACCGATTTTATTCGTTTTGGTGTCATTTTAAAGATAAAAATAGAATCTATTTTTATAAACTGGTGTTGGATTTTTATTGTGTTTTGTGTTTTACTTATCTACTGTTTTGTAATTTTTAAATGCTTTACACTCTTGTCTCCTAAGTTAAGCCTTGTCGCTGGTCGCCACGCTACCAGGTGTTGAGCTGGATTTAATTTATTAAGACCTAACTGGACCTGAGTGGAGGTAAGTGGCCTATTGCTAAATGTAGGTACCTACATGCCCTTACCAATAATTTACTTTCCACAGACACCATGGTTGTGCCGTATTTACAATGTAGTGCACCATGGTGGTCCTTACCACAACAGCATCAACATTTTTTAAACTGTTGTGGCACTTTGCTGCACTAGCATAAAAAATGTTGACCCTAGAACAGCAGAGCACAAGGAGGCCCATTGATTTTAATGGGTGCATCATTTTAACACCTGCCTTGAGCAGGAGTTTAAAATTATGGAAAAAATGGGGCTGTTAAATCTAGTAAATTTCACTGCACCATTTTTTCAGGTATCCCTGTGTCGGAATGCCCCCCTTGTATACATTATGATGGGAGCAAGCATAATGTGGCCCAAGGGGTTGTAAGGTGCTGCCTCCTTCTCAATGAAGTTCCTCTTCCTCAAGTGTGATGGTATGTCCTTCTTCTCAGTGAAGTTCCACTTGCTCTTGAGTGTGCTGGCCTGTACTTTTCTGATTAAACAGGACTTTGACTTGACGTTATTGCACAATATGAGGTGGAGAGGGTATGGACCTTGTAGTTGGATGATTTATGAGTTTTTGACTCTGGTTACCGTTTAGTATATGAATCTGTAAGGTGTGGCAGGTAACCTATAACCTCCCATTCTGAATGATATGCAGCATTTATGTATACTATGCATAATTCTAGACATGATTCTGCCAGATGCAGTCTATATAGAAACACAGAAAATATAACCATAATGTTACTTGTTTTACAATTTCATTCAAATCGTCATGTGACTGTCTATCTTTCCCCGCCTTAAAATTATTGTAAGGGGTCAGGGAGACAGCGGCTCACTATTTCATAACCACCCACTTTATCTTTGTAAATTGCAACCATTCGAAAAACATATGCCCAATAGTAAACACACTACACTATGTACATCACCGTCCACTTAATTATCCTTGTGAATAATGCACTTATGATTTCTTCTGTTTAAGTTGTTTGTGCTGGAATTATATTGTTGCATGTTCTCCTGTTGTACCATCCGGCACAAGAGCCATTATGTGCTGGGAACCCCAATAGTACTGCTTGATTTCTGGTGATTCTGTGTTCTATAGTGGCCTTAGAAATGTACTATCCTCCAGTCTTAATGATGCATTTATTTGTATTGGTTGGAAAACCTGTCCTTGTGGTCTCCTTTTAACTCTCTCTACCTTGCATTGATTTTAGTTTTTTTTCTTCAAATAAAAGTCAAGCAACAGACTTGTATCTTAAGTCCACTTTCGGTGCAATTTAATAATGCGTTAATTTATACTAACAGAGAATATTCTTCATAAATATAGTCAAGAATCCCCTGAAAACTATTTGGCTTGCTAAAATATTATTTGTTTATTTTTGCACGTGTTTATTTATGACCAGCCTCCTGGACACTCACACCACCACTCCTCCAGTTGATACTTGTAGTGATCTATGTGGTTCTATTTTTTCGTGTTGTGACCCACAACCTTTTACAAAATGTAGAAGCTACGATGAATGCTAAAGGTTCCATAGGTTTTTTCCAGTCATACTCGTCATCAAGATTCCACTTAAATCTTTATTTTTAGCACCAAAGGGTCTAAGAAGAACAAGGTTTAGAGTTTGGTGTAGAAGGACAGCCATCAGAAAAAGCCAGATATTTTGTCTGCTATATTTTGTGTGTCATTGACCATAATGCACTCCTAATCCCATTGACATAACATTTGCCAATTTTCTGGAACCGCCAGGAAACTGGAGAACAGAAAAGACACGGTCCCATCACCAGCACCAGCACCGCAAGTACAACAAAAATCCCCCTATCATATTATGATCCACAAATCATGACAGTGGTTCTTCCATGGCGGAAAGCCATTGGCGGTGTGAACCGCGGCAGTCTCAACCGACATCACACTGAATACAACACAACATTGGATAGTTTGAATACCCCACACCTGACACACATCCACACCCCCGACACACCTACACACTGCACTATAAAACACATCCCTACACAACCCACAATCCTTTGCAAACAGAATGCCACACACATCCACAGACAACCAACATTTTTGAGAGATACAAAAAGCAAGAATAAGCACCCATTTACATTTTACTACGCACACATCACACATCTGCACAACACACAAGACACATTTTACTACCACAAACAATCCACAATTACCATCCCCTACTCACATCGCAGCACCAACATCTCACCATTAACCTTTTTCCACAGCCTTTACATTTAAACTCTACCACACCATCTTCACCACTACTACCATGCCCCCACAAAAACACCCATGTTTCATGGATGATGAGTTGTGGGTCATGGTAAACAAAATTGGCAGGGTAGAGCTCCACCTTTTCGGAGCACAGGACAAGCAAATATCAATGGCCAGAAAAATGGAGTTGTGGAAAAGAATAGTCCACAGGGTCAATTCTGTAGGCAGCTATCAGGCACAAGGGCGGACATCAGGAAGAGGTGGAACAACCTCAGAGGGAAGGTACGTTCCATGGCATCAAGGCACCAGCTGGTGGTACAAAAGACTAGAAGTGGACCCCATTTCCTCCCCCTAATTTCACATCTTAGGAGCAGAAGGTCTTGGACATACTGATTCCTGAGGGCCTGACAGGAACACCTGGGGGAGTGTAGTCATGTTAGTTCCAACAAAATATATGTCACCCAGTTGTCTTGTCCTACATGCTCCCTCACCACCTTAACACACCTGAATAAACATATCATCCACTACACCTCTGTCCAAATGTTTCAATACCCCTCTCTGGCATGCTACATGTCCACTAAACTCACCTGGTTCCACAGCCCTTGCAAATGGAACATGAAGTACAGGCAACTCATAGCACTACTACTTCCAGAATGCAATATCCCTCCATTGTGAAAACCTGAACAGTGCACCAAATGTAAGATGTCATGAATGTGAAACTAACAACCAATCTAACTCATCTTGTATGTGCAAGTGTGAAAGTTAATGCCAATGACAGCAATACAATGGCCCACTATCATCACATGCAAAACACAGCTATAGATGAGTGCCCAATCCGAATGCCCTTTGAATAAAGATTCCTAAGATTGGAATATACTAACCTGGGGTGGAAATCTATATGTCAAAGTGGATGCACATGCAGAACATCCAGTTACAGGTCAATGTCTATTGCTTACTCCCATTCTGTGTCCCTACTCTGCCCCTATTGTGAATTGTACACCTCTTTTCTGTGCCATGGTCATGTCAGACGCCTCACTAGGCAACAAAGATGAACACCTATGTCAATAATCAGACACTATAAGATGGTATCAGCAGTCAACCACAACCAACATTGTTTAATAGCTTCAAGCATGGTATACGGTATTGAAATTACAGTGTCATATTGTACAAAGTAAGACTGTGCAGCAGCTGCCATTGCTATCTGGGGATCATGTTCAGACACTGTCTGCATCTCACATAACATCAAACATACACTAAATGTAACAGCAACTCTGTGTTCCACTTCTCCCACAGGTAACCTTGCAAATCTCACCATGGACAGGATACCAGAGACTGTCACTACCCCGCTGGATGAAGAGCCCAGTGAGGACAACACCCCTGGATGTGTGCACACTGAAGACAAAGCTGGCCTGTTGGAAATGGCCTTTCTACAGGGTCACCCCCAAACTTTTGCCTTCCTCCTTCTCTTTTTCAGACCTCATTTTAACTGGCTTTAGGACTCTGTGCACTTTACCACTGCTAATCAGTGCTAAAGTGCATATGCTACCTCCTTAAACCATGACGACATTGGCTCATACCCAATTGGCTTATTTAATTTACTTGTAAGTCCCTAGTCAATTGCACTACATGTGCCCAGGGCCTGTAAATTAAATGCTACTAGTGGGCTGCAGCACAGGCTGTTCCACCAACATAAGTAGCCTCCTAACCATGTCTCAAGCCTGCCTCTGCAGTGCCTGGATGTGCAGTTTCACTGCCATGTTGACTTGGCATTTAAAAGTACTTGCCAAGCCTTAAAACCCCCCTTTTTCTACATATAAGTCACCCCTAATGTAGGCCCTAGGTAACACATAGGGCACGGTACAATGTAGGTAAAAGGCAGGACATGAACATGTGTGTTCTATATGTCCTGGTAGTGTAGAACTCCTAAATTCGTTCTTACACTACTGTGAGGCCTGCTCCTTTCATAGGATAGCATTGCGGCTACCCTCATATACTGTTTGAGTGGTAGATCCTGATCTGAAAGGATTAGCCAGGTCATATTTAGTATGGCCAGAATGGTGATACAAAATCCTGCGTGATGGTGAAGTTGGATTTTATAATACTATTTTAGAAATGCTACTTTTAGAAAGAGAGCATTTCTCTACACTTAAATCCTTCTTTGCCTTCCAATCCATGTCTGGCTAGGTTTAGTTGACAGCTCCCTTGTGCATTCACTCAGACACACCCCAAACACAGGATACTCAGCCTCACTTGCATACATCTGCATTTTGAACGGGTCTTCCTGGCTGGGAGGGTGGAGGGCTTGACACTTACATGTCAAAGGACAGTAGCCTGCCCTCACACAAAGGACTGCTCCAGCCCCTATTGGGACCCTGGCAGACAGGATGGAACTGAAAGGGGACCTTGTGCACTTCAAAGTTACTCTGAAGTCTCCCCTACTTCAAAGGCACATTTGGGTATTTAAACAGGGCCTCTGCCCCTACCAACTCCGACACTTCGGAGGTAGACACTCTACCTTAAAGGCAACTCCTGGAGGAGAGAACCTGAACCAGAATCTGCAACCTGCCAAAAAGAACTGCCTGGCTGGCCAAAGGACTCATCTGACTGCTTTCTGTGAAGGGTTGCTGCCTTGCTGTTGGCCTGCTGCCTTGCTGTTCTCTGGCTGTGGTGAGAAGTACCCTCCAAGGGTTTGGATAGAGCTTGTCTCCTCTTCCCTGAAGTCTCAGGACTAAAAAGACTTCATCTCTACAAGAAGGACTCTTTGTGCGGAGAAAATCAATGCAGAGCCTGCCAGAAATGAAGCACAGTCTGCATCACGGTGAAAAATTAACCGCACGCCGAACCGGAAAGACGCAGCCCGACTTTGCAACAAGCAGATAATCGCAGCGCCAGATTAGCGACCAGAAATTCAATGCATGGCCCAATGGATTGATGCACAGCCGAGCCGGAACGACGCAACCTAACTTCCAGAGAGGAATCAACACAGCGCCTGCAGTGCAGTAGAAATTTCCACGCAATGCCCACAGGATCAACGCATCTCCCGTGACTTCATCCTGTCAGCACCGGAAATCCACCCATCATCGCCGGGGCCTCCGAAAACCCTGCAACCCAAAGAGGATCCACCAACAAGAGCCAGAAATTGATGCACAGCCGTCAGTAGGTGAAAACTAAATGCCGCATTGCCATGTGTGGCCCGAGAAATCAACACCCACCTCCTTGTTTTCCACGCATCTCTTCCTCTGTGGTTCTTTGCAGAGATTTTGAATGCAAACTAGGTACTTGGTGCTTGAAAGAGACATTTCTTGCTTTTAAAAGACTGAAGACACTTTATATCACTTTTTACAGTGATATCTCAACATATACTTATTGCATTTTATTGTTTTGACCTGCATCTTACCAGATAAATATTATGGGCCATATCTATACTTTTTGACGCAAAACTGCGCCGGCAAATTTATACTTTGACGCACGGCGGCGCAAACCACAGGTGGGAGTCATTTATTTTGACGCACACCGCAGCGTCAAGTCGTAAAGCAAAACGACGTTATCGCGGCAGAAATTACTGTGGGTCGATTTACGACCCCACAAACCAGATATGCGCTGTTTGTTTACGCAATAGCGTCAAAAAACCCCGCAAATACTGCCATTTCACCAGAGGAGAGCCAAAATGGATCCCAGATGCCACTACAGACCCCAGGAAGATGACAACAGAGCAGGAACCAGCCAGGAGGACCCACACAAGAACCAGGACACTTATAAGAAGAAAAGAAAGTGTCGCTTCAGTGCAGAGGAGCAGGTAATTCTGGTTAAAGAGGTGACGGAACACCAGCACCAACTGTTTGTCACCTCAAAATTGCCAATTAGTAGGAGAGAGACTATATGGCAACAAATTGTCGACAAGATTAACAGTGTGGCAGAAGTACGCAGAACAGTCATCAAGTGCAAGAAACGCTGGCATGACTGCAAGCGCAGGACAAAGGAAAAGATGGCCAGGAACAGGAAGGCAGCACTGCAGACTGGAGGGGGGAGTTCAGCACACCAGGAGGCCCTGGACCACATGGAGGAGATGGTCGCAGCCGTCATCCCTGAGGAGATCGTCACAGGGATTCAAGGACAGGACAGCGCAGACTACCAGGAGAAAACGCACATGCAGGGTAAGTCGCATGGGGAATTAAAATGCAATAATGTCAACTGTGAGCAGGGGGGGATACCGACCACAAAATGCATGGAAGTCATCATATACATGGAGTGGCATGGGTAAAGGGGCACGGCATGGGGGCATGGCCTGCACAAACAGAAGCTGGGGCACACTATTACACTACACCAACAACAGTCCCATGGGGGCATGCTGTCATGCCAAGGATGGAGCAAAGGGAAAGCCAGGCCAGGAGGGAAGGGCACAACGTCAAACTGACATCCCGGCACACGTCAGCCACCAGACCCCCTACATTAACTAGGGCCCTCTTAACAACCTCTAGCCATACCGACAACTGGAATGTAACTGCGACAACAGTTGCTACTACCACCTCCGGTCTGTTTTCAGCTCAGGTAGCCAATGGCAGTAACCTCCCCATGGATCATACACACCTAAATTAGGGGGTTGAGGATGACAACTTCAACAATCCCCAGAAACAAGACAAAGGCCCCAGTACTGTCAAATGTCAATGCCCATAGTTGTCGCAAACATCAGCCAATGTAAACAACAATAGGAGCTACACAGCACTAAGGACACACCCATGCTGCATATGTCAGGGTCCATCCTGTGCCTGGGTAACAATGCAACATCCCAAATGTCATACTGCTCAGACAACAGCATTGAGGGGGGGACACATGTAACTGGTCACTGAAATACACCTGCACAGTCAGAGGAGGAAATAGGACACTGATACGATTATCAGGGCAATCCAATGTAACACACATTCCCCAACATCAGCAGTACACATTACCAATGCCAACATCCATATTGTGTCATAACATTGCTATGCATAGGATATGCCACATGTCAAATACATTTCAGTGGATGTGAAAGATCAGAGATTGAGGCAGGTCCAGATTGTTAAGTGTGGTGCCAGGGCCATCAGAACACCCACAGCCAGTGAAAGGTCACACCATGAGAATGGATGTAGACGGAGACTTGAGTAGGACAAGAAGGTGACAATTCACTATTTGGCCTAAACCAACACCTAGAGGCGATGATGCTGACAAGTCTAATAACTCAATAACATACATGTGACATGCAGGTGGGCCATAAGCCTGGAAGAATGCCCATCTGAAGGACTGGAGCAATGAACACGAAACAAGATCACAATGTGAATTCATCACAAGGCAGGCATGTCACATCAAAAATGCCACAACACAGACACACTAATTGTACCCTGTTTCATTGCAGAGGAAGATGGATCTCCTGTGGATATGCCTGTCCCAAATTACCCTGATGACATGGATGACGAGCTGATAAACATTCCACAGGAGACTATCCAAAAGGTCCTTGAAACCCTCCAGACCCCACCTTCAGTCACAAGGATGAGCACAGAACAAGCAGCCATCACAGAGGATCCACCCACCACCCCAATTGTAAGACAAAACCTGCCAGCTCCAATACAGCTGAGGACTCAGACGACACTGGCACCAGCTTTGAGAGAACTGTAGTTGGAGTACAGCGGGAGCTGGCCAAGGAGGTGCGGGTGGGGATGCAAACTATGGCAGCCAGCCTAGAGGGGGTGCGTTTGTGCATGATGTCATCTGCAGATCAGGCAGCAGCTATGCAAGCCCTAACATCTATCTTGCAGGAACTGCAAAAAACCCATAAGGAAATCAGCACAGCTGTAATACAGTTGACCCAACACCTACAACAGCAATCTTGTCAACGCGTGCACAAATGCAACATTGAACCCCTCAGGGCCGACCTGGCCTTCCTACCATCGTGACAAGACATGGAACAGATCACATTCACAAGGTAAAGTACCCGGAGCACTAGTCCCTGCCACATGGCCAACTATTACCAAGGTCCTGCGCTTTGTAACTTGCCAGTCTTGCAACAACTGTACTCAAGCACTGTTCTGCAAACCACTGTATATCTTGTCACCCAGTCCAGTGATTATCTCTCTCCTACTCATTGGCAAATTCTGTCCCTCTGCACTGTCTGAAACATCAACCCCAGCATGTCAAAAGCATTTTGGTAAACCCTTGTGTAGGATCACAATGTAAGATGTCTCTGGGTAATGTGACATATGAACTGTGCAGTAGATAACTGAAATGTGCCTACTGTCAAATTACATATCTTGTCAATACAACTGTCCTGATATTTTGTAGTCAGATAAACCAGCACAGTGCCCATGATTGCATCATACTCTGCCCTTCCTGAGGGTAAGATCTGATGAAATGAGAAACCATACACCATCATGCTGTGTTGGATAGAAGAATGCTTCCTCAAGGGATATCTAAGTCATCAAATAGTGGCCGCAAAATGTTGTCACCATGCAATAATAACACATATAACAGTGCACAATAACCTAAGCAAACACTACAAAAACTGCATAAATGAAGGTGTCTGAGTTTACATACAAATAGTTAGTCATGCTGAACTGTGTCACAAATGACGTATGAGAGTCATGAAGACAAGAATACAAGAGTGCCAATGAGAACTCATCTTATAAGGGTGTCCTTGATCATCACACTGTAGTCAGACCTAAAACTGTTCCCCCAATACCAAGTCTGGAAGCACTGTTTGTGATTTTGAAAACACACTTATCAACAGAAACACATTGTAACACATATTAACTGTGATTGGTGGTTGCAACGAAGGGTGGACACTTTGCAAGGTAGCTCTGGGCTAGCTGGCAATCGTACAGCTCAGTTGGGACTTGTTTGTAGCATAGGACACAAATGTAATAGTACAAAATTCATGTACACTGAATCCAAACCTAGGATCAAGTACCATTTAATACATACTGTTAAGGGTTAACCAAATATTTATTAAATGCTAATCACAGATGAGGAAACTGAGGGAAAAATCTTACCTACCCTAATCTACCCTGACTACTCATTACCCACAACTGTCCCTAACTAACCTAAGCTACACTTACTTATCACATGTAACAAAACGTTCGAAACATCTACCCCCACCCCCAGTTATGAGACAGGACACATGGAGGACAACACATACTAACCTAAACACATACTATACTATCCTAAACAAATATATATTTTTATTTTATTTTTATTTTTTATTTTTTTGGTATTTTCTTTTTAAACACACAAGAACCCCAACATAGCCCCCCACCCAACAACCCACACACTTAATAAGTAAAAATAGAAAGAATCAGGACCCCGCACCCACTAACACTAACTAAACTAACAGCCTATACTAACCTAACACTAAGCCCCCTAAGACCACTAACAATAAGAACAAAGAAAGAGGAGGGAGGGGAGGGAATCATTTCCATTTCAAATACAGTCTAGAGGTTGGCCCTGCAGAGGGTCCTCTTGATTGACTTAACACGCCGGTTAATGTGGCGCACATCCCGGCTCAGGTGGCTTAACTTGCGCAGCACACGGTCCATCTTCCGTTCCATGTTGTGGAAGGCTGCAGGGTCAACAGATGGAGCTGTGGCAGTCTGGGTACCGGTGGAGGAGGTCTGTGTGTGTGTAGCCTGTAGCAAGGCTGGGGACTGGAAGTCCAGCAGATGTAGGCACAACAGTCCCAGCTGTGGGTGGAGCCACCTGGCTTGAAGTGGTGGTTGTGCTGGTGGTGGCTGTGGTGGCTGTGGCTGTGGTGGCAAAGTAGGCCCACCCTGTGGGAAGGCTCTCCATGCCCCAGAGGCCCATTCATTGCGATATCGCCGGGCCATCATCCTGAACCCCGACTCCACCAGCAGGATGTGCTGGTATCTCATGGCCCGGCGCTGGAATTCACGGACCTGGTCTGGAGTCATGTTTGCAGCTGTGAAGACAAATACAAATATTCTACATTAGTAACTGCATTGTGTGAAATGGCACAAGAAGTTAATCAGACAATACATCTACAGTACTTGTAACAGCTCATATCACAATACAGATCATTGAATGTCCCTGAGGAAGTACATGGCAGGCCAGACTACAAAGGTCACATCACACATAGCACATCCATAACCTACAAGATTGGTAACAACTGGCTTTGACTTGCCATCTGAGTTCTGCCAGTTATCAGCTAAGAATCATGCTGCATATCCTCCGCCAAGACCTGGGCTACAAATGTCTGTGTACGGAATGCAAAACTAAAGCCACATGGTCAGCAAGTTGTAACTGGACTTGCCAGCATAGTACCAAGTGCCATACCTGAGTGTGTATACTAGGTTCCAACCAAACAGTCACTTATTCACATGTATCTGTAACATACTGGTAGCATCAGTACTAGGTACCCCTTTCACAAACCCATGCCCGTGTTTGAGGGTGGGGGGTGGATAAACAACTATCAATTTCCAACAACATGCACACCGAGGAGTGTATAGAAAACTCCATATGTGTTTGGCTCTACACACACACCACAGGTAAGGTCTATCAACAATTAGGAGTCAGCAAACCATAGACCAATCATAGGGCTACACATGTCAGGAAATGCAGAACATGGTACACAACATAAAGTTCCAGTAAGGCCTGACTTACATCAGACACAGAGTTGCAAGAACACCCATGATCATGATTAGCAATCCCACCAAGGCATTGCACTCAAGTTCCACATACTTGTAGCACTACATGTGGAAGTACATGCTGCTAGGAGGTTCTACCTACAGTTTCATAAGTACGTTGGTAAATAGGGAAGCAGAAGTCTATTGGAAAGCAATTTGCTGTACCAATCTTGAAGAATGTGGGTCTGATAGGCTGACTAAATCGGAGCTGACTTCCAGTGCGACTCTTGTTGATACACGTGTCATCAACATGACTGACCCCAGTACCCACAGTGGGGTTTACAGGAATGGCCTACAATCCCTAGATAATACCATTGGATACGCATTGGCCAACTCAAAACATTTGAGAAACTGAAATCCCACTCATGGAACAAGAGAAATGATTGCCCAACGCATCACACCTAGCTATGCGTTCAACACACGAGTCCATAAACAGCAAACACAACACATAACAGACATATCAACACTTACTGGAGTGGTCGGGGTCCTCAAATGTCGCCACCTCTCCCACAGTGTAGGGTGCCGGTCCACCTGTAAGGCATGGAAGGAAGAAATGTGCTCAAAATCTGTGCACAGAGCAACAATTTCATAAACATATACAATGTGTAGGCTGAATAAGGAAATGGCAGCCATTCAGACATGATGACACTGCATCTGATATATCACAGCCAACTTGTACACAGCAGGGGTCTCCTGTGACAGTTACACACATATCTGCACACATATCATGTAGTTGCAAACATGCCACATAATTGGTGACCAGAAAAAAATATGGAGTGTAATAGTCTCATCATGTGCATCGAAGAGAGACATCCAAAGCCTGGTTACTTGAGGACTGCATTACCAGTCAAACATGCCTTGTGGCCATGACACATTTATTACACATCTACAGAGGGAGGGGCAGGGACTTTTGTAGCCCTCCTGTTGTTACATTTGATTCAATTGATGTGGCCCAGCTGTGGTGATTTGCACCAACCATGGAGATGTGAAGCCATGTGCATACCTTTGGACAGCCATCCATATTAGGAATGTGGCACAACTAACTCCACCAAACATTCTAAGATATTAGCTGAGGGCACCTTACACCTTTTCACGATGTTTTCAAATCCAGATCTAACATGTATCCAAAAAGTTAAAGGACCACAATAATCCCAAACATTCATAGTACTTCCGTGAACGCTTTCCTTCCACACTCACCAGACTCACATGAGACATATGTCTGAGCCACTTTGCTATTATCAATTGACGTGAAGGCAGCACACATTTTCTGCATCATGTAGTGATTCTAAAGTCAGTCTAGCTATTGCGTCAACAAAGTTAGCCAATATGTTGGTACATCTTTACTTCTCTGTCAAAAGTGCCCTATTTAGACATGATTGGCTCCTATTTTGTTTGGTTGTATGACACAAAGGCCGCACCAATTTACTTCATGGAAAAGTAACCTGTAAGTTTGCTGAGCATGTGCTCCCTGACATCTAGCAATTGTGATCCTTACCATAGTGCATCAATTATCCCTGTATGTTTCCCCAGCATTACACACAGTCAGCAAGTTAGCTGGCAGACATAGTACAAATCCTCTTATGTCACTACAGAGCATTTAATCGTGCGCATTTACATGTAGTACTCACCAACAGTGCCACCAATCACGATTCCCAGGTGGTCCAAGAGATCCTGCTCCCTGGTGATGAGGTCAGCCCACCGGTGCTTCATCTGGTGGTCACTCCTCTGGCTGGCATACACACGCTGCAGGTGATGCAGCACCTTTCCCCACCGGATTCTGCGCGCCTCTGTTTGATACCCCTGTATCACCCTGCCCCCTGCCTCGATCATGAGTGGCAAGAAATGGCACACAAGCCATATGAACCCCCCCAACTCCTCTTCACCTATCCTGCTAAGACGTGGCCTACCAGATATAGTGGAAATGTGAAAGGGAATAGGGGTTAAAGAAATAGAAAGGGGAAAAGGGGGAAAGTAGGGGTACAAATACAGATGAAAAGTAAACTTAACCACTAAAAGAGCCCAACTGTCCCCAAACTACCACTACCCACAACAGACTCCCACAAACAACAAAAACACTAGGTAAATGGACAACTGTACACAAAACACAGTAGTACAGTATACACCAACAATATTTATTTCACAAATTGACAATACAGATTGTGCACACAGGACAAAAAAGCACAAAATCTTAGGACACCACTCTCTACACAGCCACACAGTCTAGAAGAATCATAGACTGCAAAGTGAAAGTGAAAGTACACCCACTGTACATGATCTGTAAACAGGATATCCTATTACATCACTTCCTGTATGAAATGTCCGCCCTTTTTCGCGTTATGCGTCATTTTTTGTCCACCAATACTGTATTTGCGTCATTTTTTTTGAAGCACAGGAGTGAAAATTAGCCCGCATCCAAATAATAGTACATGGCCTGTACAAATATCTGGATGCGGTCTAATGTTCACTCCTGTGCGTCAAAAAAAATGACGCAAATACAGTATTGGTGGGCAAAAAATGACGCAGAACGCTAGGAACGTCAACATTTCAGTGCATTAACTGGTTTTGGGCAATTTTTCAGTTTTTTTCTGTTTTTTGTTATGTTACATTTGGGACACATCAGAGATTGCCCATCTGAAGGACTGGAGCAATGAACACGAAACAAGATCTATGGTGTTGATGGTGTATGTTCACATGTGTGACATCATACTGCAGCGGACCATGATCTGCTACTCCCTTCACAGTATTTTTACGGTTGGCTGACGCAATAGATTGTCATAAGTGTGGCCTACATATATGTGTTGCACAAATTGGGCATGTTTGGCATAAGGAGAGGATAGCAATGTGACACACAATGTGATAGCAATGTGACCTAAATGACTTTGGCTCAAAGTGTGTGCTTTGGCAACTAATGTATTTGTTGACCAAGTGTGTGTGTATCACATGAAACATTATTGCACATATGTTTGTATGAATGTGACGTCCATGTGTCCAATCCTTAGATGCAAGTCATTGTGGAAATGAGAGAGGGCATGTGTTAGTCATACATGTAGCAACATCCGTAATGTGGACTTCCAAGATTTAGGGTAACATAGACACCACATGTGACAAAGCATGCACCAGATAGATGGCAGACGCTTGTTCATGTCAATGGTCCACATTTTCAACATCCTATGTCCTAGAGTTTTGGTAACAGCTTCCTAGGCACTAGTTGGTGAATCCCACAGTGAGTCATACACATGCATTGAGGAAGTGGGTACCATGTTGTTTGCACAGACAGACAAGGGTGAATCTCAAATGTATGATGACACCACAGTTGAGGCCATAGAAGTGAGCCCCAACTATCAAGTGACTGGGGGAAATACTTTATTTCGGCTAAGAGCCATAAAAGTAAGCAATAAAACATCATATCATAATTGAGCAGTATGCCAGTTACAAATGGAAATCAGCAACAATTACCACATTATACATTAAGACCCAGAATAAATAATAAAATCACTTTTTGTAAGACCAATGTAAAACAGACATTATTCTAAAATCTTTTGTCTTAAGATGTTAAATATGTAGTACGATGACCACTGTATCTTGGCTGTGGTCAATTCACAACTTACTTTGTAAGATAAATAAATAAGTAAAATCTAAAACCAATATGTTAAAACACACAATTATAACATTTCTCTATTTCTTATTGCCCATGCACTTTGCAGGTATCTTGCGACAGAAAAAACTATTTTGTCATTTGTGTCAGATATGATGAGACGTAAGGCTGTGTTCCATTCCCTTATCCCCATTAACCTACATAACGGGGCAATCCACTTCTTCCTGGGCACCAGATATCTAGGGCAAAAGAACATAAAGTGCGCGAGTGACTCTTTTGTCTTTTGGCAATAATGACAAAATATTGAGTTACAGTCCTCCACGCTCCATCGTGCAGTGAATGTCTTAAGCGGGAGGATCCCTAATCTAAACTTAATAAAAAGTGTTTTGGTATAGGGAGGATTTATGTTATCCATATAGGCCTCAAATTTGGGGCTACATTTGTGATCCAGGAACTGTAGCGTCAAATTACCTTGGTTTTTCGTCCAAATTTGCACCAGGATGTTCTCCCAATAACACCTATTAATACGCTCTTTTGCTTCCTTGGTCAGGTTATATGGAGCACTCCACACCTCCTCCATTTTAAGGAGTTTACACGTGTCTCTAATGTGTCTAAGCCAAGGGATCTTTAATACGCAGTCACCTACAAGAAACTCCTTTAATGCTATGTGTAGGATAGACAGGTGCTCAGAAGTCCAAAGACGCACCCAATACTTAAGTGGCCTTAGCGCAATTTCGTAGTGGATTTCATTTAAGGCTAGGTCTAATCTAAGCGGAGTAAGAGGGGTGCTCGTCGGCAGTCGCAGAAAGTTCCGTAAAAAACGTTTTTCTGCCATAGTCAAACACCTGGAATTAGTATGGCCCCAGAGCTCAGCACCATAGGTTGAGGCTGCAACTGCCGCTGCTTTATAAACAGTAATAGCAGGTGATATCTCCCCTTGCGAGGTATTTACAATATTCCTCCCTATCACTGAAGACCTTTGCCTCAAGGCTGTCAGACTCTTCCCAATCTGCGCTGACCATTTGTGTTCATCGCTTAGCCTGATCCCCAGATAATCAAATTGGCTGACTCTCTCCACTGGTTGGCCTGCTATGGTCATTTTCCCCCTAAACGATTTATGTGGGTTAAAAGCCATGAACTTTGATTTTGTTGGATTTATTTCAAGCCCTCTGTTCAAACAAAATTAATAAAAAGCATCCAATTCATTTTGCAAGCCCATAGGTGTTCTTGAAATTAGTAGAGTATCGTCAGCGAACATTAAAATTGGGACAGGGGTTCCAGCAAGCTTTGGGGCATTGTGGTTGCAATGTAATAATTGGTCTGCCGCACCATTAATATAAAGATTAAACAATATTGGGGCCAGAACGCACCCGTGCCTAACCCCCCTGTTAACAGGTATTGCTTCTGTTAAATCGCCACTTTGAGACCAACGTACTTGAGCGTACGTTCCCTCGTGAAGATACCTAATCAGTCTTAGTAGTTCTCCATCAAGTTGATAGCTCTCCAAGACATTCCACAATAGGTCATGGGGGACCATATCAAAAGCAGCCTTTAGATCAATGAAAGCTACATACAGGTGGCTCTTATTCAGTGACAGATATTTCCAACAAAGAAGACTGAACCTGAATACCTGATCTATTGTACTCATTCCTTTCCTAAATCCTGCCTGGAAGTCGGAAAGAATGTGAAAATCCTCTGTCCATGCCTGCAATCTATTCAATACCTGCTTCCTAATATTTTTTTAGTGACATCGAGTAGGCTAATCGGCCTATAATTAGTAGGTTCTTCTCTTGGCCCTTTCTTGTAAATAGGGACTATGATTGCTCCTTGCCACGTTGGGGGAAGTCCTCCCCCCCTCAGTATCTCATTGCTGAGCGCATTTAAGTACAAGGACCAAATTGTCGGTCGAGACAGGTATAAATCACCTGGGATGCCATCCAGCCCAGGGGCCTTCCCTTTGCGCACTGATTGTAGGGCCAAAGTTGTTTCTTTTAGGGAAAAGAAAGCCAGAGCAAATTTGGATGATATAGCTCTCCCAGCAGGTAGTGTATTAGAAACAAGATCATTAGATTTAAGTAAAGGGATGGTAATACTATTAATTTGAGGTTTCCCATATACTTTGCTAAAATGTGTCACCCAAGTTTCTGGCTGGATTACCGGATAAATCTCCCCATCTTTAGAGCTACCTTTGTCTACCAGTAATTTCCAAAATAATTTGAAATCCTTCTCGTGGAGTGCGTCTACCAGCCGATTCCAATATTTGGCTTCCCACTCTTTTTTTGCATTTTTGAGTGCAACTTTGTACGCAACCCTGCATTCTCTTATCTCTAAATGGTTCTCTGCCTTTAGTGCTTCCAATAACTGTGTTTTGGCCTGGCGGCAGGAGTTAGAAAACCAGCTTACAGTTCTAATTCCAATCGCTGTCCGCCTCCTTGCTACCTGAAAGTGTGGTTTTAGCCGGTTGGTCAAAATGCTATGCAGACTGATCAAATCCACCAATGTGATGTTTGTGTGCTTCAATGGGGAAAGCGTTGTTGCAACTATTCTATATATAGATAGCTGAACGTTTGGATCATCTTCTACCCATTCCCATTTTACACTTTTAAGATCATTCGTCATAGCTAGGACGTTGCCCTTAACCCATGTTGTCAGTGTTTTACAGCTGAATGAGATTGTAGAAAAGACGGTGCTAAGGCTTGATGGTCACTATCATTTCGAGGGAGGACAACCATGTCAATGAGAGATTTCCAGAGAACGTTGTCTACTAAGACGTAGTCAAGATGGCTAGTGTATAGTCCTCTCCTATAAGTGGGCGAGGCCGGACTGTCTGATCTAGTGTTTCCATTTACTATTCTTAGTCCCCTTGTTGTTATTAGGTTGTCTAATATATTTAATGCTCCCCCTTCTCTTTTATCGTGGCTCGGACCTGCCCAGATCTATCCCAAGGCTCTGCAAACTGGATTTCTTTTCACTGATTTACATCTCTGAAATTCAGTTGCATATTAAAATCTCCTGCGATGATTAGGCCCTGCCCTCCCGGTAGACAGTTAAGAAAATCTGCTAGCATACTCATCAATGCAATCTGCATCCTTTGAATGCCAGGTCTAACGTATATGTTTGCAATTACTATGCTAACAGGTCCCCTGGCAGTGCTAAGTTCCGCCTCAATGGCTAATAGGTCTCTTGTGGGAGTTATTAGCTCCTTCACCTTTGGGAACAGATTGTGTTTTATCCAAGTTATCAAACCCCCTGACGCCCTACCAGATGGTGAGGGAAGCGCGGTCTTCTGAAAGGCCCAGTAACCTTCCCTATTAGTCACTGATGACACCCATGTCTCCTGTAGTAAAATGATATGGTGTTGGTCTATAAAACTACACCAGTCAGGGTTATCTGATTTCTGAAGCAGCCCTGCCACATTCCAAGATAAGAAACTGATCGGAGGATTAAGACCATTCCCCGTGTCTAGTGGGATCTCTCTGTTCTCATTTAAACAAGTCATTACTCCATAGTCCAGCTCCTCTAGTGGATCACTACAATATACTTCTAGTTCCGCTCCCCGGATGTACAGTGTCTGGTTACTTGGCTTAAAGGGTTCTAGGTTGGATATGCCATCTTTCCCATCCTCCAACATGTGGGCCTCACGTCAGTCTATGGCTGAGGTTGGGCTCCTCTTTTGATGCTTTCTAGGTGTGTTTGTATGCAGGGCCGTTGGAATGTTATATCTCTCTTGGGGAGACAGATTTGCCTGTGATTGAGGTTTTTTTTGAGCCAGTGACATTTGTGAAAAAGTACCAGGTCTCACTCTTGAATCCAGTGCCAAGAGACCCTTTACTAGGCTCTGGCTACTCAGTTTGAGGCCTATGATGTCTGTTGTGAAACCTACTCTTGTATGTCTGTGAGCGGTGACTATGTCGCCCCTTATGATAGAGCTACACTTCTTCGTCCCCCTTATCCAATGGATTACTTTATTTGTGAGGGAATCTCTCTGCTCCTTTTGGCCATTACTTAGCTTGGGTACATTTATCATGTATATGTCGTAATTACTATATCTAGTCTGGCTTGGGGGGGGGATTTCTCAATGGGCCTATGGTCCTTTTATCTAAAGGGTCATTCCTATACACCTCATAGTTAGGCCCTCTATTACACATTGTGTCATACTTATTAGAAACGCCCACAGTCAGAGGTACACCTTTGCCCCCCTGAAAGTTCTGCTTTACCACTTTGGTCCTTTTGTCCCTACACATTCCTGTCATAGATGTTCCAGCTAGATGGGTTTGCTTAGGGAAGGGGTTAGGGTCAGATTTGAATTCCTTATGTCCCTGATTGCAGCAGATATGTCGTCCAGTTTCTTATACATCATAAGGCTAAAGGATGTGAGATATTATTTTAAGCTCAGGATTTCAGCTCTTATCTGCACTAGCTGTGGCTTGGCGGGTTCATCCCTCTGCCTGGCTGAAGTAGTTGGTGACTCCTCTACCTCCCTGTATCTACTCCTCTCTAATTCAGGTGGCGTCAATAGGGCGAGTGGCGCAAAACGGTTGTTACGGTTTATAAGCGGGGACACACCACCCTGGTAGCTAGGCTCGCTATTAGGTTGTTTGAATTTCCTGACCTGGTAGGTTCTGGATTAGGTCCTTGTAATGCAGGCAGCTGTGGGTCTCTGCTCACAGGGACAAAGAAAGTTTTTATGTCATTGGTAGTAACAGTCACGTCTTTCTTGTGAGATTTTGCAGGCATGGTGGCTAAGAGGCTTTCCACTTCCTCAATGAGCTCGTCAATTTGAGTCAGAGTATAATTTTCTGCGGCATGTCGAGGAACTTTCTTTGCCCCTCCCTGGTCAGTGGAATTACCACTTGCTTTCCTCTTCCCCATCCTTATAAGTTATTTAAGTATCCTCCGTTTAATTGTCACGCAAATAAGAAAGTGAAAGAGAGGTGGAATATAAGCGCTGCAGCAACTGGTGTTTAAGTTTATTTTCCTGAATACTGAAGGTTGAATCCAATCACAAGGTGGTTTATAAAGCAACCAAAACAAACACCAAACAGTACCTCTAGGCAGACACGGGCCTGTGTGTCACCTAATTCTGCAGTCTTTGGGAGGATGTCGGGGGGGGCCCTGCCCTGCCTCTTCCTGGCGATGACTGGCGAAGGACGGGCACGCCCTTGGCCCGGGCGTGTCCCGCGAGCGGGAGCGCGATTGTTGAATTTAAAGGGCTCCTGCCCTGCTCGGTATGCTACTACCGCCGGCTCCAGACAAAAACGCGTGACTGTGGTGGACTAGCATACAAGAAAGCACATGTCCACATATTTCCAGTGATCAATTGCACATAGGTGTCTTGTTCATGTGTGTGGTCCAATGATGATCCTGTATATAGTTTGGGGTGTAATTTGTCACAGTTCGATCCAGGACTCATCACGAGTCAGTGGCAGCTATTCCTGTATCTACTGAGTATCCTTGGTTGATCAATGTGAGTAAAGTGGATGAGGACATGTGAACCTACATGGGGATGGTCCCACCGTGTCACTAAAGACGTGTAATGAGACAGTGAACAGGGCAACCTTGGTGTGCTGAGTGAGATAATGTCTCAGGTGTCAGGTTCCGGCAGGTGTCATTACAACATTTGTACACAGGTTAGCCTCTGCAATTCCCACTGCATTTGGGAACATCATAGCCTCTGTGCTGATTATTTTCGCAGCTATTAACCACACACGGCCCATCAATATGTTGTGAGCACTGTGATTCTGTGTGTGAACTGTCAGGGTCCTGGCATGTGTGGATTTTTCATGGACATTATCAGAGGTTGCTGGTTCTGCTGAAGGCCCCGTACCCATTCCCTGCATACGGCCCTGGTACACTGTCACACTTTGTCATTCATGCATAAATGAGACCCAGACAAGGGATGGGCCATGAATTTTGCTTTTCCCAGAGGATTTTACTCAAATGGTACAGTTAAAAGGCAGATGATGCTATACAATGTATTTGGGTATGCATTGAAGAAGCCCATGCCCAATACCCCCTGATGAATGAGAGGATTGCTAACGCAAGTGTGGTACATATGTAGACACAGGGATACTTTAGTGTGACGCACAGACAGATACCAGTCAGGCTGACAGAATGCAGGGTGATTCAGGATCCAGCAATTTGACAAGTTACATAATCAGTGGTCTGACTCAGACTGTTTGGAGGATGAACTAGACAGTTGACATGTCAAACTGTGTATGTCCTGTGTTTTTGAAGGTGACAAGTGAACCCAAGGGCTGTGTTACACAGCTTAATTAGTATCAATGCTTAAAGGTGTATTTGACAAAATGGCAACGCCTATGCTGTTCCAGGCATCAGCAGGGGCAGTGCTTGTTGAAATGGGTGGTGTGCATGGAGGTGATCACAGGTGTGGGCTGCATCTGTTTCTCACCAGTCCTGTAGGTGAGATTTGCAGTCTAAGGGCCAACATACTTTTTCACATGGGAAGCAATCTACAGGTGCTAACAGGGCTTTGAAACTAGAAGACAGTGTATAAATTAACCTGACGTCCATGCAGTCAGATGTTCTATGACAATGGCATACCATAGGAAAGGGTGTAGCACACTGGATTGCTATTGTTAGTCTGTGTGTGTAGAGGAGGTAATGTCAGGGTACACATCTTAGTATTCCAGCGACCTCTTCAGACAGGTGGGTTGTGACCAGGTGCATGGGTGTGTCAGGAGTTAGGAAATTGGCTGACATGTACATGGAATGTCATTTGTGCGATGCTGCTCATATGAGTGGCACTTGTGCTGTCTATGTTCTGCTTCTATGGAACTCTAGTCACAGATAGTCCTTGCAAATATTGGATGCAGTTGGACTTACTGCTGTCAAGGGCCTGGTCAGACATTCCTGTTACTGATGCAAAAGCACATCGACTGCCTCATGTATGAGGCATGATTTCCCCTTATTGAGTGATGGTGTCTTAGTTGTGTGCCATATGCTGCATTGGACCTTGATTTCAACATGTATGTGTAAAATAGGTGTGGTCTTCTGCTATTGGCCTTCAAATGAGAAATGTACATGATAGATATCATTTACAGTGTGTGTGTGTATGTGACCATTGTATGTTAGGCATCACATTAGCTCTGGGATTTTGAGTGTCCTAATCAGTATCTCAGCAATGCTCCATGAGGCAACACTCTTATTCTGATAAGTAGAGATGAAGGTGTGCAAAAATGATTAGCCAGACCATGATATGGTGATTATTATAGGTGTTTATTTAAATTAGTTAACTAAAGTGGTGAAGGTGATTATGTTTAAAATAAATTTTTGACGATATGTTGCCGCCTGCGTATACCAGCGGCTGTGTTCTGTAATTCCCCCTCGTGTTGCAGGCAAGCATCCTCCTCTTCCTCCTCTTTAGGCATGTGTGGCTCTGGTTCAAGGAGGGGAATGTTCCTTTTGATGCAAATGTTGTGCAGAATAGCACATGTTAGGATGATCTTACAGACCATCCCTGGGGAATATAGGAGGCTACCACCAGTGATGTCGAGGCACCGGAACCTTGACTTGAGGGTGCCGAAGGTCCTCTCGACTATGCTGCGTGTCCTCCTATGTGCGTCGTTGTAGGCACGCCCTGCAGCAGTACTCGGGTTGCCAATAGGTGTCACTATCCATGGCTGGATGCCATACCCCTGATCAGCTGCAAGAGAAAATGAATGGGATCATGTTGATGTAGCTGGCTTTATTGAAATGTCCTTGCATGGCAGTAGTTGTCTTGTGTTGTCTGTGACTCTTTTGTGTTATAAGGTAGCATCCTAGGCTTGTAGGAAGTACCATCTGCATTGTGTTGTCTCCTTGGCTGAACAAGTGTTTGCCTGCTGACCGTTTGTCAGCAGTATGTTTTGGGATTTGCAGTACAGTGTGCCCTCCCTAGCATTGTGACTTGTGATACAGGTGTCCCTGTGTCTTCACTGGGGGTGAGATGTTAGTTCCATACACAGGTTAAAATTGACAGTGTTGTTAACACGTTCAAATCAATGTACCGTGGACATCCCATACCTTTAGACTTATGCAATGGATTCATGTAAACGTCATTGGGACACTTACATTTTGCAAGGTGACATTTAGGCAACCCACTCCACACGTTGTGATCTTTGACGTCTTAACATTAGGCTGTACAGTAATTTCAGATGTGTGACAGGTTCACTGCAGACCTAAGAAACATGGCTAGCGATGTCACGACCTCAGTGTGTTCCTGTTCACATGTTGCTGCTGTGGTGTATGTGTTGTGTGTCCTAGAGGGTTGCTGTGCAGTGTGTATAGGTTTTTGTACTTACCAACAAGTAGTCCATTGCCATACCGTCCATCTGGAAGTGTTCATTGATGGTGCAGTGACGGAAGATGAAGGAGTCATGTACACTCCCAGGATATTTAGCCACGATGTTGGTGATCAATCCCTGGTGATCGACAATGGCCTGTACGTTGATAGAATGTGTGTGCTTCCTTTTGCGGTAGAGGTGTTCAGTTGCAGCAGGTGGCACAAGGTGTACATGTGTGCAGTCGATTGCACCAAGAACATGTGGGAAGCCACTGATGAGGTAGAACCCCTGTTTTGTTTCCTGCTGCTTCTGCAGTGTGTTACGGAAGCAGATGTGGTGGGGTGTAAGTCCAATGATGGCATCCAGTACTTTGGGCAAAAAGGCGGAGAACGATGGTTGTGATATTCCGGCAACCAGGGCACCAGTTGTTTGAAAAGAGCCACTTGCCAGCATGTGAAGTACGGCAAGCAGCTTGGTTTCTGTTGGGATGGTGTGGGGTGTCAGCAAAGTGGGTGCCAACTGCGGTTCAATGTTGAGCAGCAGCTGCTGAACGGCCTGCCAGTTCAACCTGTACCTCTGGATGATGTCGTGTTCCCTGAGGCCATGAAGGGTTGTTCTGGGGCGGAATATCCTCTCCTGCCTTCTGCGCTGCCTTTGGGGTCCCTGCTGGTGTTGTTGTAGCTGCTGTTGTTGCTGCTGGGCTCTGCGTCTGCGTGCACGCTGGATTAGAATCACCTCCATGTCTCCCTGTTGCTGCTGTGCTTCTGTGCTGTTGCTTCTGTGTGTTCTGATTAAATACAGGTGTGTTTGCCCCATTTTAACGCCTGCCCTGACCCAGGCGTTAATTTTTGACACAAATCGGGCTGTGCATAATTTTCCGGCTCCGCCTCCCGGCTGTGCGTCATTTTTGCCCAAAAGCATAAATACGACGCACGGCCGTTTAAGTCATTTTTTGGACGGGAACGCCTACCTTGCACATGAATAATGCAAGGCGGGTTGCCGCATCCAAAAAATGACGCACACGGCAGAATTTTGTCATCCGCGGGCTCGGGCGTCAAAGTTTAAATACAGGGCAACGTTTGCGCTGAATGTGTGTCAAAATTTTTATGCCCCTATATATTTTTCTAAACACTGTGTGGTGTATTTTTGTGGTGCTATATTGTGTTATTGCGTGATTTATTGCACAAATACTTTACACATTGCCTTCTAAGTTAAGCCTGACTGCTCAGTGCCAAGCTACCAGAGGGTAGGCACAGGATAATTTGGATTGTGCGTGACTTACCCTGATTAGAGTGAGGGTCCTTGATTGGACATAGGGTAACCTGACTGCCAACCAAAGACCCCATTTCCAACATGGCCCATCAGGCATACCTGGTCAGCCAACAACTGTCAGCCTCACCCAGCCCACATCGACTCCTCCCAACCCTGTTGCATCTACATGACAGGAAACCATTCGCCCGAAACCTGTTTCTCGAGGACTGTCTCATCCATTGTGTGCCACACAGCACAGGTACCTGAGTCTCCTCTTGTCAACCCTGACAATGATGGTCATACCACCATTGGAAGTGGACACACTGTGCCAGGGGCATAGGCACATGTGGGTAGGTTGCGTGGGAGGGATGTTGTAGGCTTGCCACTCACCTATGTCAGTCCACAGAGACATGCACACTGGTCTGCAAAGTTGGAACACACTGACAGCTATGTACAAGGTAGTTTACATCAAGCAGAAACCATTGTGAGGGCAGAGGCTATGGTTCTATATTTTCATGTGTCAGACATATATGGACACACAAATGACACTATTTGACCCCACTCAGAAACAAAAAGTTCATCTTGATTGGAAAAACACATTTCCACCCCAGTGTCCTGCCAGTCTGGCCATGTTAGTTACACTCCACAGATTCATGGCAATTAGTAACAGGTTTCAGCCATGTTCACTTCTCATGTCGACCTGCAACTCCCATCTGCTTCTGACACTGTCTATCACGTGCCAAGGATGAAGTGTGAATTTGCATGTGCAGTAAAAATCATGACACTGCAGACCACTTTGTTCTCTACACAACACCAAATTGCAATCTGCATGCACAACTCATTCATTGGCAATGGAGCTACCTAAAACCCCATGGATGATGGTAAAAGAGGAGGTGACATGCTACCCATCAACTCTAGGTCACAATATGAAATTGCAGCATTAAGCAGAAATCACATACCATGAGTCAGTTGAAGTATTGATTGATGAGATCTGCCTTGAAGTCTCCAGCTTCATTTTCATCTGGCTCGTTATCATTTGGCAAATCTGCATTTCCACCCACAGGTTCTGCTGGTTCTCCTTCATCTGGTATGAATGGTATCTGACATTTCAGGGCAAGGTTGAGGAGCATGTAGCAGGCAATAATTATTTGGCATGCTTTGGTGGGTGGGTGAGTAAGGACTTTTGTGCTGCAGCGGAAGAAACTGTCTATAACATATTTTGCTGTCAATGCCAATACCTAAAAATGTGGGATGTCTGGTGGGACTACAGTTATTAGTTGGTGCTCAGTGAATGGGGGGATTGAATGTGCTGACAATGATTGATACTTGTTTATTTACATGCACTACTTCATGCCTTAGAAGTTTTTTCTTGTTATTTCAAATGAAATAAAACAACTGTAAAAAAAATGGCAAATTAGTATGCTGGAGTAGTTTGCAAAATCAGCTCTTATACCCATGATGCAACCAAGGGGTCTGGATGCAGTCCAGCAGAAGAATTTCAACATGTGTTAATTAAGTATTTGTGTGTCATGCATGTTGAGGGGCATCAGGTGGCAAAACTACAGGCACCTCAGGGGGAAGGGAAGGGGGAGCACCTCAGCCGGATGAGTGCACGACGCCAGATCCACGAGGGGCCTCCATGCCCACTGTTCAATCCTGGGGAGTGCAAAGCCACAGTCTCACAAGTCTATACAGTGGGTGGGCTTCCCACTGCTCAATCCTGGGGAGTGCCAAGCCACAGTCTCACAATTCTATACAGTGGGTGGGCTGCCCACTGCTCAATCCTGGGGAGTGCAAAGCCACAGTCTCTCAAGTCGATGACAGTCTCCACTGGTTCTGGAGGGGGCCTGGTGCCCAGAGTGCCTCATCCTGTGCAGGACAGAGGTAGTGGATGCCTTCTTCCACTGGTTCTGGAGGGGGCCTGCTGCCCAGAGTGCTTCATCCTGTGCAGGACAGAGGTAGTGAATGCATGTCTCCACTGCTTCTGGAGGGGGCCTGGTGCCCAGAGTGCTTTGTGCAGGCCTGCCCGACACAGATGCGGCCCAGCCCCTGCCGCTCATGGGCCAGCGGTGCTTGAGACGGCGGTGCCCGGGTCAGCGGTGCATGAGACGGCGGTGCCCGGTTCAGCGGTGCTTGAGATGAAGGGCCCAGTTCAGCGGTGCTTGAGATGAAGGGCCCAGTTCAGCGGTGCTTGAGTTGGAGTGCCCAGTTCAGCGGTGCATGAGACGGCGGTGCCGGTTCAGCGGTGCTTGAGATGGAGAGCCCAGTTCAGCGGTGCTTGAGACGGCGGTGCCCGGTTCAGCGGTGCTTGAGATGGAGAGCCCAGTTCAGCGGTGCTTGAGACGGCGGTGCCCGGTTCAGCGGTGCTTGAGATGAAGGGCCCAGTTCAGCGGTGCTTGAGATGAAGGGCCCAGTTCAGCGGTGCTTGAGATGGAGATCCCAGTTCAGCGGTGCTTGAGATGGAAAGTGGGCAGGTCAGCGGCCCCGGCCATGGCGGGGTGCTCATTTCCCACCTGACTTGTGGCTGGCGGTGTCCTCCTGGGCAGCTGGGCCGGGCCTGTTGGTGGGGTGCTGCCCACATGGGATGGGGCTGGTGGGCCACTCCTGGGCAGCTGGGCTGATGACGGTGGTGTCGGCCGTGCTGCCCTTCCCAGCCTTCCCAGTTCACCTGTGGCCCTTCCCCACCTTGCCCGGTGTGGCAGCTGTCTCCACACTCCCTGGCGGAGGCCTGGTCGGGGTTTTGGTGCCTGATGTCATCTGCCTCTCCCGCCGGCCACTGCCTATCTTCGGGTGTTTCTCCGGGGGTGGGCTGGCCGTGCCTTGGCTCCGGACCAAACTGGCTGCCCTGGTGGGTGGGGCACTCCACTGTCCCTGGCAGACCTTGATGGCAGGGCCCGGTTTTGTGGGGGCTGAGGTGCTTAATCGAGTCATATGACATGGACGGGGTGGGGGAGTTGGTGGGAAGAGGTTGAGTTTCGACAGGAAGAACTTTTTGGGAGCAGTGGGATGGGTAGGTGTAGTGGTTATGGGAGTGGAGGAAGAGGTAGTGGTTGTAGGAGGTGTATGTTTTGTGGTTTTGGGTGCTGGTGCTTGGGCTGGAAGCTGTCGTGAGGTGGATGGCTGTTGGGTGGATGGCTGCCTGCGTTTGTGTATGTTGGGAGGGGGCATCACAGACACACTGGGAGAGGACACAGGGGACGTGTAAATGGCAGTGGGGGTGGTGACTGCACGTGTGCGGGGTGTTCTGGTGTCTGTGCTGCTGAGGGACGTAGTGGCTGAAGATGGTGTGCATGCAGGTGTGAATGTAGAGGTGACAGGGAGGGAGGAGGGAGACGTGGAGGAGGGGGACACAGTGGAGGCAGTGGCTGTTGCTATGTCTGCATGGGTATGATGCTTGTGTGACTGCCTGTGGGATGTGTGGTGCTTATGTCTGGCTGAGCCCCCCTTTGGTGTTGAGGTGTGTGCAGGCTGGTCTGATGGTGTCCCTGGGATAGGCAGAGGTACAGGTGATAGGGAATGGGTGGAGGAAGTTGGAGGGGGGAGGCTAGACACAGGGACAATGGCTGCCATCAGTGATGAGGCCAGAGTCTGGAACGATCGCTGAAGGGCGGCCTGACCAGAATGAATGCCCTCCAGGTATGCATTGCTCTGGTGCACTTCCCTTTCTACACCCTGGATGGCATTCAAAATGGTAGACTGCCCAACAGTGAGCGTCCTCAGGAGGTCAATGACCTCCTCACTGAGGGCAGCAGGGGTGACTGGGCCAGAGCCTGAGGTGCCTGGGCGAAGGAGATGCCCACCTTCCTGGGTGTGCGGGCACGGAACAAACGCTGAGGGGCTGCTGGGAGGGCGGTACTGGTGCGGGGGTGGCGGCTGTACCTGTTGTTGGGGTGGCCACAGATGTTGCTGCCACCACAAGGGAGCTCCCTTCAGAGGACGAGTCGGTGTCACTGTTGTCGGCCCGAGTCCCCGCTGTGGAGCTCCCCTCGCCCTCCGTCCCACTGGTGAACTCAGACTCCTTGGTGTGGCCCTCCATGGCCATGTGGGATGCAGCTCCCTCGTGCTCTGGTGCCACTTCTCCTCCGCCTGATGATGCTAATGCACACATGAACAGGAAGACCACAAAAAAAGGGGGGGGAAACAAAATAAAGACATGTTGAGAGCATGCATTGGCGACTCCGTTGGCGGACAGGACAGACATAGAAGCCCCCTGCACTACGCCGCGCACTTGGGGTCGACTACTCAATCCCTGGGACATGGCCTACAAGCCTATGGACGACATCCGCACACATAGATGACACAGGGCCATGATCTCCTGTACTTGGCACCCTACAGAGGTGGGGGGCGGGGGCACAGGGCCATGCCTTACGGAGGGGCCTAGCCTACAGAATTCACTCTGGCCTAGGGAGACCCACAGTCCTCCTCCCCCACCCAGACACCTCCACTGCGTGCAAAGTCAGCAGAATGAGAGTGTACTCACCCCCTTGTGTCTGCTGTGATGCCCTCACGCGCCCATCCAATTCGGGGTAGGCCACCGCCAGGATCCGGGACATCAGGGTGGTCAAAGTCCGACTGGCACCCCTCCCACGTTGGGAGGCCATCCCCAGCTGAGCCTCCGCCGTCTTCCTGCTCCAGCGGTGGATGTCCTCCCATCTCTTCCGGCAGTGGGTGCCCCGTCTGCGGTGGACCCCCAGGGTCCAGACGTCCTTGGCGATGGCACGCCAAATATCTACCTTCTGGTGGGCGCTGACCTATATGAAAAGTACGGAGGGAGAAGAGAAGTCATTACCTTCTGCACCGTCGATGTGAGTGGCCCCCATCCCTACCCTTGCCATGTGGCACATGCAATCACCGTCGTTTCATGCACGCCTCAATCTCCCCCCTCCCCTCCCAACTTTCATCCACCCCACTCCACACAGGCATAGCCCATACAGCATGCTCCCAGTGTATTTACCTGTTTGTCTGGAGGACCGTAGAGTTGCGCGTACTGGGGGAGGACCCCATCCACTAGTTTCTCCAATTCCTCAGTGGTGAAGGCAGGGGCCCTTTCTCCAGTCGCTTGAGCCATTGTCTCTTCTAGACCGAGGTCACAGCAGCACTTGCAGTGTAGGTCCTCTCCTGTCCAAGATCAGGTATCGAGTGATTAAGCAGATAGAAAATGGCGGTCACGTCCGCGGCGGTGCGTACCGCGACCGCCGGCGCACATAGTCATTGGCTCCTGGGACCCATAGGGTTCTATGTTAACCAATGCAGCATTGCGCCGCGGTCTTCGACCGCCTACCGCCACGGTGTACGACGCCAGCGCAGTTACCTCACATCCCATTGTCACACTTCACAGGTCAGGCAGCCGCCATTTCAGGGGCCCACATGCCTTAATATTTTAACTGCGTCACACATACCTAGGCCTTGCCTCAACACTCATACAAGCCATTCTATGGATTAAGAATCGTGTTCTGTGTAAGCTGTAGTTACGTACCTCTGGGATGTTTGACTCTGCGCTCGCTGTTGTCCTTCATAGGCCCCGTCCGCTGATACATGTGAGGAGATGGCGACATCCTCCGGTGTACAGACCTCTGGTGGACCTGTTGACAATGGAAGAGAGACATGTCATACTGACCTACAGGCTTGACCGTGCCACAATCCTGGAACTGTGTGCCCAGCTGGAGCCAGACCTGATGTCACCTATCCGCCAACCCACAGGAATACCCCCTCAAGTGCAGGTGCTGTCAGTGCTCCATTTCCTAGCAAGTGGGTCCTTTCAAACAACAGTGGCCATATCTTCAGGGATGCCCCAGGCTATGTTTTCCAAGGTGTTGTCCAGAGTGTTGTCTGCCCTGCTGAAACACATGCAGAGCTACATCGTTTTCCCTGAGGTGGGGGATTTGCCTACAGTGAAGGGTGATTTCTATGCCACCGGAGGAGTTATCATTCGATGAATGTCCAGATGGTGTGTTTGGCAGACCAGTACATCTCCCATGTTAATGCCAAGTTCCCTGGCTCAGTGCATGACGCGTACATCATGCGGAATAGCAGCATCCTGTCTGTCGTTTTCACCCAGTGTATGGTAACTGAGTTGTCACTTTCCTTTGCAATTTCAGAAATGTGGCCCCCAGTGTGTGACATCTGCTTTGTTTACCCATGGACTACAGCTGTGTGACATTGGTATGTTGGCATCACAATGTAAATAAGCATTTTGGCACGGTAATGTCTGATAAATTTGTTCAAAATCACAGCCAGACTCCTGAGTTTTTTGTGCAATATCTGTGTTTATTTGAGTGCTCTATATTGTGGGGTGGTTGCAAATTGGTGAGGAGGGATGGTGGAGGAATGTCCATGGCAGAGTCCAGACTATTGGGATCACAGGTGCATTGTCCAGATGCCTGTGGAAAGTGGAGCTGGGGCAGTTTAAGGATGGACAGGGTGACAATGTGGGACAGTGGGATGACAATCAGGGTGGTATCCTTTGCTGGCGGGGGTCTTGGCATCTTACTCTGTCTTCTTCCTGGATCTCAGGGACCGCTTGCGGGGTGGTTCTCCTTCTGCAGGGGGTGGGGTGCTGGTGGCCTGTTGGTCCTGTGGCGGGGCCTCTTGTCCACTGGCGCCAGCGGAGGTGGTAGGCAGTTCTTGGTCCATGCTAGTGTCAGGGGCCCTTTGTGGTGCCACGGTGGGCTGCAATGAGGTGGCTATCACATTCAGCACCCCTACGATGGTGCCCAGGGCGGAACTGATGGTTCTTAGTTCCTCCCTGAACCCCAAATACTGTTCCTCCTGCAGGCGCTGGGTCTCCTGACACCTGGCCAGTACCATCGCCATCGTCTCCTGGGAGCGGTAGTATGCTACCATGATGGTGGTGAGGGCCTTGTGGAGAGTGGGTTCCCTGGGCCTGTCCCCCCCTGTCGCACAGCAGCCCTCCCAGTTGCCCTGTTTCCCTGGGCCTCTGTCCCCTGGACCGTGTGCCCACTGCCCCCAGGTCCCTGTTGTTGTTGGGGTGGTGGGTTAACCTGGGTGCCCTGTAGTGGTGGACACACCGCTGCTTGACGTGTCCTGGGGACAGAGGTATGGGCCCGCTGGGTGGGTGCTGTGCTGGTGTTCCGAGAGGGGGGAAGGTCTGCTGTGGCCTTTGGCTGTCTGAGGGGAACCGACTGTCCCGAGGTCCCCGATGGGCCGGGCTGGTCATCTTGATCTAGGTCGACAGAGCTGCTGTCATCGCTGTGGGCCTCTTCTGGGGGTGGGGTGGACATTTGTGGACCCTCCTGCGCGGTGACGTTGCGTTGGGGTCCTGCAGGGGTATAAAGGCATGATTATTGCATCTGTGTGTGCCATGGTGTGCAATGGGTGGCTGCCCGTGTCCCCCAGTGCTTGCATTCCTGTTTGGGGGCTTTTGTGACGGGGCTTTGGGGGGGGATGGGTATGTGCAGTGGGCATGCTTTGGTGATGGGTGTCCATGCTTTGTGGTCGCATGCAGGGCTTGGTGTTGGGATGGGTGGGTTGTGATGGTGAGACATTTGCAAGGAGTAGGAGTGATGGGGGTGAGGGTGAGGGTGGGGGTATGTATTGGCATGCAGGTGGGGTGGGGGGATGAAGTAGTGAAGATGTGACTTACCAGAGTCCATTCCTCCAGATACTCCGCCGAGGCCCTCAGGATGCAGGATCGCCAAAACCTGCTCCTCCCATGTTGTAAATTCTGGGTGAGGAGGTGGGGGTCTGCCGCCAGTCCTCTGCACTGCAATGCGGTGTCTGGATACCACGGAACGCACCTTCCCCCGTAGGTCGTTCCACCTCTTCCTGATGTCATCCTGATTTCATGGGTGCTGTCCCACAGCGTTGACCCTGTCCACTATTCTGCTCCATAGCTCCATCTTCCTGGCAATGGATGTCTGCTGGACCTGTGATCCGAATAGCTGTGGCTCTACCCGGATGATTTCCTCCACCATGACCCTGAGTTCCTCCTCCGAAAACCTGGGGTGTCTTTGCGGAGCCATGGGGTGGTGTGGGTGATGTGTGGGGTGGTGTGTGTTGTGATGTGTGGGGTGATATTTAGTGGTGTGTTGTGTGCGGTGCGTGGAAGTAATGTGGGTGATGGTAATGTGTGCCTGTGGTTGCTAGTTTGTAGATGGTGGTGTCTCTCTCTGTGCCTCGTTCCTAATTTTTGGTTGTAGGGGTTTGTGTGTGATGTGGGTGTGTGTTTTATATTTAAATGGGTGTGTGGGAGTGGTGTGTGTATGTGTATCAGGTGTGTGTATTTCGATTTGTCCAATGTGGCTGTGTTTTGTAGGTTTGTGTGTATTCTGAGCGCGGCGGTGTGTACCGCCAATGGAATACCGCGTTTGAAAGACCGCTGCGTGGATTCGTGGGTCATGATAGTGTGGGCGTATTTCTGTTGGCGTGACGGTGTCGGTTTTGTTTTCGCCAGTTTATCGCTGACCTTTGGTGTGGCGGACTTCTGTGGGTGTCGCTATTTTGGCGGTTTCCGTGTTGTGGGTCAGAATGACCGTGGCGGTTTACCGTGGCCGCGGCGGTATGGTGGCGGTCTTCTGACAGCGGTAAGAGGCTTTTACCGCCGATGTTGGAATGACCACCTTTATTTTTAATAATAAAGTTCCCTTAAGTGTCAGATACGTTGAGTTTGGTATCACATTAATTGTTATAATAAATCCCACAACTTACAATTGTTGGATTTAATATAACTGGTTCAGGTAAAGAATTTTACAACTCTACCTGAAAGTTGCCAACTTCAGCTCTGTAGTGCCCTTCTCTGATTGGCCAGCCTATGACAGCCTGGCCAGACTGCCTTGATAACGTGTGACGTGGCCTGGGCTGGACACAAAGGATGTGCCTCGGGGAGGAGATCCACCTCAGCAGATGGGGAAGAAGGAAGGGCGTCCAAAATGGTCTTTAAAGGCAGGGAAGGGCATTTGGAGCAGCCCAGGTCCTCCCTCACATCTTGCAAACCCAGACAATTAGGTGCCCTTTTGATTAGATTAGGAGAGGACAAGAGAAGGGTGTGTTTAGGATTTTTAGCCACACCAATGGGTGGGCTCAGCCAGATCTAACCTCCCAAAATCACTTTCAGCTTTGTTAGATTTTTTAGGAATGTTGCTCCCTGAGATTGATTTTTGCCACACTTCCCAGGAAGTGGTCATCAAAGGGGAAGGAGCCTGTCTGTGACAGGATACCCAGGACCCCCCTGCTTTCCACCCACACCTCAGATCCCTACAAGGAAGAACATCAGAAGAAGAAGGACTGTCCTGCTGGACCCCTAACCTGCACCTGGGCACAGTACTCTGAAGGACTGCACAAGCTGCACACTTGGGCTTCACCACAAGAAAGACTTTGCCTGGCTTCAACTGGTTCAAGGAGGGGCTTCCTGTTTGCTACAGGTGTAAAATGGCTAACCAGAGTCCCCTGCATCAAATCCTGAAGAAACTGACCGGCTGGCCACTGTCCAATGGCCATTTTGGAGTTTGAGCCAGGTACATACTGGGAGTTGGAGTCCAGACCCTCAAGAAGCAATTCAGAGCTTCTGGAACCTTGGAGTGAGCTTTGGACTCCCAAATGGACCTTCAAAGCCCTTCTGGAAGAAGATCCAGAAGTTTGGAGAAGATTGGTGAACTTTTTGGAAAAAGCTCCACAGATGGTCCAACCCAGCACGGTGAGTCTAGATCGGCTTGCCTTAACTGTGACCTGGCCTGACTTGCAGGTTCGTCCTGCAGAAGAAAATCTCCAAAAAAGTGACAATGTCCAAATGTAGAAAGTTGACCGGGACCTCCCGAGCAGTGTATCCAAAGAGGGCTCCAGCGAGGTCAGATCAGGGTTCAGGTTTGGCTCGGTCGAAGGGTTTTCATCTCGAAAAATCGTCAAAGTCCGAACGTAGAAATCTTTACAAAGGTCTCCTGTGATGTGTATCTGAGGAAGGGCTCCTGGGAGGTCGGATCAGACTGGCGACTTTGTCCCGCAGAATAAACTCTTCAAGAAAATGACTAAGGCCCTCATTCTGACCTTGGCGGTCTTTTCGCGAGACCGCCGAGTTACCGCCGCGGTGAAGACCGCCGACCGCGGCGGTATGCCGCTGTGCGCATTCCGACCGCTGGGAGCGTTCCGCCGGGAAACCGCCAGCAGCCACACTGGCGGTCGGCGGAAAAGTGGAGACTGGTCAACCTCCACCGCCACGCCAGCAGAACACCGCCCACAGAATTACGACCCACATATCTGTGTGGCGGTCTTCTGTTGGCGGTGTTCTGTTGGCGGTCACCTCCCCATGGCTCCTGTCGCCTCCCGGAGGACCAACGCACAAGGTAAGTTGACCGTCCGTGAGGGGAGGGGGGGTGTTGTGTGATGAGGGCGTGCATGGGGGTGTGCGTGTGAGTGTGTAGAGGGGGTGTGTGAGTGCGTGTATGCGGGCGGGGGGTGCTGCTGTGTCTATGGGTAATGTGTGCTGTTCGGCAGGTGCGCATGTCTGCATGTATGTGTGCGGGTATGTGTACCCGTTGTGTATGTGTGTGTAGGGGGTGTGTATATGTGCATGTTGGGGGTGTGTGCATGTCGGGGTGCATGTATGTGCATGTCGGGGTGGGGGTGGGGAGGGGGTTCGTACCACCTCTGGGGGGTGGCAGGGGGGTGGAGGGTGTGGGGGGAGGACTCGGGTGGGTAGTGGGGGGTGGGGGAGACCCCTATCAGTGCCAGGGAAGGAATTCCCTGGCCCCGATAGTGCTTACCGCCATGGTTCGCATGGCGGTTCCCGACCGCCAGAAACCGCGGCGGTAGGCAGGGTCATGATACCGTTGGCGGTCTTGGGACGACCGCCGGGCCGGAGTGCGCAAACTCCAGCCCGGCGGTCATGACCGCCGTGGCGGTCGGAGTGGGGAAGTGGCGGTCGATCGCGGCGGTGACCGCCGCGGTCAGAATGCCATTTTTCTGACCGCCGGTCTGTTCGCGGTCCGACCGCCGCCTCTCCGCCGACCGCCAAGGTCAGAATGAGGGCCTAAGTCTGAAGGTAAACTTTTGACCGAGGCCCCCCGCTTGCTGTTGCCAAGCAGGGCTCTATTGTGGCAGCCTCAAACTTTGACTGTGCCCCAGTCGAGGTGTGACCAGATGATCAGATTAGCGCTATTCATTTCTTTGCAATAAAAAACACTAACGGCCAGATTTAAGGAAAAGTTACACAGTGCGATGCTGCGCCAAAATTGGCAGAGCCTCGCTGCGTCACTTTAGAAGCGCAGCGACGCACCGTATTTAAGGGAATACGGTGCACCCCTGCGTTTCCCCCTGGGCTAGTGCTAAATTTAGCTGCCAGTGCCAACGCAGGCATCTTGCACCATCGTGCAAGGATGTCTGAGTTGAGGGGTGTGATTGTTTATGTGCAGGAAGGTGTCCCTTCCTGCACATAAACAATCACTAATGGAGATTTGGCACTTCTGTGTGTGCTGCACAATTCAGCACACACAGAATTGCCAAAGAATAATTTTCAAATGATTGTTTATGTGCAGGAAGGGTCAACTTCCTCCACATAAACAATCATTTATGGCATTTTGCTCTTTTTCTGCATGCTGCATAATGCAGCCAGCATAGAAAAAGCAACAAACGAGGAGGAATAAAAGTATTCCTCCTCGTTGTACCCTGCTAATGCCGCCACCCCTGGGGGTGGCATTAGATTTTGGCGCTGCCTCAGGTTTGCAAGATTTAAAGTCGGAGGCAGCATAAAAATGCAATGGGTGTTGCTGTGGCATGCACAACAACACCCATTGCACACCCCTTCCACGCACAGTGCTGCATGGAAGGGGGCGTAGATACACGGTGGTGTTAAGTCACAAAAAGTGGCTTAACACCACTTTGTAAATATGGCGCAGTGCTTAGCGTCACAGGAGCGTCACAAAAAGTGACCTTCCTGTGGCAGGAGGGGCCTATAAATACAGCCCTAATTCTTTGAAAATTCACATCTCTTGGTCCCCTTAACCGATTTTATTCGTTTTGGTGTCATTTTAATGATAAAAATAGAATAAATTTTAATAAACTGGTGTTGGATTTTAATTGTGTTTTGTGTTTTACTTATCTACTGTTTTGTAATTTTTAAATGCTTTACACACTTGTCTCCTAAGTTAAGCCTTGTCGCTGGTCGCCACGCTACCAAGGGTTGAGCTGGATTTAATTTATTAAGACCTAACTGGACCTAATTGGAGGTAAGTGGCCTATTGCTAAATGTAGGTACCTACATGCCCTTACCAATAATTTACTTTCCACAGACACCATGGTTGTGCCATATTTACAATGTAGTGCACCATGGCGGTCATTACCACAACAGCATCAACATTTTTTAAACTGTTGTGGCACTTTGCTGCACTAGCATAAAAAATGTTGACCCTAGAACAACAGAGCACAGGGAGGCCCATTGATTTCAATGGGTGCATAATTTTAACACCTGCCTTGAGCAGGAGTTTAAAATTATGGAAAAAATGGGGCTGTGAAATCTAGTAAATTTCACTGCACCATTTTTTCAGGTTTCCCTGTGTCGGAATGCCCCACTTGTATACATTATGCCTGGAGCGAGCATAATGTGGCCCAAGGGGTTGTAAAGTGCTGCCTCCTTCTCAATGAAGTTCCTCTTCCTCAAGTGTGATGGTATGTCCTTCTTCTCAGTGAAGTTCCTCTTGCTCTTGAGTGCGCTGGCTTGTACTTTTCTGATTAAACAGGACTTTGACTTGACGTTATTGCACAATATGAGGTGGAGAGGGTATGGACCTTGTAGTTGGATGGATTTATGAGTTTTTTACTCTGGTTGCCGTTTAGTATATGAATCTGTTAGGTGTGGCAGGTAACCTATAACCTCCCATTCTGAATGATATGCAGCATTTATGTATACTATGCATAATTCTAGACATGATTCTGCCAGATGCAGTCTATATAGAAACACAGAAAATATAACCATAATGTTACTTGTTGTACAATTTCATTCAAATCGTCATGTGAATGTCTATCTTTCCCCACCTTAAAATTTTTGTAAGGGGTCAGGGAGACAACGGCTTACTATTGCGTAACCACCCACTTTATCTTTGTAAATTGCAACCATTCGAAAAACATATGCCCAATAGTAAACACACTACACTGTGTACATCACCTTCCACTTAATTATCCTTGTGAATAATGCACTTATGATTTCTTCTGTTTAAGTTGTTTGTGCTGGAATTATATTGTTGCATGTTCTCCTGTTGTAGCATCCGGCACAAGAGCCATTATGTGCTGGGAACCTCAATAGTACTGATTGATTTCTGGTGATTCTGTGTTCTATAGTGGGCTTAGAAATGAACTTTCCTCCAATCTTAATGATGCATTTATTTGTAGTGGTTGGAAAACCTGTCCTTGTGGTCTCCTTTTAACTATCTCTACCTTGCATTGATTTTAGTTTTTTTTCTTCAAATAAAAGTCCAGCAACTGACTTGTATCTTAAGTCCACTTTCAGTACAATTTAATAATGCGTTAAATTATACTAACAGAGAATATTCTTCATAAATATAGTCAAGAATCCCCTGAAAACTATTTGGCTTGCTAAAATATTATTTGTTTATTTTTGCATGTGTTTATTTATGACCAGCCTCCTGGACACTCACACCACCGCTCCTCCAGTTGACGCTTGTAGTGATCTATGTGGTCCTATTTTTTCTTGTTGTGACCCACAACCTTTTACAAAATGTAGAAGCTACGATGGATGCTAAAGGTTCCATAGGTTTTTTTCCAGTCATACTCGTCATCAAGATTCCACTTCAGTCTTTATTTTTAGCATCAAAGGGTCTAAGAAGAACAAGGTTTAGAGTTTGGTGTAGAAGGACAGCCATCAGAAAAAGCCAGATATTTTGTCTGCTATACTTTGTGTGTCATTGACCTTAATGTACTCCTAATCCCATTGGCATAACATTTGCCAATTTTCTGGAACCGCCAGGAAACTGGAGAACAGAAAAGACACGGTCCCATCACCAGCACCAGCACCGCAAGTACAACAAAAATCCCCCTATCATATTATGATCCACAAATCATGACAGTGGTTCTTCCATGGCGGAAAGCCATTGGCGGTGTGAACCGCGGCTGTCTCAACTCACATCACACTGAACACAACACAACATTGGATAGTTTGAATACCCCACACCTGACACACATCCACACTCCCGACACACCTAGACACTGCACTATAAAACACATCCCTACACAACCCACAATCCTTTGCAAACAGAATGCCACACACATCCACAGAAAACCAACATTTTTGAGGGATACAAAAAGCAAGAATAAGAAGCCATTTACATTTTACTACGCACACATCACACATCTGCACAACACACAATACACATTTTACTACCACAAACAATCCACAACTACCATCCTCTACTCACATCGCAGCACCATCATCTCACCATTAACCTTTTTTCCACAGCCTTTTCATTTAAACACTACCACACCATCTTCACCACCACTACCACGTCCCCACAAAAACACCCATGTTTCATGGATGATGAGTTGTGGGTCATGGTAAACAAAATTGGCAGGGTAGAGCTCCACCTATTCGGAGCACAGGACCAGAAAATATCAATGGCCAGAAAAATGGAGTTGTGGAAAAGAATAGTCACAGGGTCAATTCTGTAGGCAGCTATCAGGCACAAGGGAGGACATCAGGAAGAGGTGGAACAACCTCAGAGGGAAGGTACGTTCCATGGCATCAAGGCACCAGCTGGTGGTACAAAAGACTGGAAGTGGACCCCATTTCCTCCCCCTAATTTCACATCTTAGGAGGAGAAGGTCTTGGACATATTGATTCCTGAGGGCCTGACAGGAACTCTTGGGGGAGTGTAGTCGGGTTAGTTCTAACAAAATATATGTCACCCAGTTGTCTTGTCCTGCATGCTCCCTCACCACCTTAACCCACCCCAATAAACATATCATCCACTACACCTCTGTCCAAATGTTTCAATACCCCTCTCTGGCATGCTACATGTCCACTAAACTCACCTGGTTCCACAGCCTTTGCAAATGGAACATGAAGTACAGGCAACTCATAGCACTACTACTTCCAGAATGCAATATCCCTCCATTGTGAAAACCTGAACAGTGCACCAAATGTAAGATCTCATGAATGTGAAACTAACTACCAATCTAACTCATCTTGTATGTGCAAGTGTGAAAGTTAATGCCAGTGACAGCATTACAATGGCCCACTATCATCACATGCAAAACACAGCTATAGATGAGTGCCCAATCCAAATGCCCTTTGAATAAAGATTCCTAAGATTGGAATATACTCACCTGGGGTGGAAATCTGTATGTGAAAGTGGATGCACATGCAGAACATCCAGTTACAGGTCAATGTCTATTGCTTATTCCCATACTGTGTCCCTACTCTGGCCCTATTGTGAATTGTACACCTCTTTTCTGTGCCATGGTCATGACAGACATTTCACTAGGCAACAAAGATGAACACCTATGTCAATAATCAGACACTATAAGATGGTATCAGCAGTCAATCACTACCAACATTGTTTAATAGCTTCAAGCATGGTGTACGGTATTGAAATTACAGTGTCATATTGTACAAAGTAAGACTGTGCAGCAGCTGTCATTGCTCTTTCTGGGGATCATGTTGAGACACTGTCTGCATCTCACATAACATCAAACATACACTAAATGTAACAGCAACTCTGTGTTCCACTTCTCCCACAGGTAACCTTGCAAATCTCACCATGGACAGGATACCAGAGACTGTCACTACCCCTCTGGATGAAGGGCCAAGTGAGGACAACACCCCTGGATGTGTGGACACTGAAGACAAAGCTGGAATGTTGGAAATGGCCTTTCTACAGGGTCACCCCCAAACTTTTGCCTTCCTCATTCTCTTTTTCAGACCTCATTTTAACTGGCTTTAGGACTCTGTGCACTTTACCACTGCTAATCAGTACTAAAGTGCATATGCTACCTCCTTAAACCATGACGACATTGGCTCATACCCAATTGGCTTATTTAATTAACTTGTAAGTCCCTAGTCAATTGCACTACATGTGCCCAGGGCCTGTAAATTAAATGCTACTAGTGGGCTGCAGCACAGGTTGTTCCACCAACATAAGTAGCCTCCTAACCATGTCTCAAGCCTGCCTCTGCAGTGCCTGGATGTGCAGTTTCACTGCCACGTTGACTTGGCATTTAAAAGTACTTGCCAAGCCTTAAACCCCCCCTTTTTCTACATATAAGTCACCCCTAGTGTAGGCCCTAGGTAACACATAGGGCACGGTACAATGTAGGTAAAAGGCAGGACATGAACATGTGTGTTCTATATGTCCTGGTAGTGTAGAACTCCTAAATTCGTTCTTACACTACTGTGAGGCCTGCTCCTTTCATAGGATAGCATTGCGGCTACCCTCATATACTGTTTGAGTGGTAGGTCCTGATCTGAAAGGAGTAGCCAGGTCATATTTAGTATGGCCTGAATGGTGATACAAAATCCTGCATGATGGTGAAGTTGGATTTTATAATACTATTTTAGAAATGCTACTTTTAGAAAGAGAGCATTTCTCTACACTTAAATCCTTCTTTGCCTTCCAATCCATGTCTGGCTAGGTTTAGTTGACAGCTCCCTTGTGCATTCACTCAGACACACCCCAAACACAGGATACTCAGCCTCACTTCCATACATCTGCATTTTGAATGGGTCTTCCTGGCTGGGAGGGTGGAGAGCTTGACACTTACATGTCAAAGGACAGTAGCCTGCCCTCACACAAAGGACTGCCCCAGCCCCTATTGGGACCCTGGCAGACAGGATGGAACTGAAAGGGGACCTTGTGCACTTCTAAGCCACTCTTTGAAGTCTCCCCTACTTCAAAGGCACATTTGGGTATTTAAACAGGGCCTCTGCCCCTACCAACTCCGACACTTCGGAGGTAGACACTCTACCTTAAAGACAACTCCTGGAGAAGAGAACCTGAACCAGAATCTGCAACCTGCCAAAAAGAACTGCCTGGCTGGCCAAAGGACTCATCTGACTGCTTTCTGTGAAGGGCTGCTGCCTTGCTGCTCTCTGGCTGTGGTGAGAAGTACTCTCCAAGGGTTTGGATAGAGCTTGTCTCCTGTTCCCTGAAGTCTCAGGACTAAAAAGTCTTCATCTCTACAAGAAGGACTCCTTGTGCAGAGGAAATCAAGGCAGAGCCTGCCAGAAATGAAGCACAGTCTTCATCACGGTGAAAAATTAACCGCACGCCGAACCGGAAAGACGCAGCCCGACTTTGCAACAAGAAGATAAACGCAGAGCCAGATTAGCAACCAGAAATTAGATGCACAGCCCACTGGATTGATGCACATCTGAGCTGGAACGACGCAGCCTAACTTCCAGAGAGGAATCAACACAGCGCCTGCCGTGCAGTAGAAATTTCCACGCAATGCCCATCGGATCAACGCATCCCCCGTGACTTCATCCTGTCAGCACTGGAAATCCACCCATCGTCCCCGGGGCCTCCGAAAACCCTGCAACCCAAAGAGGATCTACCACCAAGAGCCAGAAATCGATGCACAGCCGTCACTAGGTGAAAACTAAACGGCGCATCGCCATGTGTGGCCCGAGAAATCAACACCCACCTCCTTGTTTTCCACACATCTCCTCCTCTGTGGTTCTTTGCAGAGATTTTGAACGCAAACCAGGTACTTGGTGCTTGAAATAGACATTTCTTGCTTTTAAAACACTAAAGACACTTTATAACACTTTTTACAGTGATATCTCAACTTATACTTATTGCAATTTTATTGTTTTGACCTGCATCTTACCAGATAAATATTATATATTTTTCTAAACACTGTGTGGTGTATTTTTGTGGTGCTATATTGTGTTATTGCATGATTTATTCCACAAATACTTTACACATTGCCTTCTAAGTTAAGCCTGACTGCTCAGTGCCAAGCTACCAGAGGGTGGGCACAGGATAATTTGGATTGTGTGTGACTTACCCTGACTAGAGTAAGGGTCCTTGATTGGACGGGGGTAACCTAACTGCCAACCAAAGACCCCATTTCCAACATGGCTCATCAGGGATATCTGGTCAGCCAACAACTGTCAGCCTCACCCAGCCCACATCGACTCCTCCCAACCCTGTTACATCTACATGACAGGAAACCATTCGCCCCGAACCTGTGTCTCAAGGACTGTCTCGTCCATTGTGTGCCACACAATACAGGTACCTGAGTCTCCTCTTGTCAACCCTTACAATGATGGTCATACCACCACTGGAAGTGGGCACACTGTGCCAGGGGAATAGGCCCCTATGGGTAGGTTGCGTGGGAGGGATGTTGTAGGCTTGCCACTCACCTATGTCAGTCCACAGAGACATGCACACTGGTCTGCAAAGTTGGAACACACTGACAGCTATGTACAAGGTAGTTTACATCAAGCAGAAACCATTGTGAGGGCAGAGGCTATGGTTCTATATTTTCATGTGTCAGGCATATATGGACACACACATGAAACTATTTGACCCCACTCAGAAACCAAAAGTTCATCTTGATTGGAAAAACACATTTCCACCCCAGTGTCCTGACAGTCTGGCCATGTTAGTTACACTCCACAGATTCATGGCAATTAGTAACAGGTTTCGGCCATGTTCACTTCTCATGTCGACCTGCAATTCCCATATGCTTCTGACACTGTCTATCACGTGCCAAGGATGAAGTGTAAATTTGCATGTGCAGTAACAAATTCATGACACTGCAGACCACTTTGTTCTCTACACAACACCAAATTACAATCTGCATGCACAACTCATTCATTGGCCTTGGAGCTACCTAAAACCCCATGGATGATGGTAAAAGAGGAGGTGACATGCTACCCATCAACTCTAGGTCACAATATGAAATCGCAGCATTAAGAAGAAATCACATACCCTCAGTCAGTTGAAGTATTGATTGATGATCTCTGCCCTGAAGTCTCCAGCTTCATTTTCATCTGGCTCATTATCATTTGGCAAATCTGCATTTCCACCCACAGGTTCTGCTGGTTCCCCCTCATCTGGTATGAATGGTATCTGACATTTCAGGGCAAGGTTGAGGAGCATGTAGCAGGATATAATTATTTGACATGCCTTGGTGGGTGAGTAGAGGAGGGCTCCTCCTGGTATATCGAGGCAGTTAAATCTTGCCTTTAGGAGCCCAAAATTCTGCTTCACGAAACGCCTTGTCCTTCTGAGGGTCTCATTGTAGTGTACTTCCCCTGGCATGGTTCGGCACCTCACTGGTGTCAACAACCAAGCACGGTTTGGATAACCACTGTCCCCTGTAAGGACATAGGTGAAATAATACTTACATACATTGAGGACGTACACAATTGTGATAGCAGGAGATAAACTTTGCAAAAACACATGCCAAATCTAACTTACCAACCAGCCAGGCCCTCTCTGTGTACAGTCATGTCATCAGCAGTGGGACATTGCTGTTCCGCATGATGAAGGAATCATGGACTGATCCTGGATACCTTGCACTGACTTGTGAAATGTACTTGTCTGCCAAACACACCACCTGAATGTTGATGGATTGGTAGTTTTTCCTGTCCCTTTAAATCTGTTCATTGGCACTGAGAGGAACAAGGCTACATGGGTACCATCTATGGCTCCAACCACATGTGGAATTTTTCACATAGCATAGAACTCTGCCTTCACAAAGGCAAAATCTGCATGTTGGGTAAACCTGATGTAGCTTTCCAGGTGTTTCAACAATGCACACAATACATCCTTCAAAACCAGACAGAGCATCGGCTGAGACATCCCTGCAGTTAGGGTCACTGTATTCTGGAAGGACCCAGTGGCCAGGAAGTGTAGCACTGACATGACTTGAATGATTGGAGGTTGCTATAGGGATTGCAAATGGCAGTCATCAAATCTGGCTCCAACTGATCCCCAAGATCCATGATTGTATGACTATTCAGGCGATATGTCTGTGTAATGTGTCTCTCCTCCATGATGTGCAGGTCTATTAGTGGGCAGAACACTGGAGGTTGTCTTCATCTTCTCATGCCAGGGTAACTATGTGGAAGCATGAACATATTGTATGCAACATGAATAATGCACACATAATGAATATTTCCATATACAAGTCACACATATCTGCAGTTGAGGTCAGTGACAACATCTGACTTCAATAGTACATCACATTGCTATGCATACTATGACACTCCCCTTGGTGCACATTCCCTGAATAATCAAATGTACTATACATGTATATTTAACTGTGACTGAGATTGTTTGATAGTCCAATCGAGTTTAGACATGAAGCACATTTTGTAGCACCCATTCTACATTAACAAACCACATAGAATGTTGGTAGTAGGTGTATATTTCTATGACCACAAATCCCTCTGTTACACAGCTTTAACTACTCACATGCACAAATAGTCTATGAAATCTGAAGGCAGTACTAACCATAATTTGGCACAATATAGGAAATCATACATGACACAGATTCCACAACTTTTCCATACATGAAATGTGCTCAAAATGGCAGCCGCCTGACCTACTGTACTGTAAATGTAGAAGTGGCTGAACTCCACAGGCGGATGCCGTCATCACAGTAGAAGGTCGCAACTGCGGTGGAAACTGCCATTAGAACACATAGCTGCCTGTGGCGGACTTGGCCAAATGGAAATGTCTGCCGGCGGTAACGGTCCTGTACGTGGCAGATGTCACTGCCATCTTGTGCAGTATTGCTCACTTGCCTCCTGAAACTGCTGCCAGCAAGAACTCCACTGCCTGAGCTGCTGTGTACTGCCTCTGGGAGCTATCATTCCACATCCTGCAGGTAATAGGGCCCCAGCCTTCACCACAGAATAACTGGACAAGCTCTTGGAGGAGGTCCTACCCCTGGACAGCTATACAGTATGGTGCACCAGAGAAGCAGGTGAGTCCAATGGTAGACCAATGTGTGATAGGTGTGGGTGTATGACGGTGTACCTGAAATGTTGAGTAGTGAAGGTTTTGCTTCCTGCAGATGCTAAATTGTTTGTGAGTGTGAACTGAGGATGGGAATGTTTGTCTACTTGCTGTGACTGAAGTGTTCTGTACACTTGTTTTGGCATGGTGCATGTGGAGATAACTTTTTCCTTTGGTCTGTGTCATCCATGCAGGTTAAACGGTCATCAAAAAAAGGGAATGTGGTGTGCCATTGCCAAGCAAGTGTGGATCCTGGGGGTCAACAGCCGGCAGAGCACCTACTGTAGGAAACGGTGAGATATGCTGAGATGCTGGGCCTGGAAGACCCCCAGAAGTCCAGCTGGGGATGTCCTCCCAATAAGGAAGGGGTGCCCGTCGGACCTTGACCCCCCCAATGGCCCACATTTTGGCAGTGGCCTACCTTGAGGTGGATATGCATTTGAGGGCAGCACAGAAGAAATAAGGGGTCAAGTGCTTCTGTCTGCGAAGTGTATGATATTCAAGTATCTCAGCTGTGGCAATGTGGTAAGTGCTACAGGTAAAGGGCCTCCTAGGCAGACATAGCACTACAATTGCCCACATTGATACACATATGTGGACATTGCATTGTGTATAGTGAAATATTACACACCTATGTTAACCAAACTGTGTAACATCATGTGGTGATGCACATGTGACTGTGCCATATGTGTACCTATATACTGCTATACATATGTGTAACCTGCTGTGTCATCCTTCCCACCTACTGATCCACAGTCCATATACCCAATTGGTAATTTGTCCAGCTCTTTGATCTCTGACCATTCCTATCCACTGGATCTAGCTCTATGTGCAACATAGGGTATGACAAATGAGTAACAGGGCAAAATATTCCTGTGTTTTGAAATAGATGGAAATGTCATGTGAGTGTGTCATCCCAATCAGGTATTTAACATGGCATACTCACTATACTCACTCTGAGATGTAAGGAGGTGTCCCCACTGTTATGTCTAAACTATATATTGACAAATGTGATGTTTCATCAGGGTGGGCACCCTAGATGATGGAAAGCATGATGGCAATGATACATTAACAGTACAGGACATATAATTGACGTGTGTTCAGACAATTTTTACCATCTATACGGTATTGAGAAGTTAAGTGGCTAGCCTGCTGATCCCTTAGGCCCTGTGTTTTGTGCATGCTACATAGTGCAGGATAGTCTTATATGGGTGCTACATGCACTATTTATTGCCTACAACATGTGTCAATGTGTACTTCCTGCCTCTTATATGTTGAGGGCTTTACTTTGCCATACTCACCTTTGCTAATCTGAGTATGTTGTGACACACTTTTAATGGATCAGCTAATTTCCACCTAACTTCATAATATAGCATGTGTGCTAGTTGACATTCACATGTTGGTGGAAAGAGAAATGTTGTCAGTCAATTTGCTGGATTCTAGGTATGTGTATTAAATATGGTTACATTAGAAGTGGTTTATGTCAGTGTTACTTTTGTCATAAGAGGCTGGATTACACATGTCTGGACAGGTAGTACTGATGTAGTTTTTATTACGTTGCCATGTAGGGGTTTCTACTCAGCATGAATAGTAGAATAGTATGTGTCCTTCATTCACATGATTGGTGTCAATTTTATTGAATGTGTTGGCATGTTCCTGTGGTTGTCTGTGGGTGTATCCTGTGTCCTAAGCAGGCCCTTTCCTGGACATAACGTTGTTGTCAATGTGTAAATGAATAAGATAATTGGGTCCAGAAATTCTAGCTTAAAGTTTTTTAAAGACTTTTGATAGGTGTTTTACTAACATGGTATGTCATTTTCTGAGCCTCAATATTTGGGTATGCCATATGTGGTGATTTCATCTTAGGCAGTTGACATTGTGAATGTTATGGACAGAGTCACATGTTAGTTATGTGAGTGCAAAGCAACATGCTGTGTTGTAGTTGAAGTCAGATGTGTTTATTTTCACAAAACATGACTACTGCTGATGGAATGAGTTAGTGTGGATTAGGTGTAGGCATGCTGTTGTGATGTCAGTTAACAGCATTTGCTAAGGATGATTTGTTGATACACAGTGATGATCTCTATAGGGAAAGACATTTGATGTTGCCAAATTCTCTTGTGCATGAAATGTTTGTGTTACGGCTGAATTGATGGCATGGTGATATAGTGATCAGATGGTTGGCTTATGTTGTTGGTGAGACTGTTGTCACATAGGATTGTTGGAAGTATTTAGTTATGACATGATATATGCTCTAAATGGTTCCTACCTGGGGCTTTCTTATACATAGATGTAATGTTACTGTTGTGAATGGTGCAATGTATGTGTATGATCCTTTATCTCTCTGTTTCTCTGCATAAGCTTCGGCAGGTGAAGGAAATGCAGCACATCTGAGTGGGGGAGTTGCTGGTCACTGGACCCAGAGTGTTGATACCACCGACACCGAGGGACCTAGTGGCCCAGAGGGTGAGGGGAGTGCCACGGAGGAGACAGGATCCAGTTCATCATTTTTGGAACACTCCTCCAGTGAACACTCTCTGGTGGTGGCAGACCCATATGGGATCATCTGGCACCACCCCAGCACCATTTTTGTTCACCACCCTCCTTTCTATCACCCCTCCCTGTAGCTCGCTGTCCAGTTGGCCGTGCCCGCCCACCCAAAGGGTGGTCATCAATTTTGCCGCAGGCACCACTGTCCCAGCCCCTGTCAGCCCTGCTGCCCTCAATGAGGAGGATATTGACCTCCTGAGGTCCATCTCTGGGGGTCAGTTGATCATTGTGAATGCCATACAGGGACTTGCAACTCAGATCCAACAGAGTAATGCCTTCCTGGGGTGCATTAACTGTGCACTGGCTGGCCTACAGAGATTTTTTCAGGCTTTGGCGTCCACAATGCGGCAGCCAGTCATTCTTTGTCTCCCGTCCCCCTCCACCTTCCTCTTCCCGAACCAAAACCCCTCTTCCCTGACCCAGCCAAAGCTCAGACAAACATAAGTACCACAAAATGCACCACTGGCATGCACACAAGTAACATACGCCTGAACACACAGCAACAATCATAAACTGTCCTGACACCCCCCTACCGCCAGCATCACTGACAGCATAGCTGACACACCTGCAAACACCACACCAGCATTCACAGATCCAGCCAGTACACATATCCTACCCACAGACACCACCACAAGAGACCATCAGCCATTCACCCCAGTCACCACACCTGCAGACACCACAACCACAGACATGCCTACGTGCAGCACATCCACCATACCTGCAGTCACCACCCCAACAGACATTCACCCACCCACCACAACATCCCCCTGCACCTCCACCTCTCTCCTCCCATCACACATAAATACCCTCATTCACCCACACAACAGACACTCCACCAACCACAAATATATCTTCCACAAACATGCACTTAATACATGTACACCAAGATCTCAGACAACCACTCCCTCTCCCTCCACACTCAAACCCTATTGCTATGACAAGCTTTCCTTTCAGAATTTGCCCTTTTTCCTTCTCCTCTCTCAGCCGTTATATCCCTAAATGGTTTGTGTCCCTCCCCAAGTCCACTCTTTCCACCTCCAAGACCTTCCCTCCCCCCTGAAAGTATCCATGCCCCTCCCCCTGCCAAGAAGTCAACCCCTCCACCAAAAAGCGAACCCTCCCCTAAACCTAAGAACAAGCCCCCCAAAAAACTCCCAAGCCAGATCCCAAAAGCCCACCTCCATGACCTAAACCCAAACTCCCTGTTAACCCCTCACCAGATAACCCCTGAGGTGCCTGCCTGCTCCATAGATGTCCCTACATGTGGAGGTTACATGGCAGTCAGGAATCAAGCTAGGAACACACATCTGTGCACTGTGTGCATACAGCCTATTTACAAAATGGACTGGCCTATGGCCTTTGTTTTTTGCAACAATTTTGATATTAATGATTATTTGAACCAACGAGGAGATGGTTTCCTGGTTACATCCTTGTCCTGCATTTCTTTCCCTAGTATGGAGTTGTTCATGGCTGACATTAATTGTGAGACTGTATGTTTATATGTGTGTTCTGCTTGGCTACATGTGCTGTTTAAACAGTATGTGAGATTGTGCGCAGTGCTTTTGTCTGAAACTGGCGTAGTGTGTGTTGTGTGTTTAAGAGTTTTTGTTGTGTTGCCACTGTGTGTTGTTTTTTTTTAGATGTGTTTGTTGGTGTGTTGTGTGGCTTTGTGTGCTTTGACTGTGTACATGTTATGTGCATGAAATGTTTGATACGGTGTTCTTTGTAAGTCGATCGGCAAGTAGTATGATTTTGTATTATATGTATTGTTTGCCTGTTGGTGTTACACTGTGATGTACGTGTGATGTGTACCTGGGTAGTGTGCCCTGTGGGTCCCTGCCAAGAGACTAGAGATGGTGCGATTGTGTTGCTCTTGTGACATGTTGTGTTGTGTGGTACTGTGTGAGTGTGGGTCTATGCAGTGTTTCCGTGTGTACGTGTGAGTGTCACCCTCTCACACCCTTTTGAATTTATGTTGTGGGAGTTTACAAAGTATGACAATATAAAACAGTAACAGGTAAGAGTATGTACTTACGGTTGCTGTTGTTGTCGTTGTCGCAGATTCCAAAGTCTTTGGGTGAGCATGAACAGTTGGAAAACATCTAGTTCAGGTTCCATGGCAGCTCCAGACGAGTAATGCTTCCTGAAGGTGAGTGTCTCCTTTTATGAAGTTGTTTTTTGCCTGGGTTTCCATGGTGGTGCGACCGCGGTGGAAACCTTGGCGGTGTGCAACCTCGTAATCTGTCCGGCAGAATCATGGTCTCCAAAGTGCTCTGTGCAAATAAATGAAAATGGTGACACGTTTTAGCCCAAAGCCTTCGACTGGCCATAGAGTTCTGTGATCTAGCGTGCTTATACTACATGAAAACCACTTCCACCTCACACACGTTGCACAAACACTAGAGCTTTAACCCTCATGTTCTATATTCCCCGGTAACGTTCCGATTTCCACATTGGGAGTACTCTTTGGACTATATTGTTTTACTTCAACATTCCCTCAACAATGTTATTTAATAATAAATTCAAATCATATTACATCAGCCGCATTCTGGTTCTTATTTGCTTATTCTCAACATTCATGGTAAAGTACCCAATCAAATCTCGTCTAAGAAATATATGGACCTGGGTTACATCTAGGATGTTACAGTACCTCTTATCTTCTAAATACATTTCTCATTTTCGGTAAAGTACTTCATCAAGGTGCATATGCTCTTATAAAAAATATCATGGCCCAAAGGACCCTTATCAACAATATGTCTGATCAAATGATTAAAGTGCAAGTGAAGATTTGCGTTCCTTACCTCTAGGCTGTTACAGTACTGCTAATGTTATAAATACATTTCTCATATTAGGTATGATTATACATATTATATTAGGTATATATTTACCTAAAAAATTATAGTTAGTTAGGATCACATTTTAAACGTAGGAAACCATGGAAATTCAACTGTTATAATTAGAGTTATCTCAAGGAACTAGAACTCGTGCCCTAAGGTAACTCTAACCCCGCCTTCGACATGAACAGTTTTTTCGTCAAAAGTTTTACTGGAAATATTACATAGATATTATCAATTATGCTATCAAAGATGTCATGAGTGCCATAATTAGTGGCGTCATTAGTAGTGCATGGCGAGGGCATGAGTTATAGTTACCTTAGGGCATGATTTTTAGTTTCTTGAGGTAACTCTAACTGGTGAATTTCTATGGTTTTGTACATTTAAAATGTGAGCCTAACAATAATGCCCCTGTAGCCTTTGTTTTCTTCAGTGAGTTTCTATGTTTTTTTTAATGCATTGCAATTTTCAATATTATATGTGTTAGACTTGGCATCATTGGCATGGTCTCCCCTAACTTTTTGCCTCTACTTCTGGGGTTGTTTCTGTGAGCTGGACTCTGTTTTTGCTGTTTTGTTTGCTCTGGACACTTTACCACTGCTGACCAGTGCTAAAGTGTAAGTGTTCCCTGTGTAACTTATATGTGTACATTGGCTTATCCATGACTGGCATATTTGAATTACTAGTAAGTCCCTAGTAAAGTGCACTAGAGGTGCCCAGGGCCTGTAAATCAAATGCTATTAGTGGGTCTGCAGCACTGGTTGTGCCACCCACATTAGTAGCCCTGTAAACATGGCTCAGACCTGCCACTGCAGTGTCTGTGAGTGCAGTTTTAAACTGCCAGTTCAACTTGGCAAGTGTACCCACTTGTCAGGCCTAAACCATCACTTTTTATTCGTGTAAGGCACCCCTAAGGTAGGCCCTAGGTTGCCCCATGGGCAGGGTTCAGTGCATGATGGGACATTTACTTATGCGTTTTACATGTCCCAGCAGTGAAATACTGCTAAATTCACTTTTCCCTACTACAAGGCATATCTCTCTCCTAGGTTAACATGGGGGCGGCCTTTAAATATTATAATTAAAGTGCAGATTCCCTTTGGGAGCGGATATACAAGTGGAGTTTGGAATCTCTGAATTCTCAATTTATAAATACATCTTTTAGTGAAGTTGGTTTTTAGAGTGTGTGTTTGAAAATGCCACTTTTAGAAAGTAGGCCTTTTCTTGCTTAAACCATTCTGTGACTCTGCATGTTTGCGGATTCCCTGTCTGTTGACAGTTGAGCTGGTTGCACCTCTCTTCTACACAGTTACACAAAGGGAGCTGAAGTGTAGCCTGCATATCCTGATGGGCCACATGGGCTGAGGGGAGGGGAGGAGTGGTCATTTACACCTGAACAGGCAGTGCCTGCCCCCACACAATGAAGTCTCTAACCCCCCCGGTGTGTGTCTGGGGCCTGGCCTGAGCAAGGCAGGATCTTGAAAACAACAGAGACTTCTCTTTGAAGTAAGCCTACTTCAAAGGCAGAAAGGGGTATAAGAAGAGCACCCAAAACCCCAGAAAATCAGATTACTTCTGGAACCAAGAGGACCCTATGTTAAGGAGAAGAGCTGGAAAAGCTGGAGGAGGAGTACTGCCCCTTTGCTTGTGACTGTGCTTTGCTGGGTTGGCCTGCAGCAGCTGCTTCTGCCTGAGAGAGGACAAAGTCTGACTTTGTGTGACTTCCCTCTGGACAATCTCCAAGGGCTTTAACTGAGCTTGCCTCCTGTTGTTGAAGTCTCAGGGACATCAAAGACTTCTCTCTGCCTGCACCTGGGCTTTCTGCTGAGAGTCCTGCCTGCCTAGTGGTGCCCTACCCTGTCTGGTGCAAAAGGATAGAAATCCGCGCAAAGACCGCCATGCGGGGAAATGTTCCAGGCACCACCCTCCTTGCAGCTGAAAAATGATGCACTGCTGGGCTCAGGGCTAAAATCGATGCTCCACCTGCATTGCGGCTGGAAGCTCGACACAACGCGGCTGCAGAAACGACACACAACACCCACAGTGGCTGCTGTTAACGACACAAACCCCCACGCAGCGCGATTTCTTGACACCGTGCAACCAGATTTCAACTTAACATCGCTGGGCACCGAAAATCAACGCAAAGCCTTCCCGGACGCAAGGTGGCAGTTTGATTGATACATTGCTCTCTTGCAGGAGAGAAGAAATTACGCACACCAACTCGACCGGAGGAGGAATGACACACGTTCCCACTTGCTAATGAGAAATATACGCAACGCTGGCCTTTTTCGACACACACTCGCACGTGTGGCTTTATTTTGACGCAACCCAGGTAACCTTATGCAATAACACGTTCTCACCATTTTCTAAAGGATTTAAGACTCCTTTACTTTTTAAATTCATTACTTGACTTGTGTATGTCAGATTTTTATTGTTTCAGTTTTGTATTGTTTAGATAAATATTACCTATTTTCCTAAACATGTGTTGTGTCATTTTGTAGTGTTTTCACTGAGTTACTGAGTGTGTGGGTACAAATACTTTACACATTGCTTCTGAAGTTAAGCCTACCTGCTCGTGTCTAGCTACCAACGGGGTGAGCGGGGGTTAACTGAGGGTGATTCTCCTCTACCCTGACTAGAGTAAGGGTCCTTGCTTGGACAGGGGGTAACCAAAGACTCAATTTCTAACAATAGGTTAATCCAACTGTGGTACTGAAAATTCTGGACCCGTGTTATAAACATCGTCGTATCACAACGATTTTGGTATCAGCAGACCGAGAATGATTAGAATAGTATGCACAAGCATTGTATTCATATTCGGGTAACGAAATCACCCCAATATCAGAGTTTCCGTCCTGAACCCTCGGGTTCCATTTAAACGACAGCCATTTTGTGATTGCCCTCACATAGGCCAATGACTAATGCCGAAAACGAGTCTGAAGGACACGTACATCTTTGCTGACTCCTCTGTGACCTGGGCAAGCTGACTCCACTGCCTGAAGCCAAACCTGTTCGGCCAGTTTCTTTCCCAGTGGCCGAACGAGATTAGTATCAAGGCACAACACATCATAAAACCTTTCATCACACACAAACCATGCCTAATCTTACACACACCTGTCCCTGTTTCTTTCTTTATGACTTGCTTTACAAGGAGGAGGTGCCTGTTTATATTGGGGGTCCGTTGATATCTGATGAAAGTACTGAGCCTTGCCGGGTAATTGATTGAGGGCTGGACAAACTGAAATATGGGCTTGTCATCATAACCCTGCTATTTCTTTGTAGTGAAAATATGTGAATGGTCAACTGTAAAATAAGGAATGTTTGCCCAAAGCATAATATTTTGTATAAAAGAGAAGGTTAGCTTTGCAAGAGCAGCAGTCTCCTGAGAATATACACCGTGTTGTACTTCTAGGATACCTGTTACTGGCTGCAGCCAATAAACAAGATCTTTGACTTCACCAAGAAGACTCTGTGTTTCTGTAGTCTGAAACAGGAAGGACTCGAAGTCTTAGGGTGTGTTCCCTGGCACCACTGGGTTCTGAAAAACCCAGTACTTCAGTTGGCGCCAAACGTGGGGCGATTTCAGCGGTACCAGTCCAAGCCAGAGGTTCGTGAGGAGCTTCGTGTGAAAATTCTGGAGGGAGGCCGCCACTTCATCGACCCCTGTATGTCGACGTGGTCCGAAAGTCTTTGCTGCGAGGTTCCCCGCTTCCCGACGGCTACGAAGGACTGCTGCCCTGACTATCGCCCTGTTTTGGACCCTTGATGATTTGGTAGAGCGAAACGATAAACGAGTCTTCTGGTGACGTCATCGATACCTCAGTTAAGTATAAGTGGAGCGTCTCCCAGTCCTCAGTTTGGTTCTTAGTTTGGTATCCCCTTGGGATCTTTGATTTGGAACTTGCAAGTACCAAAGCCGAGGGATTCGTGTATTCACGAGGCTATTGTATTCGATAATCCTTTGAAGTTTGAAGCTAGACTAGAGAGCGAAGATGCCTGGTCTTAGCAGACATGGAAATTTGTTTTGTCTTGGTTATAATAGGGATTCCCGATTGGAGGACTCGTGTCCGGTTCCTCCGATTGGAACTCCAACCTATGAACTATATGTGAAACATGGCATAGGCCCCCTCACATATAATGAAGTATGGATACGATACACCAGGAAAGATGGTGTTTTAAAATGGCCCCAATATGGTAGTTTTGACACAGAGATTCTGGATAATCTGGAGGTTAAACTTTTTAAGAAGAAAGCCCGGCCGGCGATGTTTGACTCTTTCCGCCTATGGCGTAAGGAAGCCAAACAGAAGGAAATTAAATTAGCAAAGAGAAATAAGAGGGAAGAGGGTATCTCGATAATGCAAGCTGCCATGCAGTTTAAAGATGATGAAGAAGAACAGATGAATGAGCAGTTGCACAGGCAACGTAAATTGGTGACCGATAAATGTTATCCAGTTTTTCCGCTTCTTCAGCAAGATGCAGCAAAATAACTTGAGAAAGATCATTTAATGTCACACTTGTTGAGTTCGCCACCCCCTTATGCGCAGAATGCTACAGCACCCCCGCAACCTTTAGCTGTGCAACCTCCGGTTATTGTGCCTCAGGTTCTTCCACAGCCGCCAGCTCCTCTTCAGTTGGCTCCTACTGCTATGGCGCAGCCCCTTCAAGGGCCGCTGACTTCGCTACCTGCTCCATCTGTACCTCCTGCGACTTTATGTACTACATCGACTGCCTCTTCTGGTGTTCTTCCTGATACTGCCTCTGCTTCTGCTTCTATGTCTGCCTTGCCTCCCTTTGTTTTTCCTCCTGTTCTTTCATCAACTTCTCCTTCTGTCCGACAGAGAATGACAGATACTGTTGCCAGCCTTATATTTCCTCTCTTTGGGTCGTCTGGTGTGACCCCAGATTCGGAGCGTAAACAGTCGCGTAGTCAACTGCCTAATTCTCAAGAGAGAGAAATGTTTGACCGTATGGCGCGTAAATGGGTTGTTTACCCTTTAAGATACGATGTAGAGTCTGTTATGGATGTCTTCCGTCAATGGGAAGCACCGAAACAAAGATACGTTTTTGAGAAAATGTGTGCATTCCTTTGTGAGGAATTGGAGGATAATGATTTGGAAACAAATCCGCCTGATTTGTGCCGTGTACGATTTGAGTTTGAAAAAGGCACGATTGTGGGTCCCGATGTTGAGAAAGCAGTTGCGACGTTGTTGTCCTTTAGGAATAAGGATCCTTCTCAGTCATTGTTCGAACATGACTCCTCTGTTAAAAAAAAAGGTGCGACAGTACCCAATGAGAGAAGTCCCTCCGGTATGGAAGGACGGCGTTGCGGCTGATGTTGCTAATCAAATTGATGCTGTCCCAGATAATTTTCAGCGTGTTTGGGTACATGTTCCGTGGAAGCGAGCTGAAGTTTTAGCCCTTAAGCAGACTTTGCCTGATCCCCGTAAAAACCCTGCAGGGTATTATAAGGAATTATCACAGACTGCAGACTCATGCATTATGAATTTAGCCGACACAGACATGTTATTTGGGAATGTTGTTCCACAGCCTTTGTGGGGATTGATTCGCCATACAGATCATGCACAAGAGTTAGGTGACTCATGGGCTAATATTAGTGCTGCAAATGATAGACAAGTTGGTGGTGCCAAGCCTGAGCCTTTGGTAGCAGAACTGCCTGCTAGGATCCTTACTTACATGAAGACTTTAATGCCTGCGATGCGTGTGAATTGGGATAAATTGTATGCGTGTAAGCAGAAGAAAGATGAAACAGTGTCTGATTTCTTCACCAGGTTTGAGGAAACGTTTATCGACCACAGTGGTCAAGATATGAGTACAGAAGGTGGTCAACGGTTGTTCGTCGACAAGTTTGTGCACAATTTGCTTGCCGAGCTGTGTAAGAAATTGAAGGATTCAGAGAGTTCTTGGGTCGTTTCCTCTTCAGCACAAATATTGGCTACTGCACAGTACTACGAAAATAGGGATAAAGATGAGAAGGATAGATCAGACAAGAAAACTAAAGAATTAAAGACGAAGGTTCTTTTACAACAGGAGTATCTGCCACGTGGTGGTCAGAGTAACTATCAGCAACCTCAACAGTTCCAGAGAAACTCGCAACGTGTTCCTGTAGGTCCCAATCAGTGTTCATATTGTAAAGAAGAGGGTCATTTCAAGTATAGTTGTCCTATTTTGTTACAGCGTACGAATGGTGCTTCTGGCGCAAGAGGTCGAGGTGTTCAACAAGCTCCTAGAGGTAGAGGACGTGGAAGTTTTCCCCAGAACACGCATTCCTTTCTGTCTCAAAACTCAATGAATAGTTTTGACCAGCAATGTAACGCGTCTGGTAGGACGGCTCAGTACTATGCTGACGACTACTATGCAGAAGATGAGAACTTGGAAGGTAATAATTGCTAGGACAGCCATAGACGAAGAGAGGGAGTTTTTTTAGTTCCAGTAGATCAGAATGGACCTTATGTTAAGGTGATTACCTCAGGTGTGTCGGAGCCTTTTCTGTTGGATACTGGTGCTACAAAGAGTTCTATTATGCACTCAAAACTCCCTGGCGCACCTTTGTCTGGCGAGATGAATGTTTCAGTAGGTTTTTCTGGCGCCCCGGTTAGGAACCCGATTTCTAGTCCTATGTCCCTTTCTGTTGGACCTTGTGAATTGGAAGCACCCCTTATTCTGACGACAGGTTGTGGTGAAAACTTGTTAGGATTGGATTTGTTGAAAAGATTGTATGCGACATTATATTGTTCTCCTTCGGGAGTACAACTTACACTGGGTAGGAAAATGGTCTCTCCAATGTATTTGTCGAAGGATAAACTTCCGACCGAATTGTCGTTTCTTCCTGATACCATTTGGGCTACTGGTCCTAATGACGTGGGTCTGTTGGAAATACCGCCTTATGTTGTGACATTGAAAGCCAATGTTAAATTACCACGCATTCAACAATACAAGATCTCGAGTGAAGGTGAAAAGGCGTTGCTAGCGATCATTTATGATTTAATTGAAAAAGATGTAATTGAAGAGACAAGAGGCAACGTTTGTAATAGTCCTGTTCTGCCTGTTTTGAAACGTACTGACCCCTCTAAGCCACCTGTTTACAGGCTCGTGATTGATCTTAGAGAGGTAAATAAAATAGTTGTGCCACAGTTTCCGGTTGTTCCTAATATCACTGCCCTATTGACTATGATTCCAGCTTCCGCCACCTGGTTCCCGGTGATGGACTTAAAGAATGCTTTCTTCAGCATCCCGATTGCAGAGGAGAGCAGGGATATTTTTGGCTTCAGTTTAGGAGGCCGAAATTTCTGCTTCAAACGCGCTCCACAAGGCTACTGTGAAAGTCCATCAATATATAGTCAGGCTTTAAAAACACAGCTTGATGCAATTGTTTTACCTGACGGCGCTACCCTTATTCAGTACGTCGATGATTTGCTAGTCGCTACAGATACTGAAGAGATTTGTAAAGAAGCCACCTTGTCGTTGTTGCGTCATTTATCTGATTTTCATCACAAAGTGTCCCTTTCAAAACTGCAATATTGTCGACAAGAAGTGACCTACTTAGGTCATCTCTTATCGAAGGAGGGAAGGAAACTGACCTCAGAAAGAATTCAGGCAATTGCAAAATTGAGTGTGCCAAGGACACAGAGAGAAGTACGTGCTTTCTTGGGCATTACATCATACTGCAGACAATGGATACCGAATTTTTCTTTGCTGGCCAAACCTTTGGTAGCATTGACCTATAAAGATACACCGAACCCCGTTCCGTGGTCTGAAGATTGTCAGAAAAGTTTTTCCGAATTGCGTAATGCATTGTGTTCGGCTCCTGTGTTGGGTACCCCCGACTACAGTAAGCCCTTTACACTGTATGTCCATGAGAAAGAGGGTTGTGCATTGTCAGTGCTGACACAGTCTTTTGGAGACAAGCAGCGCCCATGCGCATATTTTTCGTCAACTTTGGATCCGGTAGCTAAATCATTGCCGAGTTGCTTGAGAGCCACAGCGTCAGCAGCTGTTTCTATTCGACAGTCTGCTGGGTTAGTGATGAATAATATGTTGATTGTGATGGTTCCACATGCAGTGGACACGTTGTTAAACAGGACCAAGACACAGCATTTAACTAGTGCTCGATTGTCAGGTTACGAGTTGACACTGTTAGCGAGTCATGTGCACATAAAGAGGTGCAATACGTTGAATCCAGCCACGTTATTGCCGATTTCAGTAGAGACAGATGATGTTGAACAACATGATTGTTTTCTTAGGACAGAAGAAGAAACAAAAGGGAGAGTAGATCTTAAAGATACTGCTCTTGTAAAGTGTGATGGTACCTTATGGGTGGATGGTTCATGCTTCAAGCTTCCGAATGGTGATACGACTGCAGCATATGCTGTCACAACTTTGCATACGATTGTTGAAGCTGCACGTATACCACATAATTCAGCTCAAGCAGCAGAGCTGATTGCACTTACGAGAGCGTGTGTGTTATCGAAAGGAATGAAAGTGACCATATATACCGACAGCCAGTATGCGTTTGGTGTGGCCCATAGTTTTGGACGATTGTGGAAAGAACGTGGGTTCCTGACTTCGCGTGGAGCTAAAATTCAGCATGGTCAGTTGGTGAATGAGCTTCTTGAGTCACTGACCTTGCCATTACAAGTTGCGATTGTGAAATGCAGTGCACACAAGAAGGTTACTGATGATGTCGGTCGTGGCAATGCATTTGCTGACGAGATCGCAAAAGAAACAGCAAAAGATGTGATGAATCGAATGTATGTTGCAGGCCTCGCAAGATGGGTTGGTGACGTTGGAATGTGTGAAGATACGATAGAGGGTGTGAAGTCTCTTCAAGCTGAAGCTTCAGAGAAAGAGTTGAGTGTGTGGAAAGAAAGTACGGGTAAATTGGATGAAAATGGTTGTTGGGTTGACTTGTCAGAACATCAGCGATGGTTGTTACCCGATGCGCATGTGCTTGCAGTGGTGACAATGGCTCATGGAATGGCCCATATCAGTGTGAAAGGGATTTGTAAGTTGTTGGCTCCAGTATGGCAAAATGCTGGAATTCCTAAATGTGCAGAGAATGTGGTCAAGAATTGCATGGTGTGTCTGAAATACAGTCCTGGTAGGGGAACCCCAACTCCAGCTGGTCATTTTGCGCCTCCAACGTATCCGTTCGAGGTTTTGCAGCTAGATTTCATCCACATGGAAAGGTGCAACAATCTGAAATACGTACTCGTTGTTGTTTGTGCTTTTTCAAGATGGATAGAAGCATATCCCTTAAAAGACAACACTGCTTTATCCACAGCTAAAGCCCTTGCCAAAGAATTCCTCCCTAGGTTTGGAATGCCGAGAATGGTCTGGAGTGATAATGGGAGTGAATTTGTGGGTCGAGTGATGAAAAAAGTATGTGAGGGGCTAGGTATCCAGCAAAAATTCCATGCTGCAAATCACCCCCAATCAGCTGGACTAGTAGAGTGCTATAATGGCACGCTAAAACTGAAGTTGGCAAAGATACAAGCGAGCTCTGGTCTTAAATGGCCTGACGCTCTGCCTCTAGCACTCCTATCAACAAGAATGACTGTGCATTCGCGAGTGGGACTTAGTCCCTATGAAATTGTGTTCGGCCGCCTGGCCAACATATGGGGAGTGCCAAGACCAACAAAATTCAGTGAGATCGAACACCCTGTACTGCTTGATTATTTGTATGAATTGACGGCTAAATTGCGTGTTCTACACCAACAGGTTCACGATACTCTGCCTCAGGTCTCTGAAGCTCCAGGACATCTTATCGATCCTGGATCATGGGTGCTGGTCAAGAACTTCCAGCGGACAAAGAATGACCAGCCCCGTTGGACCGGCCCCCACCTCGTCCTTCTCTCAACAAGATCAGCTGTTCGAGTGGAAGGGAAAAAGAACTGGATCCACGGCGTACACTGCAAGAGTGTCCCTTTTCCTCTACAGTACGACCGATGGGTCCAGGAGGGGATCGCTGACTCTGAGACTGAGACTGTGCCTCATTTTTTGCCATTTAGCGATGCACGTGTAAAAGGAACAATTTCTGAACGAGAAAGTGACAATAATTTGCAAGAAGCTGTGCCATCGTCAATTCGATTGAACACTACAGAGCCTGAACTCTTGTTCCAGAACCAGACAGTACCTGGAAAAAGCCGTTATAATTTGAGACCAAGAACTAAGGACAAATAATTTTTTCCCGTTCCTTTGCTATTTTTTTTTAAAGGTGCGGCTCTCTCATCTGAGAAACTTTCTTATTTTTGTTTTTTTCTTTTCGAACCGCCATCCGGGTTCAGCTGTAGGGTCGTGGTTGCCCAAGTCTTTGGAGTGCAGCTGAAGACGTTAGGTCGACAGTTCTGGTCGGTCTAAGGGAGTTGCCCTGGACTGACAGAAGCATTCCCTAGCATAGAACACCCTACCACCACGTGCAGCAATTAGAGAGGATGGAGTTTTTCAAGAATGAGAGACCTGCCAGACAGATCGACTTTAAAGCCAGAATGTGTATAATAATGACAAAGAAACGATTTTTGATATTATGTATTTTCATGTTGCTTAGTGTAATGACATTTTTAATGGGATATGTTTTATTCTCTTTTCAAGTGACATTTGCACCCATTACACAGCCCATACCTCCTTCTACTGTTTCCTCGCATTCTTTTCACCCCCTGCCTGAACACGAGTCTGCCAGAAGATTAGAATTTGTCAACAATTCATTCATTCAGCTTCTACACCAACACCAATTAGTAGTGAACACAACTAACTGTTGGGTGTGTGGTCTTATGCCTCATACTACTGATAAAGGTATCCCTTATCTGGTCCTGCCTTTCAGCCATAATGGTTCTGTATGGGCATATAGAACGGTGTTCATATACGCGTATGAAGCCAACCCCCTACGTTCTGTGAAAGATAATCCTAAGAATAGTGCTCTAGCTAAGGGTATAGTAGATATGATTAGGGAAGATATTTCCTATGAGACTATCCCGAGAGATGAGACACTAGCATATATTGGATGGAACATAACAGGATATTGAGTTACTCTGAGTGGGAACCAGCGAGCAAAGAGATCCTCCCCGATTTGGATTGTACCCCATCAGGGTCACCTATGTCTGCAAGGTAATGGCAAGAATCCCAGAGCTCAGTTAGGGAAAAGTATCTGCACTGAAACATATGTTTTTGCGTCTCATACTTCTCCTTCTTTCTTAGCAGCTGGGGGTACCTATTTCATCTGCCATAATAGAGCCTATACATGGTTGCCCCCTGACTTCTCAGGCACATGTTTTGTTTCGTTCCTGTTACCTCCCACCTACACGGCCGCAGCAGATTACCATAAGACAAGGATAGTTAGAGGTGTCATAAGTAAAGAAGACACTACAGGACAAGAATTTGGAGATTTCGTAAAGGGTATTCTGCCGTTTTGGGGCCCTATGGTTAACAGCAGGAACATAAGGCAATTGACAAAGGTGGTTGAATCCACGGTAGTTGAAACCGCCAGTGCCCTTGGTAATTTGACTGCTGAGCTCCAGTCGGATCGCCTTATGACTCTTCAGAACAGGGTCGCATTAGACGTCATACTTTCAGACCGAGGTGGGGTATGTAAAGTGATCCAATCAAGTTGCGGTGTTTTCATCCCAGATAACGCTCCGACAGTCTACCAGGCCATTTCCAAACTGCATAAGATCTCCAAGTCTATTCACGTGGATAAAGGAGATTGGTCATTGATGGGGTGGTTCTGGGAGCTGATATCCGCCTGGGGATGGAAGACTCTGGTAGTCATTGGGATGATCTTAGCCATTCTTTTCCTGTCCTGTCTGTGTATACAGTGTGCTCCTGCAATATGTGGCATCTGTGCTACATTGTGTGTAAGGAAACCTGTATCAAGGGCCGAGCTAGGTAATAGGATGATGCTACAGCAACATCTCAACAACTTTATGAATATAGACCTGGACTCAGATTAGCGTGAGTATAGGTTATTGCCTATGTAAGGGCAAAAGGAGGATCTGTGGTACTGAAAATTCTGGACCCTTGTTATAAACATCGTCGTATCACAACGATTTTGGTATCAGCAGACCGAGAATGATTAGAATAGTATGCACAAGCATTGTATTCATATTCGGGTAACGAAATCACCCCAATATCAGAGTTTCCGTCCTGAACCCTCGGGTTCCATTTAAACGACAGCCATTTTGTGATTGCCCTCACATAGGCCAATGACTAATGCCGAAAACGAGTCTGAAGGACACGTACATCTTTGCTGACTCCTCTGTGACCTGGGCAAGCTGACTCCACTGCCTGAAGCCAAACTTGTTCGGCCAGTTTCTTTCCCAGTGGCCGAACAAGATTAGTATCAAGGCACAACACATCATAAAACCTTTCATCACACACAAACCATGCCTAATCTTACACGCACCTGTCCCTGTTTCTTTCTTTATGACTTGCTTTACAAGGAGGAGGTGCCGGTTTATATTGGGGGTCCGTTGATATCTGATGAAAGTACTGAGCCTTGCTGGGTAATTGATTGAGGGCTGGACAAACTGAAATATGGGCTTGTCATCATAACCCTGGTATTTCTTTGTAGTGAAAATATGTGAATGGTCAACTGTAAAATAAGGAATGTTTGCCCAAAGCATAATATTTTGTATAAAAGAGAAGGTTAGCTTTGCAAGAGCAGCAGTCTCCTGAGAATATACACTGTGTTGTACTTCTAGGATACCTGTTACTGGCTGCAGCCAATAAACAAGATCTTTGACTTCACCAAGAAGACTCTGTGTTTCTGTAGTCTGAAACAGGAAGGACTCGAAGTCTTAGGGTGTGTTCCCTGGCACCACTGGGTTCTGAAAAACCCAGTACTTCACAACCATCGCTATGCCCTGCCCTTGGCTGTGCATTTGCAGCTGTTGGCCACAGTGCCCGGCCTGAGGCCAACCTCCTATAAGCACCCAACTTTTCACCATGCACAGCCTTTGCTTGTGCACAGCAGGGGTTGCCCGCAAGGCCTGGCCTGGAGCCAATCCCTGTGGCCAATCCCCTAAACACCCAACCCTACTCTGCACATGGCCCTTTGCCCGTTCATGGTGGGAGTTGGCTGCAGCCTATCTCGCTGGGTGTGAGAATAGGTGTAAGAGGGTGTATCTGGGGATGAGAGTGGCTGTGAGAGTCTCTGACCGGGTTTAAAGTACGTGCCTAAGTGTCTTAATGAGTGCATCAGTATCTGCGCAGGTCTGTGAGTGGCTGCAGAAAAAATGCATCTGTCATTTTTACAAATTAAAATAATTTTTACTTTAAAAAAATTAAAATAAAGAGGGAAGCGAGTTCGGCTGGACTCGAACCCTGAACGCTCAGAGTGAAGGTCTGCAACCATCACACTGAGTTATTGCTGTTTCTTTGTTTTCATTTTTTTGCACCCCTTTATGATCTATCTCAGCATCTGGGGTTGTGAGGGAACCCCAAAGGCCTCCCCCACAGTACCTACTAATTTATTTATTTATTTTAAATTTATTAGTTAGCAAAATGCCCTTTATGGTCTATTTGGCACTGCAGGGGAAGCCTCAAGGCTTACATTCACCCCAGTCACAAAAATCTGGGTGTAATCCATCGTTTTTTTGGTCCACCACGCCACCCCAGTTTGGACCCATCCATATACAAATCACTCTTGACCCTGTTCCGCATGGGAGCATTCCAGCCTGAGCTGCCAAGCCAGGTCCTCCCGGGACTGGAAACAAGCATCCTGGGACCAATTTCAGGGTATCACCCTTCATCAGCTACGCTAGATTGAATCCTGTGGTGCGGTGAGCATGGGTCCCACATCTCGGCATACTCTTCCCACTTAGGGTGACAAAAGGAAAAAGAACAGATGTTGGCTTCCTTGTTGAAGAGTTGGCAGCCAATCAGATCTCAGCACGAGATTGTGAGAGGTCATGAATCCTTCACATCCCATATATACAAATTTGGATTTTCTTACATTTTTCTGAAATTGCTGAACAGATTTAGACCAAAAAAGGTTGCATGCTGGACCAGGACCTACCTTTCTGCCAAATTTGGTCTAATTCCATACAGTAGCTTTGGCGCTATTGCTGTTCAAAATACCTATGGAAAAATGAATGGGGAAACGTGTTTTGGAACCTCCCACTTTTTCTTGGCCCCCCAATATGGATCACTCCGAAACCTTCCAGATAGCAGCAGAGGTGACTGGCAAACTTTTTTGGAAAGATTCATGAAGATTCGTCAAGCACTGGCAAAGATATGGGCAAGTATAATAACATTTTTTGTATAGAAACTAGGTCCTAACTATATCTACCTAGTGGCAACCACCACTAGGTAATATATATATATATATATATATTTATGTATATATATATATATATATATATATATATATATATATGTTAATTAATACTTTTTCTACATTCATGAGTTATGAGTTTACTCCTATATGTAATGTGTTTCCAACACTTTCCCTGCTGTTGTTTAGACTGAATTAGAGATAGTAAATGTCACTGTTCGGAACCCCAACTCTTTTCCTACTGTTGTTTAGACTGGAGTGGGTCTCATGGTTACTGGAATCAACATAGACTTTGCTCATGAGCCTATTATAAGGATGAAACTGGTCCTGGGTTGTGTGTGTTCTGATTCAGGGAGTACCTGTCCTGGCAGTTTGGACTGGACTGTTCCCACTGGAGCAGGGTCAAGGTAGATTTGCATGTGGCTTAGTCCAAACTGAGGTGGCATGGTGGGTGAAAAATGATGGATTTGGATACTGCCCAAAGGATCGCCACTTGCTGAGATTAATTCAAATATTTCTTCCATCACTTTTATTTATTTATTTATTTATGTCTTCTTTTGCAGCCAGGCTGTGTGTGACTGTCTAATGGAGTACAAAGCCTCACCAAATGATGAGTGTGGTGGAGTCATGACAGTTGCTTACTCCCTTGTTTTGGCAGTTGTGTTGAATAGAAATGTACTGTTTTAACTATATGTGATTTCTACACAATCTGAAATGAATATTTCTGACTGTTTAATATTATATGCTTCTTTGTATCTGTGTTTGCGTGCGTGTGTCTGTAATTATTTAGTTTATTTTAAGAGTATATTTTTACTTATGTAGATTTGCTGTGTTTGGATGCTACTTTGCAATGTTTCTTTTGTGATGGTAGTCTTATTTCCTGCCTCCATTGTTTTTTATGTAATTCCTATGAAGTACCAGTGAGTGGTCATTTGTGGTGAGGATCTTATTCCAAGCCTTGACTAGAGCAGATTTTGAGGCTGTTTGGAGAAGAGTACTACAAGTGTAAATGTGAGTGAACAGCTATTAACTTACCCTTTTGAATGTGTGTTTTTGTATGTGCATGACCCCCCTTAATTATACCTTTAATCCTATAACATTTTGGTAGATAATCCTGATATTCCCGCTGCCCCCATGCCACTCACACATTTAAACCCAACACATATATCTGTTTATTTGATGTTCTACTCACACATGTCAGATATTATGGAGGTTATTCACAAAAATGAATTGGTCACTAGGCCCTATATCAAAAACAGAAGATAGGCTTTCTTGATATACCTACAGAGTGATAGGTATGATATTTGTAGTAAAATTGTAAGATATCTGGATTTAGAGGAATTAATTTATAAAATAAACGTTGTTATTGCATTTTTCTGGTGATTTAAGTATTTTTTATATGCTGTCTAAAAGGGTTCTACTTGATACTTTCATTTTTTATTGTGATGTGACATATTCTAATAATATTACATTGCATAAAGATATGTTTATAGTGAATGCAATAATGTTTTGATTTGGGAATTACAAATATCCTAGTGTCAGAAAGAATTGTACACTGATTTTGGCAACACATCTTTAGGTTTGTAATACAGTCAATGTATTATTAATTCACATTGCAATATGTCCATTGACAGGGGATTGCAGAACGACATGCCTAATGAAAAATAATTAGGCAAGTCGATATTTATGACCCCCCCTATGATTGGCTGCAAACACAGAAATTGTGGCCTGTAAGGAACAGCATACTACCTTCCCTGTGTTTGTATTCCAAAGTGACTTTTTTTTTTAAAGCGGCTTGTATGCCATGAAGGAACTGGTGGTGCTACAAAAAAATAAAAATATTCCCTGTTAGAGAAAGGTTTGCATGGTGGAGGCAGTGCACCCTTGGACCACTTCGTACTCCACCTGAGCTTGCAAACATTATTCACCAAGGTTAATGGATCCCAAAGGGACAGCTTTCCCCTTTACAAATTGGTTACCACCTCCTTTGAGGTGTTGATAACTGAGCAATGGTTGCAATTGGAAAATGGCTTTGTTTATCCGGCCCATATTATAGTCTGTGATTTCATGTCTCCATTTCAGAACTAGCATCAAGAATCTTCTTCTTCATTTAGCATAATACCTGAGACTGATAGAATTAATTCAAAACTCTTTCAGAACTTGAAGTTCTTTTCTAAAAACCTATGTGATTCAGTCAGATAACAAAATCATAACTGTATTATCATCCTCCATTCTAGGATCTATTTTAGCTGCAAACATGATGTTTTATTGTAACTTAATTTCTCTTGCTATTTTACCTCAGGGTGATTTGCTTTCCTGACCTCAATATAATAATTCAGGCCCTGGGGAACATGGCGGCCACGTAAAGTCCGCGGTCGGGAGCTCACCTGGTTCCGGTTGGCGAGCAGTGACGGAGGTGGTTTTGCAGCGAGTGAAGGCTCGAGGGTTCGGGCATTCTCCTCTTGCCCTCCTGGATGTTTCTTGGTCCCCTGCGAGGGGCGGGTGGCAGTGTAAGGAGACCACAGCAGGAAGCAGGCGTAGACCTTGCGTCTTTGGGCGCAGTGCCGAGGACGGAAGTTGCACACAGTGTGTGTCGCAGAAGACACTCCCAGATTCTCTGCAGCCCTTGCGGGGTGCGAACTGGAAATCTTTCTGGTGCTTGGAAGGGGAAGGAAAAGGTTTTCCTCGGAGACAGTAATTTGCCCCTTGATACCACGGTAAGGGATTGTGTGTGCATGACGCCGGTTAAGCTGAGGACTTGAGCAACTCTCAGAAGCCCCCCGCCGGCATTTACCCAGCAGCAGTATAGCATAGGGGAGGGCGACGAGGCTCCCTCTGGGTTAGTTTCTGGATCCCTTACGGGGGCCGGGAAGGGTGGCCTTGGCAACAAGAAAGGTCACGGGAAACTGGGAAAAATTAGAGAGTCCTGTGTAGCCTTGGAAACTAAACTGAATATGTTAACTGAGAGAATTAGCAGGATAGTGACTGTGGTTGCGGAGCAAGAAACACGGGAATCAGCCAACTCTCAGGGCATTTCTATATTGGTACGTAACGAAAAAGTGTTTCAAAATAAGCTATCCTTAGAGAATAATCTGCGGAGGAACAATATCAGACTGCTGAATGTTACTGAAGGCATGGAGGGCGAAGACGTCAAGGGCTAGGTGATAACTTTGTTCAGGAATTGTTTTCCATCTGTGGGAGGATATACAGAGAGTTCATCAAGATCCCTTCAGGAGGAAGCCTGATAGGAAGGGGCCTAGGAAAATTCTTATTAATTTTGGTACATATTCTATAAAGGAGAAAATCCTGTCTGAATCTCTTAAGGCAGGTAGCTTTTCTATGGGCGAATGGTCCTTTCGAATACGCTCAGATGTTTCTAAAGCGACGCTAGATAGGCAGTGGGAGTTGGGTAAATTCATGCAAGAACTCAGATCCTTTGGCGCCACTGTGCAGATGAGATTTCCGGCATTCTTAAAAAGGATGTGGAACAATACAATGTACAACATTAGGGATCCTGCTGAGGTTCAGGTCCTGATTGAGAAGATGAAAAGACCTCCTTGACGGAGTGATTTTCTTTAGAAATAAGTCGACCGGAAACTGTACTGAGCTCATATGGATTGTAATATTCATCCCATTAAAAGGGTAGGGAGGGTTCCCGCAGGGGTATAACGGGGGTTTCTTTTGATTTTGGATGGTGTTTTTTTTTCACTGGGAGGGGGATAGGGGGAGGTAGGGTATAAATTGGGTATATAAAGATCCTCAAGAATGTTGTGGAGGGAGCAGCTATGGATTCGTCAGTTTATCTATGGCCCTGTCTTGTTCTGTTTTTTCCTCTCGTTAGTGACTTAGACAATGGCTAGTAAAAAGGGAGTTTTGTTGAAATGTCTTTAATGGAATATCAACGGTTTACGGGTTAAAGGGAGGAGGAGGAAAATCTATGAGTTCCTAAAAGGGATAGATGAGGAAGTGATTATTTAACAAGAGACTCATCTAACACAATCTGAGTGGAATGAATGTATTAAATGTTTGAATTGGGTGGGCTTTAGTGCATGTACAAATCAATCTTGCACTGTGAAAGGTGTGGCAATTGTCTTAAAGAAATCTGTAAGGGTAAAGGCGGTAAATGTTATAAGAGATTCCAAGGGTAGGTGGCTAATCGTCGAGGTAGAGCTGCATGTTGTTTGGTTTATGGCAGTGGGATATTATGGGCCTAATTTGGATGACCCAGCTCCTTTTCAGGAGTTGTACAACCACTTACTGGAATCAAAACACCTGATTATAATAGGTGGGGATTTTAATATTTTGTTGGACCCTAGGCTAGACAAGTCAACACCAAGGCTTATGGTGAATCTTCCTAAATCTCGCTTGTGGATAAAACAAGCAATGGTGGATCTGAGTTTGATTGATCTTTGGCATCAGAAAGGCGGGGAGGGCCCAAGGTTTACGTTTAATAATAAAAAGTATGGCCATCGTTCTAGGATCGATTTATTCTTAATACATAATAACTCGAGGGATATGGTGAGATATGTTGGTCATGCCTCGGCTCACCTATCGGATCATGCAGCTGTAAAAATGCATATTCTTCTTAAAACTCAACCATCCTCTTGTAGGCAGCCAGTTAATCTAGCTCTTTTTTTGGATCAGATGGTTGTTGAGGGTTTGAGGAAGGACACTAAAGAGTTTTTTTAGATTAATCATGGCACCACTACCCTGCAGATTCTGTGGGATGCGTATAAAGCATTCATTAGAGGGAGGCTTGTGGGTAGAAAAGAATCAGCTAGAGCGACTTGAATATCAGGTGGCATTTCTACAGGAAGCAATCTTTAATGATCATGCAGGTGAGGGAAATCAGCTAGGCACTTTGGATGCCCAACTAGATTCTGCTAAAGCAGACCTATTTTTGTTCTTGGAGGGGAAAATTAGGAGGAGCTGGGACAGTAGCCAGTATGCTCATTATGAGTATGGAGAAGGCTGTGGTAAACTTTTAGCCTGGAAAACCAAAACAGATCACTCCAAGACATATATTACATCTATTTAGTCGGAGGTTACCAGAACATTATGCACAGTTGCATCTGAGATAGAGGAGGCCATTGTGGCCTTCTTTCAGGGTCTCTATACCGATGATTTGCATTGCTTGGAAATATCGGTTAAGGGTTATTTAGAAGGGGTTCATCTCCCCCAGCTAACGGATGCCAAACAGCTACATTTGGTGAGGAGGATAGATGCAGGGGAGATAAAGGCAGCAATTCAAGGTTTAAAAAAGGGGAAGGCCTCGGGCCCAGATGGGCTTCTCAATGAGTTATACTGTGTACTTGGTGATGAGGTTGTCCCAATTTTAGTAGAATTGTTTAATTTTCTTCTACAGGAAGGTGTAGATATGCTTATTTCATGGAATGAAGCGGTCATATGCCTTCTCTTAAAGCCCGGGAAAGATCCGGCATTATGTAGTTCATACAGACCAATCTCTTTGTTGAACTCAGACTATAAACTTTATACTTATGTTTTGTCTAAGAGGCTTCAAGATTTGATTATGACGTTGATTCATGAAGATCAAAGAGAGTTTATTAGGGGGCGACAACTGCATGAGTTAACTCATGACTTATTATGTGCAGTAGATTTGGCTAGTCTAGGAAGGGTCCCTTTGACGGTTCTCACCTTTGATGCTGCCAAAGCATTTGATAGGGTGAATTGGTATTTTTCACAGAGTGTTACGAAGGGTAACAACTTGGGTTCAAAATTTATTAGTGCAGTTCAGGCTATATATGAAGCCCCGGTTGCTAGTATCTTGGTCAATGATAGAACATCTATGAAATTTAAGCTCGAAAGAGGAACGCGTCAGGGCTGCCCACCGTCCCCTCTTCTTTTTCATTTGTACACTGAGCCCTTGGCTGCAATAATCAGAGCTGATAGCCAGATCCCTTCTTTTCAATATCAAGGAGGGACAAAGAAGGTTGCTTTATACGCAGATGACTTGATGATTTATACTGGTGACGTAACGCATGTTTTTCCTAGGATTATTCAACGTTTAAATGATTTTGGCAAGGTGTCAGGTTACTCTGTGAATTCAGAGAAAACGGAAATCATGTGTTGGAACACTACTTATAATAGTCCCCTAGCTCAACAACAAATTAGATATTTAGGGATTCAAGTTACCGCTTGCCTTCAAGAAATAGCTAGGATAAATTTTGATAAGCCGTATATAGAGACCCGTAGGCTGCTTAGAACATGGGCAGGCCTTCCATTGTCTTTCCTTGGAAGAGTTAATATCCTTAAAATGATAATCCTCCCAAAGTTCACCTTTTTGTTTAACGTAGTCCCTTTGGAATTCAAGAAATGTTGGTTCACAAAACTACAGGCAGACTTATCTTTGTTTGTGTGGGCATCCAAGGGGGGTAGGATTGCTTGGCAGAAATTATGTAGGACAAAAGGAAAAGGCAAGATCGCGGCTCCAGACTTTTATTAATATTATTTAGTTTTCCATCTGAAGAATGTGCGGATTTTGTTACATGATAGATCGGAATATACAGCTTTTTGGTTTGCAATGACTCAGGAATTGTTAGAGGCCAGCAGGCATTTTTTGTACAAGTTTGGTCATCCTAAATATTTCAAAAAGATTTGTTTGAAGATCTTTAAGGACGTTGCTAGAGTATAGTGGCTGGTTCGACAAGCAGTATAAATTAAGTACTATAGCTCCTTGGCCCCGGTTTGGGATCCCCCTGGCACCCAGAATGTCTGATGGATAAATCGTCACTTCCATTAAACGGAGTGGCTTGTTGGGGACAAATTCTGGATGATTCAAAGTTGGTGTCATGGTATAGGCTTGAGGAACTAACTGAATACAGGATTTCAAAGTTTAAATATTTACAGTTAGTTAGTTGGGCTGCAACTCTTCGGGATGAGGGGGTTATGAAGAATGCTTGGGAGGAGAAATTAGTTCAGGTTTCAGTTCATAAAGAAATTGTGGTCTGGTATCAGGCGATATTAGGAACTTCTGATTCAAGTTTTCTTCTACCTGATAAGAAATGGGGTGCTGTGTTACCAACTTTGGTTGTGGCAAAAATATGGGAAACTTCTTGTTCTATGCTTTGGTCTGTTATTAGGCCAGCCCTGTTAAAGAAAAATCACTTGTTTACCTTGTACAGGGCCTACTGGTCCCCTCAGAGGCTGTCAGCCTTGGGAAAGTCAGATAGAAGCTGCTCACATTGTGGGGAGGTTAACGCTAATGATATTCATATGTTTTGGAGCTGCATCTGCCTCAGAGGTTTTTGGGCCATTATAGGAAGAATTCTTAAACATATTATAGACCCTGATATAGAGGTAACTCCAACATTAGTGATTTTTGGGGTAACACCTGGGGTGTCCAAACTTTCTAAACCTTATAAGAATGTTATGTTTTTATTGATTCTATTGGCTAGAAGACAAATATGCTTCAGATGGATTTCTTCTTCTATCCCATCTGTATCTGGCTGGTTGACATCAGTGGATGACTGCTGGGCCATATGGGAACATTTTCAGCAGAGTGGCTTTTTTCCTATAGTCCAATGATTATTTGCTCCTTGTCCAGAAGGTTAACCCCATAAGTCTGGATGGCCTATAGAATACAATACGCTGATCAATAAGCGTGTAGGTCTGGCTGATACCGGGAGATGTGAGAATATACGTGCCTCCCTCTGCGGGGGAACACAGGTTGATGACCCTCGTCTGGAAACATGAGCTTCTATGAGTACAAAAAATAAATAAAAATCAGGCCCTGGTTCTGATGTTCCACTGGTCCAGGAGAATAGCTACCAATAGTGCAGTTGGTGCTGTGGCACAGGGTCCAAGAGATATGAGGGGACCATGGAGCTCTAGTTATAGCTGTCTTTTACTACCCAACAGGACCTGGGAGGCCATTTTACTTCCTTGCATTAAGGCCCATGGGTCTCTTGCTATGCTACTGAACTGGCTTAAGCATCTGTGATATGCTTTGTGTGCCTGTTGCAAGTATAGCACGTTTCATTCTCTAATTACCCAAATGTGCATTATGAGCTTTGACATGAATATGGGTGGTACTTGGTAGGGCGTAGAGCGTGTCAGCTAAAGGAAGGTAAAATTAATTCCTGCCACGTTAGCAGCTCCAAAGCAGTCAAACCCCTCCCCCCCCCCCCCCCCCCCATTAAATACTATGGCCAGATTGCGAACTTTTTGCATGGGGTTGCATCACTTTTGTGGCACAGCCCAGATACAATTTTTTTTTTTCATTTACTAAGCAATGCACAGTCAATTTGAATAGCTTTGCATGGTTTAGTAAATATAGAGTAAAGCAACACAGCACACCGGGTTGCCATGTGTTACTTTGCTTCGGGAATGTGCTACATGGGTGGAGCATGTCCCTTCTCATATTTCTACCCTTTTAATTCTATGCAAGCCTAGATCTACGAAGATTTGTAAACTTTGGTTTGCACCAAAACGGTGTGCCTACTCAACAGAGGCAAAAGGAGGGAAAATATATTTTTTTCTCCTTGTCACCTCTTCTTTCTATGTGTTACTGACGTTTGCCTGCAAGGTATACCGTCCTGCACAAAAACGTCTGTCTATAAATCAGGCATCCTTGCACTATAGTGCAAAGGTACCTACATTGGTGCTAGGCTGCCTGAAGTGTGCCAATACTATGAGAAATCAGAAGTGCACCATGTAGATACAGCACATTTCTCCTCCATTTCTTTCATGCAACACAGTGCAGCAAATTGCTGCCTTGGCTTGTGTGAAAGGTTAGTAAATCAGGCAGGCGGTGTTCTCAGTTCAGATGTTTTGTAAGTACGTGCAGCATCAGCAGCATCACCTTAAGTATATCACTATGTTCTCCAGCACACAAAACGGTAACAGAAAGCTGCAGGCAGGCGGTGGTGGGGTGGCAGAAAAACTGTCGACCGATGAGAGTCAAAGTTCATTTCCATCAGTTCAGCAACTTACCGACAGTCACATGCCCAATGTAATGACAGACATGTAAGCCCATAAATATGTGAGAAAAAGTGAAAAAAACCTTAGCTTGCGCCCCAAAGTGCTGTTCACTAACAAGTCAAGAGTGACTTTATTAGTCACACATTACATTGGCAAGTATGTAAACAAAAATGGTTTTAACAAACAGTATGATTCTCGTAATTTCATAGACATTACCACATGGCTCTGTCTTCCTCTCGCTCTCTGCCAGGTTCATCTGACAATGTAATAGTTGGCCATCTCGAATTTAGCATTCAAGCAAACTGGATTGAATAACACATCCTTAAAAGTGGTTTCATTGTTTAAGGCGCTAAATTCAGAGTACGCTTTGTTACTTATGGCTTTCATGTTTTAGTGAGAAAGAGGAATGAAAACCTGCTGCAAACTCATGTTTGTAGCCAAAACAAAATTGGCTATTCTGATAGGAATATGGCAGCAGAGCTAAACCCTAGTACAAATTCGGCTGTCTCTCATTTAATGTTGATGTTTAGAGCAGTTTTTTCCTTATGTAAAATGGTGTTTAAGTATTATCCCCCTACTGTGCTTACACATAACACTCCAAATAAAAAAGTCGTAGTGAGTACGCTGGAATAAAATGCACACCACCCTGTAAAGTGGTCTTCTAATTCTATAGGGTTTGTCCTAGTGTCAATATATTTGCCAAACTTACACTGAGGAAGAAACCTCAATTGTCCCTTCGCGATATTTGCCACTATGTAACACAATAAGGTAATCTTTTTACATGCGATAAAGTATCCATTGCTGTATATTATACCAATGTTACAAGTCATTGAAGAGTTCTGAGACCAGAACTAGGAATGAGGCCAGATATTGAGTTCCTCTAAGAGACTGTTGAGTTTTGTAGGGACTTGCAATATCATAACATTTTAACGTACGACAGAGGATATTTTATTCATTATAATACATAGATGTGTCACCATCTGTTAGACCTGATAGCCTTAGGGTGGTTACCCCTAACTTTTTGCCCGCCTCCCTCCACTTTTGAGATACTGTTTTTGTTGGTTTTAGACTCTGCGCACTTTACCACTGCTAACCAGTGCTAAAGTGCATATGCTCTCTCCCTTTAAATATGGTAACATTGGATCATAGTCAATTGGGCCATTTAATTTACATATAAGTCCCTAGTAGAGTGCAGTATATGTGCCCTGGGCCTGTAGATTAAATGCTACTAGTGGGCCTGCAGCACTGATTGTGCCAATTTTTCAGTGGCCCCTTAAACGTGTCTCAGGCTTGCCATTGCAAGGCCTGTGTGTGCAGTTTCACTGCCAATTCGACTTGGCATTTAAATGTACTTGCCAAGCCTAAAACTTCCCTTTTTCTACATATACGACACACCTAAGGTATGCCGTAGGTAACCCATAGGGCAGGGTGCTATGTAGGCAAAAGGGAGGACATGTACCTATGTAGTTTACTTGTCCTGGTAGTGTAAAACTCTTAAATCTGTTTTACACTGCTGTGAGGGCTCCTCCTTTCATAGGCTAACATTGGGGCTGCCCTCATACATTGTTTGAGTGGTAGCTGCTGATCTGAAAGGAGTAGGAAGGTCACATTTAGTATGGCCAGAATAGTGATACAAAATCCTTCTGACTGGTGAAGTTGGATTTAATATTACTATTTTAGAAATGCCACTTTTAGAAAGTGAGCATTTCTCTGCACTTAAATCTTTCTGTGCCTTACAATCCATGTCTGGCTGGGCTTAGTTGAGAGCTCCCTTGGGCATTCACTCAGACACACTCCAAACACAGGATACTCAGCCTCACTTGCATACATCTGCATTTTGAATGGGTCTTCCTGGGCTGGGAGGGTGGAGGGCCTGCCCTCACTCAAAGGACTGCCACACCCCCTACTGGGACCCTGTCAGACAGGATTGAACTGAAAGAGGGCCTTGTGCACTTCTAAGCCACTTTTTGAAGCCTTCCCCACTTCAAAGGCACGTTTGGGTATTTAAGCAGGGCTTTTGCCCCTACCAACTCAGATACTTCCTGGAGAAGAGAACTTGAACCAGAACCTGTATCCTGCCAAGAAGACCTGCCTGGCTGCTCAAAGGACTCACCTGTCTGCTTTCTGTGAAGGACTGCTGCCTTGCTGTTGCCCTGCTGCCTTGCTGCTCTCTGGCTGTGGTGAAGAAGCGCTCCCCAAGGGCTTGGATAGAGCTTTCCTCCTGTTCCCTGAAGTGTCAGGACCAAAAAGACTTCGGCCCATATTTATACTTTTTGACGCAGAACCGCGCTAATGCAGTTTTGCGTCAAAAAAATTAGCGCCGGATAACGCCATTCTGAAGCGCCATGCGGGCGCCGTATTTATTGAATGACGTTAGCCGGCGTTAGCCGCCGGCGCTGTCTGGTGTGCGTTAAAAAAAACGACGAACACCAGGCAGCGCCGGCGTAGGGGGAAATGGGGCTTGGGCGTCAAGAAATGGGGCAAGTCAGGTTGAGGCAATTTTTTCGCCTCAACCCGATTTGCGCCATTTTTTTTTTCACTCCCAACCCCCATAGAAATGACTCCTGTCTTAGCAAAGACAGGAGTCATGCCCCCTTGCCCAATGGCCATGCCCAGGGGACTTCTGTCCCCTGGGCATGGTCATTGGGCATAGTGGCATATAGGGGGGCACAAATCAGGCCCCCCTATGCCACAATTTTTTTAAAAAAAATACACTTACCTGAACTTACCTTAATGTCCCTGGGATGGGTCCCTCCAGCCTTGGGTGTCCTCCTGGGGTGGGCAAATGTGACAGCGGGGGTCCCTGGGGGCATGGGAGGGCACCTCTGGGCTCCTTCAGATCCCACAGGTCCCTTAACGCCTGCCTTTTGCAGGCGCAAAAAAAACGGCGCAAAAGCGGGCGTACGTCATTTTTTTTGACCCGCCCACTCCCGGGCGTGATTTTTGCCCGGGAGTATAAATCCGTAGATCCGGTGGGGCTGTGCGGTGAATTTCCAGTCACTACGCTGGCGCTGCGTAGATCTTCTCGTTACGAAGTCAGGTACCATCATTCCGGTTCAGGCTGTGCGTTGTTTCTGGCAGGCTGTGCATCGAATTTCACCGTACAAGGAGTCCTTCTTGCAGAGATGAAGGGGCATATTTATACTCCGTTTGCGCCGGAATTGCGTCGTTTTTTTTGACGCAATTTCGACGCAAAACTAACTCCATATTTATACTTTGGCGTTAGACGCGTCTAGCGCCAAAGTCCATGGAGTTTGCGTCATTTTTTAGCGCGGACACCTACTTTGCGTTAATGAGATGCACGGTAGGCGTTCACGTCTAAAAAATCGACTCCGAGGCATGTGCGTCGGATTTATTCTCCCGGGCAAAAATCACGCTCGGGAGTGGGCGGGTCAAAAAAAAATGACGTACGGCCGCTTTTGCGCCGTTTTATTGCGCCTGCAAAAGGCAGGCGTTAAGGGACCTGTGGGCTCTGAAGGAGCCCAGAGGTGCCCTCCCATGCCCCCAGGGACCCCCCCTGTCACCCTTGCCCACCCCAGGAGGACACCCAAGGCTGGAGGGACCCATCCCAGGGACATTAAGGTAAGTTCAGGTAAGTTTTTTTTTTTTTTTTTTGTGGCATAGGGGGGCCTGATTTGTGCCCCCCTACATGCCACTATGCCCAATGACCATGCCCAGGGGACAGAAGTCCCCTGGGCATGGCCATTGGGCAAGGGGGCATGACTCCTGTCTTTGCTAAGACAGGAGTCATTTCTATGGGGGTTGGGAGTGAAAATAAATGGCGCAAATCGGGTTGAGGCGGAAAAATTTCCTCAACCTGACTTGCCCCATTTCTTGACGCCCAAGCTCCATTTTCCCCTACGCCGGCGCTGCCTGGTGTACGTCGGTTTTTTTAACGCACACCAGACGGCGCCGGCGGCTAACGCCGGCTAACGTCATTCAATAAATACGGCGCCCGCATGGTGCTTCAGAATGGCGTTAGCCGGCGCTAATTTTTTTGACGCAAAACTGCGTTAGCGCAGTTTTGCGTCAAAAAGTATAAATATGGGCCTATATAACATGTTTCACCATTACCCATTCAACTGTGGTGCTAGCTCTGGCAAACACATTCCCTGGAGCTCAAAATAGAGATCAATAGCTTAGCACTATGGTCTCTGGGCCAAATTAGCATGTTAAATGCCTGCATGTATTTATCAATCCATTACACCATCTCCTACAGTTAGGGTGTCATTTAGCAGTCCCCACAGTAGATCAGCAGTGCTTTAGACCAGCCAAACTAGCAAATCCCTGACTCCATTTAGAGATGGTGGACCCTCTCCTCTGGGTTTGATTTGACGGAATCTCCTTTGCATTCAGTGATGAAAACACTCAAGCAGACAGCCTGCCTGTCACTAGGCACCAGGTCAGTGGTCTCATACAACTACATTTTGCCTAGGACTACCATGCAGGAGATAGCGGGCGCAGCCAAGGAAATTGCTCAGTGGTTCTCATCGGAAAACTACCTGTGCATCAAGGTCATTAGCTGTTCAGGAACAAAATCCTCTTCTGGACATAAACCTGCTTACGGAGTTCGTGCCTTAACCTCAGCCACTGCACCTGTAGTTGCAGCAAAGCAAGTTAGGCAAAGGTAGCTAAATAGATCAGGAGACTGTCCACAAGTATAACAGAGGACTCCTAACAGTTTCTAAAGTATACTGTCAGCCTGCTCTAAAACAGAGCAACACAAATAGATGCGAGAGCAGTGATCACTTTTCATATACAAGAGAAAGTGGCAAGAGGCAAGTAATGTACCTTACCAAAGGCATCAACATACTTTTAAGTCGCCCTGTGTAATACCTGTTCTATACCCCATTTTCTTTGTACATCCTACTGATTATTTCGAGTCAAATGCATGTGATACGTCTTGGAAAGCACATCAATTGTTTTGAATGCTATCATAAGATTTTCAATATTAAAATATCCTACTGGTATCATACATTTTAAATTATAAAGCTAAAGAAAGCTCCCAAAGATATACCTTTTGCTGTTATTACTGTAATTGTGTTCTTTCTGCAAAATGGAAGTGTTTGCTTGAAAGAAAAATGAGCATGTGTGCTAATGGTGAAAGATTTCAGCTCACACATCCTTGACATTTAAAAAATATGGCCAATTTTCTTTCATTATATTGAAATTTCTTTGCAGCTGTGCAGATCATCTGCTTGCAAAATACCAGAAATAAACACGTTTACCATGCTTATTCTTTTTAAGTTACCATCATTTTACGATGTAATTTTAGCACATTCACAAATGTCTTTTTTGTAGGTAGATGTTTCGAGAATGGCACTAATTGTTGACAGTGAAATTACCCCAAACACACAGATCCTAATGCTAAATGTAAGACATTGGGGCACATATTTATCAAGGGTGTTATGTTGTCTTTGCATCATGCAAGGGGGACGCAAACCCTATAATGAAATATAGCAAAACAAGCAAGTCCACCTTGTGTGGCCTTGAGTGGCTTGGTAAATCTGGAGTAACGCAAGGCAGCACATTGTGTTACTCCAGATGGGTATTCCTATCCATCCACTCATGTATTCTGAAGCATTCCCAGATTTACCAATGCTGGTAGACCTGGGAATGCGCAAGAATGCCTAATCTTCCCAGGGGAGGAACTATCTTTATTTCTCCTTGTTTTCCTTCTTTCTACATATGCTGCATTCTGCAGCACACAAAGAAAGAGGAAAAAGCCTCAGAAGATTGTTTTGTAAAGGAAGGTTTCACCTCCTGCACACAAACAATACTGACTGGTACACTGGCACCCTTGCACCATACTGCGAGGGTGGCTGCATTGGCCCTAGGTAGCAGTCTGTGCATCAGTGCAGGCAGAAAGCAGGACTGTACCATGGATTTATAGATATGGTGCATCCCTGCCCTCTCCAGTTCGTGCAGCAAGCAGCTGTCTTGCTGCATTGAGTGGGATAGTAATCCCAATCCACAGGTATGGGACAATAACTTGAAATAAATCATTGTTTAGTAAGTGCTTTTGCTTGGCAAAGGAATAGCACTTGTTTACACACATACTACTACAGGTTATGAATGAAATTGCAAATGTATATATTCAGGTAGATGCTAATACCTTGGGTGACACCATCATATCATGTTACACCCCTAGTGGGCCCTAAACCCCATAACCACAATACCCCCATTCATACTAGATGCATATCACAATACATGGGGTATTATTATTAAGTCAGGCCTTGTAACTTTTTACCCAATCAATAAAAGAGGTCACAGGTTGTATTCAAAAGTGCAACCCCCTTAAATCAACGGGAACAGCTCCAATATTTAAAATCATTAATCATAATGGAAAATGCTCATTATCATACACAAAGTTTCAATAACGCCTTGAAACAATACGTCGCCACGCTCCAAAAGCAAAAGCTCCAGCTGAAGTAATGCTTTAAAACTGGTGAAAGCTCTCTCTGGGTCATAAAACCAACTCAAAGGGAAGCTGAAGAGAAATTTTTGGGAGTATCTTCTGGGGGCTGCAGAACACTTTACCACCCCAGAACAGTGTCTCAAAAGTGTTGGTGATACTCCTGCCCTTTCTTGGGCCACCACAAGTAGCAGGATATGCAAATCAAAAGCCCACGCAAGAGCCTATGTGACACTCCGGTAGCCCTGGCCAGAATATTAAATGAGTGTTTTTTCTGCTCTCAAAAGAGTCCTATTTTGTGCTGCTGCACCTTGTACCACGGTCACAGGGAGCCACATTCCCACCCTGGTATCATTGGTTGCCACGGGGGAGCCCCCACAACCACAGCTAGTTCCCCACATACCTTTCTGGACCAGAGAGGGATTCACCACCATTTTCCTCTCCTCCTACCTTAAATGAGAGCCATCAATGCTCTTTCTGTCTCCTGCCAATAGGAGGGAGCTATTTTGCTCTATCCTGCCAGTGGCCCACCAACTGGGGGCAATATGCCCTGCATCCCACTGCCTCCTAGACATGGGCTCAGAAGGCAGGCAATAAGGCTGGTAGAGACATGGTGTCTTGGAGGGATGGACCAAGAAAACCTTATTTATGAGGTGGGCCCCTGAGGGATGGGGTCCCTGAAACCCCACATTTTTATCAGAATTGGGAAACTTCTATAAACCAGGTATTTATGTCCAATTCTAGGGTGCAACTTTGTCACTCCACATATGTCCCTCATCCCCCTTCACAGTATTTTGGGACAACCCATTATGGGCAAGTTGTCTGTGAGAAGAGCTTCCATGAGAGCCTCAGTTCATCGCCTTGATGACATCTTTGCCTACTCCCTTCCTACCAAAACGTCTAAATGGAGCCCCTCCTGTGTTGGCTGTATAGGTCTGGCCATTCTCCCTTGTTCCAGTGGGTATGGGCTATCTCAGCCCAGGTTCATTGTGACAAGCTGGTTAACAGATGCCGACTTCCCTCACATCACACCCCTTACTTTCCTAGAACTGAGTCAAGCACTGCGCTTTGTTGTGTGGGTAGACCTTTTATCTCTTTCATGGGAAGCAGATTAATCAACTTGGCCCAGCAGGAGGTGGGAAAAGTCCTGGAATCTGATTGTGAGGAGAGCTAGGAAATATGACAGATAGTAAAGTGTCATATGAAGTGTACATGTGATGTTAGGGACTGTAAATTTACATTTGGGTGCCTGTTTACCCCTAAGTTAATACCTGGCTGGACCCTGTAGGCCTAAATGGAGTGAACTGTACTTTGGTGCAGATTTCCCCTATTATGTGCAACACAGTGTAAGCACCACAGACCTTTCGTTTGCAGTACAGACCTACACTATGAAAGCCAACTCACATTATAAGCTCTACCCCATGTCGGTAACAATTCCTGAAGAGTCCATTCTGAGAAAAGCTACCTGTGTGCAGATCAAGACAGTAGTCTTACATGAGGAGCCTGCACACATGTGAATATAGGTGTGCTCACATGTTCACATGTAATTAGCCCAGGTCTTTTTGTCTTAGCAGTGCAGCAATAGCCTTTTCTTAAAAGGCAGACACAGGCAGTTAGCACTGAGTCAATACGCTGTGAATTTACTACGAGTGAGACTCAGGTGGTGAGACTCACATGGTAAAAAGTGCAAAAACTTGGTGGTAAAATGCAAAATATCCTGATTGACTAGATGGGAGGAACCTATTTGCTACACTAAATGTTTATGTTGCAAAACTGTTCTTTGAATATTTCAATGTATCTGGTCATTCTGGTAATTTAGACCAGTTAGTGATTAACTGTGTCTATCTACTGATCTTTCTTGTTTTCTACTTTGGGAGTGTGAATTGGATATATGTTTCCCTTTAAGGAAGGGGCTTGACACCATAATGACAAAATACACTGTGACTAAATCCTCTTGAATGTATATTGGGTATGACAGCATAAGACTCAAATACATGTTTCTATGTAGGCTTGAAGGCTGATTGTGTGGGTCAGTTCAGGACAGCTCAAATGTATAATGCAAATTGACATTGTGATTGAAGAGTATGCAGATTGACTACAGGCCTGTATGACCTTCCTTACGAATTGGATGGATCAGTGAATGGAAGTACTTGTGTTCATTCAATGTGATTGGACAGCAAGCTTGTCAATCACTGCTTTGTGTGTTTTATACAAGTAAGAAAATGTGAGACTAATGGATTTCTGATTAAGGTAGATAGTTAAAGTGTAACCAGACCCAAGGCGCACAATCAAGGGAAGTTGCCAAAATGGCAGTGTGGGTTGAGCAAAACTTAACTCGATTTTTCAAGAAATGTTACCAAAATACTTAAAGAATGATGGATAAATATCTGTTCACACACGCTTGTTCATTCGTGTGATTAAAATTATTCAAAATAGACTTCATATTTCACTTCATTATGGAATGACGTGAATATGTTTCCTACACTGAGTTCAAAAGTTAAGCATCCCAGCGCATTTCTGTTCGCCCTGACACTTTTCACGGAAACTAAAAATACAAACACAAAGATAACAAGCAGAGACGATAATCAATGAATAGTAAAGGAAAACCAAACAGTGCACTCTTCTGCATCCTGTTGCAGTGAGTACCCATGCTATGAATGTACTATAATTGTGAAGGAAAAACATAGTGTTTTTTTTCAAAAACAGAGATACAAGGGCACTCCACATAATAGTCCACAGTGAATAGAAGTTCAAAATCTTTAATTCCTTATGTTGAAAACATAGAAACATATGTATGCAGAAACAGCCAACACATGTTTCGTCCAACAGGACTTTTTCAAGGCTGAAACAATGGAAAATAGTATTTCTTTTTATATACAAATACAACACGAAAATAATGAATGGCACACAAAACAAAAAACGAGCAGAAACATTCAAGAAAAAATTAAAATTTGAGATACTCTCATGCAGAGTAAGAAACCAAATTCTCCTAAAAAATGCCAAACACTAGTGCACGCATGAGATCAGAAATAGTGAAAATTGGTAAGAAGAAGCTAAACTAGAAACCAGATATTTTACTTAGAAGCACACAAATTAGTTTTTGAAAAGAAAAACAGAGTTGAAACTCTAAGTTCGAAACCGAAGAAAGGATAGATACCCCAAAAAACTCAGTGTGATGTGAGTAGAAGCATGAGGAAACCCACCCGTGGTAGAGGAGAAAAGCCTCGCCCATTTAAGCATCAACTACCAATAATCAAAGTGTTTTTCTTTTTTTTTTTTTTTGTTGTCCTCGTTCACACTAGGCTCCAGGTCTTTCATCACACTTTGTGACCAACCTACTGCCTCAACCGGGAGGGCCTTCCTCTCTCTCATCATACCCAGCCCAGGGGGTTGATTTACCAATCTAGATTACACAGCTTCAGAAGGCACAAAAGGAGAGTAATCATCGAAGAAGATATTATATTGTGACCACAAGTTACCCCATCCATACTTTAAACAATAACCTACATTTCTTTACCTTAGTAATCCCCATTGCCGTGTACATTTTAAATGCAAATTTCATTTGGTACAGCCACTCTAAATAAGAAGGGGGTACCTTATCTACCCATTTCCTACAAATTTCTCACCTAGCTAACAATATGGCATAGAACAGCAATTTCTGTGAGTCACTTTTAAGGTTTCTTGTACATTCCAATCTGCCGAAGATAACTAAATAAAGTTTAACCCCAATCTCAACTCCCAAAACATTTGAAATCATAATCCTCACTGCTTTCTAAAAAGGTTGAATTACCGGGCATTTCACAAACATAGGGACATCCGTAGTCTTATCCAATCCGCACTTTCCACAATTTGCCACCCCTCCCTTCCCTATTTTTGACAGCTTATAGGGTGAAAAATATGCCCTGTGCATTGAATAGAGGTGGTTTCTTCTGTAGGGGGCTGGTTTAAACACTGAGTACAAAGTACACATAGAAGCCTGCCACACATCCTGCAACTGTACTTCTGAAAAGAAGTTTCCCCACAAATCATTGGCTAACTTAAATTCACTGTCTACTGCATCAAGCAACTCCTGATACCACGTAGCCACTACTTTTTTTTGGGGGGGGGTCTTCCATTATTTTTCCCTCTATCTGATATCCTCTATCTGATAATTCAAGCCAAGACTCTTACCCCTCATCTGCACCCATCCTTCAATTGGAGGTACTTTACTCTAGACAGATCCCCACCTGTCTCTACCCAGATTTCCTCCCATGGGAGTAAGCTGCCATCCTTGACCAAATCCCCCTAACTTTTGAAACCTGTGTTCTTAATTGGAATGGCCAGCATGTCTTTAAGGCACTCTGGCGTGCATGGTGAATCTGGATCCCCAAATTTAAACAGAAAATAATTTGAACTCCCCTTCACTTCCCCTAAACATGCAACCCACATATGAGCTCTTTGATCTCTGACCATTCCTATCCACTGGATCTAGCTCTATGTGCAACATAGGGTATGACAAATGAGTAACAGGGCAAAATATTCCTGTGTTTTGAAATAGATGGAAATGTCATGTGAGTGTGTCATCCCAATCAGGTATTTAACATGGCATACTCACTATACTCACTCTGAGATGTAAGGAGGTGTCCCCACTGTTATGTCTAAACTATATATTGACAAATGTGATGTTTCATCAGGGTGGGCACCCTAGATGATGGAAAGCATGATGGTAATGATACATTAACAGTACAGGACATATAATTGACGTGTGTTCAGACAATTTTTACCATCTATACGGTATTGAGAAGTTAAGTGGCTAGCCTGCTGATCCCTTAGGCCCTGTGTTTTGTGCATGCTACATAGTGCAGGATAGTCTTATATGGGTGCTACATGCACTATTTATTGCCTACAACATGTGTCAATGTGTACTTCCTGCCTCTTATATGTTGAGGGCTTTACTTTGCCATACTCACCTTTGCTAATCTGAGTATGTTGTGACACACTTTTAATGGATCAGCTAATTTCCACCTAACTTCATATTATAGCATGTGTGCTAGTTGACATTCACATGTTGGTGGAAAGAGAAATGTTGTCAGTCAATTTGCTGGATTCTAGGTATGTGTATTAAATATGGTTACATTAGAAGTGGTTTATGTCAGTGTTACTTTTGTCATAAGAGGCTGGATTACACATGTCTGGACAGGTAGTACTGATGTAGTTTTTATTACGTTGCCATGTAGGGGTTTCTACTCAGCATGAATAGTAGAATAGTATGTGTCCTTCATTCACATGATTGGTGTAAATTTTATTGAATGTATTGGCATGTTCCTGTGGTTGTCTGTGGGTGTATCCTGTGTCCTAAGCAGGCCCTTTCCTGGACATAACTTTGTTGTCAATGTGTAAATGAATAAGATAATTGGGTCCAGAAATTCTAGCTTAAAGTTTTTTAAAGACTTTTGATAGGTGTTTTACTAACATGGTATGTCATTTTCTGAGCCTCAATATTTGGGTATGCCATATGTGGTGATTTCATCTTAGGCAGTTGACATTGTGAATGTTATGGACAGAGTCACATGTTAGTTATGTGAGTGCAAAGCAACATGCTGTGTTGTAGTTGAAGTCAGATGTGTTTATTTTCACAAAACATGACTACTGCTGATGGAATGAGTTAGTGTGGATTAGGTGTAGGCATGCTGTTGTGATGTCAGTTAACAGCATTTGCTAAGGATGATTTGTTGATACACAGTGATGATCTCTATAGGGAAAGACATTTGATGTTGCCAAATTCTCTTGTGCATGAAATGTTTGTGTTACGGCTGAATTGATGCATGGTGATGTAGTGATCAGATGGTTGGCTTATGTTGTTGGTGAGACTGTTGTCACATAGGATTGTTGGAAGTATTTAGTTATGACATGATATATGCTCTAAATGGTTCCTACCTGGGGCTTTCTTATACATAGATGTAATGTTACTGTTGTGAATGGTGCAATGTATGTGTATGATCCTTTATCTCTCTGTTTCTCTGCATAAGCTTCGGCAGGTGAAGGAAATGCAGCACATCTGAGTGGGGGAGTTGCTGGTCACTGGACCCAGAGTGTTGATACCACCGACACCGAGGGACCTAGTGGCCCAGAGGGTGAGGGGAGTGCCACGGAGGAGACAGGATCCAGTTCATCATTTTTGGAACACTCCTCCAGTGAACACTCTCTGGTGGTGGCAGACCCATCTGGGATCATCTGGCACCACCCCAGCACCATTTTTGTTCACCACCCTCCTTTCTATCACCCCTCCCTGTAGCTCGCTGTCCAGTTGGCCGTGCCCGCCCACCCAAAGGGTGGTCATCAATTTTGCCGCAGGCACCACTGTCCCAGCCCCTGTCAGCCCTGCTGCCCTCAATGAGGAGGATATTGACCTCCTGAGGTCCATCTCTGGGGGTCAGTTGATCATTGTGAATGCCATACAGGGACTTGCAACTCAGATCCAACAGAGTAATGCCTTCCTGGGGTGCATTAACTGTGCACTGGCTGGCCTACAGAGATTTTTTCAGGCTTTGGCGTCCACAATGCGGCAGCCAGTCATTCTTTGTCTCCCGTCCCCCTCCACCTTCCTCTTCCCGAACCAAAACCCCTCTTCCCTGACCCAGCCAAAGCTCAGACAAACATAAGTACCACAAAATGCACCACTGGCATGCACACAAGTAACATACGCCTGAACACACAGCAACAATCATAAACTGTCCTGACACCCCCCTACCGCCAGCATCACTGACAGCATAGCTGACACACCTGCAAACACCACACCAGCATTCACAGATCCAGCCAGTACACATATCCTACCCACAGACACCACCACAAGAGACCATCAGCCATTCACCCCAGTCACCACACCTGCAGACACCACAACCACAGACATGCCTACGTGCAGCACATCCACCATACCTGCAGTCACCACCCCAACAGACATTCACCCACCCACCACAACATCCCCCTGCACCTCCACCTCTCTCCTCCCATCACACATAAATACCCTCATTCACCCACACAACAGACACTCCACCAACCACAAATATATCTTCCACAAACATGCACTTAATACATGTACACCAAGATCTCAGACAACCACTCCCTCTCCCTCCACACTCAAACCCTATTGCTATGACAAGCTTTCCTTTCAGAATTTGCCCTTTTTCCTTCTCCTCTCTCAGCCGTTATATCCCTAAATGGTTTGTGTCCCTCCCCAAGTCCACTCTTTCCACCTCCAAGACCTTCCCTCCCCCCTGAAAGTATCCATGCCCCTCCCCCTGCCAAGAAGTCAACCCCTCCACCAAAAAGCGAACCCTCCCCTAAACCTAAGAACAAGCCCCCAAAAAAACTCCCAAGCCAGATCCCAAATGCCCACCTCCATGACCTAAACCCAAACTCCCTGTTAACCCCTCACCAGATAACCCCTGAGGTGCCTGCCTGCTCCATAGATGTCCCTACATGTGGAGGTTACATGGCAGTCAGGAATCAAGCTAGGAACACACATCTGTGCACTGTGTGCATACAGCCTATTTACAAAATGGACTGGCCTATGGCCTTTGTTTTTTGCAACAATTTTGATATTAATGATTATTTGAACCAACGAGGAGATGGTTTCCTGGTTACATCCTTGTCCTGCATTTCTTTCCCTAGTATGGAGTTGTTCATGGCTGACATTAATTGTGAGACTGTATGTTTATATGTGTGTTCTGCTTGGCTACATGTGCTGTTTAAACAGTATGTGAGATTGTGCGCAGTGCTTTTGTCTGAAACTGGCGTAGTGTGTGTTGTGTGTTTAAGAGTTTTTGTTGTGTTGCCACTGTGTGTTGTTTTTTTTTAGATGTGTTTGTTGGTGTGTTGTGTGGCTTTGTGTGCTTTGACTGTGTACATGTTATGTGCATGAAATGTTTGATACGGTGTTCTTTGTAAGTCGATCGGCAAGTAGTATGATTTTGTATTATATGTATTGTTTGCCTGTTGGTGTTACACTGTGATGTACGTGTGATGTGTACCTGGGTAGTGTGCCCTGTGGGTCCCTGCCAAGAGACTAGAGATGGTGCGATTGTGTTGCTCTTGTGACATGTTGTGTTGTGTGGTACTGTGTGAGTGTGGGTCTATGCAGTGTTTCCGTGTGTACGTGTGAGTGTCACCCTCTCACACCCTTTTGAATGTATGTTGTGGGAGTTTACAAAGTATGACAATATAAAACAGTAACAGGTAAGAGTATGTACTTACGGTTGCTGTTGTTGTCGTTGTCGCAGATTCCAAAGTCTTTGGGTGAGCATGAACAGTTGGAAAACATCTAGTTCAGGTTCCATGGCAGCTCCAGACGAGTAATGCTTCCTGAAGGTGAGTGTCTCCTTTTATGAAGTTGTTTTTTGCCTGGGTTTCCATGGTGGTGCGACCGCGGTGGAAACCTTGGCGGTGTGCAACCTCGTAATCTGTCCGGCAGAATCATGGTCTCCAAAGTGCTCTGTGCAAATAAATGAAAATGGTGACACGTTTTAGCCCAAAGCCTTCGACTGGCCATAGAGTTCTGTGATCTAGCGTGCTTATACTACATGAAAACCACTTCCACCTCACACACGTTGCACAAACACTAGAGCTTTAACCCTCATGTTCTATATTCCCCGGTAACGTTCCGATTTCCACATTGGGAGTACTCTTTGGACTATATTGTTTTACTTCAACATTCCCTCAACAATGTTATTTAATAATAAATTCAAATCATATTACATCAGCCGCATTCTGGTTCTTATTTGCTTATTCTCAACATTCATGGTAAAGTACCCAATCAAATCTCGTCTAAGAAATATATGGACCTGGGTTACATCTAGGATGTTACAGTACCTCTTATCTTCTAAATACATTTCTCATTTTCGGTAAAGTACTTCATCAAGGTGCATATGCTCTTATAAAAAATATCATGGCCCAAAGGACCCTTATCAACAATATGTCTGATCAAATGATTAAAGTGCAAGTGAAGATTTGCGTTCCTTACCTCTAGGCTGTTACAGTACTGCTAATGTTATAAATACATTTCTCATATTAGGTATGATTATACATACTATATTAGGTATATATTTACCTAAAAAATTATAGTTAGTTAGGATCACATTTTAAACGTAGGAAACCATGGAAATTCAACTGTTATAATTAGAGTTATCTCAAGGAACTAGAACTCGTGCCCTAAGGTAACTCTAACCCCGCCTTCGACATGAACAGTTTTTTCGTCAAAGGTTTTACTGGAAATATTACATAGATATTATCAATTATGCTATCAAAGATGTCATGAGTGCCATAATTAGTGGCGTCATTAGTAGTGCATGGCGAGGGCATGAGTTATAGTTACCTTAGGGCATGATTTTTAGTTTCTTGAGGTAACTCTAACTGGTGAATTTCTATGGTTTTGTACATTTAAAATGTGAGCCTAACAATAATGCCCCTGTAGCCTTTGTTTTCTTCAGTGAGTTTCTATGTTTTTTTTAATGCATTGCAATTTTCAATATTATATGTGTTAGACTTGGCATCATTGGCATGGTCTCCCCTAACTTTTTGCCTCTACTTCTGGGGTTGTTTCTGTGAGCTGGACTCTGTTTTTGCTGTTTTGTTTGCTCTGGACACTTTACCACTGCTGACCAGTGCTAAAGTGTAAGTGTTCCCTGTGTAACTTATATGTGTAAATTGGCTTATCCATGACTGGCATATTTGAATTACTAGTAAGTCCCTAGTAAAGTGCACTAGAGGTGCCCAGGGCCTGTAAATCAAATGCTATTAGTGGGTCTGCAGCACTGGTTGTGCCACCCACATTAGTAGCCCTGTAAACATGGCTCAGACCTGCCACTGCAGTGTCTGTGAGTGCAGTTTTAAACTGCCAGTTCAACTTGGCAAGTGTACCCACTTGTCAGGCCTAAACCATCACTTTTTATTCATGTAAGGCACCCCTAAGGTAGGCCCTAGGTTGCCCCATGGGCAGGGTTCAGTGCATGATGGGACATTTACTTATGCGTTTTACATGTCCCGGCAGTGAAATACTGCTAAATTCACTTTTCCCTACTACAAGGCCTATCTCTCTCCTAGGTTAACATGGGGGCGGCCTTTAAATATTATAATTAAAGTGCAGATTCCCTTTGGGAGCGGATATACAAGTGGAGTTTGGAATCTCTGAATTCTCAATTTATAAATACATCTTTTAGTGAAGTTGGTTTTTAGAGTGTGTGTTTGAAAATGCCACTTTTAGAAAGTAGGCCTTTTCTTGCTTAAACCATTCTGTGACTCTGCATGTTTGCGGATTCCCTGTCTGTTGACAGTTGAGCTGGTTGCACCTCTCTTCTACACAGTTACACAAAGGGAGCTGAAGTGTAGCCTGCATATCCTGATGGGCCACATGGGCTGAGGGGAGGGGAGGAGTGGTCATTTACACCTGAACGGGCAGTGCCTGCCCCCACACAATGAAGTCTCTAACCCCCCCGGTGTGTGTCTGGGGCCTGGCCTGAGCAAGGCAGGATCTTGAAAACAACAGAGACTTCTCTTTGAAGTAAGCCTACTTCAAAGGCAGAAAGGGGTATAAGAAGAGCACCCAAAACCCCAGAAAATCAGATTACTTCTGGAACCAAGAGGACCCTATGTTAAGGAGAAGAGCTGGAAAAGCTGGAGGAGGAGTACTGCCCCTTTGCTTGTGACTGTGCTTTGCTGGGTTGGCCTGCAGCAGCTGCTTCTGCCTGATAGAGGACAAAGTCTGACTTTGTGTGACTTCCCTCTGGACAATCTCCAAGGGCTTTAACTGAGCTTGCCTCCTGTTGTTGAAGTCTCAGGGACATCAAAGACTTCTCTCTGCCTGCACCTGGGCTTTCTGCTGAGAGTCCTGCCTGCCTAGTGGTGCCCTACCCTGTCTGGTGCAAAAGGATAGAAATCCGCGCAAAGACCGCCATGCGGGGAAATGTTCCAGGCACCACCCTCCTTGCAGCTGAAAAATGACGCACTGCTGGGCTCAGGGCTAAAATCGATGCTCCACCTGCATTGCGGCTGGAAGCTCGACACAACGCGGCTGCAGAAACGACACACAACACCCACAGTGGCTGCTGTTAACGACACAAACCCCCACGCAGCGCGATTTCTTGACACCGTGCAACCAGATTTCAACTTAACATCGCTGGGCACCGAAAATAAACGCAAAGCCTTCCCGGACGCAAGGTGGCAGTTTGATTGATACATTGCTCTCTTGCAGGAGAGAAGAAATTACGCACACCAACTCGACCGGAGGAGGAATGACACACGTTCCCACTTGCTAATGAGAAATATACGCAACGCTGGCCTTTTTCGACACACACTCGCACGTGTGGCTTTATTTTGACGCAACCCAGGTAACCTTATGCAATAACACGTTCTCACCATTTTCTAAAGGATTTAAGACTCCTTTACTTTTTAAATTCATTACTTGACTTGTGTATGTCAGATTTTTATTGTTTCAGTTTTGTATTGTTTAGATAAATATTACCTATTTTCCTAAACATGTGTTGTGTCATTTTGTAGTGTTTTCACTGAGTTACTGAGTGTGTGGGTACAAATACTTTACACATTGCTTCTGAAGTTAAGCCTACCTGCTCGTGTCTAGCTACCAACGGGGTGAGCGGGGGTTAACTGAGGGTGATTCTCCTCTACCCTGACTAGAGTAAGGGTCCTTGCTTGGACAGGGGGTAACCAAAGACTCAATTTCTAACAATAGGTTAATCCAACTGTGGTACTGAAAATTCTGGACCCGTGTTATAAACATCGTCGTATCACAACGATTTTGGTATCAGCAGACCGAGAATGATTAGAATAGTATGCACAAGCATTGTATTCATATTCGGGTAACGAAATCACCCCAATATCAGAGTTTCCGTCCTGAACCCTCGGGTTCCATTTAAACGACAGCCATTTTGTGATTGCCCTCACATAGGCCAATGACTAATGCCGAAAACGAGTCTGAAGGACACGTACATCTTTGCTGACTCCTCTGTGACCTGGGCAAGCTGACTCCACTGCCTGAAGCCAAACTTGTTCGGCCAGTTTCTTTCCCAGTGGCCGAACAAGATTAGTATCAAGGCACAACACATCATAAAACCTTTCATCACACACAAACCATGCCTAATCTTACACGCACCTGTCCCTGTTTCTTTCTTTATGACTTGCTTTACAAGGAGGAGGTGCCGGTTTATATTGGGGGTCCGTTGATATCTGATGAAAGTACTGAGCCTTGCTGGGTAATTGATTGAGGGCTGGACAAACTGAAATATGGGCTTGTCATCATAACCCTGGTATTTCTTTGTAGTGAAAATATGTGAATGGTCAACTGGAAAATAAGGAATGTTTGCCCAAAGCATAATATTTTGTATAAAAGAGAAGGTTAGCTTTGCAAGAGCAGCAGTCTCCTGAGAATATACACTGTGTTGTACTTCTAGGATACCTGTTACTGGCTGCAGCCAATGAACAAGATCTTTGACTTCACCAAGAAGACTCTGTGTTTCTGTAGTCTGAAACAGGAAGGACTCGAAGTCTTAGGGTGTGTTCCCTGGCACCACTGGGTTCTGAAAAACCCAGTACTTCACAACCATCGCTATGCCCTGCCCTTGGCTGTGCATTTGCAGCTGTTGGCCACAGTGCCCGGCCTGAGGCCAACCTCCTATAAGCACCCAACTTTTCACCATGCACAGCCTTTGCTTGTGCACAGCAGGGGTTGCCCGCAAGGCCTGGCCTGGAGCCAATCCCTGTGGCCAATCCCCTAAACACCCAACCCTACTCTGCACATGGCCCTTTGCCCGTTCATGGTGGGAGTTGGCTGCAGCCTATCTCGCTGGGTGTGAGAATAGGTGTAAGAGGGTGTATCTGGGGATGAGAGTGGCTGTGAGAGTCTCTGACCGGGTTTAAAGTACGTGCCTAAGTGTCTTAATGGGTGCATCAGTATCTGCGCAGGTCTGTGAGTGGCTGCAGAAAAAATGCATCTGTCATTTTTACAAATTAAAATAATTTTTACTTTAAAAAAATTAAAATAAAGAGGGAAGCGAGTTCGGCTGGACTCGAACCCTGAACGCTCAGAGTGAAGGTCTGCAACCATCACACTGAGTTATTGCTGTTTCTTTGTTTTCATTTTTTTGCACCCCTTTATGATCTATCTCAGCATCTGGGGTTGTGAGGGAACCCCAAAGGCCTCCCCCACAGTACCTACTAATTTATTTATTTATTTTAAATTTATTAGTTAGCAAAATGCCCTTTATGGTCTATTTGGCACTGCAGGGGAAGCCTCAAGGCTTACATTCACCCCAGTCACAAAAATCTGGGTGTAATCCATCGTTTTTTTGGTCCACCACGCCACCCCAGTTTGGACCCATCCATATACAAATCACTCTTGAACCTGTTCCGCATGGGAGCATTCCAGCCTGAGCTGCCAAGCCAGGTCCTCCCGGGACTGGAAACAAGCATCCTGGGACCAATTTCAGGGTATCACCCTTCATCAGCTACGCTAGATTGAATCCTGTGGTGCGGTGAGCATGGGTCCCACATCTCGGCATACTCTTCCCACTTAGGGTGACAAAAGGAAAAAGAACAGATGTTGGCTTCCTTGTTGAAGAGTTGGCAGCCAATCAGATCTCAGCACGAGATTGTGAGAGGTCATGAATCCTTCACATCCCATATATACAAATTTGGATTTTCTTACATTTTTCTGAAATTGCTGAACAGATTTAGACCAAAAAAGGTTGCATGCTGGACCAGGACCTACCTTTCTGCCAAATTTGGTCTAATTCCATACAGTAGCTTTGGCGCTATTGCTGTTCAAAATACCTATGGAAAAATGAATGGGGAAACGTGTTTTGGAACCTCCCACTTTTTCTTGGCCCCCCAATATGGATCACTCCGAAACCTTCCAGATAGCAGCAGAGGTGACTGGCAAACTTTTTTGGAAAGATTCATGAAGATTCGTCAAGCACTGGCAAAGATATGGGCAAGTATAATAACATTTTTTGTATAGAAACTAGGTCCTAACTATATCTACCTAGTGGCAACCACCACTAGGTAATATATATATATATATATATATTTATGTATATATATATATATATATATATATATATATATATATATATATATATATATATATATGTTAATTAATACTTTTTCTACATTCATGAGTTATGAGTTTACTCCTATATGTAATGTGTTTCCAACACTTTCCCTGCTGTTGTTTAGACTGAATTAGAGATAGTAAATGTCACTGTTCGGAACCCCAACTCTTTTCCTACTGTTGTTTAGCCTGGAGTGGGTCTCATGGTTACTGGAATCAACATAGACTTTGCTCATGAGCCTATTATAAGGATGAAACTGGTCCTGGGTTGTGTGTGTTCTGATTCAGGGAGTACCTGTCCTGGCAGTTTGGACTGGACTGTTCCCACTGGAGCAGGGTCAAGGTAGATTTGCATGTGGCTTAGTCCAAACTGAGGTGGCATGGTGGGTGAAAAATGATGGATTTGGATACTGCCCAAAGGATCGCCACTTGCTGAGATTAATTCAAATATTTCTTCCATCACTTTTATTTATTTATTTATTTATGTCTTCTTTTGCAGCCAGGCTGTGTGTGACTGTCTAATGGAGTACAAAGCCTCACCAAATGATGAGTGTGGTGGAGTCATGACAGTTGCTTACTCCCTTGTTTTGGCAGTTGTGTTGAATAGAAATGTACTGTTTTAACTATATGTGATTTCTACACAATCTGAAATGAATATTTCTGACTGTTTAATATTATATGCTTCTTTGTATCTGTGTTTGCGTGCGTGTGTGTCTGTAATTATTTAGTTTATTTTAAGAGTATATTTTTACTTATGTAGATTTGCTGTGTTTGGTTGCTACTTTGCAATGTTTCTTTTGTGATGGTAGTCTTATTTCCTGCCTCCATTGTTTTTTATGTAATTCCTATGAAGTACCAGTGAGTGGTCATTTGTGGTGAGGATCTTATTCCAAGCCTTGACTAGAGCAGATTTTGAGGCTGTTTGGAGAAGAGTACTACAAGTGTAAATGTGAGTGAACAGCTATTAACTTACCCTTTTGAATGTGTGTTTTTGTATGTGCATGACCCCCCTTAATTATACCTTTAATCCTATAACATTTTGGTAGATAATCCTGATATTCCCGCTGCCCCCATGCCACTCACACATTTAAACCCAACACATATATCTGTTTATTTGATGTTCTACTCACACATGTCAGATATTATGGAGGTTATTCACAAAAATGAATTGGTCACTAGGCCCTATATCAAAAACAGAAGATAGGCTTTCTTGATATACCTACAGAGTGATAGGTATGATATTTGTAGTAAAATTGTAAGATATCTGGATTTAGAGGAATTAATTTATAAAATAAACGTTGTTATTGCATTTTTCTGGTGATTTAAGTATTTTTTATATGCTGTCTAAAAGGGTTCTACTTGATACTTTCATTTTTTATTGTGATGTGACATATTCTAATAATATTACATTGCATAAAGATATGTTTATAGTGAATGCAATAATGTTTTGATTTGGGAATTACAAATATCCTAGTGTCAGAAAGAATTGTACACTGATTTTGGCAACACATCTTTAGGTTTGTAATACAGTCAATGTATTATTAATTCACATTGCAATATGTCCATTGACAGGGGATTGCAGAACGACATGCCTAATGAAAAATAATTAGGCAAGTCGATATTTATGACCCCCCCTATGATTGGCTGCAAACACAGAAATTGTGGCCTGTAAGGAACAGCATACTACCTTCCCTGTGTTTGTATTCCAAAGTGACATTTTTTTTTAAAGCGGCTTGTATGCCATGAAGGAACTGGTGGTGCTACAAAAAAATAAAAATATTCCCTGTTAGAGAAAGGTTTGCATGGTGGAGGCAGTGCACCCTTGGACCACTTCGTACTCCACCTGAGCTTGCAAACATTATTCACCAAGGTTAATGGATCCCAAAGGGACAGCTTTCCCCTTTACAAATTGGTTACCACCTCCTTTGAGGTGTTGATAACTGAGCAATGGTTGCAATTGGAAAATGGCTTTGTTTATCCGGCCCATATTATAGTCTGTGATTTCATGTCTCCATTTCAGAACTAGCATCAAGAATCTTCTTCTTCATTTAGCATAATACCTGAGACTGATAGAATTAATTCAAAACTCTTTCAGAACTTGAAGTTCTTTTCTAAAAACCTATGTGATTCAGTCAGATAACAAAATCATAACTGTATTATCATCCTCCATTCTAGGATCTATTTTAGCTGCAAACATGATGTTTTATTGTAACTTAATTTCTCTTGCTATTTTACCTCAGGGTGATTTGCTTTCCTGACCTCAATATAATAATTCAGGCCCTGGGGAACATGGCGGCCACGTAAAGTCCGCGGTCGGGAGCTCACCTGGTTCCGGTTGGCGAGCAGTGACGGAGGTGGTTTTGCAGCGAGTGAAGGCTCGAGGGTTCGGGCATTCTCCTCTTGCCCTCCTGGATGTTTCTTGGTCCCCTGCGAGGGGCGGGTGGCAGTGTAAGGAGACCACAGCAGGAAGCAGGCATAGACCTTGCGTCTTTGGGCGCAGTGCCGAGGACGGAAGTTGCACACAGTGTGTGTCGCAGAAGACACTCCCAGATTCTCTGCAGCCCTTGCGGGGCGCGAACTGGAAATCTTTCTGGTGCTTGGAAGGGGAAGGAAAAGGTTTTCCTCGGAGACAGTAATTTGCCCCTTGATACCACGGTAAGGGATTGTGTGTGCATGACGCCGGTTAAGCTGAGGACTTGAGCAACTCTCAGAAGCCCCCCGCCGGCATTTACCCAGCAGCAGTATAGCATAGGGGAGGGCGACGAGGCTCCCTCTGGGTTAGTTTCTGGATCCCTTACGGGGGCCGGGAAGGGTGGCCTTGGCAACAAGAAAGGTCACGGGAAACTGGGAAAAATTAGAGAGTCCTGTGTAGCCTTGGAAACTAAACTGAATATGTTAACTGAGAGAATTAGCAGGATAGTGACTGTGGTTGCGGAGCAAGAAACACGGGAATCAGCCAACTCTCAGGGCATTTCTATATTGGTACGTAACGAAAAAGTGTTTCAAAATAAGCTATCCTTAGAGAATAATCTGCGGAGGAACAATATCAGACTGCTGAATGTTACTGAAGGCATGGAGGGCGAAGACGTCAAGGGCTAGGTGATAACTTTGTTCAGGAATTGTTTTCCATCTGTGGGAGGATATACAGAGAGTTCATCGAGATCCCTTCAGGAGGAAGCCTGATAGGAAGGGGCCTAGGAAAATTCTTATTAATTTTGGTACATATTCTATAAAGGAGAAAATCCTGTCTGAATCTCTTAAGGCAGGTAGCTTTTCTATGGGCGAATGGTCCTTTCGAATACGCTCAGATGTTTCTAAAGCGACGCTAGATAGGCAGTGGGAGTTGGGTAAATTCATGCAAGAACTCAGATCCTTTGGCGCCACTGTGCAGATGAGATTTCCGGCATTCTTAAAAAGGATGTGGAACAATACAATGTACAACATTAGGGATCCTGCTGAGGTTCAGGTCCTGATTGAGAAGATGAAAAGACCTCCTTGACGGAGTGATTTTCTTTAGAAATAAGTCGACCGGAAACTGTACTGAGCTCATATGGATTGTAATATTCATCCCATTAAAAGGGTAGGGAGGGTTCCCGCAGGGGTATAACGGGGGTTTCTTTTGATTTTGGATGGTGTTTTTTTTTCACTGGGAGGGGGATAGGGGGAGGTAGGGTATAAATTGGGTATATAAAGATCCTCAAGAATGTTGTGGAGGGAGCAGCTATGGATTCGTCAGTTTATCTATGGCCCTGTCTTGTTCTGTTTTTTCCTCTCGTTAGTGACTTAGACAATGGCTAGTAAAAAGGGAGTTTTGTTGAAATGTCTTTAATGGAATATCAACGGTTTACGGGTTAAAGGGAGGAGGAGGAAAATCTATGAGTTCCTAAAAGGGATAGATGAGGAAGTGATTATTTAACAAGAGACTCATCTAACACAATCTGAGTGGAATGAATGTATTAAATGTTTGAATTGGGTGGGCTTTAGTGCATGTACAAATCAATCTTGCACTGTGAAAGGTGTGGCAATTGTCTTAAAGAAATCTGTAAGGGTAAAGGCGGTAAATGTTATAAGAGATTCCAAGGGTAGGTGGCTAATCGTCGAGGTAGAGCTGCATGTTGTTTGGTTTATGGCAGTGGGATATTATGGGCCTAATTTGGATGACCCAGCTCCTTTTCAGGAGTTGTACAACCACTTACTGGAATCAAAACACCTGATTATAATAGGTGGGGATTTTAATATTTTGTTGGACCCTAGGCTAGACAAGTCAACACCAAGGCTTATGGTGAATCTTCCTAAATCTCGCTTGTGGATAAAACAAGCAATGGTGGATCTGAGTTTGATTGATCTTTGGCATCAGAAAGGCGGGGAGGGCCCAAGGTTTACGTTTAATAATAAAAAGTATGGCCATCGTTCTAGGATCGATTTATTCTTAATACATAATAACTCGAGGGATATGGTGAGATATGTTGGTCATGCCTCGGCTCACCTATCGGATCATGCAGCTGTAAAAATGCATATTCTTCTTAAAACTCAACCATCCTCTTGTAGGCAGCCAGTTAATCTAGCTCTTTTTTTGGATCAGATGGTTGTTGAGGGTTTGAGGAAGGACACTAAAGAGTTTTTTTAGATTAATCATGGCACCACTACCCTGCAGATTCTGTGGGATGCGTATAAAGCATTCATTAGAGGGAGGCTTGTGGGTAGAAAAGAATCAGCTAGAGCGACTTGAATATCAGGTGGCATTTCTACAGGAAGCAATCTTTAATGATCATGCAGGTGAGGGAAATCAGCTAGGCACTTTGGATGCCCAACTAGATTCTGCTAAAGCAGACCTATTTTTGTTCTTGGAGGGGAAAATTAGGAGGAGCTGGGACAGTAGCCAGTATGCTCATTATGAGTATGGAGAAGGCTGTGGTAAACTTTTAGCCTGGAAAACCAAAACAGATCACTCCAAGACATATATTACATCTATTTAGTCGGAGGTTACCAGAACATTATGCACAGTTGCATCTGAGATAGAGGAGGCCATTGTGGCCTTCTTTCAGGGTCTCTATACCGATGATTTGCATTGCTTGGAAATATCGGTTAAGGGTTATTTAGAAGGGGTTCATCTCCCCCAGCTAACGGATGCCAAACAGCTACATTTGGTGAGGAGGATAGATGCAGTGGAGATAAAGGCAGCAATTCAAGGTTTAAAAAAGGGGAAGGCCTCGGGCCCAGATGGGCTTCTCAATGAGTTATACTGTGTACTTGGTGATGAGGTTGTCCCAATTTTAGTAGAATTGTTTAATTTTCTTCTACAGGAAGGTGTAGATATGCTTATTTCATGGAATGAAGCGGTCATATGCCTTCTCTTAAAGCCCGGGAAAGATCCGGCATTATGTAGTTCATACAGACCAATCTCTTTGTTGAACTCAGACTATAAACTTTATACTTATGTTTTGTCTAAGAGGCTTCAAGATTTGATTATGACGTTGATTCATGAAGATCAAAGAGAGTTTATTAGGGGGCGACAACTGCATGAGTTAACTCATGACTTATTATGTGCAGTAGATTTGGCTAGTCTAGGAAGGGTCCCTTTGACGGTTCTCACCTTTGATGCTGCCAAAGCATTTGATAGGGTGAATTGGTATTTTTCACAGAGTGTTACGAAGGGTAACAACTTGGGTTCAAAATTTATTAGTGCAGTTCAGGCTATATATGAAGCCCCGGTTGCTAGTATCTTGGTCAATGATAGAACATCTATGAAATTTAAGCTCGAAAGAGGAACGCGTCAGGGCTGCCCACCGTCCCCTCTTCTTTTTCATTTGTACACTGAGCCCTTGGCTGCAATAATCAGAGCTGATAGCCAGATCCCTTCTTTTCAATATCAAGGAGGGACAAAGAAGGTTGCTTTATACGCAGATGACTTGATGATTTATACTGGTGACGTAACGCATGTTTTTCCTAGGATTATTCAACGTTTAAATGATTTTGGCAAGGTGTCAGGTTACTCTGTGAATTCAGAGAAAACGGAAATCATGTGTTGGAACACTACTTATAATAGTCCCCTAGCTCAACAACAAATTAGATATTTAGGGATTCAAGTTACCGATTGCCTTCAAGAAATAGCTAGGATAAATTTTGATAAGCCGTATATAGAGACCCGTAGGCTGCTTAGAACATGGGCAGGCCTTCCATTGTCTTTCCTTGGAAGAGTTAATATCCTTAAAATGATAATCCTCCCAAAGTTCACCTTTTTGTTTAACGTAGTCCCTTTGGAATTCAAGAAATGTTGGTTCACAAAACTACAGGCAGACTTATCTTTGTTTGTGTGGGCATCCAAGGGGGGTAGGATTGCTTGGCAGAAATTATGTAGGACAAAAGGAAAAGGCAAGATCGCGGCTCCAGACTTTTATTAATATTATTTAGTTTTCCATCTGAAGAATGTGCGGATTTTGTTACATGATAGATCGGAATATACAGCTTTTTGGTTTGCAATGACTCAGGAATTGTTAGAGGCCAGCAGGCATTTTTTGTACAAGTTTGGTCATCCTAAATATTTCAAAAAGATTTGTTTGAAGATCTTTAAGGACGTTGCTAGAGTATAGTGGCTGGTTCGACAAGCAGTATAAATTAAGTACTATAGCTCCTTGGCCCCGGTTTGGGATCCCCCTGGCACCCAGAATGTCTGATGGATAAATCGTCACTTCCATTAAACGGAGTGGCTTGTTGGGGACAAATTCTGGATGATTCAAAGTTGGTGTCATGGCATAGGCTTGAGGAACTAACTGAATACAGGATTTCAAAGTTTAAATATTTACAGTTAGTTAGTTGGGCTGCAACTCTTCGGGATGAGGGGGTTATGAAGAATGCTTGGGAGGAGAAATTAGTTCAGGTTTCAGTTCATAAAGAAATTGTGGTCTGGTATCAGGCGATATTAGGAACTTCTGATTCAAGTTTTCTTCTACCTGATAAGAAATGGGGTGCTGTGTTACCAACTTTGGATGTGGCAAAAATATGGGAAACTTCTTTTCTATGCTTTGGTCTGTTATTAGGCCAGCCCCGTTAAAGAAAAATCACTTGTTTACCTTGTACAGGGCCTACTGGTCCCCTCAGAGGCTGTCAGCCTTGGGAAAGTCAGATAGAAGCTGCTCACATTGTGGGGAGGTTAACGCTAATGATATTCATATGTTTTGGAGCTGCATCTGCCTCAGAGGTTTTTGGGCCATTATAGGAAGAATTCTTAAACATATTATAGACCCTGATATAGAGGTAACTCCTACATTAGTGATTTTTGGGGTAACACCTGGGGTGTCCAAACTTTCTAAACCTTATAAGAATGTTATGTTTTTATTGATTCTATTGGCTAGAAGACAAATATGCTTCAGATGGATTTCTTCTTCTATCCCATCTGTATCTGGCTGGTTGACATCAGTGGATGACTGCTGGGCCATATGGGAACATTTTCAGCAGAGTGGCTTTTTTCCTATAGTCCAATGATTATTTGCTCCTTGTCCAGAAGGTTAACCCCATAAGTCTGGATGGCCTATAGAATACTATACGCTGATCAATAAGCGTGTAGGTCTGGCTGATACCGGGAGATGTGAGAATATAAGTGCCTCCCTCTGCGGGGGAACACAGGTTGATGACCCTCGTCTGGAAACATGAGCTTCTATGAGGACAAAAAATAAATAAAAATCAGGCCCTGGTTCTGATGTTCCACTGGTCCAGGAGAATAGCTACCAATAGTGCAGTTGGTGCTGTGGCACAGGGTCCAAGAGATATGAGGGGACCATGGAGCTCTAGTTATAGCTGTCTTTTACTACCCAACAGGACCTGGGAGGCCATTTTACTTCCTTGCATTAAGGCCCATGGGTCTCTTGCTATGCTACTGAACTGGCTTAAGCATCTGTGATATGCTTTGTGTGCCTGTTGCAAGTATAGCACGTTTCATTCTCTAATTACCCAAATGTGCATTATGAGCTTTGACATGAATATGGGTGGTACTTGGTAGGGCGTAGAGCGTGTCAGCTAAAGGAAGGTAAAATTAATTCCTGCCACGTTAGCAGCTCCAAAGCAGTCAAACCCCTCCCCCCCCCCCCCATTAAATACTATGGCCAGATTGCGAACTTTTTGCATGGGGTTGCATCACTTTTGTGGCACAGCCCAGATACAATTTTTTTTTTTCATTTACTAAGCAATGCACAGTCAATTTGAATAGCTTTGCATGGTTTAGTAAATATAGAGTAAAGCAACACAGCACACCGGGTTGCCATGTGTTACTTTGCTTCGGGAATGTGCTACATGGGTGGAGCATGTCCCTTCTCATATTTCTACCCTTTTAATTCTATGCAAGCCTAGATCTACGAAGATTTGTAAACTTTGGTTTGCACCAAAACGGTGTGCCTACTCAACAGAGGCAAAAGGAGGGAAAATATATTTTTTTCTCCTTGTCACCTCTTCTTTCTATGTGTTACTGACGTTTGCCTGCAAGGTATACCGTCCTGCACAAGAACGTCTGTCTATAAATCAGGCATCCTTGCACTATAGCACACATTGGTGCTAGGCTGCCTGAAGTGTGCCAATACTATGAGAAATCAGAAGTGCACCATGTAGATACAGCACATTTCTCCTCCATTTCTTTCATGCAACACAGTGCAGCAAATTGCTGCCTTGACTTGTGTGAAAGGTTAGTAAATCAGGCAGGCGGTGTTCTCAGTTCAGATGTTTTGTAAGTACGTGCAGCATCAGCAGCATCACCTTAAGTATATCACTATGTTCTCCAGCACACAAAACGGTAACAGAAAGCTGCAGGCAGGCGGTGGTGGGGTGGCAGAAAAACTGTCGACCGATGAGAGTCAAAGTTCATTTCCATCAGTTCAGCAACTTACCGACAGTCACATGCCCAATGTAATGACAGATCTGATGGATAAATCGTCACTTCCATTAAACGGAGTGGCTTGTTGGGGACAAATTCTGGATGATTCAAAGTTGGTGTCATGGTATAGGCTTGAGGAACTAACTGAATACAGGATTTCAAAGTTTAAATATTTACAGTTAGTTAGTTGGGCTGCAACTCTTCGGGATGAGGGGGTTATGAAGAATGCTTGGGAGGAGAAATTAGTTCAGGTTTCAGTTCATAAAGAAATTGTGGTCTGGTATCAGGCGATATTAGGAACTTCTGATTCAAGTTTTCTTCTACCTGATAAGAAATGGGGTGCTGTGTTACCAACTTTGGATGTGGCAAAAATATGGGAAACTTCTTTTCTATGCTTTGGTCTGTTATTAGGCCAGCCCCGTTAAAGAAAAATCACTTGTTTACCTTGTACAGGGCCTACTGGTCCCCTCAGAGGCTGTCAGCCTTGGGAAAGTCAGATAGAAGCTGCTCACATTGTGGGGAGGTTAACGCTAATGATATTCATATGTTTTGGAGCTGCATCTGCCTCAGAGGTTTTTGGGCCATTATAGGAAGAATTCTTAAACATATTATAGACCCTGATATAGAGGTAACTCCTACATTAGTGATTTTTGGGGTAACACCTGGGGTGTCCAAACTTTCTAAACCTTATAAGAATGTTATGTTTTTATTGATTCTATTGGCTAGAAGACAAATATGCTTCAGATGGATTTCTTCTTCTATCCCATCTGTATCTGGCTGGTTGACATCAGTGGATGACTGCTGGGCCATATGGGAACATTTTCAGCAGAGTGGCTTTTTTCCTATAGTCCAATGATTATTTGCTCCTTGTCCAGAAGGTTAACCCCATAAGTCTGGATGGCCTATAGAATACTATACGCTGATCAATAAGCGTGTAGGTCTGGCTGATACCGGGAGATGTGAGAATATAAGTGCCTCCCTCTGCGGGGGAACACAGGTTGATGACCCTCGTCTGGAAACATGAGCTTCTATGAGGACAAAAAATAAATAAAAATCAGGCCCTGGTTCTGATGTTCCACTGGTCCAGGAGAATAGCTACCAATAGTGCAGTTGGTGCTGTGGCACAGGGTCCAAGAGATATGAGGGGACCATGGAGCTCTAGTTATAGCTGTCTTTTACTACCCAACAGGACCTGGGAGGCCATTTTACTTCCTTGCATTAAGGCCCATGGGTCTCTTGCTATGCTACTGAACTGGCTTAAGCATCTGTGATATGCTTTGTGTGCCTGTTGCAAGTATAGCACGTTTCATTCTCTAATTACCCAAATGTGCATTATGAGCTTTGAAATGAATATGGGTGGTACTTGGTAGGGCGTAGAGCGTGTCAGCTAAAGGAAGGTAAAATTAATTCCTGCCACGTTAGCAGCTCCAAAGCAGTCAAACCCCTCCCCCCCCCCCCCCCCCCATTAAATACTATGGCCAGATTGCGAACTTTTTGCATGGGGTTGCATCACTTTTGTGGCACAGCCCAGATACAATTTTTTTTTTTCATTTACTAAGCAATGCACAGTCAATTTGAATAGCTTTGCATGGTTTAGTAAATATAGAGTAAAGCAACACAGCACACCGGGTTGCCATGTGTTACTTTGCTTCGGGAATGTGCTACATGGGTGGAGCATGTCCCTTCTCATATTTCTACCCTTTTAATTCTATGCAAGCCTAGATCTACGAAGATTTGTAAACTTTGGTTTGCACCAAAACGGTGTGCCTACTCAACAGAGGCAAAAGGAGGGAAAATATTTTTTTTTCTCCTTGTCACCTCTTCTTTCTATGTGTTACTGACGTTTGCCTGCAAGGTATACCGTCCTGCACAAAAACGTCTGTCTATAAATCAGGCATCCTTGCACTATAGTGCAAAGGTACCTACATTGGTGCTAGGCTGCCTGAAGTGTGCCAATACTATGAGAAATCAGAAGTGCACCATGTAGATACAGCACATTTCTCCTCCATTTCTTTCATGCAACACAGTGCAGCAAATTGCTGCCTTGACTTGTGTGAAAGGTTAGTAAATCAGGCAGGCGGTGTTCTCAGTTCAGATGTTTTGTAAGTACGTGCAGCATCAGCAGCATCACCTTAAGTATATCACTATGTTCTCCAGCACACAAAACGGTAACAGAAAGCTGCAGGCAGGCGGTGGTGGGGTGGCAGAAAAACTGTCGACCGATGAGAGTCAAAGTTCATTTCCATCAGTTCAGCAACTTACCGACAGTCACATGCCCAATGTAATGACAGACATGTAAGCCCATAAATATGTGAGAAAAAGTGAAAAAAACCTTAGCTTGCGCCCCAAAGTGCTGTTCACTAACAAGTCAAGAGTGACTTTATTAGTCACACATTACATTGGCAAGTATGTAAACAAAAATGGTTTTAACAAACAGTATGATTCTCGTAATTTCATAGACATTACCACATGGCTCTGTCTTCCTCTCGCTCTCTGCCAGGTTCATCTGACAATGTAATAGTTGGCCATCTCGAATTTAGCATTCAAGCAAACTGGATTGAATAACACATCCTTAAAAGTGGTTTCATTGTTTAAGGCGCTAAATTCAGAGTACGCTTTGTTACTTATGGCTTTCATGTTTTAGTGAGAAAGAGGAATGAAAACCTGCTGCAAACTCATGTTTGTAGCCAAAACAAAATTGGCTATTCTGATAGGAATATGGCAGCAGAGCTAAACCCTAGTACAAATTCGGCTGTCTCTCATTTAATGTTGATGTTTAGAGCAGTTTTTTCCTTATGTAAAATGGTGTTTAAGTATTATCCCCCTACTGTGCTTACACATAACACTCCAAATAAAAAAGTCGTAGTGAGTACGCTGGAATAAAATGCACACCACCCTGTAAAGTGGTCTTCTAATTCTATAGGGTTTGTCCTAGTGTCAATATATTTGCCAAGCTTACACTGAGGAAGAAACCTCAATTGTCCCTTCGCGATATTTGCCACTATGTAACACAATAAGGTAATCTTTTTACATGCGATAAAGTATCCATTGCTGTATATTATACCAATGTTACAAGTCATTGAAGAGTTCTGAGAACAGAACTAGGAATGAGGCCAGATATTGAGTTCCTCTAAGAGACTGTTGAGTTTTGTAGGGACTTGCAATATCATAACATTTTAACGTACGACAGAGGATATTTTATTCATTATAATACATAGATGTGTCACCATCTGTTAGACCTGATAGCCTTAGGGTGGTCACCCCTAACTTTTTGCCCGCCTCCCTCCACTTTTGAGATACTGTTTTTGTTGGTTTTAGACTCTGCGCACTTTACCACTGCTAACCAGTGCTAAAGTGCATATGCTCTCTCCCTTTAAATATGGTAACATTGGATCATAGTCAATTGGGCCATTTAATTTACATATAAGTCCCTAGTAGAGTGCAGTATATGTGCCCTGGGCCTGTAGATTAAATGCTACTAGTGGGCCTGCAGCACTGATTGTGCCAATTTTTCAGTGGCCCCTTAAACGTGTCTCAGGCTTGCCATTGCAAGGCCTGTGTGTGCAGTTTCACTGCCAATTCGACTTGGCATTTAAATGTACTTGCCAAGCCTAAAACTTCCCTTTTTCTACATATACGACACACCTAAGGTATGCCGTAGGTAACCCATAGGGCAGGGTGCTATGTAGGCAAAAGGGAGGACATGTACCTATGTAGTTTACTTGTCCTGGTAGTGTAAAACTCTTAAATCTGTTTTACACTGCTGTGAGGGCTCCTCCTTTCATAGGCTAACATTGGGGCTGCCCTCATACATTGTTTGAGTGGTAGCTGCTGATCTGAAAGGAGTAGGAAGGTCACATTTAGTATGGCCAGAATAGTGATACAAAATCCTTCTGACTGGTGAAGTTGGATTTAATATTACTATTTTAGAAATGCCACTTTTAGAAAGTGAGCATTTCTCTGCACTTAAATCTTTCTGTGCCTTACAATCCATGTCTGGCTGGGCTTAGTTGAGAGCTCCCTTGGGCATTCACTCAGACACACTCCAAACACAGGATACTCAGCCTCACTTGCATACATCTGCATTTTGAATGGGTCTTCCTGGGCTGGGAGGGTGGAGGGCCTGCCCTCACTCAAAGGACTGCCACACCCCCTACTGGGACCCTGTCAGACAGGATTGAACTGAAAGAGGGCCTTGTGCACTTCTAAGCCACTTTTTGAAGCCTTCCCCACTTCAAAGGCACGTTTGGGTATTTAAGCAGGGCTTTTGCCCCTACCAACTCAGATACTTCCTGGAGAAGAGAACTTGAACCAGAACCTGTATCCTGCCAAGAAGACCTGCCTGGCTGCTCAAAGGACTCACCTGTCTGCTTTCTGTGAAGGACTGCTGCCTTGCTGTTGCCTTGCTGCCTTGCTGCTCTCTGGCTGTGGTGAAGAAGCGCTCCCCAAGGGCTTGGATAGAGCTTTCCTCCTGTTCCCTGAAGTGTCAGGACCAAAAAGACTTCGGCCCATATTTATACTTTTTGACGCAGAACCGCGCTAATGCAGTTTTGCGTCAAAAAAATTAGCGCCGGATAACGCCATTCTGAAGCGCCATGCGGGCGCCGTATTTATTGAATGACGTTAGCCGGCGTTAGCCGCCGGCGCTGTCTGGTGTGCGTTAAAAAAAACGACGTACACCAGGCAGCGCCGGCGTAGGGGGAAATGGGGCTTGGGCATCAAGAAATGGGGCAAGTCAGGTTGAGGCAATTTTTTCGCCTCAACCCGATTTGCGCCATTTTTTTTCTCCACTCCCAACCCCCATAGAAATGACTCCTGTCTTAGCAAAGACAGGAGTCATGCCCCCTTGCCCAATGGCCATGCCCAGGGGACTTCTGTCCCCTGGGCATGGTCATTGGGCATAGTGGCATATAGGGGGGCACAAATCAGGCCCCCCTATGCCACAATTTTTTTTAAAAAAATACACTTACCTGAACTTACCTTAATGTCCCTGGGATGGGTCCCTCCAGCCTTGGGTGTCCTCCTGGGGTGGGCAAATGTGACAGCGGGGGTCCCTGGGGGCATGGGAGGGCACCTCTGGGCTCCTTCAGAGCCCACAGGTCCCTTAACGCCTGCCTTTTGCAGGCGCAAAAAAACGGCGCAAAAGCGGGCGTACGTCATTTTTTTTGACCCGCCCACTCCCGGGCGTGATTTTTGCCCGGGAGTATAAATCCGTCTATCCGGTGGGGCTGTGCGGTGAATTTCCAGTCACTACACTGGCGCTGCGTAGATCTTCTCGTTGCGAAGTCAGGTACCGTCATTCCGGTTCAGGCTGTGCGTTGTTTCTGGCAGGCTGTGCATCGAATTTCACCGTACAAGGAGTCCTTCTTGCAGAGATGAAGGGGCATATTTATACTCCGTTTGCGCCGGAATTGCGTCGTTTTTTTTGACGCAATTTCGACGCAAAACTAACTCCATATTTATACTTTGGCGTTAGACGCGTCTAGCGCCAAAGTCCATGGAGTTTGCGTCATTTTTTAGCGTGGACACCTACTTTGCGTTAATGAGATGCAAGGTAGGCGTTCACGTCTAAAAAATCGACTCCGAGGCATGTGCGTCGGATTTATACTCCCGGGCAAAAATCACGCTCGGGAGTGGGCGGGTCAAAAAAAAATGACGTACGGCCGCTTTTGCGCCGTTTTATTGCGCCTGCAAAAGGCAGGCGTTAAGGGACCTGTGGGCTCTGAAGGAGCCCAGAGGTGCCCTCCCATGCCCCCAGGGACCCCCCCTGTCACCCTTGCCCACCCCAGGAGGACACCCAAGGCTGGAGGGACCCATCCCAGGGACATTAAGGTAAGTTCAGGTAATTTTTTTTTTTTTTTTTTTTGTGGCATAGGGGGGCCTGATTTGTGCCCCCCTACATGCCACTATGCCCAATGACCATGCCCAGGGGACAGAAGTCCCCTGGGCATGGCCATTGGGCAAGGGGGCATGACTCCTGTCTTTGCTAAGACAGGAGTCATTTCTATGGGGGTTGGGAGTGAAAATAAATGGCGCAAATCGGGTTGAGGCGGAAAAATTTCCTCAACCTGACTTGCCCCATTTCTTGACGCCCAAGCTCCATTTTCCCCTACGCCGGCGCTGCCTGGTGTACGTTGTTTTTTTTAACGCACACCAGACGGCGCCGGCGGCTAACGCCGGCTAACGTCATTCAATAAATACGGAGCCCGCATGGTGCTTCAGAATGGCGTTAGCCGGCGCTAATTTTTTTGACGCAAAACTGCGTTAGCGCAGTTTTGCGTCAAAAAGTATAAATATGGGCCTATATAACATGTTTCACCATTACCCATTCAACTGTGGTGCTAGCTCTGGCAAACACATTCCCTGGAGCTCAAAATAGAGATCAATAGCTTAGCACTATGGTCTCTGGGCCAAATTAGCATGTTAAATGCCTGCATGTATTTATCAATCCATTACACCATCTCCTACAGTTAGGGTGTCATTTAGCAGTCCCCACAGTAGATCAGCAGTGCTTTAGACCAGCCAAACTAGCAAATCCCTGACTCCATTTAGAGATGGTGGACCCTCTCCTCTGGGTTTGATTTGACGGAATCTCCTTTGCATTCAGTGATGAAAACACTCAAGCAGACAGCCTGCCTGTCACTAGGCACCAGGTCAGTGGTCTCATACAACTACATTTTGCCTAGGACTACCATGCAGGAGATAGCGGGCGCAGCCAAGGAAATTGCTCAGTGGTTCTCATCGGAAAACTACCTGTGCATCAAGGTCATTAGCTGTTCAGGAACAAAATCCTCTTCTGGACATAAACCTGCTTACGGAGTTCGTGCCTTAACCTCAGCCACTGCACCTGTAGTTGCAGCAAAGCAAGTTAGGCAAAGGTAGCTAAATAGATCAGGAGACTGTCCACAAGTATAACAGAGGACTCCTAACAGTTTCTAAAGTATACTGTCAGCCTGCTCTAAAACAGAGCAACACAAATAGATGCGAGAGCAGTGATCACTTTTCATATACAAGAGAAAGTGGCAAGAGGCAAGTAATGTACCTTACCAAAGGCATCAACATACTTTTAAGTCGCCCTGTGTAATACCTGTTCTATACCCCATTTTCTTTGTACATCCTACTGATTATTTCGAGTCAAATGCATGTGATACGTCTTGGAAAGCACATCAATTGTTTTGAATGCTATCATAAGGTTTTCAATATTAAAATATCCTACTGGTATCATACATTTTAAATTATAAAGCTAAAGAAAGCTCCCAAAGATATACCTTTTGCTGTTATTACTGTAATTGTGTTCTTTCTGCAAAATGGAAGTGTTTGCTTGAAAGAAAAATGAGCATGTGTGCTAATGGTGAAAGATTTCAGCTCACACATCCTTGACATTTTAAAAATATGGCCAATTTTCTTTCATTATATTGAAATTTCTTTGCAGCTGTGCAGATCATCTGCTTGCAAAATACCAGAAATAAACACGTTTACCATGCTTATTCTTTTTAAGTTACCATCATTTTACGATGTAATTTTAGCACATTCACAAATGTCTTTTTTGTAGGTAGATGTTTCGAGAATGGCACTAATTGTTGACAGTGAAATTACCCCAAACACACAGATCCTAATGCTAAATGTAAGACATTGGGGCACATATTTATCAAGGGTGTTATGTTGTCTTTGCATCATGCAAGGGGGACGCAAACCCTATTATGAAATATAGAAAAACAAGCAAGTCCACCTTGTGTGGCCTTGAGTGGCTTGGTAAATCTGGAGTAACGCAAGGCAGCACATTGTGTTACTCCAGATGGGTATTCCTATCCATCCACTCATGTATTCTGAAGCATTCCCAGATTTACCAATGCTGGTAGACCTGGGAATGCGCAAGAATGCCTAATCTTCCCAGGGGAGGAACTATCTTTATTTCTACTTGTTTTCCTTCTTTCTACATATGCTGCATTCTGCAGCACACAAAGAAAGAGGAAAAAGCCTCAGAAGATTGTTTTGTAAAGGAAGGTTTCACCTCCTGCACACAAACAATACTGACTGGTACACTGGCACCCTTGCACCATACTGCGAGGGTGGCTGCATTGGCCCTAGGTAGCAGTCTGTGCATCAGTGCAGGCAGAAAGCAGGACTGTACCATGGATTTATAGATATGGTGCATCCCTGCCCTCTCCAGTTCGTGCAGCAAGCAGCTGTCTTGCTGCATTGAGTGGGATAGTAATCCCAATCCACAGGTATGGGACAATAACTTGAAATAAATAATTGTTTAGTAAGTGCTTTTGCTTGGCAAAGGAATAGCACTTGTTTACACACATACTACTACAGGTTATGAATGAAATTGCAAATGTATATATTCAGGTAGATGCTAATACCTTGGGTGACACCATCATATCATGTTACACCCCTAGTGGGCCCTAAACCCCATAACCACAATACCCCCATTCATACTAGATGCATATCACAATACATGGGGTATTATTATTAAGTCAGGCCTTGTAACTTTGTTAGGGTTTTACCCAATCAATAAAAGAGGTCACAGGTTGTATTCAAAAGTGCAACCCCCTTAAATCAACGGGAACAGCTCCAATATTTAAAATCATTAATCATAATGGAAAATGCTCATTATCATACACAAAGTTTCAATAACGCCTTGAAACAATACGTCGCCACGCTCCAAAAGCAAAAGCTCCAGCTGAAGTAATGCTTTAAAACTGGTGAAAGCTCTCTCTGGGTCATAAAACCAACTCAAAGGGAAGCTGAAGAGAAATTTTTGGGAGTATCTTCTGGGGGCTGCAGAACACTTTACCACCCCAGAACAGTGTCTCAAAAGTGTTGGTGATACTCCTGCCCTTTCTTGGGCCACCACAAGTAGCAGGATATGCAAATCAAAAGCCCACGCAAGAGCCTATGTGACACTCCGGTAGCCCTGGCCAGAATATTAAATGAGTGTTTTTTCTGCTCTCAAAAGAGTCCTATTTTGTGCTGCTGCACCTTGTACCACGGTCACAGGGAGCCACATTCCCACCCTGGTATCATTGGTTGCCACGGGGGAGCCCCCACAACCACAGCTAGTTCCCCACATACCTTTCAGGACCAGAGAGGGATTCACCACCATTTTCCTCTCCTCCTACCTTAAATGAGAGCCATCAATGCTCTTTCTGTCTCCTGCCAATAGGAGGGAGCTATTTTGCTCTATCCTGCCAGTGGCCCACCAACTGGGGGCAATATGCCCTGCATCCCACTGCCTCCTAGACATGGGCTCAGAAGGCAGGCAATAAGGCTGGTAGAGACATGGGTGGTCATTCTGACCCTGGCGGTCTTTGACCGCCAGGGCGGAGGACCGCGGGAGCACCGCCGACAGGCCGGCGGTGCTCCAATGGGGATTCCGACCGCGGCGGTAAAGCCGCGGTCGGACCGGCACCACTGGCGGGGTCCCGCCAGTGTACCGCGGCCCCATTGAATCCTCCGCGGCGGCGCAGCTTGCTGCACCGCCGCGGGGATTCCGACCCCCCCTACCGCCATCCAGATCCCGGCGGTCGGACCGCCGAGATCCGGATGGCGGTAGGGGGGGTCGCGGGGCCCCTGGGGGCCCCTGCAGTGCCCATGCCACTGGCATGGGCATTGCAGGGGCCCCCGTAAGAGGGCCCCTACATGTATTTCACTGTCTGCTGCGCAGACAGTGAAATACGCGACGGGTGCAACTGCACCCGTCGCACAGCTTCCACTCCGCCGGCTCGATTCCGAGCCGGCTTCATCGTGGAAGCCTCTTTCCCGCTGGGCTGGCTGGCGGTCTGAAGGCGACCGCCCGCCAGCCCAGCGGGAAAGTCAGAATTACCGCCGCGGTCTTTCGACCGCGGAACGGTAACCTGACGGCGGGACTTTGGCGGGCGGCCTCCGCCGCCCGCCAAGGTCAGAATGAGGGCCATGGTGTCTTGGAGGGATGGACCAAGAAAACCTTATTTATGAGGTGGGCCCCTGAGGGATGGGGTCCCTGAAACCCCACATTTTTATCAGAATTGGGAAACTTCTATAAACCAGGTATTTATGTCCAATTCTAGGGTGCAACTTTGTCACTCCACATATGTCCCACATCCCCCTTCACAGTATTTTGGGACAACCCATTATGGGCAAGTTGTCTGTGAGAAGAGCTTCCATGAGAGCCTCAGTTCATCGCCTTGATGACATCTTTGCCTACTCCCTTCCTACCAAAACGTCTAAATGGAGCCCCTCCTGTGTTGGCTGTATAGGTCTGGCCATTCTCCCTTGTTCCAGTGGGTATGGGCTATCTCAGCCCAGGTTCATTGTGACAAGCTGGTTAACAGATGCCGACTTCCCTCACATCCCACCCCTTACTTTCCTAGAACTGAGTCAAGCACTGCGCTTTGTTGTGTGGGTAGACCTTTTATCTCTTTCATGGGAAGCAGATTAATCAACTTGGCCCAGCAGGAGGTGGGAAAAGTCCTGGAATCTGATTGTGAGGAGAGCTAGGAAATATGACAGATAGTAAAGTGTCATATGAAGTGTACATGTGATGTTAGGGACTGTAAATTTACATTTGGGTGCCTGTTTACCCCTAAGTTAATACCTGGCTGGACCCTGTAGGCCTAAATGGAGTGAACTGTACTTTGGTGCATATTTCCCCTATTATGTGCAACACAGTGTAAGCACCACAGACCTTTCGTTTGCAGTACAGACCTACACTATGAAAGCCAACTCACATTATAAGCTCTACCCCATGTCGGTAACAATCCCTGAAGAGTCCATTCTGAGAAAAGCTACCTGTGTGCAGATCAAGACAGTAGTCTTACATGAGGAGCCTGCACACATGTGAATATAGGTGTGCTCACATGTTCACATGTAATTAGCCCAGGTCTTTTTGTCTTAGCAGTGCAGCAATAGCCTTTTCTTAAAAGGCAGACACAGGCAGTTAGCACTGAGTCAATACGCTGTGAATTTACTACGAGTGAGACTCAGGTGGTGAGACTCACATGGTAAAAAGTGCAAAAACTTGGTGGTAAAATGCAAAATATCCTGATTGACTAGATGGGAGGAACCTATTTGCTACACTAAATGTTTATGTTGCAAAACTGTTCTTTGAATATTTCAATGTATCTGGTCATTCTGGTAATTTAGACCAGTTAGTGATTAACTGTGTCTATCTACTGATCTTTCTTGTTTTCTACTTTGGGAGTGTGAATTGGATATATGTTTCCCTTTAAGGAAGGGGCTTGACACCATAATGACAAAATACACTGTGACTAAATCCTCTTGAATGTATATTGGGTATGACAGCATAAGACTCAAATACATGTTTCTATGTAGGCTTGAAGGCTGATTGTGTGGGTCAGTTCAGGACAGCTCAAATGTATAATGCAAATTGACATTGTGATTGAAGAGTATGCAGATTGACTACAGGCCTGTATGACCTTCCTTACGAATTGGATGGATCAGTGAATGGAAGTACTTGTGTTCATTCAATGTGATTGGACAGCAAGCTTGTCAATCACTGCTTTGTGTGTTTTATACAAGTAAGAAAATGTGAGACTAATGGATTTCTGATTAAGGTAGATAGTTAAAGTGTAACCAGACCCAAGGCGCACAATCAAGGGAAGTTGCCAAAATGGCAGTGTGGGTTGAGCAAAACTTAACTCGATTTTTCAAGAAATGTTACCAAAATACTTAAAGAATGATGGATAAATATCTGTTCACACACGCTTGTTCATTCGTGTGATTAAAATTATTCAAAATAGACTTCATATTTCACTTCATTATGGAATGACATGAATATGTTTCCTACACTGAGTTCAAAAGTTAAGCATCCCAGCGCATTTCTGTTCGCCCTGACACTTTTCACGGAAACTAAAAATACAAACACAAAGATAACAAGCAGAGACGATAATCAATGAATAGTAAAGGAAAACCAAACAGTGCACTCTTCTGCATCCTGTTGCAGTGAGTACCCATGCTATGAATGTACTATAATTGTGAAGGAAAAACATAGTGGTTTTTTTCAAAAACAGAGATACAAGGACACTCCACATAATAGTCCACAGTGAATAGAAGTTCAAAATCTTTAATTCCTTATGTTGAAAACATAGAAACATATGTATGCAGAAACAGCCAACACATGTTTCGTCCAACAGGACTTTTTCAAGGCTGAAACAATGGAAAATAGTATTTCTTTTTATATACAAATACAACACGAAAATAATGAATGGCACACAAAACAAAAAACGAGTAGAAACATTCAAGAAAAAATTAAAATTTGAGATACTCTCATGCAGAGTAAGAAACCAAATTCTCCTAAAAAATGCCAAACACTAGTGCACGCATGAGATCAGAAATAGTGAAAATTGGTAAGAAGAAGCTAAACTAGAAACCAGATATTTTACTTAGAAGCACACAAATTAGTTTTTGAAAAGAAAAACAGAGTTGAAACTCTAAGTTCGAAACCGAAGAAAGGATAGATACCCCAAAAAACTCAGTGTGATGTGAGTAGAAGCATGAGGAAACCCACCCGTGGTAGAGGAGAAAAGCCTCGCCCATTTAAGCATCAACTACCAATAATCAAAGTGTTTTTTTTGTTTTGTTTTTTTGTTGTCCTCGTTCACACTAGGCTCCAGGTCTTTCATCACACTTTGTGACCAACCTGCTGCCTCAACCGGGAGGGCCTTCCTCTCTCTCATCATACCCAGCCCAGGGGGTTGATTTACCAATCTAGATTACACAGCTTCAGAAGGCACAAAAGGAGAGTAATCATCGAAGAAGATATTATATTGTGACCACAAGTTACCCCATCCATACTTTAAACAATAACCTACATTTCTTTACCTTAGTAATCCCCATTGCCGTGTACATTTTAAATGCAAATTTCATTTGGTACAGCCACTCTAAATAAGAAGGGGGTACCTTATCTACCCATTTCCTACAAATTTCTCACCTAGCTAACAATATGGCATAGAACAGCAATTTCTGTGAGTCACTTTTAAGGTTTCTTGTACATTCCAATCTGCCGAAGATAACTAAATAAAGTTTAACCCCAATCTCAACTCCCAAAACATTTGAAATCATAATCCTCACTGCTTTCTAAAAAGGTTGAATTACCGGGCATTTCACAAACATAGGGACATCCGTAGTCTTATCCAATCCGCACTTTCCACAATTTGCCACCCCTCCCTTCCCTATTTTTGACAGCTTATAGGGTGAAAAATATGCCCTGTGCATTGAATAGAGGTGGTTTCTTCTGTAGGGGGCTGGTTTAAACACTGAGTACAAAGTACACATAGAAGCCTGCCACACATCCTGCAACTGTACTTCTGAAAAGAAGTTTCCCCACAAATCATTGGCTAACTTAAATTCACTGTCTACTGCATCAAGCAACTCCTGATACCACGTAGCCACTACTTTTTTTTGGGGGGGGGTCTTCCATTATTTTTCCCTCTATCTGATATCCTCTATCTGATAATTCAAGCCAAGACTCTTACCCCTCATCTGCACCCATCCTTCAATTGGAGGTACTTTACTCTAGACAGATCCCCACCTGTCTCTACCCAGATTTCCTCCCATGGGAGTAAGCTGCCATCCTTGACCAAATCCCCCTAACTTTTGAAACCTGTGTTCTTAATTGGAATGGCCAGCATGTCTTTAAGGCACTCTGGCGTGCATGGTGAATCTGGATCCCCAAATTTAAACAGAAAATAATTTGAACTCCCCTTCACTTCCCCTAAACATGCAACCCACATATGTGGTGTCTGTGGCAGAGAAGAGCAACCTAGCGGGGGGAACATGGTGGCCGGCGAGGAGGCCAACCCCTGTGACCGCGCAGAGAGAGATCGGGTTGGATGGGGTGAGAAGGAGTGAGAGGTGTTTTTTAAATGTTTTAAAAGTGCCGGCTTACATGGGGCACAGCGGAGAGCGCGGATGGCGTGGCTAGCTCCAGGACCACAGTGCTTTGGACCCGTGCAGTCCTGGAGCTCCGGAGGAGTCGCTTGGCTGCTGCACGCTTCCTTCTTCATGGAGGTCGAAGCAGCTGCAGTGTCAAAGTCAGCACAAGCAGGCTGCTGACTCAGAAGGAAGTTTATGTGGATGGATCAGTTGCAGCTGGGTCCAGAGAAGGTGTTTTTTCCGGCTAAGCCTCTTGGGCTCAAGAGGGGGAAATTGTAGGCACGGCTGGTGTCAGGAGGTAGCGCGGAAAAGCAAGTTTCTGGGGAAAGAAAGCTTGTGCTACGGGGAGGTGAATAGTACTAAAGGTAAGAGTGGGGACTGCAGTGTTTGGAGACCACGTAGATGAGATTTTCGTGGAGAAGTCACGACGTGGAACCCCAAAGGAGGAAGGGTGCAAGTTGGGGAAAAGTAATCCGGGCAATAATGTTGAATAAGAAAGGGAAAGCGAAGACCCCTATTGTTGGGAGGTCAAGAATTACCCCCCTCGCTAAGGTCTTATTTCAAAATTCTCCCCTAAGTGGCTTTAGGCAACTCCAGCAGTCTCATGGAAGAGGGGGAGGGTAAGAGGAAATGGAGTCAACCGCTAATATAGTGTTGGGTAAGAAGGGGGCTGAGGTACAAGAGGTCGAGACGGCAATGGTGGATCAGGGCGAGAAAACTAAAGGACAGTTTCCTGCCCTGAGTACAAATTTAGAGGTTCAAGATGAACGGTCTAGAGAGCCCCCCTCTGTAGAGAGTCCCCCAGGCTATGTCCAGGTACAGGAAAACAATAGTGTACCAGGTCAACTTTGGATCTAGAGGATGGAGGAAGGGGTGGATACTCAAATTAGTTCTTCTAAAGAAGCGATGATAGCAAAATTATCAGAGGAGATTAAAAAGGGGTTTTTGGTGTCTGAGGCAGATCAAGCCAGCACAAGAGACACCTGTAAAATATTGGAAACAAAATTCGATTTTTTGGCTACAAGAACTCAGGTATTGGAGGAGGTAGTGGGAGTTCTGAAGGAAGATGTAGTGTCAATTAAGCAGGACTTGCGGCAATCGAAAGTTAGCGAACAGGATTTACAAGATAAGTTGGAATGGACAAAGAATGCGGCAAAGAGGAATAACTTGAGAATTTTAAGTATACCAGAAGGGGTGGAAGGAGAAGATATTAAGACTTATATAGTCTCACTTATCATGAGTGCTCTGCAATTGGAGGAGATGGATATGGCCATTGCTGCGGACATTCAGAGGATTCATATGGACCTCTTTAGGAGAACTCCTGGGGGAAAAAAAGCCACATAAGATTTTGGTAAGTTTCCATTTCTATGTGTTACAGGAGAAGATTTTTTAAAAGCATTAATACAAAAAACTTTAAGGGGGAAGGATTTCTCTTTTGAAGTTAGTTCAGATCTGGCCAGTAATACTCTTAACAAACAGTAGGAACCAGGTAAACGCCTTGAGGACTTCAAGAAATTAGGAGCTACAGCGCAACTTAAATTTCCAGCCTTCTTGTGTGTGATGTATAATAATGAGATATATATTGTAAGAGACCAAATAGCAGTATATGAACTATTAGAAATGATTAGGAATAGAACATCTTAGATAAAAAGGTTGGGTTCATGTTCTCATAGTCCTCTGGCTGGGTCTCTCAGAGGACCTCCTAAATTTGGACATACCATTCAGCTCATAAGGAGACAGGGTTGGGTTCCCCATGGGTGGGGTGTGGGGAGTCGCAGAGTGGGGTAGAGGGAGAACACAGGGTGGGAAGCATTATGGAAAAAAAGGATAAAATCCTCATCACCCCTGGCATGCTAAGTGGTATCTCTGCTTGGAAAAAGGAGAAGAATATGGAAACTGATGATATGAAATCGGGAGGGGACAGCAGCTTGTTGCGGGTTATGACATGGAATGTGAGGAAGAAAGAACAGAATTCTGCAATACTTTGGGGATTCTCAAACACATATTATAATTTTGCAGGAGAGCCACTTGATGGGAAGGGAATGTTTAAAATGTTTAAAGCTCAAAATTGGGTCCAATCTTTGGGGTGTTCAGAAAATGACTCTAATACTAGGGGGGTGGCTATAATAATTAAGCAGCAGATCAATGCAGTAGTGTTGAAGTCAGTTTCAGTTGATACATGTTGTTGGTCTATTGCCAATCTTCAGGTATATGACACAGTACTAACTGTAGTTAGGTTCTATGGACCAAATTCTGATGATTTAGGTGTTTTTCCACCTTTTGTATTTTTCCAGCCCAGTCATTATGGCACAGGAGTACAAAGTATTGCTGGATAATAATTTGGATAGATCGTCTAGGGCGATGTCTACAGTCATGCCAAAATCTCAGAGTTTTCTTAAGGCAAAAATGAGAAAATTTGGTTTGTGTGATATCTGGAGAGTAAGAGCAGGTGACCAGCATGTTTTCTCATTCAGGAATAAGAAATATGGCCATGCTTCTAGGATAGATAATTTCTTGATAGATCAAGGGCTAGTGCAGGCGGTTGACAAATTAGAATATATGGCTGCACAAATATCGTATCACTCAGAGGTGGTTTTAACAATTACATTTACCACAAAAAGGGAGATGAGGAGGTGGACACTAGATAGATCCTTGTTGTTGGAGAATGATGTTATGACACAACTCTTTTCTGAGACAGAAGAGTTCTTTTTGGTTGTGCTCCAATAAGTGTGGTGTGGGACGCGTTTAAGGTGTTTCTTAAAGCCTTACTATTGTCAGGAATAGAAAATACAATATGGAAATGAGAACATTGGAAGCAGAATTGGCTGAGTGTGACCGTTTAGAAAAGGGTGGGGTGGAACCTCTGGGCAAGTTGGAAGGTACTGGGAGGCACTTGAGATCACAATTGGAGGAGCTGCTAGAGATTAGGCTAAAAAAAGATGGAATGCTAGCAAATTAGCCAAAATCGAATATGGAGAGAATGCAGGGAAATTGTTAGCATGGAAAGCTAAGACAGATAGAATGAGAAACAATATTAGAGAGATTTCTGATTAAATGAATGTGAGACGGACAAATGGTAATGTTATAAGGGAGGCTTTCCTACTGTTTTACTCAGAGCTGTATAGGGATGATATAGTGGTTACGACAGATGGTTTAAGAAGTTGGGTAGGTGTAGATGTACTTTCCAAACTTACAGCTACTGAGAAAGATTGTTTGAATAAAAAAATGACCATGGGAGAGATTACGTCTGCGCTCAGGTTAGGCAAGGGAGGGAAAGAGGCAGGTCTGGATGCCATCCCAATAGAGGTGTATAAAGTATTGGGGGAAGCAATTGTGCCAGTTATGTTAGTACTGTTTGAAGATATATATGATAAGGGCAAGAGACTGCATGAATCCTGGAATAATGCAATAATAACCTTGGTTTTAAAACCAGGCAAGAATCCATCTAGATGTGAGTCCAATAGACCGATTTCACTACTGAATGCATATTATAAGATTTTTGCTAAGGTGTTGGCAGAGAGGTTAAATAGTGTGGTAGGTGCGTTTCTTCATAAGGATCAGAAGGGCTTTACTAGAGATAGGCACCTTCATGAGTTAATTTTTAGCCTAATAGGGGCTATTGATTTGACAACAACGTTTAGTCTCCCCTTAGCAGTTGTAACATTAGATGGTTCGAAGGCTTTTGCTAGAGTAAAAAGGGTCTAATTAGTCAATAATTTAAAGGAGTACAGATTTGGGGACAACTTTTGTCAGATGATGAGCCAAATCTACTTGAATCCCTCAGCTAGGGTTCTGGTAAATGGGAGTCTGACTTCTGCTTTCTAAATAATGAGGGGTCACGAGACAGGGTTGCCCGCTCTCTCCGATACTGTTTAATTTCTATATTGAGCCTTTAGCCAGAAGAATAAGGCACGACCAAAGGATTTTACCCTTTTCGTATGGTGGATAGGAAAAAAATGTCTCCCTGTACGCCGATGATCTACTGCTGTGTACCCCGTTCCTACGTTCAGCATTGCTGGCTGTCTTGGATATAGTGGATGATTTTGGAACAGTGTCTGGTTATCAAATCAACGCTGAGAAGACAGGAATAATGGTGTGGAATCAGAAGATGGAGAGCTCGCTAATAAAAACTGAAATAAGATATCTAGGCATTAAGATTGTGCAAGACATTGAGAAGATTTCAGTGGTTAACCTTAAAAAAGTGCGTGCCGACTGTTGCAATTTGATGAAAGGGTGGATATATTTACCTTACTCAATTTTGGGTAGAGTGAACTAGGTAAAGATGATAATTTAGCCAAAGGTTAGCTTCTAATTTAATTAAATCCCATTGCAATTAGATAAAATGTTGGTAGCCAAAATGCAGCATTACAACAATTCATTCATATGGTCTTAGAAGAAAGTGAGAATTTAATGGAAGAAGCTACGCAGAAGAAGGGAGAAGGGGGGGTAGCCTTGCCTGATTTGCAGTTATACAGTTGTGCCTCCCATCTTAAAAAAGGAAAAACAAAGTGTTACCATAATACACAATGTCCACAGAGTCCGAATTGGTGAGTGGCAGTCAAACCACTAGCCATGTATCAAAAATGAAGCGATTTTAGTGTTCTGCATTTTCTAATTCAATTTCACCAAGTGATGCCAGGAGAAATTAACTGATATAAAAACATTAGCGTAAGACCAAAAGGAGCACCTGAAACACAAAATATATGTGAGCCCGTGTTATATAGATGACCTCAAATCAAACATAATGAGGAGACCATCCAAAATCATCATGAGACTTCCGGTAAAGGAATAAACAGTGTACTCAGCAAGAAGCCCTAAGTCCGTCTAAGTAAGGAAGAATAAATGTGATGAAGCCACTTACTTGCCACCAGTTCTTAATTTGAGCTGGTGGTGAGGACACTGGCACTTTTCTTTTAAGGGCCAGCACTTATTTTTCTGCCTCAATCATTTACTGCTAGCAAAAGACATACGGGAAAAATGGAGGAAGAGAAATATGAAAACGCATCACAAAGGGAGAAAGCAGAAAGCTGCATGAGTGAGCTGAAGGGGCAGGGAGTGGCTGTAAATGGACTAAAGAGGCCCAAGATGGCTTCCGGATTACTCTGCCTCAGTTTTCCATGCTTGCACATTTAATTGCAGCAGCCGCGAGTTTCAGAGGAGAGCTTTTGGGCACCAGCATGTTTCTATTTACAAAACAAGCATTGCTTGCCACTAATAACTGTGGTCACAATTCATCGATATGTACCTTTCTGACTCATGAATAGGATGGGAATGCCCTTTTGCGCTTTCATGGTTCACCCTATTTGCTATTTGCAAAAGACTCCCAAATTCCTTTCACAAGTCAGAAAGAATGTTCTATGCATAAAAGGGTTTTTGTACATTACTAAAAAAAAACTTTTCAAGTCACAAATACTCTGATTTTTTGGCTCTCTGGATTTGCATCCCATAAAAGGGCTTTGTACATGTAGCCTCGAATTCTTTTAAATGGATGTAGCTGTGGGCAAGCTGGTGAATATTTAACTTATTTCAATAGTGTGGACCCTGCCTTATTGCAGCAGAGTGCTTTGTAAACACCTAAATGATCTTGGCCATTACATGGGACCGATTTGAATAGTAAGGGAGTTCAAGTGTAATCAGGAAGGTAAAGTATGGAATGGGTTTTAATCCTGTCCAGAGAGAAGGGACCTATGAAATGTGCCCAAGTTAGCTCGGTGTAGGCTGTAGGGCTGAATTATCTTGGGGCAAGGCAGAAAATGTTTATTATTTCACATTTTGCAGTTATGAGAATTGTTAGACTAAGGGAGTTTATGATTCTTCTTGCTCATTAGCTGCTTGTGAATTGGAGCCTGGAGTTTGATTGTTTTATGTGCGATATGTATTACTTTAAATTTAGGGCCTGATTTATACTTTTTAACGCAAAACTGCACTAGCATAGTTTTGCGTGAAAAAGGATAGCCCCGGCTAGCACCATTCCTGGACACAGGCCGGGCGCCATATCTATGGAATGGTGATAGCCGGCACAAATGCCCTATTAGGTTTCTTGTAAAGGGCGCTAACAGGGTGGGGGAGGGATATGGGAAACTGAAGCTTGTTCGCTGAGTTATGGCGCTACACTGTTTAGAGGCAAAAAAGTTGCCTCTAAGCAATGTAACGCCATTTCCTGGTGCATAACCACCATGGAAAGGAGCCATGCCCACCACTCCAATGGCCATGCAGTGGGCCCAAGTCAGGGCCCCGAGAGTGGAATAAAAAATAAAAAACCTTACCGGGACTTACCTGTGATGGGTTCCCCATCCTGTGGTGTCCCTCTACTGTGGGTAGGGGTGTACCTGGGGCCAGGGAAGGGCACTTGTGGGCTCTTTCCATGGTTTCTGATGACGGAAATATGCCTACAGGTCCCCTAAAGCCAGCCATACCCAGGCATTAAATAAAGCATTAAGCAAGCTTAGTGCCATTATTTAAGGCCCACTTCATCCCATGCTAGATTTTGGCACGGGGATAAATATAGCACTAAGGCCATATCATCCTTTTCTGGACAGGAATGCCTGCCTTGCATCTCATTGGCGCATGGTAGGGTTTCCCGTACAGAAAACTATGCTAACTCCGTAACTTTGGCAACAGACGTGTCTAGCGTCAAAGTATAAATGTGGCGTTAAGTTTGCGCAGGATTAGCATAAAAAAAATACACTAATTCAGTGCAACCAGGTATAAATATGCCTCTTAATGTTTGTTTCAAGTGGCAGCCATTGAGCTGTTTTTAGGATGGAAGAACTTTCAGTTCTTCGCTCCTGTTACCATTCATGCAGTCCCATGCATTATGGCCAGGACAGGTGTCATAGTTGATTTTGGAATTCCCTCTGTCTAGATGAGCAAGAACCAATAGCTGGACTGCCGATCTGAAGGCCATATGAGTAGTAGTTAGTGTTTGCTTCCTGAATAAGTGAATTAATAGATTTTGCTCTTCTTCAGATTTTATTTCTAATTATTACTTGATTATTTACTGATTTATCTGCATTTAGTATCATAGTGAAACGGGTTTATCCAGCATGGATTTAGCTGATAGGTGGGCAAGTCTATATAACATATTCAAAGTTGTCTCATTATAGAAATGTACCAAAGTGGTTTTTAGCATTTCAGTAAATTACCAGAGAGATCTAAGGAGTGAAATCTTTGGACAATATGAGAATAGACAATTCCTTTAGAGGTCTCCAACAGCTTTTCTGTGGTTTTGACTGGCCAGTTGTTAACCATTCCAATTGTGATATGTTGAAGGGAATCACAAGCTGGTCAGAGCAATCAATATCTAGGGTGTCATATAGCAAAATTAGATTGTCTCCGGAAAGGATTATATTGAATGTGTTTCACTTCTGTGAGTGGAGGATGAGATGACTTGTGATAGGTTATGTTATTTCATGTGCATGAGTATTAGATTAGTGCGTTTATCATTCTTTTCCATGGGACAGTAAATTCTCCCAAAAAATATTGCAGGAAAGAAGTGTTTCCATCATGGTGATTAGTTCCCAAATTTGTTTTGGTAATGAGGACTATTTCCCTTTTCAAGTCTGTCTCTCATTTTGTTCTGTAGGAATGCAACAGTGGGTTGTGTCTTGCATGCAGTGCCATGTAAACAGAGGAAATAGCACCCCTTAATATGCTCAAGTAGAACATTTTCTTCATCCTAGTGCATGCTCTAAAAACCTATGTTCTGATCTCCTTTTGAACATAGTAGTGCCTAAATTGTAGGTATGAATGCTTGTCTCTTTAGGCCAGATGTATTTCAAGCTTATAAAACTGAAGTTTATTTTCGGTCCTCTAGATGTGAACCAAAGTGAATTGGCCCTCTGCCAGCAGCCAATAGAATTTGTTAGCTTCCAGTGTCAATGCAAAATCAGTTTTTTGTATGTGGTTTAAGTGGAAACTAAAAAGTTGTAAACCTTACCTATACAAAGTAAAATCTCTATCTCTGAACCACAGATTGCTGGCTCTGTTGTTCTGGTCAAGATGGGCTATGTCAGTGAAGGCATTTAAAAATAGACTATGAGCGACACACTTGAGGACTCTGACAGATCCTTCTATCTTCATTTGCCAGTAGTCTTTGCTGTCATTAAATTACTTCATTATAGTTGAATAATATGTCAGCTGGCAGACACAGCAAGGCTTTTACATTTTTATTCATGGTATTACTGTTTATATATTTGATATCTGCTCAAGGACTCAGGAGAATGCTTCTGAAACAGATGAACTTAACGTTGTTGACTAATGGGACAGCGCATGTCTTTCTTAATTCCCCCCTCACACTGAAGGCTGTGGCCTGAAGCAGGCAAACAAGGGCCTTTGAGTGATTTTAGTTGTACTTGCATAGAGTGACTCCTCTGTTATGTTTTCTGATCCTTTTCGTCTCAAGTGCCCAGTTCCATATCTTGAGATGCCTAATTCATTCATAGTTGTTGCCAAGAAGGTGGAGAGGTTAAAGCTGTTACGGAACTTATTATCTTATGATTTTGCCATTCTGTTGCAGGCTTCTACCGTGCATGTTTATTCTCATCATTGGGGCTTTTTCCAGGCTTTTATAGCCATTAGTCTGGCAATGAGCTCTGTCATTTTTATTTCTGCAAAGGTGTCTCAGTTTTAGATTAGCTGTTGCCCCTCTTTGAATGTTATGTTCCTGGATACTTGAGAGACGTCCTATTCTTTACATGGGGGCCTTGGTTTACAGCTTGGATCTGTTGTTCTTATTGAAAGCTTTAAATATTGTGGCCTTGGAGCCTCTGGAAATGGTTGAACTTATTTTTTGACCTAGAAGTATTGTCTGTGATAGCAATCACATCAGACCAACACTTTGAAGAATTGGGAACTTTGAGCCAGATGTAGCACATAGTTTGAACGTCGCAAACAGCGACATGCAAACTGCACTTGGCAATGAACAAAACCCCTTTTGCGATTCAGTAACCTGGTTACTGAATCGCAAAACGGGTTTGCAAGTAGCAATTAGGAAGGGGAGTCCCCTTCCTAATTGCGAGTTGCAGTGCAATGCCAGATTGCTTTGTGACCACGAACGCGGTCGCAAAGCAATCGCAGTTAACACCCATTTCAAATGGGTGCTAACCCATGCCTGCTCTGAAAAAATGAAGCGAAAACGTTTCATTTTTTAGTTTTGTAATGCATCTCGTTTTCCTTTAAGGAAAACAGGCTCCATTACAAAAAAAAAACTGCTTTATTTAAAAGCAGTCGCAGACATGGTGGTCTGCTGTCTCCAGCAGGCCACCATCCCTGTGAGTGCCCGAGTCTCAAGGGGGTCCCAAATTGCGACCCACCTCATTAATATTAATGAGGTGGGCCTTTGCGACCCCCATTGCGAGTCGATCTCACTCACAATGTGCAAGTCGCAAAATAGAATATGCCTACATCTGGCCTTTTGTCTTGTAAGTCACATTCCCTCAGAAATATAAGTTCTCTAGATAAACTTGTGTTGCACTTGGGTACACGTTTAATTCGCAAGACATCAGCTTTTTATTTGGAGCAGGAAATTGTACCAATGGAATTTTTTCCAGATTCCTCTTCTCCTGAGGCATGCTGCAGACATGCAGTGAACATAGCTTTCTCACCTGATGGTAAGAGTTTCTTTTCCTGATTTTACTTCCTTCTGTCTGAATTTGTTTGAGCTTGAAGGAGCTAACACAACATTGAGTTGTTTAGTAAAGTTGTCCATTTTCTGGTTTATAAAGTTCAGCATGTCCTTTTCTTGAGGTCATCAAGAGCCATGTTGACTTCCTCAGTTGCGTTTTAGGCTGCTTGCTTGCTAGGGATTTTTCATGTTTTCCAGGCACCATTGCTTAAATGTGAAGGGGAAAGCCACCAGTTTTTTTAGAACTTAGTTTCCTTCTGTAATACTGCAATGCTAATATATCTTCCATTGTACTGCAATAAATGGACTGCATATGTGTTCTATCTACTTTATGTCTGTGTGGTTTCTTGCCTTAATTTGACGACCTGTCATATCGAGAGGGAAAGCATGGAAACAGTGTGTCCATCTTCACCACCATACTTTTGCTTTAACAGGAAATGTAGGTATTTACACAAATGACTCTTCTGAACCAAAAGATCTCAAATCTAATCAGGCACATCTGGGCAAAGAAATACGTTATAGATGTTAAGGAACATGGCACAGTAGAGAAATGTATTTGATCCTCTGAAAATGCACCATGATTGTAACAATTTTAACCCCTAAATAATCTTAACTAATCTCCTGTATACTGACACTCATGCAATGAAACACGGTTACAGATACTCTACTAGGAACATGCCACAGTCCCCACCCAAATCACATCCTGACCCCACACCATAAAAGTGTACATTGACCTACTGAAAAGAGCAGCACATTATTTAAAAGCTGACCATTGCTTACTAGAGGCTATTAAATCATCCACAGTGTTTCAAAGTCTTAGGAGCATTCAAAGTAAAAAATCAAAATAAGATATTTCCAACAATGGCAAAACCAAGAAAAGCAGCAAGTAGGTGAATACCAAATTGCTGGACAGTTCTACCCCCAAATAGGTAATTAAAAAAAAAATTGCTGAACTTTCAATGGTAGTTTTTTTTTTCTAAAGAAGTTCCACTAAAGGAAAGATTTGTAATACTTATATTTTTGGGACACTTCTCTTACAACAACAATGTTTTTGTGGGAACATTTTCAATGAAAAGATTTTCAGGAAATTTCAGCTAATTTACAACTGTACACATGTGTAAAGTGTATACAAACGAAAAAGCAACACAATTGTGACAAACAACAACCTGTGGATGTGGATGTGTTGATGCACATCATCAAAATTTGTCAACAAAGTAGAACATATTTTTCCACATTATTCCCCATTTTCCTGAGCCAATAATCAATGAAGGAAACACCTGCATTTTGTACATATGCCTTCTTTCCTTTTTGGGTGCAAATGTGAGTTAGCACCCAAAATAAGAATTGTTCCCAATCATGATTAGGGCATTTGTGTTCCTTCATGTCTTGTTGCTTCCTCCTGAACCACACATAGCCACTCAAAGGAACTCCAACACATTCCCATAGAAATCAGTGTAGGCACCAAACAAAAAATAATAGGAAAATAAAGGGAAATATTGGCCCTCATTATGACATTGGCGGTAAATTCCACTTACCGCCATGCTGACTGCTGCCAACATACCGTCGCCGCGGCGGATATCCATTCACCATATCATGACACACACCAATCCGTCACTGTTCAGCAACAGACACAAGTCCACCACACCAAAGATCAATGATAAACTGGCAGTATCCAAACCCACACCATTACGCCAACAGAACAACGGCCACCACATTATGACCCACGAACCACCACAGCGGATATTCAATGGCGGTAAACCATTGCGGTACGTACCAATGCACTCAAAACACACACACACATACAAAACAACACTACATTGGTAATTTTAAATAACACATACCTAACACCCATATACACACCACACCCACACACTCACACCACTATAAAACACACACACACATTACTCACAACCCTTTATGAATACAAACCATTGGCATGAGACAGACACCATGACTACAGACAAATCCAGAGCCACACACCACCTACACCTATACACCACCCACACGCCTCACATCACACACCCCAACACATCACCCTACACACCCTCACCTACACAACTCATCCAACACCCATGGCACCACAAAGACACCCCAGATTCTCAGAGGAGGAGCTAAGGGTCATGATGGAGGAAATCTTCGGGGTAGAGCCACAACCATTTGGAGCACAGGTGCAACAGATATCCATTGCTAGGAAGATGGAACTATGGTCAGCACCCCACAACAAGGGACAACATCAGGAAGAGGTGGAATGACCTTCGGGGGAAGGTACATTCCATTGCAGCAAGACACCAACTAGCTGTACAGAGGACTGGCGGTGGACCCCCACCTCCTTCCCCACAACTAACAACATGGAAGGAGCAAGCCTTGGCAATCATGCATCCTGAGAGCCTGGGCGGAATAGCAGGAGGACTGGACACTGGTAAGTCAACTCTCTACTACTACTACCCCCCTACCTGCATGCCATCACATACCTCCATCATCACCCTCACTCCCATCACTCCACCACCTCCCACACCCCCCACCATCACATCTCACTTATCCTAATGCTAAGCCTTGCATGCCATACCAATGCATGGACACCACTCACAGACCTGCATGGACACCTATCATTAAAGCTTGCACACTAAAGAGAACTAATCATCCCACCATACACCAACGTTCACAAGTGAAAGCTGCCAGGGCAAATACAAACAAAGAGGGTAACCCACTGATGCACAATATGTCACACACAGAAACAATAACACAGCATTTACATCCCCACAGGTATCCCAGTCAATGTCAGCAGAGAAGAGGTGCCATCACTATCCAGTCCCCCAACTGAAGAGGCCCACAGTGATGACAGCAACTCTGGTCGCCTAGATCTGGATGACAAACCTGGCCCATCAGAGACGTCTGGACAGTCGGTTACCCAGCCACAGTCACACACAACCACAGAGCCTCACCCATCTGGAAACACCACCACAGCACCCACCCAGCGTACCCATACCTCTGTCCCCAGGACACGTCAATCAGCAGTGTGTCCACCACTACAGGGACCCAAGGGCACACCTCATACTGAAGACAATCAGGGACCTGGGGTCCCTGGCAGTGGGCACACGGTTAAGGGGACAGAGGCACAGGACAACAGGGAAATTGGGAGGAGTGCTGTGCGCCAGGGGGAGGAAAGGCCCGGAGGACCGACTCTCCAGGAGGCACTTGCAGAGATCCTGGGAGCCTGTCAACATTCCCAGGATACGCTGGGCCACATCCTGGACAATGTGCAGGAGAACAGGCGGCTGCAGGAGGGACAGTACCAGGAGATCAGGGAGGACTTGCAGGCCATCAACACCACCCTGGTCTCCATAGCAGGGGTGCTGGCAGACATGGCCAACATTATGAGGGAGGCAGCCTCACAACAGCGGGCCCCTGACACTAGCCAGACATCTGAACTGCCTTCCACCTCCGCTGCCGCTAGTGGACAGGAGGCCCGCCGCATGACCAACATGTCACCAGCACCCCTCCCCCTGCAGAAGGTGAACCACCCCGCAAACATTCCCTGAAATCCAGACAGAAGCCAGAGACTATTGCCAAGACCCATGCCAGGAAATGAGACTCTCCTGATTATCACCCTTGTGTCCCACTCTGTCACCCTGTCCACCGCGAACTGCCATTGCTCCCCTTCCTATGTCCCCTTAGACAATGCACCTGTGCACCAAATAGACTGGAACAATACCCTGGGCTTTCCTTCATCATCACCCCATCCCAATGCACTTGCCCATCTTCTTCTTAGCATTTCAATAAACACCCTTTGACAAAATATGGAGTATGTCAAACTTATTTAAGTATGTATTTGTTTAACCAGGTTCAGACATTCCAAATCGACTGTACAGTAATGTTCACATAGAAATGACCTGTAGTTGGCTGCAGTGATCAGAACAGGAGTGATAGTGGGGCACCAACATCTGCAAAATGAGTTGCCAAAGGGTACAGTGAGTGGGCATAGAAGTGGGAAATAACAGCATGCCAGTGCCAAAGATAATCTAAATAATGACAATGAAATCTGAAGTAACACTGTCTTACCTGTGTGTCATTGGAAGTATTGTTGGATCACTGATGTTCTGTTGTCCTCATCCTCTGCCTCCTCATCCTCACTGTCCACAGGGTCCACTGCTGCCACACGACCATCTCCAGCCTCCTCCTCATGCAGAAAAGACACATGGGGGGTGATTCTGACCGCGGCGGACGGCGGTCGCCGCCCGCCAAGTGTTCCCGCCGAAAGACCGCGGCGGTCATTCTGGCTTTCCCACTGGGCCGGCGGGCGACCGCCGAAAGTCCTCCCGCCAGCCCAGCGGGAAACACCCTTCCCACGAGGACGCCGGCTCAGAATGGAGCCGGCGGAGTGGGAAGGTGCGACGGGTGCAGTTGCACCCGTCGCGAATTTCAGTGTCTGCAAAGCAGACACTGAAATTCTCCGTGGGGCCCTCTTACGGGGGCCCCTGCAGTGCCCATGCCATTGGCATGGGCACTGCAGGGGCCCCCAGGGGCCCCGCGGCACCCCCTACCGATATCCTGTTCCTGGCGGGAGAACCGCCAGGGACCGGATGGCGGTAGGGGGTGTCAGAATCCCCATGGCGGCGGAGCGCGCTCCGCCGCCATGGAGGATTCTCAAGGGCAGCGGGAAGTCGGCGGTACACCGCCGACATTCCGTTTCTGGCCACGGCTGAACCGCCGCGGTCAGAATGCCCAGCGGTGCACCGCCAGCCTGTTGGCGGGCTACCGCCGACCTCCGCCATGGCGGTAATTACCGCCAGGGTCAGAATGACCCCCATGGTGTCTCAAGGCAAGGTTGTGCAACATGCCGCATGCCACGATTATCGGCAGACCTTCTTGGGTGAGTAGCACAGGGATTCCCCAGTTCGATGGAGGCACCTGAACCTGGCCTTCAGGTGGCCAAAGGTCTGTTCAATTATCCTTGTTGTTTGCCCATGTGCCTCATTGTAACGTTCTTCTGCCCGTGTCCTGGCATTCCTCGCAGGGGTCAGTAGCAATGATAGGTTGGCGTAACCTGAGTCACCAGCAAATATCGAGGGACAACAGTTAGGCACACAATATCCCATATGGCCCACACCATACCCATACACCAACATCTACTGGGTTGGAACCAGGGCTCAACTATTAGCCACAACCGGCGCCTCTCTAGTTGGGTCATCACATTAGGGATGCTGCTATTCCTCAGGATGAAGGCATCATGCACCCACCCAGGATACTTAGCATTGACATGGGAGATGTACTGGTCCACCAAGCACACCATCTGTACATTCATGGAGTGGAAACTCTTTCAAATTATGAACACTTCTTCATTTTGCTGGGGGAGGGGGACAAATGCAATATGAGTTCCATCAATCACCCCAATTATGTTGGGGATATAACCCATTGCATAGAAGTCAGCCTTCACCGTGGCCAAATCCTCTACCTGGAGGAAAACAATGTAGCTGCACATGTGTTTAATCAGGGTAGACAGCACTCTTGTCAGCACTATTGAGAACATTGGCTGTGACATTCCTGCTGCCAAGCCCACTGTCACTTGGAAAGAACCAGTTGCCAAGAAATGGAGCACAGATAGGACTTGCACAAGAAGGGGGTTCCCAGTGGGGTGATGGATAGCAGATATCAGGTCAGGCTCCAGTTGGGTGCACAGCTCTGTGATTGTGGCCCTGTCAAGTCTATAGGTGAGGATAATGTGCCTGTCCTCCAGTGTTGCCAAGTCCACCACGGCTCTGTACACGGGGTGTGTCTTCATCTCCTATCCATCCGCAGCGGTTGCAGTATAAGTGACAAAAGAGTGAGGAGCCGGTCATAAACTGAACATCGGACCCACAACAGTACAATGCATGATGTTAATGTGTAATGGTTAAGTGGGATTTGTCCTGTATGTCCTACTTTTATCTGTGACGCAGTTATTATCCAGGGCCTGCCCCACCCCATGAAATGGCGTCCACCTGTCCTGTGTGGAGGGACAGGTGGAAGTGAGGTAATTCTGCTGACGTTGTGTGCCGTTGCAGTAGGCGGTCGGGAACCGCAGTGCAACTCCTCATTGGTTAACATTGGGCCCTATGGGGTACAGTGGCTAATGGTGATGTATGCCGGCGGTGACGGTATGCACCGCCGCGGACGTGACCACCATTTTCTATCTGATCACTCACTTGCTACCTGACCTTCAGCAGGAGAGGACCTACACTGCATCTGCTGCTGTGACCTGTGTCTGGAACCTACCATGGCTCGTGTGACTGGGGAAAGGGCCCCTGCCTTAATCTCAGCGGAGTTGGAGCAACCGGTGGATGCGTACCTATCCCAATACAGACTGCTATATGGGCCTCTAGACCAACAGGTGAGTACACTGTGAGCATGATGCATGTAGCATGAATGCATGGAGTGGTGTGTGTGAAGGCCTTGTATAGGGGGCTGGGTGGATGTCCCCTGGGCGGCATGCAGCGTGTGTGCTGGGCCATGTGTGTGCAAATGGTGATGTGAAGGAGTATGGTGGGCCATATGTGTAACAGGCAGCACAGTCTGACTGATACCATTTCCTGTGTGTATTTTTCTGCAGGTAACCGCCCATCAAAAGAAGGGTATATGGCGTGCCATTGCCAAAAATGTGTGGACCCTGGGGGTCTACGGCGGGCAGAGCACCCATTGTCAGAAACGGTAGGAGGACCTGAGACACTGGGCATGGAAGACGGCGGGAGGCCCAGCTGGGGATGGCCTCCCAATGAGGAAGGGGTGCTCGTCGAACCCTGACCTCCCTGTTGGCCTGCATACTGACAGTGGCCTATCTGGAGTTGGATGGGTGATTGAGGGCATCACAGCAGCCACAAAGGGGTGAGTACAGTGCCCATCATTACAACTTACGCTTGGTAGGGGGGTACCCGGGTGGGGGATGTGTGTCAGTGGGTGCCCTAGGCCAGGCCTGACATTGCAGAGTAGGTCCCATGTTGGCCAGGGTTCTGAAGTGATAATCCTGCAACCTAGGTGGTAGGCATCCACAACTGGTCAGGGCTGTGTGGGTCCCAGGTGGTCTGCATTTGGCAGTATGCCCCCCCCCCCATGCCTTGGTGGCTAGCATTATAACTGGTAGTGCAATGCATGGTGTGTAGGGCTGTTCCCTGTGTGTGAGGGTGGTGTACACGCCAACGGTGGTGTTGGTGCAGCCACTGACCCAGTGTATCCTTTGTCTCTTCCCCCCTTTTTGTTTTGTCATCCTGTCCTTATGTGCATTAGCATCATCTGGCGGAGGACCAGAAGCACCGGTGACGGAGGGAGTTGCATCCCACATGACCCAGGAGGCAGAGTCCACCGACCCTGAGGGCACAAGTGGGACGGACGGTGAGGGGAGCACCACGGCTGATACAGGAGGGGACAGTCCGGACGCAGATACCTCCTCTGATGGAAGCTCCCTGGTAGTGGCGGACACCTCTTTGACCACCCCAGCTACAGGTACAGCTGCCACGCCCGTACCAGCACCACCCTCCCAGCAGCCCGTCATCGAGTTTCCCGTGCCCGCTCACCCAGGAGGGTGGGCATCTCCTTCGCCCGAGGCACCTCAGGCCTTGCCCCAGTTAGCCCTGCTGCCCTGAGTGAGAAGGCTAATGATCTCCTGAGATCCATCTCTGTAGGGCAGTCAACCATAGTGAATGCCATCCAGGGTCTGGCAGCCCAGATGCAGCAGACTAATGCATTTCTGGAGGGCATTCACACTGGCTTGGCGGCCCAACAGAAGTCAATCTAGGCTCTGTCCTCCTCTATGATGGCAGCCATTGACCCTGTTTCCACCCCCCCTCCAACTTCCTCTTCCCAATCCCATTCCCCTCAATCTCAATTTATCCCAAGCACACAGTCAGATGAACATGCACACAAGACAACACAGAAGAGTGGCACAGGCAAATACAACCACCAGACATCATCCCACAGGCACTCACACAAACACCATCCAGATGCAGACATACCAACATCCACAATTTCCACTGTCTCCCCCTCCTCCACCTCCTCCACTTCCCTCCCAGTTGCGTCTACACTCACACCTGCATGCACTATGTCATCATACACCACAAGCATCACCACCACATCTAACAAAACACACACCTCACTGGCAGACACCTCCACAACAGCCATGCACACGTCCCCTGTGTCCTCTCCCACTGTATCTGTCACCCCCCTCCCAAGGTACACAAACGCAGGCACTGAGGCACCCAACAGCCATCCACATCAAAACAGCATCCAGCCCATGCACCTGCACCCAAACACAGCAGACACCTCATACAACCACTCCCTCTTCTTCCACTCCCAAACCTTATCCCTCTTCCCGCCTCAATGTCCCTAAGAAGTTATTCCTCTCCACCATTTACCTCTTACTACCCCTCCCCCCATCCTTCACGTCTGGCCAGGATGGAAAAAACCCAGGCAAGCACCTCAGCCACCCAGTCCACGAGCCCAGTAGTTTCCACACCCACTCATGGTGGGAAAGGATGCAGGGCACCAGGCAGCTTCAAGGGAAGGGTGCCTGCCCCACCTGCGGGCCGGAACACGAAGGAGCCTGCCCCAGATGCTGCCAGGAATGGCAAGGAGCCTGCCCCAGCTGCTGCCAGGAAGGGCAAGGAGCCAGCACCAGCAGGCAGGAAGGACAAGGAGCCTGATCCAGGGACTCAGACGGAGCCCCCACCACCAACGATGGTTGTGCAGCCATCCGAGGCTGCAGGGGATGAGCAGGAACTTCCCTCCACCATCAGCAGTAGCAGCACCACCACCAGTGGGCAGCCGTACGAGGCTGCAGTGGATGGGTATGAGCTTTCCCCACCACCAGTGGGCAGTTGTCCGAGGCTGCAGTGGATGGGCTGGAACTTCCCCCACCAGCAGCAGCACCACCACCACCATCACCATTGAGCAGCCATCCGAGGCTGTAGGGATGGGCTGGAGCGTCCCCCCACCAGCAGCTGCAGCAGCACCACCACCACCTCTGAGCAGCCATCACCGCCGGCAGGCGGTATGTAGTCCTGCCTCCATGGGCTGCTGTGCAGCCTGCCCCCTGCAAATCCTGTGGGTATGACACACAGCTGAGAGACTGTGACCTTGCACTCCCTAGGATTAAGAGCAGAGGGCATGATGCCCCCTCCAGAACCAGTGGGTAAGACACCCACCAACCCCAGCCTCTCGAGGATTAAGAGCACAGGGCACAATGCCCCCTCCAGAACCAGTGGGCAAGACACCCACCAACCCCAGCCTCCCCAGGATCAGAAGCACAGGGCACGATGTCCTCTCCAGAATCAGTGGATAAGACACCCACCAACCCCAGCCTCTCCAGGATCAGAAGAACAGATCACAATGTCCCCTCCAGAACCAGTGGGGAAGACACCCACCAACCCCAGCCTCCCCAGGTTCAGAAGCACAGAACACGGTGCCCCCTCCAGAACCCGTGGGGAAGACACCCACCTGAGAGACTGTGGCCTTGCACTCCCCAGGACCAAGTACGGGGCATGTTGCCCCCTCCACAACCAGTGGTCTTGTTCCATCTGCCAGCTGAGATCCTGTCCGTTCCGCGTCCCCCTGAGGTACCTGCCTATTTTCTAACCATGCCCCTGCAGTTTTCTCTCTGTGTTGGTGTAGGTGACAAGTGGGGCTTTGCACTTTGGCCTGTGGCCCTGTGGCCCACGCACATTGAGGACTGGGCAGTGTCCCTTGAACTGTACATATGTATATGCCATTACATTGCATTTTGATTTTTCTACTGTGTTGTTATTATTACACTCACTTTTGTCCTTGCATTATTCCTCACGGGTATGGGGTAAACATGTTTTATTGCTGCAGCTGATTGTGTGTATGGTGTTGAGGGTGGGGGTGTTTGTGTTGCGTGTGTGTGTTACTCTCTTTTTCCTCCCCTGCTCCCCTGTGTGCTAGGCAGCTGTACTCACCGTGGTTGTCTTCGCCATCGCTGGTGTTCGTGGTGGAGCAGGCCATACATAATGATTGGAAATATTTCCAGTTCGGGCTCCATGGTGGCGTGGTTCTTCCCTGTGTCTCCAAAGGTGAGTCCTTTCCCTTCTGTGCAGTGTTTCTGACAGGTTTTTGATGTCGCTGGTACCGCCCCGGAAAAGGTGGTGGTTTCCTGTCTCACCCGTTTATAGCCATTCCACAGTCACTGGCTTAAAGGCCACTTCACTTTTGCGTTAGCTGCCACCAACTGCATTCATGTGGCATTTCAGACATCTCACCATGGGGAATACATTTCTCACAACAGACACCTAGCATGTCAGGGGTCTGCTTCGATTCCTGATTACAGCAGATCAGGTTTTTTTGTGAGTTAAATTCCCAACTGAGAGAAGTGCAATGAAATTTTCTTGTGTTTACCACCAATATGGTGTGTTTTTAATCATGGTAACCTTGGGCAAAGGTTAAAAACAGCGATTTACATAATTTGAGTGTTTTGGACATCACAGAAGCAAGAGACTTGGTTGAATGCTTGCTTTTTGTGGTTGTTGATAGAAGTTGGGGAAGGTAAGCAAGCTCTCTCTTCTCACTCTCTTGATATTCATATGTACTGGTTGGAATTGATATGAGGGTAAGTGATGATCCAATATATTAAATGTTATTAACTAAATATTTCACAAAAATAAAATGCACTGTTCTTAATTGATAGGTCAAAAAACTGAGCCAGTGACTCGTAGCTTGTGAGCTGTAAAGCTATGACAAGGCACCAACCGCCTTACAGGCCATACACATTCCTTTCATATGTGACACACAAATGATCATTCACACCACCAGCCACCGGCCCAGCACATTACAATATTCACAGCAAGTGACAATATAGAGACAGTGTACACCCTGGCAGAGAAAGGTAGAAAAGTTCATTCTTACTACACAACCATATATTCAGCAAGTATACACAGATACTGATTACATTTGGCATGAGGGTGAGTGATGGTTCAATAGATGAAATCGATTTAACAATAGATTTCACAAAAACTAAATGCCCTGTTAGTAATTGAAAGCTCAAAAAACTGTATCATTGACTCACAGTTCATGAGCTGTAAAGCTGCGTCAAGGCACCAACCGCTTTTCAGTTTATTCGCTCACCTTCCATACGTGACACACATAAGACTGTTAACCCCACCAGCCACAGGTTGAGCACAACCCTCACATCAAAATACAGTGTCATTCAGGGGACCACCATTTTCATACACCCATTTGACTGACTCAGCAATCACATCGGCTGATGGAGTGTGTGGACTGGTGTTTTGCTAGCAGTGTGTGTAGTGACCGGCAGCAAGTCACTATTCACACATTGCCAGCCAAGCACCAACTGACACACACTGCCAGCCAAGCACCAGCTCATACACACCTCCAGCTAAGCACCAGTCAATACACATCACCACCAAAGCGCCAGCTCACTCACACTGCCAGTCAAGCACCAGCTCACTTACACCACTAGCCAAGCACCAGTCCATGCAGGCCACCAGCCAAATTCAACTCAACGTACACCACCAGCCAAGCACCAATCCATGTGCACAAACATCACACTTTTTTAACAAAAAAGAAAACATAAACCAACTGTAAATAAATACAAAACTATCAACACAACAGCTCTAACTAAATACATCACACTAATGACAACCGTCAAACTGAACAAAAAATAAAAAATGGTACAGACTAGGCAACGCCTACGTGTGCTCTCAAAAATAAATTTTCATGTGGTACATTCTAAAACAAGTGGAAGGAATGTGATCAGCAAAGTTGCGATCTTTCAATCTAGCCACATTCACCACTCCAACTCTACGAACCCTTGCCTTTTCCACTACAACAAGGCTGCTTAGCATAGATTCATGAAACTAAACAAAAGTCATATTTGACTCTGGAGAGCAATCCTTGAACACAAAAAAAAAGCATTAGAGGTTGCTAAATAGAAGAGATGTGTAGCCAACTTCTTATACCAAACATACACCTTGCGAACAGCAGTGTATTGTTCAAATATCTGATCTACACTACCTGTCCGACCCATGTGCATATTGTAGTCTAAAATGCACATAGGTTTGCACACTTCAGCAACCTGACCCCAAACAGTCACAGGTGAAGTGCTTTCATCATGGATGGTAGTCAGCATGTAGACATCCTTCTTGTCTGCAAATTTCACAGCTAGCAGTTCATCACTAAGCAGGGCACTGCACTGTCCCCTCTCAGGTTTTTTTGACAGACAAGATCCTTTGGATAAACTTTATGGTTAGAGCTGACTATGTAACAAGCAATTGTGTCCACTTTGAACAATTCCCTGAACAATCGGACACCTGTCTAGAAGTTATCTAGGTACAAATGGTGACCTTTGTCAAAAAGTCATCTACCAAGTTCCCACACAATTTTCCCACTACCTCCAAAAGTGGATTGACAATACGGGGATTCAATAGTAGAATCCCATCAGTGTACACCTACAAATTATAGACATATCCTGTACTACTCTATGACAGCATATACATCTTAATTCCATAATGTGCCTTCTTGCTAGGAATGTACTGCCTAAAAACCAAACTGCGCTTGGACAGGACAAGAAACTTGTCCACAGCTACTTCTTATCCTGGAACACAGATCTCTGAAAATCTATCTACAAAGTGATAATGGACAGGCTGAATTTGAAAAGAAAGTCATTATCAGGGTGATCTCATTGCAATGCTAAAGCATTATCAACAAAATGCAGCATCCAAAGCAGAAGTAAATGTCGATCATGACTCATGATTGCAGAAAATATGACTTTGGCCACCAAGGACTGGTAGACAGTGACAGCTTCCTTATCAAGCTTATCAAAAAAATTAAACCCAATAACGTATTCAACTCTACCACATTTGTGGGAATCCACGGGGTAGCTCTAGAGCAGGACTTAAGTCTGACGCTGTTGTCCTTCAAATACTGTTCAGCATACAAATTAGTCCACTCAACAATGTCACTCAAAAATACATCTTCCATAAGCAACTCAAAGAAATGTATAGGAAAAACATTTTCAGTATTCACTCTGCAACATGAGTAAAGACATGCAATGCCAGCTGTACTATGTTTGGGACAATCCAGAGTGCAGATCTACCAATGGGATGCCTTTTAGCCCCAGGCTGCTGCACTATCAGCACATCAGTGTCCTCTTCTAAAACAGGCACTTCATCAGCACTGACAGTGGCTTCATCATCAGATTATTCCTCTCGGACAGAAAATTCACTGCCAGAATCTTGCACTTCCTTCTCTGCCTCAGATGCAAAGCCAGTCTCATAATCATGGTCAGAGGAAGATTCAAAAAGCATATTAACAACATGCTGAGTGGTCATCCTGTGGCTAGCCATAATCCTTCCTAAAAAAGAGTAACTTGACAAATACATCAAAAACAATCTACATTGTGTAAAATAAGTAATGAACAAAGTATGGCTTTATCACAAAGACCTATATACTCAAAAATGATGCCACTCTCTTGCCAGAGACAGTTGGACTCACCAGCACCTACTCTGCACAGATAGAGCAGGCACCAACGACATCCCACTAAAAAGGAAAAACAAAATAAGTTTACACATAAGACAATGCAATACACATAGTGCACAAATCCAAGGAGAATTTCACACACAATAAAACATAAGCTAAATATGCTGCTATTATTATAGCAATTAAAAAAAAACTCATTCATGCAGTGGTCCTACAAATGTTGCCAAAATATTCACCGCATAAGGGGAGCGACCCTTGCCCAAATGGCAGCAACATAGTGAATAAAACATTCTTGATGTCTAATGGTTTCTACCCTCCTTCGGGGCAGATGAGCCTAAGCAAAAGAGGCCAATCTGCCCCCTAGGGGGGCTGAAACAGCCACGATATGTGATCCCTAAAAGGAGCGACCCTTGCCCAAGCTACTGCTCCCCAGAATTGGCAACATTTTAAATCCCTTGTGTCTAGTGGTTTCTGCTCCCCCCGCCTCTGGGGGCAGATGGCCATAAAGAAAGAGGCAGATCTCCCCCAAAGGGGAAGAAATGACATAAATATTAGCCCCCAAAAGGAAGTGACCCTGCCTAAGGGCATGTTCGCCTAAATCAACAACATTTTAAATCTCTGATTTCTAGTGGTTTCCTTTCCCCGCGGTGCCTCTTTGTTTTCCCCTGACCCCCTCACCCCAAAAAAACTCACCTGTTTCCCCTCTTAAGCACTGAAAGCAAATGACTTCCAGAGCGTCCCCAGCAACTTCTCATTATTTGAGTGTGTGGTGTTTACTGATGTCAACAGATGCCAGGGGGGTCGGGTGGCAGCGGAAGTCTTTCTAATGCCATCCCTGGTGGGGGAGATCTAGAGAGGCGGCACATGGGGGGAGTGCCCGTGCTTTCCCCTTGGGTGGGTGCTAGAATGGCTGGTGGCCTTCCGACACACATTCCCACTCCAGCATTGGACAGTCCCCAGCTGACAGACGCATGCTAGCTGTTTAAAACTTGCAAAAACGTATCACATCAACATACAAAGTAAGCAACATTAAACATCATCACATCAAATCCATATGGACACCGTTATTAATAATTTTTAGGGAAACATTCTTTCACAGTAAAGTAATTTATACCACAACAAATCTATAAAGGTGCTTCAATGCAAACATATGATATCCTTCAGATAGTTAAAACGGTCCTCAAAATTCAACAATTACTCAAATGCAACATGGCAAATAGCCCTGACAGACAGCTAATAGGCATCTTGGAATGAAGACAAAAGATCAGATAATATAATTCACAAAGCTGAGTGGATCATGACTTCGGAGAATCCAACTTTGCTCTCCCCTATTCGCAAACTATCAAAAACAGGTACAATACTAAACCTAATCATGCAGGTAGATCTGGTGCAGGGAGATAAATCTGTAGATAGATAATAGAGCTTGTGTCACACTGAACCTGCAGACGGCCACCAAAAGACGTGTATTGACGGTTTCCCGCCCGCCCTATTAAGAGTCCACAACAGACACCAGATACACCCAATCACAGCACTATATAACACACCCACAAACAACCCAAAAGCCATTGTGACTAAAATCACGGATCAAGAGACGAGAGCAGCCACAATCACTAAGCTAGCACCTACATACTAGAGGCACATATACACTTCACACTCACCGCACAACTGCACCTCCAACACAATACCCACATCACAACAACACACAAACATAACAGCATACCAGCACTCACAAACACCCCCACACCACCAAGCACCCTACACACAACCCCCAGCCCCACCCACAACACAACCACCATGTCTCGGCAAAAGCACCCACACTTCACTGATGACAAGTTGAGGGTCATGGTGTAAGAAATCATCAGGACAGAGCCACAACTCTTAGGAGCACAGGTACAGCAAACCTCCATAGCAAGGAAAATGGAGTTATGGCAGAGAATAGTTGACAGGCTCACCTCAGTAGGCAACCATCCAGACACAAGGGAGGACATCAGGAAGAGGAGGAACAACGTACAGGAGAAGGTGCTTTACAATGCGTCCAGGCACTTGCTGGCGGTACTGAAGACTGGCGGTGAGCCTCTACCTCCTTCCCCAGAGATCACATTGTGAGAGGAGAAGGTTTTGGACATCATGCATTCTGAGGGCCTGACTGGAATACCTGGAGGACTGGACTATGATGAGTAATTAACACTCCCCTGCCACTAATTCATCCTGTCCAGCCCAGCATTCTTCTTCACTACCCAAGTCAGCCCATCTCCCACAACACCTCCCACCTAGTCACCTAATGCCCCTCTCCTGCATGCCACACCACCACCCATACCCAATGCCCACATATTCTCTGCCAAGTGTGCAGATAGCACTGCCAAGTACAATCTCTACGACTCCGATAACGCACTATCCCATCCACAAAAAAACTTGCAATGAGCATGTCACATCACACCTCTTACATAGATGACTTTTGCACTAGTTATAACAACTGGATGCTCCAACTAAAGACCACTACATGGCAATGACAGCAATGCAATGGCACTACACAATGCCAACTAGCCCAAACACAAACACAGCACTGTCATCAATGCAAAGGGCCACTAATCAAGGCCTACTACTCTGAAATGGACTAATCCTGGTCTTCAATGTAAGAAGGTATACTCCATGCACAATAGGCACAGACAGAACAAACAACCTTGCACACACATACCGCCCTCCCACTTGAACACCATACTGCAATGTACAGCTTTTCCTACTCACATATACCAAGCCAGAATGCCCACCAGCTATAGGGCAAATCTGTCATGTGAGCCATTACACAGGAACAGACCCCACCCAGCTAAAATGACCAAGCCTGATTTTCAACAACTCCAAGGAGCATGGTACACATGTCACTATCCACCATCCACAAACAGTGTTAGCTGTGCTGCACCTGTCAATGCCATTGCTGGAAATCAAGTCAAGCACCTGTATGCATCTGACTAACAGACAGCCGTAGATCCCTCCAACATGTAAATCTCTCTCACTCCATCCACATGTACCCTTGCCACAGAAACCACTGAGAGGTTACCAGAGACAGCCATCCCTCCTCAGGATAAAGACCCCAGTGAGGACAATGCCACTGGATGTCTGGACACTGATGACCTACCTGGCCCATCTGGGACCCCTGTTCAGTCTACCACTCCCTGCCTCACCCTGCCCACATCAAACCCCCCAACCTTGTGCCAACAACACCTCAGCCAACCCTTTGTGCCCAAACCTGTGCCCCAAGGACTGTTCAATCAATTGTCCCCCAAAGTACAGGGATCCGAGTCAACCCCTCACACCCAAGACAATGAAGGCCCTGGTGAATCTGGGAGAGGGCACACCATGCCATGGGCACAGTCACATGGGGTGGGGACGTGGGAGGGAACCTCTGGGCCAGAGGAGGGGGCAGCCAAGAGTGGTCTTTAACCAGGAAGACATCTCCAAAGTCCTGGGAGCATATCAATTAGTCCAGGACAGGATGGGAAAGTTCATTAACATGTTGGGGAAAACCAGAGGCTGCAGAGGGAATACCACCAAGATGTCATGCAGCAGTGGCAGGCCCACAATGCCACCATGGCCTCCATTGCAGGGGTGCTCAGGGACCTCACTACCATCATGAGTGCTTCCTCCACTACCCACATCACATCTGACCCATCTACACGTGCAGCTGGTAGTGGAATGGAGGCCCATCCAGGGGAACCACAGGCCTCAAGCACCCCCTCTCTGTAGCTAAGAAACCCCCCACCTTCAAATGTGGACGTCCATCCAGACATTGGGCTGCTGCAGATGTCAAGAAAAAACCCATTGCCAGGAAGTGACCCTCTCCTAATTACTCCACCTTGTGTGCCACTGAGAGACCCTCTTGACTGCTCAATAACATCACCCAATTTTCCAATGGCCCATGGACACTGGACCTCTGCTCCTTACAGCTGTGCAACCTACTCTGAGGATTCCATCTACCATGAACCTACTCATCGCCTGTCTGCTGCTCTATTCACAATAAACACTATAGATCACAGCTACTGCTTTTATGTCTTTATTTGTACACATCTAAAGGTGTGGTCTGCAAAATGTCATGTGGGTATGATGCCATAATCCAACAGGCAGTGTGATGGACTTCAGAGAGAGACAACCTCTGCATGGGACACAGTACAACAGATATGTCCCAGGGTAGATGTAAGGGAGTCACTAGTACAGCCCTTACCAGAGTACATCCAAATATACAACCTGAAAAAAGAACACGACAGAGAGTACCATCAGGATTGTGGGCACGGCACCACACAGAGTACATATGCAGTTCATAGTTGTTGTGTCCAGTGTAGATAGACATCTAAACAGGCCACACCAGATGTGACACGAGAACAGGAGAATGCAGGACACATACCACAATGTAGGCCTGTCCATAGAACAGGTGAATCTTGCAACCTGCAGAGAGTACACATGGTAGTGATGATACATTTACAGACAGCGCCTTACATGCATTCAGTACCCCCTCCACAACACACACATAGGAATAGAGACACAGTACACCACCACTGATAAAACGAATCAGGAGGATCATTGATAGCAAACCATGTTGAAATAGTATACATGCAAATACACAAACAGCATACCTGTATGTTACTGGAAGTACTGATTGATGAGCTGTGCCCTGGAATCAGATGCACATTCCTCATCTGCCTCCTTATAACTTTCCACTTCTGCATCACCAGTTACTGGTCCAGATGCAATACAGGTACAGACACAGAGAAGAATTTGATGACATGTGCCATAACAGAGACACACATATAAAGCATACATGCCAATGAGCCAAGCCCTCTCTCTTTGTAGTTGTGCCATCATGTGGGGGACATTGCTGTTCCTCAGAATGTAGGATTCATGCACTGATCCAGGAAACTTGGCTTTCACTTGGGAGATGTATTGGTCTGCCACACACACAACCTGCACATTGATGGAGTGGTAGTTTTGGCAGTTCCTATACACCTGTTCATTGGCACTTCGGAGGGACCAAGGCTATATGGGTGCCATCTACGGCCCCTATCACATGAGGGATGTGTCCCACATCATAGACGTCTGCCTCCATATAGGCCAAATCCCCTCATTGGGGGGAACCTGATGTAGCTGTCCAGATGTTTCACGAAAGCACAAACCACATCCTTCAGCACAAGACTGAACATGGGCTATGACATCCCTGCTGCCAAGCCCAAGTGTAGCATTGACAGGACTTGAACTATGGGAGGGATGGCATAGGGATTATGAATGGCGGGCAATGGATATGGCTCCAACAGGGAACATAGATCCATGATGGTCTCACAATTCAGACGATCGGTCAGAATGGTATGCCTCTCCTGCAGGGTTGCCAGGTCCACTAGCGGATGGTACACTGGTGCATGCCTCAATATCCTCATGACAGGGTATCTAGGATAGAGAGGAAAGAATGCACAGTGCGATATGAACACTACACATGTTAGCAGAACATAACAAAACAGCACACACCTGACTCTGTAGCCGTGCTCACACTGCTGACACATACTATATTGGACATGCTGAAGTGGCATGGACTCCACCCTTGATGCACATTGCCGCCTCTGATCTTTAGTTTCTGAAATACATCACATGTCATGTTCCATATGTGGTACACTGATCTGTCCTGCACTGAGCATGTATGTAGTCATGCCATTTACCAATGCGGTGACAGGGCCAATCAGCTGACTTGTAACTGAACATGCTGGTCATTAGACAGGCAGCCACATAAGGTCACTGTGTCTTGCATGTCACATGCATGTGCAAAACCATGATGGTTCAACTGAGGCCTACCTCACACACCGCTGAAAGAAGTGTATGGATGCTCATTTTGCAGCAATAAGGCATCATATGTGCCTAAAATGGCAGCCGCCTGTCCTGCTGCACAGGACAGGTGGAAGTTACCTAAGCCCGCTGGCATATATGGCATCATGGTGGTAGGCGGTGGCAACTGCCATGCAACTCCTCACTGGTTAACATTGCTGCCTATGGGGGACTGAAGCCAAAGGTAATCACCACTGGTGGTGATGGTACTGTACGTGGCAGCCATGACCACCATTTTCTGCCGCCTTGCTCACTTGACTCCTGACACTCTAGCCAGTAAGACTCCACTTTGTGAGCTGCTGTCTACTGTTTCTGGGAGCCATCATGCCATCTACTGCAGGTGAAAGGCCCCCTGCCTTCACCCAAGAAGAGCAGGAGAAGCTGGTAGAAGGGGTCCTACCCCTGTATGGGGCACCAGAGGAGAAGATGAGCCCAATGCTGTAGTCATGTGTGATAGGTGTGTGTGTGAAGGTGAATGGCGTACGTGTGCCGGTCAGGCAGTACATGCATGGAGGAGGCGTGGAGTTTAGGCGTGTGAACCATGAGGTGGGTATGTGTGGGCATGTGATGGGTCGGCTGTTAAGAGTGCAATCCTGTTGGTATGGGGCCAGTGTACATGACTTTCTCCTTCTGTCTGTGTCACCCATGCATCTGGTGTGCCACTGCCAAGCAAGTGTGGACCCTTGGAGTCCTTGCCTAGCGGAGCACCCATTGTTGCCAGCAGTGGGATGACCTGGCATGCTGGGTCCGGAAGACTGCAGAGGGATTTCCTCCCTTTGAGAAAGGGGTGCCTGTCGGACCATGACCCCCCTGATGGCCCTCATTTTGGCTGTTGCCTACCCTGAGGTGGATGGGCGTTTGAGGGCTGCACAGCAGCCACAAGGGGGTGAGTACTGACTGGTTCCTGGGACTTGCCTGGTCTTCATTGGGATTGGGTGCCTCAATGCTGGCACAGTGCCATTGTAGTTAATGCTACATGTGCATCAACATTTGGAAATTGGCAATAGGCACCCTGGTAGAGTATATTTTGTAGATGTGTCCCCATGCTTACTTTTAGTGAATTTACATCTCCCTATTCCATACCTCTCCAAATATTCAATGTGGAGAAGCACAAATGACACAGGTACATGTGTGACTCAATCCTGTCCATACAATGGATGTGAGTGTCAGTAGCACCCAAGCATTGTGTGTGAGGAGCTCCCTCCATCTTCATTAGTGGCTCTGAGGTGACAGTCCACTTCCATCTGTGTAGGCTACCTGTATATGCAACTGTGTGACTGTCCTTTCATCACTGGGACTATGTGAATCAAGTACGCTTTGTGGATTGAACAGATTGTGGGGCTGGCATTGCACTTCCACCACAGAAAAGGCCTTTATGGGACAAGAGTACAGGTCTGGGAACTGACTAGGCATATATAGGTGACCGGCTGACTAGATTATGGCCCTCATTACAACCCTGGCGGTCGGTGTTAAAGCAGCAGTAATATCGCCAACAGGCCGGCAGAAAAAAAAATGGAATCACGACCATGGCAGAAACCGCCAACATAGACAGCCAATTTAACACTCCGACCACCACGGCGGTAGAAACAAACACCGTGGCGGTAACCGCCAACAGACCAACGCTATCAAAAGCGTGGCAGAAACAGTACACAGAAGGGAAAACACTCACCTCTCAACACCCAAAGTGGAACCCGGACGCCATGGAGCCTGAACTACACGACCTGCCCATGCTGCTCTTCCTCCTTCTGTATCAGGAGCAGGACAGACACTGTTGATGACCACGGAGAGTACTGCATCTACAACATAGGGGGGAGGGAAAAGAGAGTGACACACACACGCAACATGCAATACCACCACTCCCACTCCCACCCTCACCCACAACACCATACACACAAATACATGCAGCAACATTACATATACATCCTCTCACCCCCTGGAAGAACGCAAGGACAAAAGGAAATGATTGTAACGAGTGTAATCAATAAAAGTCAGATAGGCCAAATTCAAAAATCAGTTTATACAAATATGTACACCAACTACACAAGTCCGGATAGTGTTCGAATCATTGTCCGTGGACCAGTGGTCCCAAAATGCATGGCCGAAGCCCACACAAGATACCTGACTCGAAACGGAGAGAACACTGCAGGGGCATAAGATCAAAATTGAACAGGCACCTCAGGGGGAGGGGGGCACTTGAGCCGAATGAACGCACGACGCCACTGCAGCACGAGCGGACTCCCTGCCCATTGCTGTATCCCGGGGAGTGCAAAACCACAGTCTCTCAAGTATTTCCAGTGGGTGGTTTGCCCACTGCTTTATCCTGGGGAGTGCAAAGCCACAGTCTCTCAAGTGAATAACAGTCTCCACTGGTTCTGGAGGGGGCTTTGTGCCCAGAGTTCTTCATCCTGCCAAGGACTGAGGTAGTGGATGTCAATCTCCACTGGTTCTGGAGGGGGCTTTGTGCCAAGAGTGCTTCATCCTGCCAAGGACTGAGGTAGTGGATGTCAATCTCCACTGGTTCTGGAGGGGGCTCTTTGCCCAGAGTGCTTCACATGCAGTGTGGCTGGTCCCATTACCTTACATGCGTGTGTGTGCCATGAGATTGCCTAGGAACAGGTGGCATGATATGCCATGGAGGCAGAGACATACCCCACCCTGCTGCGGCTTCGCCTGCCACCTGCAGGTGCAAACAGTGATGAGAGTCATGCCTCATGGAAGCTGGGCAGGGTCCAGGAAGTCTCCTCCAGTCTCGGACGGCTGCCCACTGGGGATATTAGCCATGTCAGATGTGGTGGCACTGTCTGAGCATGTCGCGGGGCTGGTGGCGGTGCTTGCGGCGGTGTCTGTGGCAGAGGTGCTGGCGGTGGTGCATGTGTCTGCACTGTTGAGGGACAGAGCAGGATGTCTCAAGCAGCCTCGGATGGCGGCCCACTGGGAATGATGCTGGGGACTGTTGCTGAGTCAGCAGACGTGCAGGTGGCGGTGCAGGTGGCAGTGCTGGTGACGGTGCAGGTGGCGGTGCTGGTGGCGGTGCAGGTGACGGTGCAGGTGGCGGTGCAGGTGGCGGTATCCACCACCGTACAGGTTGGTGTAGTGGTTGACAGAAGGGGTGACTCTAGTCCTTCAGTCGGAGCCAACGTGCCCTGCCCTGACCTGCTCTTTGGATTGTGTCCCTTCCCCACCTTTGATGTTGCCGCAGGTGTCTTGCTACTGTCCCCTTTTGGTTTGGAGGAGCCTTTGGTGGCTGGTAGGTACTGCTTCTCCCTCCGGGATGTGGGCACCTTCTTCACCTTGGCAGGTGCTGGAATGTCATTGGCCTCGCTAGGTGGCACACTGGCAGCCCAGATGGGTGGCGCACTCAATGAGACTGCCATTGCTGGCACCACTGTGCCTGGGGATTTGTTGGCTGAGGTGCTGGGCTGGGACCTGGAAAGCCTGGCCCTAGGGAAAGGCCGAGGGTGGGAGGTGAAGGGAAGTGGTCAAAGTTAGCCAGGAAAAGTTTTTTAGACACACTGGGATGGTAAGATGGAAGGGGTTTGGGAGTGGAGGAAGAGGTAGTGGTTGTAGGAGGTGTACGTTTGCTGAATTTGGGTGAAGGTGCATGGTCCGGAGGATATTGTGAGGTGGATGGCTGTTGGGTGGGTGTGTGCCTTTGTGTGTACTTTGGGAGGAGGGATCACAGACACACTGGGAGAGGACACTGGGGATGTGTGAATGGTAGTGGGGTGGTGATTGCACGTGAGCGGTGTGTGGTGATGGGCATGCTGGTGATGGAGGTAGTGGTTGAGGATGTAGTGCATGCAGGTGTGAGAGGAGATGAGACAGGGAGGGAGGAGGAGGACGTGGAGGAGGGGGACACAGTGGAGGCAGTGGATGTTGGTGTGTCTGCATGGGGATGGTGCTTGTGTGAGTGCCTGTCGAATGTGTGGTGCTTATGGTTGCCATGTCCACTCTTGTGTGTTGATTAGTGTGCATGCTGGTCTGATGGTGTGCTTGGGATAGGCTGAGGTAGAGGGGATTGGGTCTGGGTGGAGGAAGTTGGAGGGGGGAGGCAGTTAAGTGGGACAATGGGACGTGAGGTAACTGCGCTGTTGTTGTACACCGTCACGGTTGGCGGTCGGAGACGGCGGCGCAATTATGCATTGGTTAACATTGGACCCTATGGGTCCCAGGAGCCAATGACGATGTACGTCGGCGGTGACGGTACGCACCGCCACGGATGTGACCGCCATTTTCAATCTGTTCCATCACTTGATACCTGATCTTCGACAGGAGAGGACCTACACTGCAAGTGCTGCTGTGACCTGTGTCTGGAAGTAACAATGGCTCATGTGTCTGGGGAAAGGGCCCCTGCCTTCACTTCGGAGGAGTTGGAGAAACTGGTGGATGGGGTCCTCCCCCAGCACACTCAACTGTACGGTCCTCCAGACCAACAGGTAAGTACACTGTGAGCATTCTGCATGGGCAATGCCTGTGTGGAGTGGTGTGGATGAAAGATAGGGGGGGAAGAATGAGGCGTGCATGAAACGACGGTGACTGCATGTGCCACATGGCAAGGATAGGGATGCGGGCCAATGACTGTGACAGTGAAGTTGGTAATAACTTCTCTTTTTCCCCTGTACGATTCATGTAGGTCACCAGAAGAAGGACATCTGGCGTGCCATCGCCAAGGACGTCCGGACCCTGGGGGTCTATCACAGACGGAGTACCCACTGCCAGAAAAGATGGGAGAACATTCGCCACTGGAGCAAGAAGACGGCGGAGGCCCAGCTGGGGATGGCCTCCCTACGTGGGAGGGGTGCCCGTCGCACCATCACCCCCCTGATGTTCAGGATCCTGGAGGTGGTGTACCCGGAGTTGGATGGGCGCTTGAGGGCATCACAGCAGCAGCAAGGGGGTGATTACACTCTCATTCTGCTGGTTCAGCGCGCAGTGGAGGTGTCTGGGTGGGGGAGGTGGGCTGTTGGTTTCCCTAGGCCAGGGCGAGTGTGCTAGTTAGGTCCCCTTTTTCAGACAGACCCTGTGGCACCCTACCCACCTGGGTACAGTGACAAATACTCCTAGTCAGGCTCTTGTGACATCCATGTGTGCAGATATCGGCCATAGCCTTGTAGGCCATGTCCCAGGGATTGAATAGTGGACCCCAAGTGCGCGGCGTAGTGCAGGGGGCTTCTGTGTCTGTCGTGTTCGCCAACGGTAGCGGTAATGCATGCACTCAACATGTCTTTCTTCTGTCTTCCCCCCCTTTTTGTGGTCTCCCTGTTCTTGTGTGCATTAGCATCATTAGGCGGAGAGCAGTGGCACCGGAGCAGGAGGGGCTGCATCCCACATGGCCCTGGAGGGCGACACTACAGAGTCTGATTTCACCAGTGGGACGGGGGGCGAGGGGAGCTCCATGGCGGGGACAGGAGCTGACACCAGTGATACAGACTCGTCCTCTGATGGGAGCTCCCTTGTGGTGACAGGCCCATCTGTGCCCCCCTCATCTACAGGTACAGTTGCCACCACCCCCCTCCAGCACCACCCTCCCAGCAACCCCTCAGCCTATGCCCTGTGCCCGCTCACCTCCTTCGCCCCAGGCACCTCAGGCCCTGCCCCAGTCACCCCTGCTGCCCTCAGTGAGGAAGCCATTGACCTCCTCAGACCCCTCACTGTTGGGCAGTCTACCATTTTGAATGCCATCCAGGGTGTAGAGAGGCAGTTGCAACAAACCAATGCATTCCTGGAGGGCATTCATTCTGGTCAGGCAGCCCTTCAGCGAGCTTTTCAGACTCTGGCCTCAGCACTGATGGCAGCCATTGTCCCTGTGTCTAGCCTCCCCCCTCCAACTACCTCCACCCAGACCCAAGCATCACACACATGCAGACATAGCAACATCCACTGCCTCCACTGTGTCCCCCCCTCCTCCTCATCTCCCTCCTCCCTCCCAGTCTCGTCTCCACTCACACCTGCACGCACTACATCTACAGCCACTACTTCCATCACCAACACACCCACCACCACACCCCTCTCACGTGCAGTCACCACCCCCACTACCATTCACACATCTCCTGTGTCCTCTCCCAGTGTGTCTGTGACGTCACCTCACAAGGTACACAAAAGCAGGCACACACCCACCCAACAGCCATCCACCTCAAGACAGCCTCCAGCGCATACACCTTCACCCAAAGTCACCAAACTTACACCTCCTACAATCACAACCTCTTCCTCCACTCCCAAACCCCCTCCAGCTACCCGTCCCAGTGTTCCCAAGAAACTTTTCTTGTCCACCCTTGACCTTTTTCCCTCACCACCCCCACCCCGTCAGTCTCCTAGGGCCCGACTCTCCAGGTCCAAACCTAGCACCTCAGCCACAACATCGGCGGGATCAGTGGTGCCAGTAGTCACTGGATTCTGGAGTGCACCAGGCAGCAGGGCAGCCAGTGTGGCAAGGAGCCACAGCACAGACAGTCCCCCACCTGTCAAGCATCAAAAGTTGGCCAGTGCCCGGCGGGAGAGGGGGAAGACAACAGCCACCAAAGCCGCTCCCAGGAATACAGGTGGGAGTGTGGAGTCAGCTGCGACACCTTCCAAGGTGGGGAAGGGGCACAAGAAACCCGGCAAGTCTGGGAAGATCAGCACAACGGAGAAGACCGCCATCAGCCCCGCTGCCCAGGAGGCGGCCAGCAGCAGCCCCGCTGTCCAGGAGGCGACCGCAAGCAGCCCCGCTGGCCCAGGCAGGACCGCCAGCATCAGCCCCGCTGCCCAGGAGGCGTCCGCCATCAGCCCCGCTGGCCCAGACAGGCCCGCCAGCATCAGCCCGCTGACCCAGACAGGACCGCCAGTATCAGCCCCGCTGCCCAGGAGCGACTGCCATCAGCCCTGCTTCCCAGGAGCCAGCCAGCAGCAGTCCCGCTGCCCAGGAGGCGACCGCCAGCAGCCCCTCTGGCCCAGACAGGACCGCCAGCATCAGCCCCGCTGCCCAGGAGGCGACCGCCATCAGCCCCGCTGGCCCAGACAGGACCACCAGCATCAGCCCCGCTGGCCCAGACAGGACCGCCAGCATCAGCCCCGCTGCCCAGGAGCCGGCCAGCAGCAGCCCCGCTGCCCAGGAGACGACCGCCAGCAGCCCCGCTGGCTCAGACAGGACCGCCAGCATCAGCCCCGCTGCCCAGGAGGCGACCGCCATCAGCCCGCTGCCCAGGAGCCGGCCAGCAGCAGCCCCGCTGCCCAGGAGGCGACCGCCAGCAGACTCGCTGGCCCAGACAGGACCGCCAGCAGCAGCCCCGCTGGCCCAGACAGGACCCCCAGCAGCTGAAGCGCTGCCAAAGACACCGCCGCCACAAGCACCGCTGCCAAAGACACGCCGCCACAAGCACCGCTGCCAAGGACACCGCCGCCACAAGCACCGCTGCCAAGGACACCGCCGCCACAAGCACCGCTGCCAAGGACACCGCCGCCACAAGCACCGCTGCCACAAGCACCGCAGGCCCATGAGCGCAAAAAGCACTGACGCTACTGAGGCCGCCACGAGCAGGATGAAGCACTCTGGGCACCAAGCCCCCTCCAGAACCAGTGGTGATTTTCATCCACTACCTCTGTCCTTGGCAGGATGAAGCACTCTGGGCACCAAGCCCCCTCCAGAACCAGTGGAGAAAGGCATCCACTACCTCTGTCCTTAACCAGTGGAGAAAGACATCCACTACCTCTGTCCTTGGCAGGATGAAGCACTCTGGGCACCAAGCCCCCTCCAGAACCAGTGGAGATTTACATCCACTACATCTGTCCTTGGCAGGATGAAGCACTCTGGGCACCAAGCCCCCCTCCAGAACCAGTGGAGATTTACATCCACTACCTCTGTCCTTGGCAGGATGAAGCACTCTGGGCACTAAGCCCCCTCCCGAACCAGTGGAGAAAGGCATCCACTACCTTTGTCCTTGGCAGGATGAAGCCCCGCTGCCCAGGAGGCGACCGCCATCAGCCCCGCTGCCCAGGAGCCAGTCAGCAGCAGCCCCGCTGCCCAGGAGGTGACCGCCAGCATCCCCGCTGGCCCAGACAGGACCGCCAACAGCAGCCCAGCTGGCCCAGACAGGACCGCCAGCAGCTGAAGCGCTGCCAAAGACAACGCCGCCAAAGACACCGCCGCCACAAGCACCGCTGCCAAGGACACCGCCGCCACAAGCACCGCTGCCAAGGACACCGCCACCACAAGCACCGCTGCCAAAGACACCGCTGCCACAAGCACCGCAGGCCCATGAGCGCAAAAAGCACTGACGCTACTGAGGCCGCCACGAGCAGGATGAAGCACTGTGGGTACCAAGCCCCCTCCAGAACCAGTGGAGATTTTCATCCACTACCTCTGTCCTTGGCAGTATGAAGCACTCTGGGCACCAAGCCCCCTCCAGAACCAGTGGAGAAAGGCATCCACTACCTCTGTCCTTAACCAGTGGAGAAAGACATCCACTACATCTGTCCTTGGCAGGATGAAGCACTCTGGGCACCAAGCCCCCTCCAGAACCAGTGGAGATTTACATCCACTACCTCTGTCCTTGGCAGGATGAAGCACTCTGGGCACCAAGCCCCCTCCGGAACCAGTGGAGAAAGGCATCCACTACCTCTATCCTTTGCAGGATGAAGCACTCTGGGCACCAAGCCCCCTACAGAACCAGTGTAGATTTACATCCACTACCTCTGTCCTTGGCAGGATGAAGCACTCTGGGCACCAAGCCCCCTCCAGAACCAGTGGAGAAAGGCATCCACTACCTCTGTCCTTTGCAGGATGAAGCACTCTGGGCACCAAGCCCCCTCCAGAACCAGTGTAGATTTACATCCACTACCTCTGTCCTTGGCAGGATGAAGCACTCTGGGCACCAAGCCCCCTCCAGAACCAGTGGAGAAAGGCATCCACTACCTCTGTCCTTGGCAGGATGAAGAACTCTGGGCACAAAGCCCCCTCCAGAACCAGTGGAGATTTACATGAACTACCTCTGTCCTTGGCAGGATGAAGCACTCTGGGCACCAAGCACCCTCCAGAACCAGTGGAGAAAGGCATCCACTACCTCTGTCCTTGGCAGGATGAAGCACTCTGGGCACCAAGCCTCCTTCAGAACCAGTGGAGACTGTTATCCACTTGAGAGACTGTGGCTTTGCACTCCCCAGGATTGTACAGAGGGCAAACCACCCACTGTAGAGACTTGAGAGACTGTGGCTTTGCACTCCCTAGGATTGCACAGTGGGCAACCCATCCACTGTAGAGACTTGAGAGACTGTGGCTTTGCACTCCCCAGGATGCAGCAGTGGGCAACCCACCCACTGTAGAGACTTGAGAGAATGTGGCTTTGCACTCCCCAGGATTGAACAGTGGGCATGGGGCTCCCTCGTGGATTTGGCGTCGTGCACTCAACCGGCTGAGGTGCCCACCCTTTCCCTTCCCCCTGAGGGGCCTGTTTTATTTCTATCTGATGCCCCTGCAGTGTTCTCTCCGTCATGTTCGGGTATCTTGTGTGGGCCTCGCCCATGCAGTGTGGGCCCAGTGGGCCACGGACTTTAAGGGTGGAATCCCTTGGGCTAATATTCTTGGTGTATATATTTGTAAATAGTGTATGTATATTATTTGACTACTGAATTTTGATATATTACAATGGTTCACCTCATTTCCTTTTGTCTTTGCATTCTTCCAGGGGGGTTGGGGGGTGTAACTGTAATGTATCAATATGTATTAGTGTGTGTGTTGTCGTGGGTGAGGGTGGGGGTGGGGGTGTTGCGTGTTGCATGTGTGTGTCACTGTTTTTTCCCTTCCCCCTCCCCTGTGTCGTAGGTGCAGTACTCACCGTGATCTTCGCCACTGGCGTTCGTGCTCCTGGTAGAGGAGCAAGAAGATAAAAGCTGGTAAAATGTGGAGCTCTGGTTCCATGGCGTCCTGGTTCCTCGTCGGGTATGTAGAGGTGAGCGTTTTCCCTTCGAAGTCCTGTTTCCGCCGTGTTTTTGTTCGCAGTGAATCCGTCCCGGAAAAGGTGGCAGATTGTTAGGTTGTGATACTGTGGGCGGTACATTGTCTCTCGCCTGTCTGTTTGCGGTGACCGCCATGCTGTTTGTTTGTACCGCCGTGGCAGTCGGAGTGTTAAAGTGGCTGTCTTTGTTGGCGGTTTCCGCCACGGTCGTGATTCCATTTATTTTTTACCGCCGGCCTGTTGGCGGTCTTACCGCCACTTTAACACAGACCGCCAGGGTTGTAATGACCACCTTCAAGTCCTCCCTGATCCCCAGATAGTGTTCCTCCTGCATCCGCTGGGTCTCCTGAAACTTGGCCAGTACCGTGCCCATGGTCTCCTGGGAATGGTGGTAAGCTCCCATGATGTTGGAGAGTGCCTCGTGGAGAGTGGGTTCCCTGGGCCTGTTCCCCCCTGTCAAACAGCAGTCCTCCCAGATTCCCTGTCATACTGTGTCTCTGTCCCCTGAACCGTGTGCCCACTGCCACTGACCCCAGGTCCCTGATTTTCTTGGTTTGGTGGGTTTGCCTGGGTTCTCTGTAGTGGTGGACACACTGCTGATTGACGTGTCCTGGGGACAGAGGGATGGGCGTGCTGGGTGGGTGCTGTGGTGGTGTTTCCTGAGTGGGGAGTCTCTGTGGTGGTTTGTGACTGTGGCAGGGGAACCAACTGTCCCGAGGTCCCTGATGGGCCGGGCTGGTCATCTTGATCCAGGCATGCAGAGCTGATGTCATGACTGTGGGCCTCTTCTGTGAGGGGACTGGATATGTCTGGCACCTCCTGTCCGGTGATGTTGGGTATGGGTCCTGTTGGGGTGTGAATGCATAATCTTAGTATCTGTGTGTGCCATCTTGTGCAATGGGTGAGTTAACCTCTACTCCTATGCTTGCATTATTGCCGTGCCCTTGTGTGATTGGTGATTTTGCGGCATGATTGAAACTCTCTACTGGACATGCTTTGGTGATGGGTGTCCATGCATTGGTGTTACATGCAGGGCTTGGTTTTGGGATGTGTGGGTTGTGGTAGTGGGGTGTTAGGGTGATGGGTGTGAGGGTGAGGGTGGATGTATGTGATGGCATGCATGTAGGGGGGATATAGTAGTAAAGATTTGCCTTACCAGAGTTCAGTCCTCCTGCTACTCCTGCGAGGCCCTCAGGATGCATGATCGCCAAGACTTGCTCCTCCCAAGTTGTTAGTTGTGGGGGAGGAAGAGGGGGTCCACAGCCAGTCCTCTGTACAGCAATCTGGTGTCTGGATACCACGGAACGTACATTCCCCAGTAGGTCATTCCACCTCTTTCTGATGTCATCTCGTGTTCTTGGATGATGTCCCACTGCATTGATCCTGTCGACGATTCTCCACCATAGCTCTATCTTCCTAGCAATGGATTTCTGCTGCACCTGTGATCCGAATAGCTCTGGCTCTACCCAGATGATTTACTCCACCATGACCCTGAGCTCCTCCTCTGAAAACCTGGGGTGTCTTTGAGGTGCCATGATGTGGTGTGGGTGATGTGTGAGGTGCTGTCTGTTGTGATGTGTGAGGGGATGTGTTGGTGTGTGTTGTTTGAGGTTCTTGGATGTTGTATAAGTGATGGTGTTGTGTGTCTGTGGATGCTGGTGTTGTGTTAGCTAATCTCTCTCTCTGGCCTTCTTTCAAATTTTTGGTTGTAAGGGTTTGTGGGTGATGTGGGTGTGTGCTTTATATTGGATTGGGTGTGTGGGTGTGGCATGTGTATGCGTTTCAGGTGCGTGTATTTTGAATTGTCCAATGTGGTTGTGTTTTGTAAATGTGTGTGTATTTTGAGCACGGCGGTGTGTACTGCCAATGGATTTCCACGGTTGAATGACCGCTGCGTTGATTCATGGGTCATGATAGTGTGGGAGTATTCTTGTTGGCATGACGGTGTGAGTTTTGGTATCGCCAGTTTATCACTGACCTTTGGTGTGGCGGACTTGTGTGAGTGTCTGTATTGTGGCGGATTCCGAGCTGTGAGTCGTATTACCTGTAGCGGAATTCCGCCACCGCAACGGGATGTTGGCGGTCTTCAGCATAGCGGAAAGCTGGATTTACCATGAGGGTTGTAATGAGGGCCTATGTGTAATTAGGCAACCTGGAATACTAAGACATGTAGATTTGATGTGGGCTGTTTCCACAGATGTTGCATTCCTATGAGCAATACTTGTGGGGATTTGGCCTTCCTGACTATGGGAAGGTACTGGTGGTGGTAAGTGCCCTGGGAGATCCCTGGTGTATCACCATGGTGTGCATATGGCATATATGACAAAGCCCTAGCTTGTCCTCCGCTGCATTGCTGACTGACTTCCTACATCATGTCGACATGGATAGTTGGGGGCATTTCAGATGGCCTGTGACTCTTCCAGGTTGGCTTAGCTATTAGGTTCTGGCAGATTAGGAGTGGTTTGGGTATTGTATTACACATGGCGTATTGATGTGACTGACCTATTGCAATCAGTCTCCTCAGGCTGCTTCTGTGGTAGTGGGATGTGTCTTTGGTGTACTGGTAGTGGGGTTTGTCCATGTGTGCCTCATGCTTGCAAAAGAATTGGCACCTGAAATGTGTGTCGTCTGGACTCAGTGACAGGGTTTGCCAATTGTTGTATGGTGTGTGACGGTGGAGTTGTCATGGTACGTAGTCCAACTGGTGTAACTGCATGTGTGGCGGCATTGGAAGGTGCCCACGATGTGGTATGTGTGTTCCAGAGGTACATATTGTAATTGTAATTGTATTTATTTAGCACTTACTACCCCTGATGAGGTGTAGAAGCACTTTTTGGCAAGAAGCATGCTACTCCAGAAACCAAAAGAAATTAGTTGAGGATTAGTATAGGGAAATATGAGTACAGTATTAGTATTAGTATGAGTTAATTTGAGCAGGGGGTATGTTAGTTTGTTAGTTGGATTGACTAGAGTAATAGAGGGATAGAGTAGTGAAGAATCCAGAAGTGTTAAATGAGAGTTTACAGTAATAGGATAAGGCTTGGGGTGAGTAAAGGAGAGATGGGGGAGGGAAGAGTCTGTGGAAAGGGTTAGGGAGATTATAGCAGCAGGAGGGGTTTTGGATGAGTTAAAGGTGAGATTAATGATGTAGAACTTGGTAGGGTTTTTTGGGAGATCATGGGGGTAAGCTGAGGTTTGGGGTGAGCTAGATGAGGTAGAGGAGGGAGGAGCTTAGGCAGGGTTATTTTGGAGATGAAAGTAGTAGAATGGGTTTGGGATGAGTCAGAGTGGGGATGGAGGATAGATTGATAGAGACATAGGGTGATGGTGAGACAGAGTAATGCTTACAAGAGGTAAAATCTATATTATAAATACATATGTATATATTTATATATATATTTTCCCAAAACAAAACAATTGTGAACAATTATAATTCCGTGGCACTCCAGGAGAGTTTTTCTTTTATTTAAGTATAGTACAACACCAAAACCACCACCAACGCGTTTCAACCAACAGGTCTTGCTCACAGCTTGTGAGTGCATTTGCTATGTCTCGCTTTTATATTCTTTCAAACACAATTATGACAATGCATTCTGGGAAATGTGAGCACCAGCTTGAAACGCACGCTGAAACTAGGACCACTTTGTGGAAGGATATATATATATATATATATATATATATATATATATATATATATATATGTATTTCATTTAATTAATTATAATTTGAACTTAATTTATAGATTTAATTTTATTTATTTTTATAAAACATCTGTTGTCACACTGCACACAGTGGATGTGATAGTTTGATTTACACGTGGTACAAGGCCCATTGTGGATTCACTTAGCAGTTAAATGAGTGGTGATGTATGTGTTTTGTGCCGGCTGCTCTGGCTCTGTGATGGGTTCTGAACACTCACATGGCTAAACCACACATTCGCATATTACACATCTGATGTGAAGTGTTTGGATGTCTGACTGGCATTGGCAATATCTGCATTGTCCTCCATAATGGAAGCACCATACTGAGTGGTATGGGAGAGTTATAAGGAGAGGTACGTGGTGTGTGCTCAGTGAGAGGAGTTGTTTTCACTGTCATGGACATATTCCAGAGGACATGGACTAATCAGCTGCTGTCACTGTAGAGGTCTGAAGTGTTCTGTTGTGTCAGCTGAACATCCAATGGGTGATAGGTAAATGGAAAGGTAAGATGTGTATTCAGGCATAGTATTGATAACGTATCCAGGGCATGCTGTGGCAGCTTCAGAGAGCATTAGTTGGCATCATGGGGATGAGCCTAGTAGTGCAGTCCAACATAGGTTTTGCTGTGGGTATGAGGGTTGGCGGACAGGTATGGGTAGTGGTGACATATCATGACAAGATGCAGGTAATGTGTCCTTGCAAATGAGATTGCCTAGCCATGATATGTATTGTGACAAACGTACATGTGTAGCTGTGTCAATGAGGTGTATGTTAATTATTTTTCCATCTGTCTCTCTCTCTCTCTCCCTCCCTCTCTCTCTCTCTCATTGTGTGCATCAACATCATCTGTCAGAAGAGAAGGGGCACAGGCAAGTGGGGAAGCAGCAGCCCATGGACCCAGGACGGTGGCACCACTGACACTGAGGGACCCAGTGGGATGGAGGGAGAGAGGAGTGCCACCGGAAAGACTGGATCCAACACTTGATCTTCGGAATCCTCCTCCAGTGAATACTCCCTGGCAGTGGCGGACCCATTGGGGACCACCCCCCACCACTTTTGTCTGCCACCCCCTTACTACCACAGCCTTCCCTGTGACTCCTCATGCAGGTGCCCATACCTGCTCACCCAGGAGGGTGAGTGTCTTCTTTGCCACAGGCACCTCTGCCCCAGTCAGCCCTGCTGCCTTCAGTGAGGAGGCTATTGACCTCCTGAGGCCCATCTCTATGGGTCAGTCAACAATCATGAATGCCATACAGGGACTGGCAGCTCCAGTACAATAGAGCAATGCATTCCTGGAGGGCATTCACAGTGACATGGCTGGCCCCTAGAGATCCTTTCAGGCTGTGGTCACCTCACTGACGGCAGCGATTGTCTCTTTGTCTACTCTCCCCCTCCACCTACCTCACCCCAATCGTAAAGCCCTCTCTCCACACCCATCCAGAGCACACATTCACACAGGCATGCATCAACCTCCACAGACACAGTTGGCACTGACAAACACAAGCACCACAAGCCCCACCACTGGCATGCACACAGAGAACACCCACAGGCAGAAACAACAACATCCACTCCCTCCACAGACTACCCCAAAACACGCTCCTTCACAGACATTACACCTGAAACTCCTGCAGCTAGCACATCATTATTTGCAGATCCAGCCACCAGTCACAATATCAAACTCTCAGACATCCACCCCAGTCACAACATCTGCATTCACCACAACCACCGCCACCCCCACATGCTGCACATATACCATACCTGCAGACACCGCCCAAACAGAAGGTCACCCATCCAGCATGGCATCTCCAACCACCTCCTCCCCCTCCTCCCAAAACACCTAAATACCTGCACTCACCCACCCAACAGACACCTAGCACACACAAGCATTCCACACACGCACCTGCATCCAAGACATCTACAAGGACATATCTTACCACCACTCCTTCTTCTTCCACTCCCAAACACTTTTGCCATGGCTGCCCCTATGTGCCAAAGAAATGTTTTCTATATGAGTTTTCCCTGTTCCCTACCCCTCTCCCACCCTTTGATACCATAGAGCGATCTGTGTCCCTCCCCAAGTCCACCCGTTCCACCTCCAAGTCCTCCCCTGCCACCCCTGGTAGTGCCCATGCCATTCTCCTGCCAAAACGTTGGCCCTGTCCAAGGCCAAGGACCCCCTCCCAAGGCTAGATCCAAAGACCCCCAACTCAAACCCAAACTCAAGGACCCTCCTCCTAAGCCCAAACCCAAACTCAAGGACCCCACTCCCAAGCATAAACCCTCCCTCCAACCTCCTTCTCCACAGAGGAGCCTGCCTGCCCCCTTGCTGACTCTACTTATGGAGGTCAATTTGCAGCCAGGAGTCAAGTTGGCCACAGTGAGGTGCCTAATATGCCTTTGGCACCACTGACACTGGGCTGGCCTATGGCTTTGTATTGTACATAGTTATATTTTTTTATTGATTTTCACGTTTAGTACATCTGGACCAACAAGATGTTGGCTTCCACCGTACACTACTTGTCCTACCTTTATTTCTCCATGTCAGATTTGTGTTTGCGGTTCTTAGTTTGTGTGTGTGTGACATGTGTGTGTGTTGGTTTTGCATGGCCTGCAGAGATGTGTGAGGCTCTGCCATTAGTCCTGCTGCAATAGGTGTATATTGTGTGTGGGATATGATTGTGTAGCTACATGCATGTGTGTAGCTATTTTGTGTATTGTTCGTGGTGCAATGTGTTATAGTGGTGTTGTGTGCCATTGTGTGAAAGTTGTGTGTGTGTCCATGTGTAATGTGATGGCTATGTCATAAGCTTTCTGTGCTGTGCGGTTGTGGTGTGATATATGATATGTTGTATGGGTGTGTAATGGTTTTGATTGGTTGTGAGTTGTCATTCCGTGTTATTGTCAGTATGTGTTGTCATGTGTAGGTGTGTTGTGCATTGGCTTGCCAACGCCTTTGTGTAGTTGCAGTTGTGATGTTGTTGTGTGACTCAGTGGTGTTGTGATTTTTTGTGTTAGCCAGTGGCGGTGATGGGTGTGTGTGGGATGGTGTGTGGTTGTCACGTGTTTTGGCTGTGGTGTGTGTATTTTTGATGTGCTTGTGTGTAGTTTGTGTGAGTGTGTATGTAGTTGTTTGTGTGTGTGTTGGTATGAGTGTGTGGTTGCGTGTGTGTGTGGCCGTCACTGGCCGTCCCGGCTGTGTGTGTTGCATGTGCATGTGTTTCAACAGCTTTCCCTCGAGTGTGCGCGAGTTGGGTGTACATACGGTTGTTGTCTTCGTCATTGCTGTCACTGGTTCCAGAGTCATAGTGCAAGCAGGAGCAGCGGGAGGACTTCTAGTTCTAGTTCTATGGCGGCTCCGAACATGTCTGTGTTCCTGAAGGTGAGTGTCTCCTTTTATTGAGTTTGTGTCCACCAAAGTTTTGGTGGAGGTGTGACTGCGGCGGAAAGCTTCGGGTGTGCAGCCTCATAATGTGTCCAGCAGTAACATGGTCCCCGCTGGTCTGAAGGTGCCTACCACCATCCACAACGGCCTGACTGCACTGGAGGTACTGGTGGTGTACTGGCTGTAAACTGTTGGCAAGACCACCATGGTCATAATTTGGCGGTCTTCACTGCTGGGCCGTCCGCGGTACGACTGCCACCTACAACATGGTGGTCCAGGTACTGCCAAACTCGTAATGAGGCCCTATATCTCCTTGTCCCAACACAAAATGTAAATTGCTGGTTTGTGAGAGATTTAATAACACATCCCACATCTCTATCATTTAAAGAATGAAATCAAGTACTTCATTTTTCTTGATCTCAAGACCAATACTAGAAGTGCCTGGATACATCCCAATGGGTTGTAGCAGAATGTACAGGCTGCCTATGCCGCACAAAACTGTTAATATAAAAAATCAAAAAGCATCACAATTCCAGTGATAACTCGAGTCTGAATGCTACATACAGGCCAGTACCCATCTCCAGAGGTGGGCCTTTAGAGAGTCCAGTTGGACCTCACTGCTGGGAGTCATTTACTCGTCAAAGATGACCACACCTTCATTAAATGTATGCTCTCCCATAGCTTAGTATCAACATCCAGTATAGCTGACAAAACACCCAACCAAGGCTAAGTTGATTCTCCCCCTCCCCAAAGGATGTCATGACTAAAAACTTGGACTGAGTATTTATTGCTTGACACAACTTCTTACTTTTCTGGCGTAAAGGCGTGGAGGGCCCGGAGCTATAATAGAGCATTTTTAGTTTTTCATGATTAATTTTGATGTTTTTACATAAAGTAAACGTCTAGTATAGTCAATACTACATACAGGCCAAGTTGGGCCCTGGCACGAAGCACCGTATCCTCGGCATAGCAAAGTTAAGCAATGTGACGAACACGCCCCACCCACAACTTTGATGAGAACATTTATTTTCCATATCCAAGTTGCCATTATAGATATTTAAAAAAGCACAGGGCAAGCACACAACAGTATCTTTAACCAGCGTTTTCAAGGGTTAGTTCAGAATGTTGTCTACTTTTCATTGTACACTTTAGGATTACAAAGTTCTTGTTTGTAATTCTATTAGGGGCTGGATAGTCCAGCAGCTTCATTAATCCCTTCTGTGCCGAGGACGTAGTGGTTACGTCCTTCGGCACAGTGCTGCTGTGCCGAGGATGTAACCACTACGTCCTCGGCACACAGCCCAGAGGTCGCGCTCTCGCTCCCTCTGTGTGCTTCCCCCACCCCCCAAAGTCAGAGATGGAAGGGGAAGACCTTCCCCTTCCACCCCCGACTCCCCCACCCCCCCATAATGACGTCAGCGCGCGATCGCGCGCTGACTTCATTATGGGGATATCGCCGCACAGGAAGCCATTTGCTTCCTGTGCGGCGTTCAGAGAAGAGGTGAGTTCCTCTTCCCGGTGGGTGGGGGGTTTGGGCCAAAGAGGCACCGGGGGAAAGGAAAGGCTTTTCCTTTCCCCCGGTGTCTCTTTGAGCATTCCTGCTGCCCGATCGCATTGCGATCGGGCAGCAGGAATGCCCACTAGACACCAGGGATTTTTTTTTTTTGTATTTCATTACTGTTTCTGGCACGCGGGGAGCGGCCCCTTGGGCAAGGGTCGCTCCCCTTTAGGGGGCAATTATTTACAGCCATTTCTGCCCCCCTTGGGGGCAGATTGGCCTACTTTTTAGGCAGATCTGCCACCAAGGGGGGCAGAAAACACTAGATCACCAGGGATTTTTATTTATATGTGTATTTATGTGGGGGGGTGCCCCCTTGGGCAAGGGGCGGTCCCCCAAGGGGGCAGAGAACTGTTGGCCTTTTCTGCCCCCCTTGGGGGCAGATCGGCCTATTTTTTTTAGGTCCATCTGCACCCAAGGGGGGCAGAAGCCACTTAGGCACCAGGGATTGTGTGTGTAGTGGATGGGGGGGCGGCCCCTTGGGCAAGGGTCGCTCCCCTTTGGGGGGCATGTCTTTTAGGGCCATTTCTGCCCCCCTTGGGGGCAGATCAGCCTATTATTTTTAGGCTGATCTGCCCCAAGGGGGGCAGAAACCACTAGAACGCCAGGGATTTTTTTTATGTGTTTATTTTTGTGGGGGGCGTCCCCTTGGGCACGGGGCACCCCCCCAAGGGGGGCATTGACCTGTTGGCCATTTCTGCCCCCCCTGGGAGCAGATGGGCCCATTTTTTTAGGCACACCTGCCCCCAAGGGGGGGCAGAAGCCACTTAGACACCAGGGATAGTGTGTGTGTGTTAGTGGATGGGGGGGGGGCCTTGGGCAAGGGTCGCCCCCCCACTTTGGGGGCACATGTACCAAGGCCATTTCTGCACCCCTTGGAGACAGACCAGCCTATTATTTTTAGGCTGATCTGCCCCCAAGGGGGGCAGAAACCACTAGAACGCCAGGGATTTTTTTTATTTGTTTATTTTTGTGGGGGGGCGTCCCCTTGGTCACGGGGCGCCCCCACAAGGAGGGCATTGACCTGTTGGCCATTTCTGCACCCCCTGGGGGCAGATGGGCCTATTTGTTTAGGCCCACCAGCCCCCAAGGGGGGCAGAAGCCACTTAGACACCAGGGATAGTGTGTGTGTGTTAGTAGATGGGGGGGGGGCCTTCGGCAAGGGTCGCCCCCCCCCCACTTTGGGGGCACATGTACCCAGGCCATTTCTGCACCCCTTGGAGACAGATCAGCCTATTATTTTTAGGGTGATCTGCCCCCAAGGGGGGCAGAACCCACTAGAATGCCAGGGATTTTTTTTATTTTTTTATTTTTGTGGGGGGGGCGTCCCCTTGGTCACGGGGCGCCCCCACAAGGAGGGCATTGACCTGTTGGCCATTTCTGCACCCCCTGGGGGCAGATGGGCCTATTTGTTTAGGCCCACCAGCCCCCAAGGGGGGCAGAAGCCACTTAGACACCAGGGATAATGTGTGTGTTAGTAGATGGGGGGGGGCCTTCGGCAAGGGTCGCCCCCCCCACTTTGGGGGCACATGTACCCAGGCCATTTCTGCACCCCTTGGAGACAGATCAGCCTATTATTTTTAGGGTGATCTGCCCCCAAGGGGGGCAGAACCCACTAGAATGCCAGGGATTTTTTTAATTTTTTTATTTTTGTGGGGGGGGGGCGTCCCCTTGGTCACGGGGCGCCCCCCCCAAGGGGGGCATTGACCTGTTGGCCATTTCTGCACCCCCTGGGGGCAGATGGCCCTATTTGTTTAGGCCCACCTGCCCCCAAGGGGGGCAGAAGCCGCTTAGACACCAGGGATAGTGTGTTTGTGAGTTAGTGGATGGGGGGGGTTTGGGCAAGGGTCGCCCCCCACTTTGGGAGCACATGTACCCAGGCCATTTCTGCACCCCTTGGAGACAGATCAGCCTATTATTTTTAGGCTGATCTGCCCCCAAGGGGGGCAGAAACCACTTAGACACCAGGGATAGTGCGTGTGTGTGTGTGTGTGTGTTAGTGGATGGGGGGGGGGGCTTGGGCAAGGTCGCCCCCCACTTTGGGGGCACATGTACCCAGGCCATTTCTGCACCCCTTGGAGACAGATCAGCCTATTATTTTTAGGCTGATCTGCCCCCAAGGGGGGCAGAAACCACTTAGACACCATGGAGAGTGTGTGTGTGTGTGTGTTAGTGGATGGGGGGGGGGCTTTGGTAAGGGTCGACCCCCACTTTGGGGGCACATGTACCCAGGCCATTTCTGCACCCCTTGGAGACGGATCAGCCTATTATTTTTAGGCTCATCTGCCCCCAAGGGGGGCAGAAACCACTTAGACACCAGGGATAGTGTGTGTGTGTGTGTGTGTGTGTGTGTGTTAGTGGATGGGGGGGGGCTTTGGTAAGGGTCGACCCCCACTTTGGGGGCACATGTACCCAGGCCATTTCTGCACCCCTTGGAGACAGATCAGCCTATTATTTTTAGGCTGATCTGCCCCCAAGGGGGACAGAAACCACTAGAACGCCAGGGATTTTTTTTATTTGTTTATTTTTGTGGGGGGGGGGCGTCCCCTTGGTCACGGGGCGCCCCCCCAAGGGGGGCATTGACCTGTTGGCCATTTCTGTACCCCCTAGAGGCAGATGGGCCTATTTTTTTTAGGCCCACCTGCCCCCAAGGGGGAGCAGAAACCACTTAGGCACCATAGATAGTGTTGTGTGTGTTTTTTTGTTTTTTTTGTTTGAGGGCTGTCCCCTTTGGCAAGGGTCGCTCTCCATGGGGGCACACTACTAAAGGTATTTTCTGACTTCCTTGGGGCAGACAGGCCTATTTTTTTAGTAGGCCCATCTGCCCCTATGGCAGAATCCACTTAGGCACCAATTTCTAAATGTTTGATGGTGGGGTGTTTGTCAACTGAAGAAGTCTTTGCATTTGTGATAAAAAAAATGTTTTCCTCCTTTTTGTTCTAGTTCAAAGCTTTTGCTTTATTTGCTGTGGCTCCTTGCGGTTTTGGCGGTGGTTGACCTGCAGTTTGCACAGTTGCATGTTTTAGGTAAGTAAAAACAATTTACTCCAAAGGAGTATTGTTGCCATGCATGAATGACATGTTTGTAGGGGGTGTACTAAATGCAGGATTGTGTGTGAAATTGTCCTTAGGTTTGTGCACAATGATATTTGTTTTGTCTTATTTCTAATTTGCCTTTCTTTATTTCTTTTTAGTGGGATATCATTGGTGATTGCTGTGTAGTTGCTGGTGAATCAAGCTTTTTCAGGCAAGTGAGCGGTATAGTTTTTGAGTTTATAACTCTTACTAACAAAGCTACACTTTGTTACTTGTCTTACACAGTGCTGGTTGTTAGTGGTGAATTTGTCCAGTTAATTTTAGCAGGAGAGATCATGGCTAGCCGCAGGATGACCGCTCAGCAGGTGGTTGGTATGCTTTTTGAGTGACAGTCTGATCATGACTATGAGACAGACTCTGCATCTGAGGCAGAGGAGGAAGTCAGAGATTCTGGCAGTGATGTTTCTGTTGGAGGGGAATCTTCTGATGATGAAGCCACACTCAGTGCAGATGAAGGGCCTGTTTTAGAGGAGGACATTGATGTGCCAATAGTGCAGCAACCTGGGGCTGAAAGGTTTCCCGTTATAAGACCTGATGTCTGGGTTGCCCCAAACATGGAGCAGCCAGAGTTGCCTGCCTTTACTGGTCTCCTGGGGTGTAACGCCAATACAGAGCACTTTTTGCCTATCAATTTCTTTGAGTTATTCATGGATGATATGTTTTTGGATGAGATTGTTGAGCAGACTAATTTGGATGCGGAGCAGCATTTGAGGGACAACGCTGCTAGACTTAGGCCACACTCTAGAGCTGCCCAGTGGATTCCCACAAATTTGGAGGAGATAAAAAAGTTTTTGGGTTTGACTTTTTTGATGGGGTTGATAAGGAAGCCGTCACTGGCTTCTTATTGGTCTACTAGTCCCTTGATGGCAACAGCTATATTTCCTGCGACCATGAGTCGTAATCGGTATTTGCTTCTTCTTAGGATGCTGCATTTTGTTGACAATGCATTAGCCTTGCCACGAGATCACCCAGATTCTGACCGTCTTTTTAAGATTAGGCCTGTCCTTGATCATTTTGTAGATCAGTTTTCGGAGGTCTATGTTCCAGGCAAAGAGTTAAGTGTGGACGAGTCTTTGGTCCTCTTCAAGGGTCGTTTGGTTTTTAGGCAGTACATTCCTAGCAAAAGGGCACGATATGGAATTAAATTGTATATGCTGTCTGAAAGTAGGACAGGTTATGTGTATAGTTTCCGTGTGTACACTGGTAGGGATTCCAATATTGACCCCTTGGTTGTCCTCCCACTTTTGGAGTTACTGAGAAAATTGTGTGGGATCTTGGTAGACGACTGTTCAACAAAGGTCACCATTTGTATGTAGATAACTTCTACACTGGTGTGCAGTTGTTCAAGGAATTGTTTAGAGTGGACACAGTTGCTTGTGGCACAATCCGTTCTAACCGGAAAGGCTATCCAAGGGAGCTTGTCTGTAAAAAACTTGAGAGGGGACAGTGCTGTGCCTTGCGGAACGAGGAGTTGCTAGCTTTGAAATTTTCAGACAAGAGGGATGTCTACATGCTAAGTACCATCCATGATGAGAGTACTTCCCCCGTGACTGTTTGGGGCCAGGTTGCTGAAGTGCGCAAACCTGTGTGCATTTTAGATTATAATAAGCACATGGGAGGTGTAGATAGAGTTGACCAGAGGTTGGAACCTTATACTGCTATTCGTAAGTCTTAGGTTTGGTATAAGAAGTTAGCACTTCACCTCTTCCACTTAGCAACCTTCAATGCTTTTATTGTGTTTAGGGATAGGTCTCCAGAGTCAAAGATGACATTTGTGAAATTTCAGGAGTCAGTGATAGAGAGCCTTATTGTGGTGGAACAGGCCAGAGTTCCTAGAGAAGCAGTGGTGGAGGATGTGGCTAGATTGAAAGATCGCCACTTTGCTGAGCAGAGTCCTCCCATACCCAAAAATGACTTTCCAGCTAAGAAATGTAGAGTGTGTTTTCGAAGAGGTATCCGGAGGGAGACTCGAATGTACTGCCCAGATTGTCATTCAAAGCCTGGGCTGTGTGTCGGTGGTTGTTTTAAGAATTACCACACCCAGAAGAATTTCTGGGAACAACCATGAGTGTAAACTCATGTCTGTTTTGTATTTTCATGTGTTCAGTTTCATGGTTAGCATTTCTGTCATGTTCTTAGAGCTTTTGTGTTTGTAGTTTTGTAATTCTTTCTACTTAGTTAGGGGCTCCTCTGTTTAAAAATAAAATAAAAAATGATGCCATTGTGTGTGGAGTGGGGCTTGGCTGAGAGTGTACATATTGACTTGCTGTTGGCTACTGCAACACACTGCCAGCCAAACACCAGTCCACACACTCCCATCAGCTGGTGTGATTGTTGTATCAGGCATGTGGGCGTATGTAAGTGATGGGACTTTGAGTGGCGCTGTCTGTCGATGTGAGTGTTGTAATGTGCTGGGCCCGTGGCTGGCGGTGTGAATGGTGTTATGTGTGTCATGTATGAAAGTTGTGTGAATGGACTGTAAAGCGGTTGGTGCCTTGTCGCGGCTTTACAGCTCACGAGCTGTGAGTCATTGGTTCAGTTTTTTGCCTTTCAGTTATTAACAGTGCATTTCATTTTTGTGAAAGTTCTTGTTAGTAAAATTTGATCCACTGAACCATCACTCACCCTCGTGCCAAATCCAACCAGTATGTGTGGTAAAAATGACAAAACCTGCTCCGCTGTAATCAGGCGTCGCAGCACACCTGTGACACGCTAGGTGCCTCAGGTGGGACCCCGATGATGAAGCATGCCACCAACTTGGTTGGTGGGTGAGGGGTCTTTTTCACATAACCTAAGTGCGTTTCTTTTCAAAATTGTAGTGTTTGGCACATCACGGACGTATGTGGACACATCAAAACAATATATTACAAAACTACCTGTGTTTGGGGGGGAGAGGACACCTATGTTTTTGGTCCTGTGTGCGGCCTTCATCTAGGGAAACCTACCAAACCCAGACATTTATTAAAACTAGACACCCCAAGGAGTCCAGGGAGGTGGGCTTGCGTGGATCCCCCAACATTTTCTTACCCAGACTCCTCTGTAAACCTCATAATTTGCTTAAAAAAGTATATTTTCCTGGCTTTTCTTCATAGGATCACCACTCCAGCACAAAATTCCTACTCCCCAGTGTTCCCCTCAGTCTCCCAAGTAAAATGACACCTCACTTATGTGGGTCCCCAAAGCAGAGTCAGTCTAAAGATGTATAAAAGAATATGTCCTTATAAACTCGCTGTGCTATCCCCTCTATCTCTACAAGTTTTGGGCCTTATTCTGTTGCCGGCACCTGGCCCACCCACACAAGTGAGGTATCATTTTTATCGGGAGACTTGGGGGAACGCTGGGTGGAAGGAAATTTGTGGCTCCACTCAGATTCAAGAACTTTTTGTCACCGGAATGTGTGGAAAATGCGTTTTTTTAGCCAAAATTTGAGGTTTGCAAAGGATTCTGGGTAACAGAACCTGGTCAGAGCCCCGCAAGTCACCCTATCTTGGATTCCCCTAGGTCTCTAGCTTTCAAAAATGCACAGGTTTGGTAGGTTTCCCTAGGTGCCGGCTGAGCTAGAGGCCAAAATCTACAGGTAGGCACTGTTTTCAATGAAAAAATTTGATGTTTCCACGTTGTGTTTTGGGGCGTTCCCTGTAGCGGCCGCTAGGCCTACCCACACAAGTGAGGTATCATTTTTATCGGGAGACTTGGGGGAACGCTGAGTGGAAGGAAATTTGTGGCTTCTTTTAGATTCCAGAACTTTCTGCCACAGAAATGTGAGGAACATGTGTTTTTTTAGCCAAATTTTGAGGTTTGCAAAGGATTCTGGGTAACAGAACCTGGTCCGAGCCACACAAGTCAACCCATCTTGGATTCCCCTAGGTCTCTAGTTTTCAGAAATGCACAGGTTTAATAGGTTTCCCTAGGTGCCGGCTGAGCTAGGGGCCAAATCTACAGGTAGGCACTTTGCAAAAAACACCTCTATTTTCTTTCAAAAATTTGGATGTGTCCACGTTGCGCTTTGGGGCGTTTCCTGTCGCAGGCGCTAGGCCTACCCACACAAGTGAGGTATCATTTTTATCGGGAGACTTGGGGGAACGCTTGGTGGAATGAAATTTGTGGCTCCTCTCAGATTCCAGAATTTTCTGCCACAGAAATGTGAGGAACATGTGTTTTTTTAGCCAAATTTTGAGGTTTGCAAAGGATTCTGGGTAACAGAACCTGGTCCGAGCCACACAAGTCACCCCATCTTGGATTCCCCTAGCTCTCTAGTTTTCAGAAATGCACAGGTTTGGTAGGTTTCCCTAGGTGCCGGCTGAGCTAGGGGCCAAAATCTACAGGTAGGCACTTTGCAAAAAACACCTCTGTTTTCTTTCAAAAATTTGGATGTGTCCACGTTGCGCTTTGGGGCGTTTCCTGTTGCGGGCGCTAGGCCTACCCACACAAGTGAGGTATCATTTTTATCGGGAGACTTGGGGGAACGCTGGGTGGAAGGAAATTTGTGGCTCCACTCAGATTCCAGAACTTTTTGCCACAGAAATGTGAGGAACATGTGTTTTTTTAGCCACATTTTGAGGTTTGCAAAGGATTCTAGGTAACAGAACCTGGTCCGAGCCACACAAGTCACCCCATCTTGGATTCCCCTAGGTCTCTAGTTTTCAGAAATGCACAGGTTTGGTAGGTTTCCCTAGGTGCCGGCTGAGCTAGAGGCCAAAATCTGCAGGTAGGCACTTTGCAAAAAACACCTCTGTTTTCTTTCAAAAATTTGGATGTGTCCACGTTGCGCTTTGGGGTGTTTCCTGTTGCGGGCGCTAGGCCTACCCACACAAGTGAGGTATAATTTTTATCGGGAGACTTGGGGGAACGCTGGGTGGAAGGAAATTTGTGGCTCCTCTCAGATTCCAGAACTTTCTGCCACAGAAATGTGAGGAACATGTTTTTTTTTAGCCACATTTTTAGGTTTGCAAAGGATTCTGGGTAACAGAACCTGGTCTGAGCCACACAAGTCACCACATCTTGGATTCCCCTAGGTCTCTTGTTTTCAGAAATGCACAGGTTTGGTAGGTTTCCCTAGGTGCCGGCTGAGCTAGAGGCCAAAATCTACAGGTAGGCACTTTGCAAAAAACACCTCTGTTTTCTTTCAAAAATTTGGATGTGTCCACGTTGCGCTTTGGGCCGTTTCCTGTCGCGGGCGCTAGGCCTACCCACACAAGTGAGGTATCATTTTTATCGGGAGACTTGGGGGAACGCTGGGTGGAAGGAAATTTGTGGCTCCTCTCAGATTCCAGAACTTTCTGCCACAGAAATGTGAGAAACATGTGTTTTTTTAGCCAAATTTTGAGGTTTGCAAACGATTCTGGGTAACAGAACCTGGTCCGAGCCACACAAGTCACCCCATCTTGGATTCCCCTAGGTCTCTAGTTTTCAGAAATGCACAGGATTGGTAGGTTTCCCTAGATGCCGGCTGAGCTAGGGGCCAAAATCTACAGGTAGGCACTTTGCAAAAAACACCTCTGTTTTCTTTCAAAAATTTGGATGTGTCCACGTTGCGCTTTGGGGCGTTTCCTGTCGCAGGCGCTAGGCCTACCCACACAAGTGAGGTATCATTTTTATCGGGAGACTTGGGGGAACGCTGAGTGGAAGGAAATTTGTGGCTCCTCTCAGATTCCAGAACTTTATGCCACAGAAATGTGAGGAAATTTTGAGGTTTGCAAAGGATTCTGGGTAACAGAACCTGGTCCGAGCCACACAAGTCAACCCATCTTGGATTCCCCTAGGTCTCTAGTTTTCAGAAATGCACATGTTTAATAGGTTTCCCTAGGTGCCGGCTGAGCTAGGGGCCAAATCTACAGGTAGGCACTTTGCAAAAAACACCTCTGTTTTCTTTCAAAAATTTGGATGTGTCCACGTTGCGCTTTGGGGCGTTTCCTGTCGCAGGCGCTAGGCCTACCCACACAAGTGAGGTATCATTTTTATCGGGAGACTTGGGGGAACGCTTGGTGGAATGAAATTTGTGGCTCCTCTCAGATTCCAGAACTTTCTGCCACAGAAATGTGAGGAACATGTGTTTTTTTAGCCAAATTTTGAGGTTTGCAAAGGATTCTGGGTAACAGAACCTGGTCCGAGCCACACAAGTCACCCCATCTTGGATTCCCCTAGCTCTCTAGTTTTCAGAAATGCACAGATTTGGTAGGTTTCCCTAGGTGCCGGCTGAGCTAGGGGCCAAAATCTACAGGTAGGCACTTTGCAAAAAACACCTCTGTTTTCTTTCAAAAATGTGGATGTGTCCACGTTGCGCTTTGGGGCGTTTCCTGTCGCGGGCGCTAGGCCTACCCACACAAGTGAGGTATCATTTTTATCGGGAGACTTGGGGGAACGCTGCGTGGAAGGAAATTTGTGGCTGCTATCAGATTCCAGAACTTTCTGCCACAGAAATGTGAGGAACATGTGTTTTTTTAGCCAAATTTTGAGGTTTGCAAAGGATTCTGGGTAACAGAACCTGGTCCGAGCCACACAAGTCACCCCATCTTGGATTCCCCTAGGTCTCTAGTTTTCAGAAATGCACAGGTTTGGTAGGTTTCCCTAGGTGCCGGCTGAGCTAGAGGCCAAAATCTACAGTTAGGCACTTTGCAAAAAACACCTCTGTTTTCTTTCAAAAATTTGGATGTGTCCACGTTGCGCTTTGGGCCGTTTCCTGTCGCGGGCGCTAGGCCTACCCACACAAGTGAGGTATCATTTTTATCGGGAGACTTGGGGGAACGCTGGGTGGAAGGAAATTTGTGGCTCCTCTCAGATTCCAGAACTTTCTGCCACAGAAATGTGAGAAACATGTGTTTTTTTAGCCAAATTTTGAGGTTTGCAAACGATTCTTGGTAACAGAACCTGGTCCGAGCCACACAAGTCACCCCATCTTGGATTCCCCTAGGTCTCTAGTTTTCAGAAATGCACAGGATTGGTAGGTTTCCCTAGATGCCGGCTGAGCTAGGGGCCAAAATCTACAGGTAGGCACTTTGCAAAAAACACCTCTGTTTTCTTTCAAAAATTTGGATGTGTCCACGTTGCGCTTTGGGACGTTTCCTGTCGCAGGCGCTAGGCCTACCCACACAAGTGAGGTATCATTTTTATCGGGAGACTTGGGGGAACGCTGAGTGGAAGGAAATTTGTGGCTCCTCTCAGATTCCAGAACTTTCTGCCACAGAAATGTGAGGAAATTTTGAGGTTTGCAAAGGATTCTGGGTAACAGAACCTGGTCCGAGCCACACAAGTCAACCCATCTTGGATTCCCCTAGGTCTCTAGTTTTCAGAAATGCACAGGTTTAATAGGTTTCCCTAGGTGCCGGCTGAGCTAGGGGCCAAATCTACAGGTAGGCACTTTGCAAAAAACACCTCTGTTTTCTTTCAAAAATTTGGATGTGTCCACGTTGCGCTTTGGGGCGTTTCCTGTCGCAGGCGCTAGGCCTACCCACACAAGTGAGGTATCATTTTTATCGGGAGACTTGGGGGAACGCTTGGTGGAATGAAATTTGTGGCTCCTCTCAGATTCCAGAACTTTCTGCCACAGAAATGTGAGGAACATGTGTTTTTTTAGCCAAATTTTGAGGTTTGCAAAGGATTCTGGGTAACAGAACCTGGTCCGAGCCACACAAGTCACCCCATCTTGGATTCCCCTAGCTCTCTAGTTTTCAGAAATGCACAGGTTTGGTAGGTTTCCCTAGGTGCCGGCTGAGCTAGGGGCCAAAATCTACAGGTAGGCACTTTGCAAAAAACACCTCTGTTTTCTTTAAAAAATGTGGATGTGTCCACGTTGCGCTTTGGGGCGTTTCCTGTCGCGGGCGCTAGGCCTACCCACACAAGTGAGGTATCATTTTTATCGGGAGACTTGGGGGAACGCTGCGTGGAAGGAAATTTGTGGCTGCTATCAGATTCCAGAACTTTCTGCCACAGAAATGTGAGGACATTTTGAGGTTTGCAAAGGATTCTGGGTAACAGAACCTGGTCCGAGCCACACAAGTCACCCCATCTTGGATTCCCCTAGGTCTCTAGTTTTCAGAAATGCACAGGTTTGGTAGGTTTCCCTAGGTGCCGGCTGAGCTAGAGGCCAAAATCTACAGTTAGGCACTTTGCAAAAAACACCTCTGTTTTCTTTCAAAAATTTGGATGTGTCCACGTTGCGCTTTGGGGCGTTTCCTGTCGCGGGCGGTAGGCCTACCCACACAAGTGAGGTATCATTTTTATCGGGAGACTTGGGGGAACGCTGGGTGGAAGGAAATTTGTGGCTCCTCTCAGATTCCAGAACTTTCTGCCACAGAAATGTGAGGAACATGTGTTTTTTTAGCCAAATTTTGAGGTTTGCAAAGGATTCTGGGTAACAGAACCTGGCCCGAGCCACATAAGTCACCCCATCTTGGATTCCCCTAGGTCTCTAGTTTTCAGAAATGGACAGGTTTGGTAGGTTTCCCTAGGTGCCGGCTGAGCTAGAGGCCAAAATCTACAGGTAGGCACTTTGCAAAAAACACCTCTGTTTTCTTTCAAAAATTTGAATGTGTCCACGTTGCTCTTTGGGGCGGTTCCTGTCACGGGCGCTAGGCCTACCCACACAAGTGAGGTATCATTTTTATCGGGAGACTTGGGGGAACGCTGGGTGGAAGGAAATATGTGGCTCCTCTCAGATTCCAGAACTTTCTGCCACAGAAATGTGAGGAACATGTGTTTTTTTAGCCAAATTTTGAGGTTTGCAAAGGATTCTGGGTAACAGAACCTGGTCCGAGCCACACAAGTCACCCCATCTTGGATTCCCCTAGGTCTCTTGTTTTCAGAAATGCACAGGTTTGGTAGGTGTCCCTAAGTGCCGGCTGAGCTAGAGGACAAAATCTACAGGTAGGCACTTTGCTAAAAACAGCTCTGTTTTCTGTGATGTGTCCACGTTGTGTTTTGGGGCATATCCTGTCGCGGGCGCTAGGCCTACCCACACAAGTGAGGTATCATTTTTATCGGGAGACTTGGGGGAATATAGAATAGCAAAACAAGTGTTATCGCCCCTTGTCTTTCTCTACATTTTTCCCTTCCAAATGGAAGACAGTGTGTAAAAAAGACGTCTATTTGAGAAATGCCCTGTAATTCACATGCTAGTATGGGCACCCCGGAATTCAGAGATGTGCAAATAACCACTGCTTCTCATCACCTTATCTTGTACCCATTTTGGAAATACAAAGGTTTTCTTGATAGCTATTTTTTACTCTTTATATTTCAGCAAATGAATTGCTGTATACCCGGCATAGAATGAAAACCCACTGCAGGGTGCAGGTCATTTATTGGCTCTGTGTACCTAGAGTTCTTGATTAACCTACAAGCCCTATATTTCCCCGCAACCAGAAGAGTCCAGCAGATGTAACGGTATATTTCTTTCGAAAATCTGACATTGCAGGAAAAAGTTACAGAGTAAAACGTAGAGAAAAATTGATGTTTTTTTCACCTCAATTTCAATATTTTTCTTTTTCAGTTGTTATTTTCTGTAGGAAACCCTTGTAGGATCTACACAAATTACCCCTTGCTGAATTCAGAATTTTAGCTACTTTTCAGAAATGTTGCGGTTTCTGGGATCCAGTATTGGTTTCATGCCCATTTCTGTCACTGACTGGAAGGAGGCTGAAAGCACAAAAAAATCATAAAAATTGGGTATGTCCCAGTAAAATGCCAAAACTGTGTTGAAAAATTGAGTTTTCGGATTCAAGCCTGCCTGTTCCTGAAAGCTGGGAAGCTGGTGATTTTAGCACTGCAAACCCTTTGTTGATGCCCTTTTCAGGGAAAAAACCACAAGCCTTCTTCTGCAGCCCCTTTTTCCCATTTTTTTTAAAAAAACGAAATTTTCACTGTATTTTGGCTAATTTCTTGGCCTCCTTCTGGGGAACCCACAAAGTGTGGGTACCTCTAGAATCCCTAGGATGTTGGAAAAAAAGGACGCAAATTTGGCGTGGGTAGCTTATGTGAACAAAAAGTTATTAGGGCCTAAGCGCGAACTGCTCCAAATAGCCAAAAAAAAGGCTCGGCACAGGAGGGGGAAAAGGCCTGGCAGCGAAGGGGTTAAAGAAGAAGTAATTACCTTTTCAGCCCAGTCGTTGGATCCTGCCCATTGTTGACCAACATGAGTTAATTCGCACTGGTCTGGAGGGCTTCAAATTCAAGTGAGCTTAATCCAGCGTTTATCACGTAAATTCATTAATGGGGCTTTGCTTCCTCTGGATTTAAGCTCCTCAGAAAATCAGTTAAATAAGAACTTTATATTGACAAAACAGTAATATCAACGTACTTTCACATTGTTCATAGAAGCTTAACATGGACAAATAAATAAATAGAAAAAATATACTAGCTGCAAATATTTTTGACAAATGAAAAAAAAATATGAAGAAATGTTAAATAGATGCTAAAAGAAATGCTGAAAAGATAAAACACACGCTTTGGATAATGCGCCTTAAGTCTTACGTACATTTGAATTCCTAACAACAAAGATGGTTAAAGCCTGAGAGTCATTCCTTACTTTCATGCATTCATTTAATGGTGAATCAGTGGATTTTGCTTTGAGCATTGGTAAAACATTTTTTATCCCTGAGCTCTAATTTAATGCTTATCAACGCTGAAAAATGCGAATGATCCAGCCGTGTACAGTTGAACGTTCTCAGCAGCATCCACGTTAGCTTTTCTGTAGCATTCATATGCCAATCTCCTGAATAAGAATAACAGCTGTGATGCTTACATGATTCGGGCCCGAGGGCTGGATCACTTTAATGCTGCACATTGTTGATAAGAACGTTCCCACTACGAAAATGTAAGCTGCTGTAAACACAGTGGAAGGGCGTTATGAATATAAGAGTGCAGATTTGATATTTTCTGAACATCATGTACCAAGGTCAAAAAGAGAAGTGATGTAAGTAAATAATATAAATGTTCCAAAAGGGCACTTACAACACAATGGCAAGTATCACCGAAGGTTATTTGAATCATAAGAGCGGTCTTACACCAACTTCAAAAATAATGTAATGAATATGTGCCTGAAGTTTACGCAGTTTACAAAATACTTTACACAGGCGCCTGTCATATTATGAGCGCGTGCGCTGGCACAGAGCAACACTCTTCGCCTGTGTTTAAGGCATTGCACTGCTTTAAGGCCCACATAAATACTCTTTTTGCGCCGCATTTGCGTCACTTTTTGACGCAGAAGTTGCTCAAACTTACAAAATACAATTATATTTTGAAAGTTTGCACCACTTTTGCGTCAAAAAATGACGCAAAGGGGGCACAAAAAAGAATACATAAGTGCCTGCAATTAACTCTGAAACCCTCTTGGTTATTACCTGAGATGCAAAAAGCACAGCTTGGAAATAGAAAAGAACGCCTGCCTCTCCCTGTTTCCTTCCAGTGTTGGTGTCGACGCAAGCAGAACTCGTAGAAATTCAGGTCCACTCAATAGAGTTTTGTTTCTTTCCGTAACCCTCACTTTCCTGTTTTGTTTATATATTAACCATCATGTTTATCTTCTGGTTCACATTTTCACCAAAAAGGATCGCAATGCAAGAAGCCTGGAAAATGGGCCAGCATTTGCCAAGCCCAGAGCTACTCATATTGCGGGTAGCAGTAACTTCATGGGTAGGGAAATTCTAGCCTATTATGAGATGGATCCTGCAGGCCCACAAAGAAACAAAGGGGCATATTTATAATCCGTCTGCGCTGATTGTGCGTCCAAAATTTTGACGCACATTCAGCGCAAACGTTGCCCCATATTTAAACTTTGACACCCGAGCCCGCGGATGACAAAGTTCCGCAGTGTGCGTCATATTTTGGATGCGGCAACCCGCCTTGCGATAATCATTTGCAAGGTAGGCGCTCCCGTCCAAAAAATGGCTTAAACGGCCGTGCGTCGTATTTATGCATTCGGACAAAAATGACGCACGGCCGGGAGGCGGAGCCGGATAATGACGCACAGCCCCATTTGCGTAAAAAATTAACGCCTGGGTCAGGGCAGGCGTTAAAATGGGGCAAACATACCTGTATTTAATCAGAACACACAGAACAAACAGCAGAGAAGCAGAGCAGCAGAGCAGCAACTGGGAGCCATGGAGGTGATTCTAATCCAGCGTGCACGCAGACGCAGAGCCCAGCAGCAACAACAGCAGCTACAACAACACCAGAAGGGACCCCAAAGGCAGCCAAGAAGGCAGGAGAGGATATTCCACCCCAGAACCACCCTTCAGGGCCTCAGGGAACACAATATCATCCAGCGGTACCGGTTGAACTGGCAGGCCATTCAGCAGCTGCTGCGCAACATTGAACCGCAGTTGGCCCCCACTCTGCTGACACCCCGCACCATCCCAACAGAAACCAAGCTGCTTGCCGTACTTCATATGCTGGCAAGTGGCTCTTTCCAAACAACTGGTGCCCTGGTTGGCGGAATATCACAACCATCATTCTCCGCCTTTTTGCCCAAAGTACTGGATGCCATCATTGGACTGACACCCGCCACATCTGCTTCCCTAACACACTGCAGAAGCAGCAGGAAACAAAACAGGGGTTCTACCTCATCAGTGGCTTCCCACACGTCCTTGGTGCAATCGACTGCACACATGTACGCCTTGTGCCACCTGCTGCAACTGAACACCTCTACCGCAACAGGAAGCACACACATTCCATCAACGTGCAGGCCATAGTCGATCACCAGGGATTGATCACCAACATCGTGGCTAAATATTCTGGGAGTGTACATGACTCATTCATCTTCCGTCACTGCACCATCAATGAACACTTCCAGGATGGACGGTATGGCAATGGACTACTTGTTGGTAAGTACAAAAACCTACTTATATAAACACTGCACAGCAACCCTCTAGGACACACAACACATACACCACAACAGCAACATGTGAACAGGAACATACTGAGGTCGTGACATTGCTAGCCATGTTTCTTAGGTCACCTGTATCACAAGACACAATGCTAGGGAGGGCACACTGTACTGCAAATCCCAAAACATACTGCTGACAAACGGTTAGCAGACAAACACTCGTTCAGCCAAGGAAACAACACAATGCAGATGGTGCATCCTACAAGCCTAGGATGCTACATTATTACACAAAAGAGTCACAGACAACACAAGGCAACTACTGCCATGAAATGTCATTTCAGTAGGGCCAGCTACATCAACATGATCCCAATCATTTTCTCTTGCAGCTGATCAGGGGTATGGCATCCAGCCATGGATTATGACACCATTTGGCAACCCAAGTACTGCTGCAGAGCGTGCCTACAATGACGCACATAGGATGACACGCAGCATTGTCGAGAGGACCTTTGGCATCCTCAAGTCAAGGTCCCAGTGCCTCGACATCACTGGTGGTAGCCTCCTATATTTCCCAGAGATGGTCTGTAGGATCATCCTAACATGTGCAATATTGCACAACATTTGCATCAAAAGGAACATTCCCCTCCTGGAACCAGAGCCACACATGCCTGAAGAGGAGGATGCTGGCCTGCAACATGAGGGGGAACTAAAGAACACGGCCGCTGGTATACGCAGGCAGCAACAGATCGTCAACAATTTCTTTTGAATATGATCACCTTCATCACCTTCACCACTTTAGTTAACAAATTTAAATAAACACCTATTATAATCACCATATAATGGTCTGGCTATTCCTCTTTGCACACCTTCATCTCTACTTATCAGAATAAGAGTGTTGCCTCATGGAGCATTGCTGATATACTGAGTAGGACACTGAACATCCCAGAGCTAATGTGATGCCTAACATACAATGGTCACAAACACACACACTGTTAATGACATATATCATGTACATTTCTCCTTTGAAGGCCAATAGCAGAGGACCACAACTATTTCACACATACATATTGAAACAAGGTCCAACGCAGCATATGGCACACAACTAAGACACCATCACTCAATAAGAGGAAAACAAGCCTCATATATGAGGCAGTCAATGTGCTTTGGCATCAGTAACAGGAATGCCTGACCAGACCCTTGACAGCAGTAAGTCCAACTGCATCCAATATTTGCAAGGACTATCTGTGACCAGAGTCCCATAGAAGCAGAACATAGACAGCACAAGTGCCACACATATGAGCAGCATTGCACACATGACATTCCATGTACATGTCAGCCCATTTCCTAACTCCTGACACACCCATGCACCTGGTCACAACCCACCTGCCGGAAGAGGTCCCTGGAATACTAAGACGTGTACCCTGATATTCCCTCCTCTACACACACAGACCAACATTAGCAAACCAGTGTGCTACACCCTTTCCTATGGTATGCCATTGTCATAGAACATCTGACTGCATGGACGTCAGGTTAATTTATACACTGTCTTCTAGTTTCAAAGCCCTGTTAGCACCTGTAGATTGCTTCCCATGTGAAAATGTCTGTTGGCCCTTAGATTGCAAGTCTCACCTACAGGACTGGTAAGAAACAGATGCAGCCCACACCTGTGATCACCTCCACGCACACCACCCATTTCAAAAAGCACTGCCCCTGCTGATGCCTGGAACAGCATAGGAGTTGCCATTATGTCAAATACACCGTCAAGCATTGATACTAATTGAGCCGTGTAACACAGCCACTGGGTTCTTTTGTCACCTTCAAAAACACAGGACATACATAGTTTGACATGTCAGCTCCCTAGTTTGTCCTCCAAACAGTCTTAGTCAGACCACTGATTATGTAACTTGTCAAGTAGCTGGATCCTGAATCACCTTGCATTCTGTCAGCCTGATTGGCAACTGTCTGTGCATCACACTAAAGTATCCCTGTGTCTACATATCTACCACACTTGCATTAGCAAACCTCTCATTCATCAGAGGGTATTGGGCATGGGCTTCTTCAATGCATACACAAATACATTGTATAGCATCATCTGCCTTTTAACTGTACCATTTGAGTTACATCCTCTTGGAAAAGCAAAATTCATGGCCCATCCCTTGTCTGGGTTGCATTTTGTGCATGAATGACAAAGTGTGACAGTGTCTCTGGGCCGTAGGCAGGGATTGGGTACGGGGCTTTCAGCACAACCAGCAACCTCTGATAATGTCCATGAAAAATACACAAATATCAGGACCATGACAGTTCACACACAGAATCACAGTGCTCACAACATAGTGATGGGCCGTGTGTGGTGAATAGCTGCAAGAATAATCAGCACAGAGGCTATGATGTTCCTAGATGCAGTGGGAATTGCAGAGGCTAACCTGTGTACAAATGTTGTAATGACACCTGCTGGAACATGACACCTGAGACATTATCTCACTCAGCACACCAAGGTTGCCCCATTGACTGTCTCATTACACGTTTTTAGTGACAGGGTGGGACCATCCACATGTTGGTTCACATGTCCACATCCACTTTACTCACATTGATCAACCAAGGATACTCAGTAGATACAGGAATAGCTGCCACTGACTCATGATGAGTCCTGGACCAAACTGTGACAAATTACACCCCAAACAATATACAGGATCATCATCGGACCACACAAATGAACAAGACACCCATGTGCAAATGATCACTGGAAATATGTGGACACGTGCTGTCTTGTATGCTGGTCCACCACAGCCACTTGATAGCTGGGGCTCACTTCTATGGCCTCAACTGTGGTGTCATCATACATTTGAGATTCACCCTTGTCTGTCTGTGCAAAAACATGGTACCCACTTCAGCAATGCATGTGTATGACTCACTGTGGGATTCACCAACTAGTGCCTAGGAAGCTCTTACCAATACTCTAGGACATAGGATGTAGAAAAAGTGGACCATTGACATGAACAAGCGTCTGCCATCCATCTGGTGCATGCTATGTCACATGTGGTGTCTAAGTGACCCTAAATCTTGGAAGTCCACTTTACGGGTGTTGTTACATGTATGACTAACACATGCCCTCTCTCATTTCCACAATGACTTGCATCTAAGGATTGGACACATGGACGTCACATTCATACAAGCATATGTACAAATATGCTTCATGTGATACACACACACTTGGTCAACAAATACATTAGTTGCCAAAGCACACACTTTGAGCCAAAGGCATTTAGGTATTGTACATATGTGCGTCACATTGCTATCCTCTCCTTATGGCAAACATGCCCAATTTCTGCAACACATATATGTAGGCCACACTTATGACCAACTATTGCGTCAGCCAACCGTAAAAATTTGCGTAATTTATTTTGACGCACAGGAGTGAAATTTAGCCCGCATCCAGATATCTGTACAGGCCATGTACTATTATGTGGATGCGGGCTAATTTTCACTTCTGTGCGTAAAAAAAAATGACGCAAATACCGTTTTGGTAGACAAAAAATGACGCATAAGGCGAAAAAGGCAGGACTTTTCATACAGGAAGTGATGTAATAGGATATCCTGTTTACAGATCATGTACAGTGGGTGTACTTTCACTTTCACTTTCACTTTGCAGTCTATGATCCTTCTAGACTGTATGGCTGTGTAGAGAGTGTTGTCCTGAGATTTTGTGCTATTTTGTCCTGTGTGCTATCTGTAAAGTCCATTTGTGAAATAAATATTGTTGCTGTATACTGTACTGCTGTGTTTTGTCTACATTTGTCCATTTATCTTATGTTTTTGTTGTTTGTGGGAGTCTGTTGTGGGTAGTGGTAGTTTGGGGATAGTTGGGCTCTTTTAGTGGTTAAGTTTACTTTTCATCTGTATTTGTACCCCTACTTTCCCCCTTTTCCCCTTTCTATTTCTTTTACCCCTATTCCCTTTCACTTCTCAAGTATGTCTGGTAGGCCACGTCTTGGCAGGATGGGGGAAGAGGAGTTGGGGGGGTTCATCTGGCTTGTGTGCCATTTCTTGCCGCTCATGATCCAGGCAGGGGGCAGGGTGATACAGGGGTATCCAACAGAGGCGCGCAGAATCCGGTGGGGAAAGGTGCTGCATCACCTGCAGCGCGTGTATGCCAGCCAGAGGAGTGACCACCAGCTGAAGCACCGGTGGGCTGACCTCATCACCAGGGAGCAGGATCTCTTGGACCACCTGGGAATCATGATTGGTGGCAGTGTTGGTGAGTATGAATCATGTTAATGTGCACGATTAAATGCTCTGTAGTGACATAAGGGGATTAGTACAATGTCTGCCAGCTAACTTGCTGACTGTGTGTAATGTTGGGGAAACATAAACGGATAATTGATGCACTATGGCAAGGATCACAATTGCTAGCTGTCAGGTAGCACGTGCTCAGCAAACTTACAGGATACTTTTCCATGTAGGAAATAGGTGCGGACTTTTTGTCAGAAAAGAAAACAAAATAGGAGCCAATCATGTCTATATAGGGTACTATTGACAGAGAAGTACAGATGTACCAACATTTAGGCCAACTTTGTTGACGCAATTGCTAGACTGACTTTAGAATCACTACATGATGCAGAAAATGAGTGCTGCCTTCACGTCAATTGATAATAGCAAAGTGGCTCAGACATATGTCTCATGTGAGTCTAGTGAGTGTGGAAGGAAAGCGTTCACGGAAGTACTATGAATGTGTGGGATGATTGTGTTCCTTGATATTTTTGGATACATGTCAGATCTGGATTTGAAAACATTGTGAAAAGGTGTAAGGTGCCCTCAGCTAACATCTTAGAATGTTTGTTCGAGTTAGTTGTGCCACATTCCAAATATGGATGGCAGTCCAAGTGTATGCACATGGCTTCACATCTCCATGGTTGGTGCAAATCACCATAGCTGGGCCACATCAATTGAATCAAATGTAACAACAGGGGGGCTTACAAAAGTCCCTGCCCCTCCCTATGTACATTGTACCTATGTGTCATTAATGTGTCATGGCCACAAGGCATGTTTGACTGGTAATGCAGTCCTCAAGTAACCAGCCTTTGGATGTCTCTCTTGGATGCACATGATGAGACTATTACACTCCATATTTTTTTCTGGTCACCAATTACGGGGCATGTTTGCAACCACATGATAGTTAGGGCCAATGTATGTGTGCAGATATGTGTGTAACTGTCACAGGAGACCCATGCTATGTACAAGTTGGCCGTGATATATCAGATGCAGTACCATCATGTCTGAATGGCTGCCATTTCCTTATTCAGCCTACACATTGTATATGTTTATGAAATTGTTGCGCTGTGCACAGATTTTGAGCACATTTCTTCCTTCCATACCTTACAGGTGGACCGGCACCCTACACTGTGGGAGAGGTGGCGACATTTGAGGACCCCGACCACTCCAGTAAGTGTTGATATGTCTGTTATGTGTTGTGTTTGCTGGTTATGGACTCGTGTGAGTTGAACGCATAGCAAGGTGTGATGCGTTGGGCAAGCTTTTCTCTTGTTCCATGAGTGGGAATTCAGCTTCTCACATGTTTTGAGTTGGCAAATGCGTATCCAATGGTAATATGTAGGGATTGTAGGCCATTCCTGTAGGCCCCACTGTGAGTACAGGGGTTAGTCATGTGGATGACATTTGTGTCACCAAGAGTCGCACTGACAGTCAGCTCCGATTTAGTCAGCTTGTCAGACCCACATTCTCCAAGATTGGTACAGCAGATTGCTTTCCAATAGACATCTGCTTCCCTATTTACCAACTTAATTATGAAACAGTAGGTAGAACCTCCTAGCAGCATGTACTTCCACATGTAGTGCTACAAGTATGTGGAACTTGAGTGCAATGGCCTAGGTGTGCATGCAATTCATGATCATGGGTGTTCTAGCAACTATGGGGGTTATTCTAACTTTGGAGGAGTGTTAATCCGTCCCAAAAGTGACGGTAAAGTGACGGATATACCACCAGCCGTATTACGAGTTCCATAGGATATAATGGACTCGTAATACGGCTGGTGGTAAATCCGTCACTTTTCCGTCACTTTTGGGACGGATTAACACCTCCTCCAAAGTTAGAATAACCCCCTATGTTTCTGATGTAAGTCAGACCTCACTGGAAGTATATGTTGTGTACCAAGTTCTGCATTTCCTGACATGTGTGGCCCTATGATTGCTCTAGGGTTTGCTGACTCCTAATTGTTGATAGACCTTACCTGAGGTGTGTCTGTAGAGACAAACATGTGTGGAGTTTTCTATACACTCCTCTGTGTACGTGTTGTTGGCAAATTATAGTTGTTTATCCACCCCCCCACCCTCAAACACAGGCATGGGTTTGTGAATGGGGTACCTAGTACTGATGCTACCAGTATGTTACACATGCATGTGAATAAGTGACTGTTTGGTTGCAAACTAGTATACACACTCAGTTTGGCACTTGGTACTATACTGGCAAGTCCAGTTACAACTTGCAGACCATGTGGCTTTAGTTTTGCTTTCCGTACACTGACATTTGTAGCCCAGGTATTGGCGGAGGATATGCAACATGATTCTTAGCTGATAACTGGCAGAACTCAGATTGCAAGTCAAAGCCAGTTGTTACCCATCTTGTAGGTTATGGATGTGCTATGTGTGATGTGACCTTTGTAGTCTGGCCTGCCATGTACTTCCTCAGGGACATTCAATTATCTGTATTGTGATATGAGCTGTTACAAGTACAGTAGATGTATTTTCTGATCAACTTCTTGTGCCCCTTCACGCAATGCAGTTACTAATGTAGAATATCTGCATTTGTTTTCACAGCTGCTAACATGACTCCAGACCAGGTCCGTGAATTCCAGCGCCAGGCCATGAGATACCAGCACATCCTGCTGGTGGAGTTGGGGTTCCGGAGGATGGCCCGGCGATATCGCCATGAACGGGCCTCTGGGGCATGGAGAGCCTTCCCACAGGGTGGGCCTACTTTGCCCACCACAGCCACCACCAGCACAACCACCAATCCGAGCCAGGTGGCCCCACCCACAGCTGGGACTGTTGGTCCGACATCTGCTGGACTTCCAGGCCCCAGCATTGCCACCGGTACAGGACAGCCCACTAGGCCTGGCACCACACCCACACAGACCTCCTCCACCGGTACCCAGACTGCCACAGCTCCATCTGTTGACCCTGCAGCCTTCAACCAAATGGAACGTAAGATGGGCAGAGTGCTGTGCAAGTTGAGCCACCTGAGCCGGGATGTGCGCCACAGTAACCGGCGTGTTAAGTCTATTAAGAGGACCCTCCGGAGGGCCAACCTCTAGACATTTTTAGATGGACATGATTCCCTCCCCTCCCTCCTCTTTCCTTGTTCTTATAGTTAGTGGGCTTAGGGGGCTTAGTGTTAGGTTAGTATAGGCTGTTAGTTTACTTAGTGTTAGTGGGTGGGGGGGGTCCATAATCTTTATATGTTTACTTCTTAAGTGTGTGGGTGGGTGGGTTGGTTGGTGGGCTATGTTGGGGTTCTTGTGTTTAAAAAAAAAAAATACACACAAAAAAATATTACCCCCCAAAAAAAAAAAATATATATATATATATGTATATATATATATATATATATATATATATATTTGTATAGGATAGTATAGTATGTGTTTAGGTTAGTATGTGTTGTCCTCCATGTGTCCCATCTCATAAGGGGGGTGGGGGGTAGATGTTTAGAACGTTTTGTTACATGTGATAAGTAAGTGTAGCTTAGGTTAGTTAGGGACAGTTGTGGGTAATGAGTAGTCAGGGTAGATTAGGGTAGGTAAGATTTTTCTCTCAGTTTCCTCATCTGTGATTAGCATTTAATAAATATTTGGTTAACCCTTAATAGTATGTGTTGAATGGTACTTGATCGTGGGTTTGGATTCAGTGTACATCAATTTTGTACTATAACATCTGTGTCCTATGCTACAAACAAATCGCAACTGAGCTGTACGATTGGCAGCTATCTCAGAGCTACCTTGCAAAGTGTCGACCCTTCGTTGCAACCACCAATCACAGTTAATATGGATGACAATCTGTTTTTGTTGATAAGTGTGTTTTGAAAGTCACAAACAGTGCTACCAGACTTGGTATTGGGTAAACAGTTTTAGGTCTGACTGCAGTGTGATGATCATGGACCCCCTTATAAGATGAGTTCTCATTGGCAATCTTGCATTCTTGTCTTCATGTCTCTCATACATCATTTGTGACACATTTCAGCATGATTACCTATTTGTATGTAAACTCAGACACCTTCATTTATGCAGTTTTTGTAGTGTTTGCTTAGATTATTGTGCACTGTTATATGTGTTATTATTGCATGGTGACAACATTTTGCGGCCACTATTTGATGACTTAGATATCCCTTGAGGAAGCATTCTTCTGTCCAACACAGCATTATGGTGTATGGTTTCTCACTTCATCAGATTTGTCCTTCAGGATGGGCAGAGTATGATGCAATCATGGACACTGTGCAGATTTCTCTGACTACATATTATCAGGACAGTTGTATTGACAAGCTACGTAATTTGACAGTAGGCACATCTCAGTTATCTACTGCACAGTTGATATGTCACATTACCCAGAGACAGATTTGTTGTGTAAGTGCTATTTATTGAAAAGTGCTGTAGTGCTATCTGTATATTGTCCATGATTGTGAGCTCATTATAGTGACATCTTACATTGTGATCCAACACAAGGGTTTACCAAAATGCATTTGACATACTGGGGTTGATGTTTCAGACAGTGCAGAGGGACAGAATTTGCCAATGAGTTGGAGAGAGACAATCACTGGGCTGGGTGAAAAGATATACAGTGGTTTGCAGAACAGTGCTTGAGTAAAGTTGTTGCAAGACTGGCAAGTTACAAAGCGCGGGACCTTGGTAAATGTGGGCCATGCAGCAGGGACTAGTGCTTCCGGGTCATTTTCCTTGTGAATGTGATCTGTTCCATGTCTTCTTCTTCTGCTGTGTGTGTTGCCTCCTCTGTCCTTGTTGTTGTTGGTTGTGAAGGGGCAACACACACCTAAGTGTTAGAAAACGTGGAGTCAGACATCCCGGTAGCTGCTCCCTGTGAAGGTCTTAAGGGCAGTACTGCAGCAAGGAGGATCTGCTGGTTCTTGAGAATAGCAGCCACATCACGATGGTAGGCAGCCAGGTCGGCCCTGAGGGGGTCATGATTGCATTTGTGCATGCAGTGGAAGGTTTGGGGTGCGAGGTGTTGTGGCAACTCCCTTCCTGCAGTGGTGAATTCCTTGACAGTTTCTTGTAGTCTTTGCAGGATGGATGTTAGGGCTTGCATAGCTGCTGCCTGATCTGCAGATGACATCATGCACGAACGCACCCCCTCAAGGTTGGCTGCCATAGTTTGAATCCCCACCTGCACCTCCTTGGCCAGCTCCCGCTGTACTCCAACTACAGTTCTCTCAAAGCTGGTACCAGTGTCGCCTGAGTCCTCAGCTGTATTGGAGCTGGCAGGTCTTACAATCGGGGTGGTGGGTGGATCCTCTGCGATGGCTGCTTGTTCTGTGCTCCTCCTTGTGACTGAAGGTGGGGTCTGGAGGGTTTCAAGGAACTTTTGGAAATATCTCCTGGGGAATGTTTATCGGCTCGTCATCAGGGAAATCCGGGACAGGCATATCCGCAGGAGATCCATTTTCCTCTGCAATGAAACAAGGTACAATTAGTGTGTCTGTGTTTTGGCAATTTTGATGTGACGTGCCTGCCTTTTGATGAATTCACTTTGTGATCTTGTTTTGTGTTAATTTCTCCAGTCCTTCGGATAGGCATTCTTCCAGGCCTATGGCCCACCTGCATGTCACATGTATGTTATTGAGTTATCAGACTTGTCAGCCTCATCGCCTCTAGGTGTTGGTTTATGCCAAATAGAGAATTGCCACCTTCTTTTCGTACTCAAGCCTCCGTCTACATCCATTCTCATGGTGAGACCTTTCACTGGCTGTGGGTGTACTGATGGCCCTGTCAGCACACTTAACAATCTGGACCTGCCCCAATCTCTGATCTTTCACATCCACTTAAATGTAATTGACATGTGGCATATCCTATGCATGGCAATGTTATGATCTGATATGAATGTTGACATTGGTAATGTGTCCTGCTGATGTTGGGGAATGTGTGTTACATTGGATTGCCCTGATAATCGTATCAGTGTCCTATTTCCTCCTCTGACTGTGCAGGTGTATTTCAGTGACCAGTTACATGTGTCCCCCCCTCAATGCTGTTGTCTGAGCAGTATGACATTTGGGATGTTGCATTGTTACCCAGGCACAGGATGGACCCAGACATATTCAGCATGGGTGTGTCCTTAGTGCTGTGTAGCTCCTATTGTTGTTTACATTGGCTGATGTTTCTGACAACTATGGGCATTGACATTTGAGAGGACTGGGGCCTTTGTCTTGTTTCTGGGGATTGTTGAAGTTGTCATCCTCAACCCCCTAATTTAGGTATGTATGATCCATGGGGGAGGTTACTGCCATTGGCTACTTGAGCTGCACACAGAGCAGAGGTGGTAGTGGCAACTGTTGTCGCAGTTACATTCCAGTTGTCGGTATGGCTAGAGGTTGTTAAGAGGGCCCTAGTTAATGTAGGGGTATGGTGGCTGACATGTGCAGGGATGTCAGTTTGATGTTGTGGCCTTCCCTCCTGGCGTGGCTTTCCCTTTGCTCCATCGTTGGCATGACAGCATGCCCCCATGGGACTGTTGTTGGTGTTGTGTAATGGTGTGCCCCAGGTCTTCTCAGAACGGGCCATGCCCCCCTGCCGTGCCCCTTTACCCATGCCACTCCATGTATAAGATGACTTCCATGCATTTTGTGGTCGGTATCCCTCCCCTGCTCACAGTTAACATTAGTGCATTTTAATTCCCCATGCGACTTACCCTGCATGTGCGTTGTCTCCTGGTAGTCTGCGCTGTCCTGTCCTTGAATCCCTGTGATGATCTCCTCAGGGATGACGGCTGCGACCATCTCCTCCATGTGGTCCAGGGCCGCCTGGTGTGCTGGACTCCCCCTCCTGTCTGCAGTGCTGCCTTCCTGTTCCTGGCCATCTTTTCCTTGGTCCTGCACTTGCAGTCATGCCAGCGTTTCTTGCACTCGAAGACAGTTCTGCGTACTTCAGCCACACTGTTAATCTTGTCGACAATTTGTTGCCATATAGCCTCTCTCCTACTGATTGGCAACTTTGAGGTGACAAACAGTTGGTACTGATGTTCCGTCACCTCTTTAACCAGAATTTCCTGCTCCTCTCCACTAAAGCGACACTTTCTTTTCTTCTTAAAAGTGACCTGGTTCTTGTGTGGATCCTCCTGGCTGGTTCCTGGTCTGCTGTCATCTTCCTGGGGTCTGTAGTGACATCTGGGATCCATTTTGGCTCTCCTCTGGTGAAATGGCGGTGTTCGTGTTTTTTTTTTACGCTATTGCGTCAAAAAATGCCGCATATCCGGTTTGCGGGGTCGTAAATTGACCCACAGTCTTTTTCGCTGCGTTAACGTCATTTTGCTTTACGACTTGGCGCTGCGGTGTGCGTCAAAAATAATGACTCCCACCTGTGGTTTGTGCCGCCGTGCGTCAAAGTATAAATATGACGCGCGCTCCAAAATGGCGTTAGCCGGTGGTAATATTTTTGACGCAAAACTGCGGCGGTGCAGTTTTGCGTCAAAAAGTATAAATATGGGCCAAAGTCTTACACGGGGATTCGAGAATTCCAGGTCTCACTCACACTTTAATTCCTCATTTTCCCTCACACTTTCACAAGGAGATATTGGTTGGTTGCAGAAGACAAAACCTGAGTTTGAAAGTGAAGACATCGATGGTATTCCTACAAATCTTATGGGGTATAAAACTGCTATGGCAACCCCATTGGAATTAAGAGGCTAATGGAAATGAGGGCTATAGTTTTTTGTCGTTTTCTAGATGTAAGTTATGTCTGTAGATCCGGGCCCACCTCAATCCAATTCTGTTTTTAATGTTGACAAAATATCTATACAGTGGAGTCAAAAGGGGCATGAAAGAAACGCACTCTGATCTTCTCTCCAGGGAAGCTGAAATATAGATGGTGGGTAAACATCAGAGAGAAGCAAAGTTGCTCTTGGAGGCCTGGCTCCACATTGTGTTTCGATTTTTTTGTGTGACAAAATATTATACCTTTTTTGCCTAGGGGACTGCAGGTGCACTTTTGGGGCTAAATCGGGGAGCCGGTTGATAATATCCCTGATGTTCTCCCCCAGGGGAGGTGAATTGTGCATGATATGTAGAGGTCAGAGAGAAGCATGTTGTCATCCAAAATGACATGATCCCCACTGCATTTCGATTTTTCCATTTGACAAATATATTTTTCTTACAGAGGACATTATTGTGTGTCTGCAGAGGAGGGAAAACTAGAGAGGTGGATGTGACATCACCCAATCTGCTTACTCAATTTAATCAAAACCCATACGTTTGGAAAATGAGTAAAATGGGTGCCTTGTTCTGTGAGGTCCCATTCTACATTACCATTTTCTTTTTTAACTGACAAAAAAAAGATAAATATAAGCCAGTGGAAATTTTAAGTTCAGTAAGGGAGGAGATGAAGAAGGTAGCAATTCTGAACAGCTCATTGAGGGGAACTGAGGTTTCTATGGCAGTTGGCAGTCAAAGAGACATAGACCATTTGCCTAGATTCATGACTCCCCCTGTTCCTAGAGTCCACAAAATATTTCATGTGCCCTCAGGTATTATGGGCCATATTTATACTTTTTGACGCAAAACTGCGCTAACGCAGTTTTGCGTCAAAAAAATTAGCGCCGGCTAACGCCATTCTGAAGCGCCATGCGGGCGCCGTATTTATTGAATGACGTTAGCCGGCGTTAGCCGTCTGCGCTGCCTGGTGTGCGTGGAAAAAAACGACGTACACCAGGCAGCGCCGGCGTAGGGGGATATGGAGCTTGGGCGCCAAAAAATGGGGCAAGTCAGGCTGAGGCAAATTTTTCGCCTCAACCCGATTTGCGCAATTTTTTTCGACTCCCAACCCCCATAGAAATGACTTCTGTCCCCTGGGCATGGTCATTGGGCATAGTGGCATGTAGGGGGGCACAAATCAGGCCCCCCTATGCCACAATTTGTTTTTAAAAAAATACTTACCGGAACTTACCTTAATGTCCCTGGGATGGGTCCCTCCAGCCTTGGGTGTCCTCCTGGGGTGGGCAAGGGTGACAGGGGGTGTCCCTGGGGGCATGGGAGGGCACCTCTGGGCTCCTTCCGAGCCCACAGGTCCCTTAACGCCTGCCTTGTCCAGGTGCTAAAAAACGGCGCAAAAGCGGAGGCACGTCATTTTTTTTGACCCGCCCACTCCCGGGTGTGAATTTTGCCCGGGAGTGTAAATACGGCGCACATGCCTCGGAGTCAATTTTTTAGACGGGAACGCCTACCTTGCATATCATTAACGCAAAGTAGGTGTCCATGCTAAAAAATGACGCAAACTCCATGGACTTTGGCGCTAGACGCGTCTAACGCCAAAGTATAAATATGGAGTTAGTTTTGCGTCGGAATTGCGTCAATAAAAACGACGCAATTCCGGCGCAAACAGAGTATAAATATGCCCCTATGTCTTTCAATCAGTTTTCCCAGGAATTTCAAATCTGAATAATGTGCCGAAGTCAGAGATATACACGAATGATGGAGTTAGTACTGACATAATAATATATATTTGTCAATGGACAAGAGATTGATGATAGAGAACTGGGAGTAAGAAGAATTAGGAGGTTGGCCATGGATCTGCAACTCTATGGAACATAGGTTCATATGTACAAGAAAGTGGCGGATCATAGATGATGCACCACTTTTCTTGCGCCTCCCTACCGACACCTAACAACACCATGGTTGTTCCATACTTACAGTATGGCTCACCACTGCGATTGTTAGCAGAATAACGTCAAATTCTTTGACACTATTGTTGCGCTTTGCTACACTAGCGTCAAAAATGTTGACGGTAGTGCAACAAATCACAAGGAGGCCCATTGAATATAATGGATGCATCATTTTAATGCCTGTTCTGTGCAAGCAATAAAATGATGGAAAAATGGCGCAGTGAAATGTTGCAGGAGAGGGGTGTGTTTAGGACTTTTAGCCACATCAGTGGATGGGCTCAGCCACATCTAACCTTCAAAAATCACTTTCAGCCATGTTTGATTTTTAAAAAAAGTTTGCTCCCTGGGATTGATTTTTCCCGCACTTCCCAGGAAGTGGTCATCAAATAGGGAAGGACCCTACCTGTGATTAGACAACCCAAACCCCCTTCTTTCCACCCAGGAGCAAGGATAAATAAGGCAGAACTGCACCCACACCTCAGATCCCCACAAGGAAGAACATCAGAAGAAGGACTGCCCTGCTGAACCCATGACCTGTACCTGGACACTGCACTCCGAAGGACTGCACCAGCTGCACACTTGGGCTTCACCACAAGAAAGACTTTGCCTGGCTTGAACTGTTTCAAGGAGGGACTCCCTGTTTGCTAAAGGTGAAAAATAGCTAACCAGAGTCCCCTGCATCAAAACCTGAAGAAACTGACCAGCTGACCAATGTCCAGTGCCCTTTTGGAGTCTGAGCCAGGTGCATTCTGGGAGTTGGAGTCTGTGCCCTCAAGGAGCAACTCAGAGCTTCTGGAACATTGGGGTGAGCTGTGGACTCCTAAAGGACTCTCAAAGAGCTTCTGGAAGAAGATCCAGAGTTTTGGAAAAGATTGGTGAACTTTTTTTGTTAGACTTGACATTACTGGCATGGTCTCTGCTATCTTTTTGCCTCTATTTCCCGGGTTGCTTCTGTGTGCTGGACTCTGTTTTGTTTTTGCTGTTTTTGTTTGCTCTGGACACTTTACCACTGATGACTAGTGCTAAAGTGTAAGTGTTCCATGTATAATTGGATGTGTGCATTAGCTTATCCATGATTGGCATATTTGATTTACTAGTAAGTCCCTAGTAACATGCACTAGAGGTGCCCAGGGCCTGTACATCAAATGCTAGTAGTGGGCCTGCAGCACTGGTTGTACCACCCCCATTAGTAGCCCTGTGAAAATGGCTCAGACCTGCCACTGCAGTGTCTGTGTATGCAATTTTAAACTGCCAATAAAACTTGGCAAGTGTACCCACTTGCCAGTCTTAAACCTTCACTTTGTATACATGTAAGGTAGGCACTAGGTAGCTCCATGGGCAGGGTGCAGTGTATGTTAAAGGTGGGCATGCACTTATGTGTTTTACATATCCTGACAGTAAAATACTGCCAAATTCGTATTGCCTTGTTGCCGGCCTATCTCTCTCATAGGTTAACATGGAGGCTGCCTTTAAAAAATTTTGAAGCACATATTCCCTTTGGGAGCAGATAGCATTCTGTGACTCTGCTTGTTTGTGGATTCCTTGTCTGGGTCAATTTGACAGTTGAGCTGTTTGCACCTCTCCTCTACAGAGTGACACAAAGGGAGCTGGGGTGTATCCTGATGGGCCATCTGGGCTGAGGGGAGGAGTGATCACTTACACCTGAAAGGTCTGTGCCTGCCCTCACACAATGCAGTCTCCAACCCCCTGGTGTGTGTTTGGGGCCTTGCCTGGGGCAAGGCAGGATCTTGAAAACAACAGAGACATCTCTTTGAAGTAGGCCTACTTCAAAGGCAGAAAGGGGTATAAGAAGAGCACCCAAACCCCCTGAAAATCAGATTACTTCAGGAACCAAGAGGAACCTCTGCCAAGGCGAAGAGCTGGAGAAGCTGGAGGAGGAGTACTGCCCCTTTGCCTATGATTGTGCTTTGCTTGACTGGCCTGTAGTAGCTGCTTCTGCCTGACAGAGGACAAAGACTGACTTTTGTGTGACTTCCCACTGGTGAAGAATCTCCAAGGACTTGAACTGAGCTTGCCTCCTGTTGTTGAAGTCTCACGGACAACAAAGACTTCTCTCTGCCAGCACTTGGGCTTTCTGCTGAGAGTCCTACTTGCCAAGTGGTGCCCAAACCTGTCTCAGGGCCCTTGAAAGGTGCAGCTGGTGGAAAGGAACAGAAATCCACGCAAAGAGCGCTGTGTGGGGAAACGTTCAACACACCACCCTCCTCGCGGCTGATAAACGACGTGCCACCGGCCTTGGGCTGAAATTGACACTCCACCTGCATCACGGCTGGGAGATCAAGGCAACATGGCTGGAAAAACGATGTGCAAGACCTGCAGCAGCTGCTGTTAATGACGCAAGCCCCAACGCAGCGCGGTTTCTTGACACTGTGCGACCTGATTTCAATGCAACATCGTTGGGCATGGAAAATCATCACAAAGCCTGCCTGGGCCCGAGGTGCCTGTCTGGATCGATGCATTGCTTTCTTGCAGGAGAGAAGAAACGACACATGCCGACCAGACCGGACGAGGAGCAACACACAGTCTTGTTTGCTAGTGAGAAATCGGCGCACAGCTGGCCTTTTCCGATGCACACTCACCCGTGCTGCTTTATTTTGATGCTACCCAGGTACTTTTGTGCGCTTACAGCGTTCTCACTGTTTTTTTAAGGATTTAAGACTGTTATTCTTTTAAAAAAATCATAATTTGACTTGTGTATGTTGGATTTTTGTCATTTTGGTCTTGTTTTGTCTAGATAAATATTATCTATTTTTCTAAACCTGTGTTGTGTCATTTTGTAGTGTTTTCACTGAGTTACCATGTGTGTTGGTAGAAATACTTTACACATTGCTTCTGAAGTTAAGCCTGCCTGCTCGTGCCAAGCTACTAAGGGGTTGAGCGGGGGTTAACTGAGAGTGAGTTTCCTTTATCCTGAGTAGAGTGAGTGTCTTTTCTTTGGACAGGGGGTAACATGACTGCCAACCAAAGGCCCCATTTTTAACAGTTTTGGAAAAAGCTCCATAAACGGACCGACCCACAGCCGTGAGTCTAGCCGGCTTGCCTCAATCATGAACCGGTCTGACTTGCAGATTCGTCCCGCTGAAGGAAATCTCCAAAAAAGTGACTAAGTCCGACTGTAGAAAGTTGACCAGGACCTCCCACGCAGTGTATCCAAAGAAGGCCCCAGGGACGTTGGATCTAGATTCAGGTTTGTCCAGGGCAAAGGATTTTCATCTCGAAAAATCATCTAAGTCCAAATGTAGAACTCTTCATTGAGGTGTCCTGCAACGCGTATCTGAGGAATGGGTCCAGGGACGTCAGAACGGAGTGGCGACTTCGTCCCACTGAAGAAAATCTTCATGTAACGACTAAGGGGCATATTTATATATGTTTTGCGCCTATTTCGGGTTATTTTTTTGGAAGCAAATTCGGTGCAAAACAAACTTCATATTTATACTTTGGTAAACCCATCTAGAAACAAATTCATGGAGTTAAAGTCATTTTTTTAGACGTGGAAACCTACTTTGTGTCAGTGAGATGCAAAGTAGGCGTTCCAGTGCAAAAAATTACTCCGTGGCCTTAGCGCCATATTCATCCCCCCGTGCGAAAGGGAGGAGGGTCAAAGTTTGCTGTGCACCATTTTTTAACGCCTGGGTCAGGGCAGGTGTTAGGGGACCTGTGGGCCTATTTTCATGGTGGTTCACCATGGAATAAGCCATGAGGTGCCCTCCATACGCCCCAGGGACAACCCCACCCACCAGAGGGAAGGCGAAAGATGGGGGACCCCATCCCAGGTAAGTATAGGTAAGTACAGGTAATAATTTTTTATAAGTGCCATTGGGGGCCCAAGATGGGCCCCCTTACATGGCACTTGGTGCAAAGGCCATTTCCAGGAGACCATGGTCCCCTGTGCTGGCTATTGGGGGTGTGGGCATGACTCCTGTCTTTCCTAATACAGGAGTCATGTGGTATGGATGGTTTTGCATCAGAAAATGACTCTAGGCATGTTAGAGTCATTTTTTACTCTAATCTGTCTAATGTCATTTTTTGGTGCAAAACCCCCTTTTCCATTCCGCCAGCCCCACCCGACTTAGTCATTTGTTTTGATGCTTTAATTCTTTTGGTTTCATTTTAAATATAAAAATATAATCTATTTTTACAAAGTGGTGTTGGAATTTTGTTTTGTTTTATGTTTTACTTATTAACTGTTTTGTGATTTTTAAATGCTTTACCCAGTTGTCTCCTAAGTTAAGCCTTTTCGCTCATTGCCAAGCTATCAAGGGTTGAGCTAGGTTTAATTAATTGAGACCCAACAAGACCTAAGTGGAGGTTAGAGGCGTATTGCTGAGTGTAGGTACTTACCTGCAGTTACCAATAATCCACTTTCCAACACTGACCATGTGACTGGAGTAATCCTTTGAAAGAAAACTAGTTCTAGATTTGTAAAAATGACATGTAGGATTTTTTCCAGTGATATGTGTGGGATTGTGTACGATCTGATGTAGGTTCTGTGTGACCAGACCAAAGATGATAATTTTTGGACGGGCATATTGAGTTTGCAAACCAAATGTTTAGGTCGCAAAAATGCATAGGTTGGAATATAGTCTTATAAGGTTTGAAATGGTCTCTATAAAATGTGTGGGAATGTTGCATTGCTAAGGGGTGGTCTGCAAAGGAGGAGGAAGTTATAGGAGGAAATTGGTGTAGGGTTACATTGTTTTCTTTTGTATAACAGCTAGTCCACCTCCTCTTTCCCCTTTATGGTTTTGTGTGATTGTTTGATAGCCTGGAGGAATAGCGTCATGCAACACTGGAGCCATGTCATCTCCATGATTCTGTTAGAAGAGTAAGTCAGGTTTTGTGTCAATGAGGAGGTTACAGATTGTGGTGCTTGTTTTTAAAGAGTGATCGAGCATTTATTAATAGGCAGATTAGAGATTGTGTTTTTGTGGTGTTGTGACTCTTTTGTAGCGGAAAGAGCAGCATATCTTGACCTTGTAGCAGTTGTGTCATTAGTGCTGGTAATAACTGTATGAGGGTCACAGTAGTGTTGTTTTTCTATATTATGTCACTCATCCAGCAGGTTTAGAAGGCTTTTTGTTGAGTCTGCGTATGTTGGTAGTGGAGATGGTGGTTGAGAGTGAGATGGTGAGTTGTGTTGTTTTCGTAGAGTAGCCTTGATGTGGAATAGACATGGGAATGAGAAGTTGGGAAGAGTGGCATGTTGTTTATTTTGTTTGAGTCTGTTTAGGGTGGAATTATGAGTTAGGGGTGGTGTTGGGGCATTTGGGTCATATTCTAAGGGTCAATGGGACAGATTTAAGAAAAGTAGCATTGCACCCAGTGCAGTGCTTCTTTTATTGCACCAATGAATGCCCCACTACTGCCACCATGTGGGTGCTGTATTTAAAATATGGTGTACCATGGCGCAGGGTAGGGGGCAAAAGCGTCTGCATTTTTTACGCTATTGATGTTCTGTTCAGGGTTTGCGCCAAAATGTTGGAGCTTACCCTGAACAGTACATAGGGGCCCATTGTAACCAATGATGTGCCCCCCTTTAACGCCTGCTCTGAGCAGGTATAAAAATGCCACAAAAATGGTGCACAGAAATCTGTTAGATTTCTATGGGCCATTGTTTCGCCCTCCCCTAATGGGGGAGAGCTGCCTTGCAAACATTATACCTGCTGCAGGCATAGTGTGGCGTAAGGGGTACAAAGTTGCACAATGCACGTATTGCACCACTTTCTAAATGTGGCGTGGCAATTTTGGCCTCGTTGGGCCACATCAGTTTAAACATAATGATATTAACGTGGTGCAAGGAGGCGCCAGGCCCTCCTAAATCTGGGCCTAAATTGTGCAATGGATGAGAGGCAGGTAAATGAGAGTTGTTCTGTTTTTGTATTTGTTGTTGTTTGTGTTGGTGAAGACAGAAAATTTAGGAGTAACAATGGATTAGGATGTGTTATATTTGTGCATTCATGAGGGAGGGAGTAGGTGTATGTTTCTGATTTGTGATGGATAGCATTAAAAAGTGTATGTGATTTTGATGTGCTAGTGTGTGTATTTTGATTTGTTTTTGTGGACTAGTGAGAAGAGATATTGATGTAGTGGTTTTCTGAGAAGGATTTGGGTGTAAACTACTGTAGGTGAGAGGTGTTTGAATTTACAGGGGTTGGTGATGTGTTTTGGAGAACAGTGTATGTGGTGTATAACAGACGTTGGACAATAGTCACGAGTGTGTTAGATTTGTTCACTGGAAGCGGTATTATGTGTGCTGGAGTGGAGTGTAAGGATTGTTCGGTTGTAAAGTTTTGCTAAAAAGAGGAGGAGTATTTTGGTGGATGATACGATGGAGGGTTGAGTGTAAGTTTTCTCATGATAGATAGAGATCTGTGAGGAGGAAGTAGGGATAGAGCTGGTGTTTTGTAGGAACAGCGAGTATGTGTCTGGATGGTTAACAGTTATGTATAATGTGGCTTTGTGTTGTGTTGGTGATGTGTTGATTTGTTAGCAGAATAGGACAGAGTTGTGTTTTGTGTGAGGATGAAGGTTCCATAGTGTGGTTGTTGGGGTAGAAGGGTGTATAGGTGTCATGTGTGGGGTTTTGTAGTTGTTGTGGAGGCATTGAAATGTGTATGAGGTTTGTTTGTAGTATATGAGTAGAATGCCTTTGCTGATATTGTATTGGAATGTTTGTGGATGTGGATGGCTTAAGGAAGTTGCTGCAAAAAAGAGAAATTGGGCAGCATTTCTGGCCCCGGCCCCGACCTCACCCAAACAGGCCCAAACAGGCTACTGCCCTTGTCCTCTCTGCCCTTAGCCTTGATGCCCGGGCTGAGAAACCCTAAGCCCTAGGCTTAAAAAGGTCTCTTGGCCAATGGAACATTAGCCCTAACTGTAAACAATCTGAACTCTAAACCCTAGAGCCTATAGGAGACCTGGCCCTATTAACCAATCACAGCCCTAGCCTAACAGCCAATCTGAACCCGAACCCTAAACCTTAGTCCAATAAAAACTCTAGCCCTAGTAACCAGTCAGAACCCTAGTCCCAACAGCCAATTAGAACTCAAACCCTAAACCTTTAGTCCAGTAGAAGCCTTAGCCCTAGTAACCAATCAGAACTCTAGTCCTTACAGTTAATCCAAACCCTAAACATAAACCTGTAGTCCATTAGAAACCCTAGCCCTAGTAACCAATCAGAACCTTTGGCCTAATAGATAATCCAACCCCAAAAGCTAAACCCTTAGTCCAGTAGAAAACCTAGGCCTAGTAACCAATCAGAACCCTAGCCTTAAAAGCCAATCAGAACTCAAACCCTAATCCCTTAGTCAAATATAAATCCTAGCCCTAGCATCTAATTACAGCAAATGATTCAACAACTAATAGAAACGTATTTAAGGGGCAACTGACCTTAAGGCACAGGTTGCTGTGGCAGGGGTCAGGGAGGTGCTCCTTAATTCAGAATCTCATTGGATACAGGCAGGCTCAATCCACACTTTCTAGCGTCCCGATTCTATTTTTCTAGTAAACCACAATCCTGAAGCCACTCAAATACTGCTTTTCGCTTATTTAAACTAACCAAATTTTCAAGCTACAAATGCACAGTTTGGAGCCAGAAAACAGATTAAGCAGTCTCTTAAACACACACTGATTAACCACTGAGGTGCATTTTGCCTTTTTTAAACTTTGCAGGGGGAGGGGAATGAGGACTAGTACAGTACAGGGTAAAAAACTAGGAGGGAAATGTAAACAGTCATGGGTAGAAAAAAAAATCTGTTTAAAAGTACCAAGTTAGCAGAATACCAAGAGGTAAATTTAAACAGATACGGGTAGAGCAAAACAGCAGTTGAAACATACCAAGGGGAATATCTAAGAGCCTCTAGGGCCACTGGAGCATAGCTTTTTGTGACATTCTGGTAGCGCTAAGCACTGCTCTATATCTACAAGGAGGTGTGACACCACTTTTTTGTGGAATTACGCATCCTTGTAAATATGGGCCCCTTTGATGCAGTTTTCTGCATCAGAGGGGGGTTGAATGGGTGTTGGGATGTTCGTTCCACCACAGCACCCATTGCTTTTGACTCTGCCTCAGATTTATGAGTTGTCGTAAATCTGAGGCAGTGGCAAAAACTAACGCTACACCATGGTAAAACGCATTTTGCAGCACACATAGATGAAGCAAAATACCACGGGCAATTCCTTCACATAAACAATCATTCAAAATGACACTTTGGTACTTCTATGTGTGCTGCATTTTGCAGCACACATAGACATGCCATATAGCCATTATAGATTTTTTTTATGTGCAGGAAGAGACACCTTCCAGAGTAAACCTCTCCCTATCCTTTCTGTTCCTGATCCACCGATCTGTACAGCTAGACCATTCTCTGTCTTAACCACGCATATGCATTGTTAAGGCATATGTGTGGTTAAGGCAGACTCCAGGCAGAGTAATTTTTATGGCAAGTGTTGTTTCACTTGAGGGGAAACAGCACTTGTGGCTCAGCTCGCATTGTAAAGGCCATTTCACTCCGACTCTAGACAAAGTTTTTCTTGTTTACTAAGAAAATAGAAGTCTTGATTACTGTTTTGGTGGTAAATACCACCAAATTTGCACATAGGGTAAATACCAACACCATGGGGTTCCATCAACAATATGTCTTAAATAACTCTGTTTATGGCCTTAATTGCAAGTTTATTTTGATCTGCATAAACCCATGTTTACGCAATTGTCATATTTATGAGTTGGTAAGTATTTATCACATTCAATAATTATCAGATGCTTAAAATATTTCAACCTTTGTTAATTTTTGGCAGGACAAACCTGCTGAAATTTTAAGGGGGAAGGCATACAGTATTTACTTACCATAGCGTGCAAAGTGTGGTCCATTGAACACCCAAATCTGCATGTTATTCGTTACCAATTCGTAATAGGTGTTATTTATCGCACCCGATAGCTAATGTTCCCTGTGGTATTATTCCTCTTCAGGTGCAATAAATAGCACCTACCCTCATAATTAGGACCTATAAGTAAGTGTGTACTGTGCACCATAGAATTGTTATTTAGCACTTGAATGTGTAATTTAGTTTATCTGCGAAATACTTCAACTGAGAAACAGCTGAAGCACAAAACATTAGGAAGTGCTTATTTTCAAAAATGTAAAGTTCCTAGAGTGTAGAAATCAGCCTCCAGGGAACAGAAACAGCCAGAGCATCACTCAAAATGACCTTATGACACTCAAAATGTACACCAATAACTCCTTCTTGTGTGGGAATGTGCAGACATTTGTTTTGTGTGGTAAAGCAACCTGAAACAAGAAAAACAGAATACACTGCCGTCCTCTGATATCACTCATGCATCACAAGTAGAAACCTTTGTAACTTTTTCATCATGGACCCAGGCAGGAAAAAGAAGTACAAGCTTACAGAACTTGAACGGGAGGTACTGGCCAAAGAGGAGGTAAGACACAATGCCCATCTAATATACCCTCTCATGCTGAAGATGCTACCAAAAACAAAGAAAACATGCTTGTTGAAGGAGAGAATGTTCAAAATTAGTACTGAATCAACATAGTCACATGATGTTGAGAACACTAAAACTGTGCTAAACCTTGAATTTCGAGGTACTTAAGCAAGTGTCTAAGCATAAGCACTAAAGCATGGCAACTGGTGATAGTTATGCACCTCAGCTCTACATCAAGCTCTGGAAAGAGCCATTTGTACCCATCCTCAACATATCTGGAGTAGAAGTCATGTAAGAAGGTCTCGAGGTCAGAGGAAGTTTACAGTCATAGAATTGTATTAATTGTACATGTGTTTGTTAAAAGGTTGAGTTAAGAATCATCATTTTTGTGACGTGCAGCAGATGTAACTTGTTACACACATTCAGATTCACCCATGTATATGTCACAGGGGCTAACATCTCTCTAATGGTAGTGCTGAAATGCATAGAGATTGGACTACCACAATGTTAATGCACTGTAATCTTAATGATGAACACTTTATTTCACTGCCTAGTACTTTAAGGGTGCTGTCTTACCTCAGTGTGATGAATGTTGATTCTTGTCAGCATCAAAAAATTGTGATGTCATTCAGAATACATTTCACACCAGTTCAGAATGCGCAGATCAAGTTCACACAGCATTTGCACATAGTGTGTTTTATTTTACAGTTTCTGCACACTTGTTCATGTCTACCTGAGCACACAACGTATACATGAGTGCAGCCAATTGACCCTAAGATATTAGGAAATTCTTCTGTGGCAGAGATATTTGGTTTGCTGGCATCAGCTGTGTAGGTGTCCAAGGGGAGCTGTATATGCTGCTCACTCATTCTGTGCACAGAGTCCGTCACATAACAGACTATTTTGCTTAAGGGTTGACAGAGAAATACTGCACATCAATTCTACTGCCAGAAGTGTAGTGCCTGTCGCAAATAATTCTAGAGTTTCTAGCAAGGTGGGATGGCAGTGGATCCAAATGTTGAGCTCCAGAGTACCCGTAATGGTGAAAACATTTTATACAATGTCCATTTCAAGTCTGCCTGTCTTCTGGCTCTTAAGCGAATCACATTTATTGGTTCCAGCCTTATTTATTCAATCCAGGCTCTTATCCTGTGTTGCTGCACTAATTGAAGCCACTGACTTTGGTCCTGGTTTCCTTCCTCATGCTGCTTGGTTTGGTTTGTCACAACATGAATCTGGCATAGCATGATATAGTGGCCTAACAGTGCTGCATTCATTTTGGTGGATTGAAGAATGTCAGTGTGAGCTGCTACAATCCACCTGTGAGAGCTTCTCCTGTCCCTGGTGGTTAATGTAGATCTGACCCTGTTGCAGGTGAGTGTGATATTTCATTATTTTAATTCAAATGGAGAATGTACCATTTTTTTGCATTATTGTGTCGGTCCTTGAATTTTCCTATCATTTTATATCTTTTCTTTCAGTATTTACACTTTCATGAATTTTTACCACATGCTTTTGACTGGTGGTATTTTAAGGTGGTATTTTCCACAGGTTTTTAATTGTGGGTGAGCTGTAATATCCACTCCGCAGGTGGGGTTCATGGAGTTTTCACCACTCCACTTGAAGCACGAAGTTGGGAAAAATTCCACCAATGCTGCAGAGTTTACTGCCAGCTCCCATCTCACAACAACGCCTAAAAATCATTCCATGCATCCATCCTTTGGGGGACGGGAGCCCCAGCTAAAGCAGATAATTGCCAAACATGTGAAAGCCAGTGTCATTGCAGCCACACTGAGCCAGTAATAAGAAGCTGCACAATTGGTCCAGGAGCATGAGCCAATCAAGGCCCGTATTTATACTCCGTTTGCGCCGAATTTGCGTCGTTTTTTTCGACGCAAATTCGGCGCAAAACTAACGCCATATTTATACTTTGGCGTTAGACGCGTCTAGCGCCAAAGTATGAAGAAAGAGCGTCATTGTTTTGCGTGAACGCCTTCCTTGCGTTAATGAGATGCAAGGAAGGCGTTCCCGTCTAAAAAAATGACGGCGACGCAAATGCGTCGTATTTATACTCCCGGGCAAAAATCACGCCCGGGAGGTGGCGGGTCAAAAAAACCCGCATTTGCGCCTGAATTTAACGCCTGGGTCAGGGTAGGCGTTAAGGGACCTGTGGGCTCAGAATGAGCCCACAGGTGCCCTCCCCTGCCCCCAGGGACCCCCCCTGCCATCCCTGCCCACCCCAGGAGGACACCCAAGGATGGAGGGACCCATCCCAGTGAAGTACAGGTAAGTTCAGGTAAGTATAATTTTTTTTATTTTTTTATTTTTTTTGTGGCATAGGGGGGCCTTATTTGTGCCCCCCTACATGCCTCTATGCCCAATGACCATGCCCAGGGGACACAAGTCCCCTGGGCATGGCCATTGGGCAAGGGGGCATGACTCCTGTCTTTACTAAGAGAGGAGTCATGTAAATGGCGTCTGGGCGTCGAAAAAATGGCGCAAATCGGGTTAAGACGATTTTTTAGCGTCAACCTGACTTGCGCCATTTTAAGACGGCCTAACGTCATTTTTTCCCAACGCCGGCGCTGCCTGGTCTACGTGGTTTTTTTCCACGCACACCAGGCAGCGCCGGTCTGATTGCGCCCTCTAACGCCATTCCATAAATACGGCGCCCGCATGGCGCTTCAGAATGGCGTTAGACGGCGCAAAATTTTTTGACGCTAAACTGCGTTAGCGCAGTTTAGCGTCAAAAAGTATAAATATGGGCCCAAGTGTTCTGGTGCTGCTTGGGAGCCCTTTAAATATGTAATCTGCACCACATCCAAGAAGCAGTTCTCAAGAGGTTCCTGAAAAGCAATTTTGCATCTACTTTCGGTATACGGAAGCACATGTGGTCATTGCCCTCTAACAGCCTGCCAGAGCTGAAATTAAACAGGATATGAAGGAGGCATCAACGTCTACTTCCGGGCCCTCTGTTAAACCAGGAGATCCAGTGGCCACTGAAGTGCTGCAGAGGAAGTCTGCGTATCAGGAAATAATCACTTAATGCAGGATGTGGAGGGATTTTGTTTATGCTGAAGTGCATATCTGTTCAGTGAGAGAGAAGCTGTTGTCACAATACCAGTATCTCAAACACATGTTTTTTTTTCTTTGTTTTCTCTCTCCAAGTTCACATCCCTATTTTTGTTTTTTTAAGCTGGACGACACTACAACAAAATACTTCAAATAAAGGTTAATTTTAGAACCACCTATTCTGGCTTAAAGCTAGAAAATAATAATGTTGTCTATCATGTGTGTCTCTGTATGCTAGTGTATCATAATTGTCTGCTGGCGTAGTCAGCACATGTTCAAATATAATTTTATTGTTATAAGTGTAGATTGCTTTGTGTTACTTTTTGCAATGCAGACACAACACAAAATTCTGCTTGGTATTTGTAAACTGAGATAAATCATTATTTGTGTTGCTGTAAAAGCAAAAGTAATTAAATGTAGAGCAATGCACTGTCTTGAATTATCATGTGTCAGATACCCTTAAAAGATATGACCCCCCCCCCAATTCCGCTGATATGTAAATCAGGCAAGCACACCATGTTTAGATTTACCCCATACCTGTGCACCTTTAATAATGTAATCATACTCAACCCTGCCACCATCTATTCCTGAATCCCAGTGAATTCCAAGTGGTTAACCATGGTGGATGTGTTGTACCTTTTTCTTTATCCCCATAACTGAAGACTCATCAAACTGTCCAAAAAGTGGCACAAGGTTTTAAATGAGAAACTGAAATGTTTTATTTTCGGAGGACAACATATTGGCCATGAGATTTCTGCCAGTGAACACCGTCTATAACCTGACTGGGTTGAAGCTATACATAAATTGCCCCACCCAATAGTCACTTCCCAATTGCATATCTTTTGGGGAAAGGCTGGGTATTGTGCACAAAGGAATCTGGGCTATGCTGCCATATCAAATCCTTTACAATTTTATGTCAGAAAAGACACCTATGAACCCTTGCATTGATCTAAAGAGACTGAAAATCTATGTGTACAAATAAAGCAGTTGTTAACTTCTTCACCCACTCTAGGATTTACAGATTATGCTAAACACTTTACTCTGTACAGTCACAAATACAATAGTTTTGCCCTTGAGGTACTGGTCCTAGATCATGAGGATGGGAAAAAGGCTGTAACCTGCTATTCTGCAGTTGTGGACCTAATCATAGCTGGGCTATAATCATGCTCTAAGGTTGCCACTGCATATCTTGGGGAAACATCTGAAAACAGTTTATTCCTCTTTGATTGTTGCTATGTCCAGCACTGTTGCTGTTCGTCTTGTCACCACCAAAACACAGCATCTCTCCATAGCTAGAGTTACTGGTATAATATTTTATTGTTACCTGCTCCTCACATTATTCTTGTCCTTTTCACCACCCTTGACCCCTTTTCTCATATCCATCAGTAGGGAGGAAAAAACACATCATTGCCTAATTCTTACTATGTATGTCACAATGCTGTGTTGATATAATCAATATCCTTTCTCAATTGTGAATGAATATACTTTCTTGATGTACCTTGTCATCAAAATGATGAACGTGTCCTAGTTGCAAATAACACTGTATGGTCTGCCCAAGTGGATGAGGTTGTTTCACTTACTCAAGTCTGCATCCTGGCCAAAGAAAATACTGAATCTCTGTACATGAACTCAAGGAATATGTCTGGAGTGATGCATGACTTTGGGCTCCTTTAAATGGAAGGGGAGGGGTACTGCTGGAACCCCCATAAAGTGACTAGTATGTACAAAACCTTCTCAGTGCTCTAATGCTACCAAGATAGTTAGTTAAAGTTAAAGGTGCTGCCCATCAATACCATCATAATGAACTATCTAAACAAAATACTGCGGCTAAGTCAGCCACTAGAAAAGCAGCATTTTCTGAAAATGATGATGTTGTCATGTATGTTGTATGAGCTGATTTTTTCCTGTACCTCCTCTGAATGACTTGTCTCTGTTGAAGGAACAAGTATTTAAGAGTGAAAAATGGTATTGGATCAAACGAAAATGTGAAAGAGACCTCTAGGAGGTGCAGCGAAACAGCACTGGGTGTGTGGGTGCACTGAAATTTCTACTTCACAATTTAGAACAATTGCATCTCGGAACCTCCATGTCAGTAGGTGTTGGAAAGTGGATTATTGGTAAAGGAAGGTAAGTACCTACACTTAGCAACAGGTCATTAACCTCCACTTAGATTCAGTTAGGTCTCAATAAACTAAACCCAGCTCACAAAACCGTAAATAAGTAAATTACAAAACACAATAAAAATCCAACACCAATTCATAAACATAGATACTAGTTTTATCTTTAAATGACACCAAAATGATTACAATCAGATGAGGGGAACCGGAGATATGAATATTTAAATAATTCATGTTTTCTATTGCACAGAAGCAACTAGTGCTCAAAGGGTTAAAAAAGGTCACACTGGAAAGGGAAAAAGTCCAGAGTTCAGGCCACCCACAAGGTAACACTGTCACACTTATTTTCAGAAGTGTTTCTTGAATCAGGAAACTGGTCCACAGCACCAGCCAAGGGTTCCGGGGCTCTGGTTTGCCTCTAGGGGTCTGGGACTACAACTCCCACAATGCACCTCTTCAACTTATCGAGTTGCCCCAAACATCTCCAAACGTCTGGATCTTCTTGCAGAGGTCCTTTATGGGTCCTTGATGTGTCTGCAACTTGATCCAAGGTTTCAGAAGCTCTGAGTTGCTCCTCAGGTGTTGGGACTACAATTCCCAGAATGTACCTGGTCAGAATCCTCAAATGGCCACTGGACGCCAGTCAGCTGGTCTCTTCTTGCAGATGCTGATGCAGGGGACTCTGGACAGCTCCTTTGTACCTGTAGCAAATAGAGAATCCCTTCTTGAAGCAGTAGAAGACAGGCAAAGTGCTTTTAGTGGGGAAGCCCAAGGGTGCAGATGGTGCAGTACTTCAGAGTGCAGTGGCCAGGTGCAGGTCAGGAGTGCAGCAGGGCAGTCCTTCTTCTTTGTCTTGTTCCTTTAAGGAATCTGAGATGTGGGTGCAGCTCTGCCATATGTACACTTCTTCCTGGGTGGAAAGCCGGGGGGGGGGGTTGTTTATCCAATCATAGGCAGGTTCCTTTCCCTTTGATGACCACTTTCTTGGAAGTGTGGCAAAAGTCAATCCCAGGGAGCAACATTCTTTAAAAATTCAACATGGCTGAAAGTGTTTTTTTGATGTTAGATCTGGCAGAGCCCACCCACTGATGTGGCTAAACATCCTAAGCACACCCCTCTCCTGCCTCTCCTAATCTAATCAAGAGGGCACCTAATTGTCTGGGGTTGCTGGATATGATGGAGGCCCTGAGCTGCTCCAAATGTCCCTCCCTGCCTTTAAAAACTAGTTTGGACGATATTCCCCCATCCTGCTTCACCATCTGCTGAGGCAGATCTCCTCCCCAGGCACATCCTTTGTGTTCAGCCCAGGCCACTTCACACCTCATCAATGCAGCCTGGCCAGGTTGCCAGAGGGTGGCCAATCACAGAAGAGCTGAAGTTGGCAATTTTCAAGTAGAGTTTTAAAACTCTTTACCTGAACTAGTTATATTAAATCCAACAATTGCAAGTTGTGGGATTAATTAAAACAAATAATTTATACCACACTCAAGGTATCTGGCACTTAAGGGGACTTTGTTAATTAAAATAAACCCTCCCCATTTTAGCCTATGGAGGCCATTCACTACTTTGAGGGAAAAATGACTTAGGCTATTTTTCCTCATCAGGGCTTATAAAACAATTTTTATAAGGTCCCTGCTTATAGTTACATTGCACCCAACCCTAAGGGCACATAGGGCACACATTAGGGGTGACTTATATGTAAAAATAGGGCAGTTTAAGACTTTGGAATTACTTTTAAATCCAAAGTCGAATTTGCATTTAACTTTAGTTTAAAAGAAGCCAGCAAGGCAGGCCTGCCTTTAAAATAACACTGGGCACCTCAGCAGTGCACCCATAGGTGCACTACCTATGCTGGGGTCCCTAAACCTACATGCCCTACCATATATTAGGGACTTATAGGTAGTTTGACATTGGTAATTATAAGTAGCCTAATTTGCATACTCATTTTACACAGAGCACAGGCCCTGAGACTGGTTAGCAGTACCCAGGGCACCATCAGAGTCAGAAAAACAGGCAAAATGTTAGGGGGCCTCTGCAATCAGCCCTGTTTTCTCACAGTAGGGATGACATGGCATGCCACAGAAACCCACTGGTAAGCGTCCTTCAGACCTTTCATGGCCCAAAACCATTGTCACTCCCGTGTTCTGCCCTTGGCTGTACCCAGTAGACCCAATGTTGAAGCCTGTACTCTAGAACCAATAGCTATCTTGAAGCATACTAGGGTCTATCCCTGAAGGAGAAATCTTTGAATGAATAATATATTTGTGTTTTTCAATTAACTTAGCTGTAAAGCGCAAGTGTGGTGTGATGGCTGGAGAATGGCAAGCTGGATATTCCAATCTAGTGATATTGGGAGGTTGCATTCGATTCATGGAGAGGGTTATATAATGAACTATAGAGTCTTATTGAATTGACTTTGCATATATATAGTTCTTACTACCCATGACAAAGCTTTGAAGTGCTTTCTGGTGAGTAGGACACTACCTGGAAACCCAGCGTTAGTGGTAAATCAATTGCTTATTGGGATTATTTTTGTGATCTTAAAACTCCATCCATTTACACCAGATCCTATGTGATAAATGAATGACTTCAGTTTGGTCATTAGAGTGGGGTATGTGAGAAGCAAGTGGTTCATGGAATGAATTGATATTGTTTGGTTGCAAGTCTATGGTTTCATAGAAAGAGACATTAAGCTAGGCATGTGGTTTAGAGTAGTCTATATACACAAGAGACATGCTGAAGGTAGATGGGAAGGAGTGGGGCATTCAAAATAAATATGGGAGATAAAAATGGAAAGTTTATGTCAGTGTCAATTTTTCATGCAAGTTTTAGGAATATAGATATAGGGAAACGTTTTGCGATAGCATGCAATCTGTTAATTAACACCTGTAGAAAGGAAAGAGTCTGTTGATAATCGTTCCAAACACTTTGGCAAAAACTACCTGTATTGTTTGTTCAGACCTCTATGCTAGCAGCCATCAAGGAGTGAGAATTATACACATCCAAGTACCAATAATTACTATTTCACTTTGACAACACAATTGAGAAAGCTCTTGTGCTCATCTTCCCACTGCAGGTGCAATATAAATACTTGCAAACCCAGAAAGAACAAGTGTACCTTTTTCAGCAGTACAATAAATACTACCACATATTGTTTCTGTTTATGCATGCAAATCACCTACACATATAAATGTTCTTAATACGGAACAAGGCAGTTGATAACATGTTGCAGGAATCATCATTAGTAAATTCAATGCATAGTTTATATGACACATTTATTACCTGGTTCTGAAAGGCACGGGAAAGTGCTGCCCCTGCTCCAAACCTTGAAGAGCATTGGGTTTCACAGAGCAGGCACCACTGTCTGCACAATGAACCTGTCAAACCTTGACTCTCCATCCTTCACCTTGCCTCTTGTGAATGAGTAGTATGATAATGGGTTTATAGATGTCTCAGATGTTGATGAATATGTAAAGATGTGTTTTAGTTTGCTGGTGCATGGTTCTCTAAGGAGACTGAAGTTTCTGAGGAAAGTGGTATGATTGGGTTGGATGGAATCTAGGGGTGATGAGGTCCTTGTTAGGTCTGGGAGGTCTTTTTCTTGGTGTTGACCGTTACTAACTGGCATATTGTGAGTGAGACCTGGCTTGATCTACTTGAGTGATAGTGGAATGCTGATTGAGAAGTATTTCTAGTCTGGTTGCTAGATTTGCAGGTTGTACTTCAAGGATTTTCACAAAGTTAAAAATAGTTTTGACAATGTTTTAGAAGTAAAGATTTTGCAAAAGGGTGGAAAATATTAGATTACAGAAGATGAATTTCATGTTTTTAATAGGATTGCCTTTTAACATATTTGGAGATTTTGGCATGTAGCTTGGGGTAATGTCAAATTACATAAGTAAGAGGTCTACTATTCTTGATGTTCAGGTTGTGAAAAAGCATGAGGTCAATTTTATAATTCTTATTATGTTTTGGAAAATGTAATCATTGGATGAACATCTTTTCAGATCTTTGTATGTGTTGTCCCTCTACATACACATGTATTGTGACATTGCCTACTGACTTGTCTTGTTTGTTTTAGTGAGTATTTGCCCTAATCTGTGCATAGGTTGCCTCAATATGGCTTGAGTTCTCAGTCAATTCGTCCTCATTCTGCATTTTGCCATGAAAAAACATATAAAATGTCAATATACAGCAATACAAATTGTACATTCTACTTTCCAAATGGGATAGTTGCAGCAAAATAAATACTTACAGTTAAAAAAAAATTGTCATTGGTCAGTGCATAAACAATAAACAGTATTTTTGATGTCATTCTAAAAATTGTTCTTTGAAAAAAATAATAATAATAACTTTATTGCCTTTTTAAGAGCTAAGCAGGCATTAGTCATTATTCCCCTCCTCCAACATGCATCCAATGCCTTAAAATGCTTAAGGCTATTCAAAACCCTTTCCCTCCTCCCTTGCTGTGCCCAGTGACTCTTTGGTTATACGATTGTTTTCTCAGTGAATATGGAGAGGTTGTTCTCAATATTCACCAGGATCTTAGTAGTTGGTTACTCAGGCACCTTAAACATGTGTCACCTAGCCCTCTTAGTACCTGCTGCCCTCTGCTCTCCTTGGGGCGTAGAAATAATTTAAGGAAACGCATGGTTTGCTTCTGATGGATCAGTGTAGGGTAGAGCCAGTGCTGTGACCAGTGCTTCCAAGGCCTCGGCCCCCTCCTAGCCTCCTGTAGCTTAAGCACACTTTCACAACCCACCCATTTCAAGACCTCTCGCCGCCACCCTTTGTAAGTCAGCCCCGCTGATTCTTCCAGAGCATGTTATTTCTCTTTTGGCTAAGATGTAGGCCAAATCTTGGAACTGACTCATAATTTTTGTCTTAGGGGTGTGGGGGAACCAGTGGAGAAGGCAATGTCCCAGTGTGCAACACATTTCTTGTTCTGTGACTGAGGCTAGTGCACTAGTGATTCTCCTCCAGTAGTCTAGAGGCTGGTGGCGCCTCCAAACATATGTATGACCTCCATCTGTGGGTCTCCCCATTGGGGACAAATTGCTTAAATGTGACCAAAATATCTATTGAGTTTGCCTGGTGTGAGAAATGCCCTGTGGACTATGTAGAGATTAATTAACTCAAAGCAGGCATTACGGGACACTTTGGGCACGCGCACTAACATACGTTCCCAGGCTTTATCGTCAATGGGCCTGCCCAGGTCCTTCTCCCGCCTCTCCTTGTGTGCTGTAAACTGGAAAATAAGTTCTCATCTTTGCCGTCTATAAAAGCAGGTGACTGCTTTGACCCTCCCTGTTGCAATAACAAAATACTCACAGACTTGTGACGGGAGAGGTTCATCCAATGCACATCCCCAGAAGCGACAAATGTTAGTCGTCACTGTACGATGTAGAAGCAAGTGCCCCGGTGCCAAGGAGTAGTTTTCTTGAAAGTCAGCAAAGGGCAGTAGGGTTTACGCTTCATATAATGCACCTATTGTGGTCACTCCAGCGGCAATCCATTCATGAATCCCTGCCAGTCTCCTCCATGTGGTAGTGCTAATATAAACTTCATTGGCATGTCAATTGAGTATGGGATTTTGCATCTTCGCATGACCCAGATTTCCTGTGTTTCTGCCGTAATTGGGGATCACAGCCGGGACTCAGCCGTAGAAGGATATCGGCCAGCTCCGGTGTATCAGGGGCTCCAAAGGGCACCCCCTGTCTGGTGCTAGTCTCGTTGCTATTCATTGGGTTTGCCACTATAGTTGTCCCTCTATATTCAAAAATCTGGATTGGCCCAGCTGCCTTTCGACATCAGCCTTTTGAGCTTGGACAGAGCTACCCTTCGGCGACCCGCTCCCCACAGGAACCCTGTTATGAGGGTATCAAGGTCCCTGAACCAAGAGCATGGAATCCATATCCACAACACTACAAAGTGGTAAAGCCGATGTGGTAAAGCTACCACCTTTAATAGTGCTCCTCGACCCGCCACTGACAGTGGGAGTGTGTGCCAGAATTCAATGCTAGAATGCCCAGTATGGTCTTCCCCACATTGCCCTCCAACTACCTTCCTTTTTTTTTTTAACATGTGTGTCACCAAGTATGGAAGGCAGCGTGCCTTCCACCGTAAAGGTCCTATGTCGTACGGTGGACGAGCCTTTCGTAAAGGTACTATAGGGAAAATGGAGGATTCCTGCCAATTAACACACAGGCCTGGGAATTCCCCGAATCACTCTAGGAGAGCTTTAGCTCCCCCAAGGGCTTCCATTGTATTTCGCAAGAATATAAGGAGGTCATTAGTTTATAATGCGATATGATGCTCTTGTGCACCCACTCGTAGGCTGCCATAGGTCTCTCCCTTGCGGGGATGGCAAGCCCAAGGGGCTCCATCTCCAGTGCAAAGTGCAGGGGCGATAAGGGGGCATCCTTGTCTCGTTCCGTGCAGTACTCTATATTCCTCCGATATCATCCCACCTGTGCGGGTCCATGCCCGTGCTTTCCTGTAAAGTAATTGTGTCCAGTTCCCAAAGCCATCTCCCAACCGAAAGTGCCTCAACACTTCTTGTAGATATGGCCATTCCAGGCTGTGAAATGCTTTTCCAATGATGACCACTTGAATCCCCACTGTACTGTTGGTAGAAGACTTAGCTTTCAATAACACAAGTAGCAGTCTAATGCACCGGGCTGTATTTTTACTGGGGATTAAGCCGTTCTGGTCTCTATGAGAGTGGTCATATATTGCATCAGTCTAGTGGGTAACATTCTACTAAGTATTTAATAGTCAATGTTTAGCATCAATAAGGGACAATGATGCTATGTCCGCGGTATCCTTCCCCGGCTTTAGTAGCGGTACTATAAGCACTTCCCTAGTAGGCTGTGGAAGGGAACCTCTTGTTTGGTCACTTGTTATAGAGTCAGTAGTCTAGGTGTCATTCGCTCCATATTACAGGAGTAAAATTCCACCGGCAGGCCATCCGTGCCTGGCGTTTTCTTCTTGAGCATCTGTTTTATTGTTTATTGCCACTCTAATCTCTGGGGGTCTGATATCCATGCTGAGCTTCTCGGCTGCCTGCAGGGGCAGTGTTGGGAGCACGGCACCTGCCAAGAAAGTCTGTAAAGCATCAGTAACATTAGTGACGGTGTGTTTGTATAAGATCAAGAAATACGCCTGAAACTCTGTGTTAATATTGGCTTGACCTTGTACCCTATCTCCTGTGGTGGCGATCAATTCGACTATGACAGACCCGTACTTGGCTGAATTTGCAAGCCATGTCAACAGTGCCCCTGTCAGATCCCACTCAGCATGTGCCTGCGTCATATACGTTTTATAGTCAAAGCACCGGAGGTGTTCCACTTCACCCGCAATCTTCTCCATGGCCTTTGCCAAGGTTTGCATTAAATTCCGGGTGCCATTTTTCTAAGTCCCTCAAATATCGCTCTGCTACCTCAGTGTCATGCAATAGCATTCATTGCACCCCTGTGATCTCAGATATGCAGTGGCCTCTAATCACTGCCTTGAAGGCCTCCCATTCGATCAGTGGGGACGAGAATGTGCCAGCGTTCTCAGTAAAATAAGAGTCTATGGTGGTTCCCAGGGTTTCCCTGAAGTAGGGGACTTCCAGTGATTTGGGGCACAATCTGCAAGTCGATATTGGAGGTCGAGGACGGCTCCAGCTCAGCCCCACCCGGAGAGCATTGGGGTCGGAGATCATCCTTGCTAGGTATTCAGTGAACACCACCATTTCATGGATGTCTGGGAAACATAATATGGTATCCAAACGCATGTGTAAGTCACATATTGGTGAGTAATATGAGCAGTCTTGTTCCACTCCATGTTGAGAATGCCAAGAATCTATCATTCTCCATTCTCTTTGCCAGGCAGAGAATAAACTAGCTCCCCTATTGACTGGGGAATCTCAGAGCGGAGGTTGGGAATGGTCTATATTGGGATCTGACACGCAATTATAATCCCCCCCAGCAAGACAGATCCAGTCAAATGTGTGGCTGTGATTTTCAAAAGTATGGGGCAAAAATGCACCCTGATCATAGATGGGGCTATGGATGCTGGCTATGGTTATTTATCTGCTGTCTGATTTCCCTGTGATGATGACATATCTGCCCTGGGGATCTATCTGATCTGACTGGTGCATTTGAAAGGGACCCCCACTCTAATCCAGATTAAAGTTCCCTGAGTTTATGAAGAGTACATGGTGTAATAAAGTTGTCCTCTCCATCTGTGTCCCAGTGCTAGCTCCTCCTTAGCTGTAGTATGGGTTACTGCAGCAATGAGATCTGTGTTCCCCGTCTTGTCAGATGAGAAAATACTTTGTGTCATTTATGCACAGAGTACATGTCCTGTATATTCCAGTTTGTATATTATAGAGGGTGCCATGATGTAATGAGGTAGGTGTCTGTTCTAGACTGGTTCCTGAGGAACCAGTCCCTTACTCCCTGGGGCCACCTCTTCCACTTATTTCTTACAGAGTACCCCAGTGCACGTATACACAATCCATGCGAAAAACATAACAAAAACTACCCCAACCCCAGGACATGTAGCAGAACTCCACTCATCCAACATACTTATGTCAATGAACCTTAGGTGCATTTTCCAAGACTAGAATCCTTATTCAGCTGTAGGGAAACCCCAGCAAGATAAATTAAAGTCAATGATACTCCTCTAGGCAAAGTTCACAGGCCTCTTCCCCTTAATGTAGCTTTCTGTTTCAGCTATCTCTTGCCCCCATGCAGGGGTGGGGCACTCTTCTCCATCATCCCTCCAATTCTTTGGTTAAATTAATTCATCTGCCGTTCTGGGGTTGACAGTGTGTATCAGAATCCTCAGAGATAAGTGTGTGCCTGTTCCAGCTATCACACTTGGCGAATAGGGAGGCAGATATTCATTCCTATTCAATACAACCACTTCTTCCACCGCTCTCTGTTGTTCCCTTTTAATCACTTCTTCAAAGGGGGCAGTGGGTTTCGAACTTACATGGTCGTTGTTGCTCCCTCCTGTCTGTATATCTCCTACTTGGGCTTGTGGTGGGGTGAGATTTCAGCCAGTTCCAAACTTCTGAAGGCTCGGTGAAGAAGTGCATCCCATCAGTAGTGATGACTCTCAGTCTTGCTGGAAATAGCATTGCATATTTCAGACCTCTGGCCCGAAGCTGTTTCTTGACCTCTAAGAAGGATGAACATTTTAGTTGTACTTCATGAGTGAAGTCTGGGAAAATCATGACCCTGCTGTTCTCCACAGTTAAGGGACTCGAGTCTGGCCTGGGTAAGGACATTGTCACTATCTAAACAGTGCAACAAGCGGGTAACTACGGGCTGTGGAGGAGCCCCAGGCAAAGGTGGTCAGGAAGGGACCCTATGCACCCGTTCGAGGGCAAAGAAGGAGGGCAGACCCGTCTGTGCTACCTCCTCTCAAAGCCAGTTCTCTAGGAAGGTCACCATGTCCACTCCCTCAACTCTCTCAGGGACACCTATGATCAGTAGATTTTTCTGATGCAATCTATTTTTCCCTTTTCCTCCCTTGCCTCCAGGGTGTGGATCTTGGTCTCAGGTTCTGTGAGGCGCATCTGCATTACGGTAATTTCATTCTGAATCTCAACAACAAGGCGCTCCGTTGTGGTAACCCATTTGGAGAGGTGGCGATGGTCGTTTCTGAGTAGACTCAGGTCCGTTCCCAGTGTATCTATTTTGGTTTCCATTACCTCTTTACAGGTGGTAATGGCCTGCAAAACGTCTTGTGGCATTAGATTCCGTAGAACGCTCTGGATGGGCTGTAGCATCTTATCTGTCAGTCCCCCCAATATTTGTTCCTCCATCTGCCTGGTGACTAATCCAGGTCTTTTTTCTTAGTTGCCTTCCCCATCACGGCAGCTAGGAGAGTTACACTCCCAGTCTCTACTTCCCAGGCATCTATTAGTGCTGGCGCAACCAGGTGAGCTATTTTAGTGAGGGTGTGCCCCTATAAATACTCTCCGGGGTTGATAGCAGTGATTGTTGGGGATTACACGTGCTCTCCTGTCCCCTCAAGGCTCCTCAGTGTGCAGTGCAGTTCCCAATTGTAGGGGAGATCAGGGGACTCCAGTTCCCCTACTTTTAGTGCACAGTCCCTGGTGCTCTATGGGAAGAGCAACTACCTGGGGCGCTGGCCTGCAAGCATCCCCAGTACAAAGGGAAAGGATCTAGCCTTAGACGAGTGTTCATGTCAATGGGGTGCCCCAGGTCGAGCTCACCTCTGATCTCTCTTGAAAGAGCTGCACCAGATCTTGGTCAGGGTTTATGTTTTAGAGCTCTTATCTTGGTGCCTAGTAAGTGTGCAGTCCAATGGGTCATTTACTGCTAGATAAAGCAATGTGGGCCATGACAGCAGACATGGGGTACCACGGAATAGCACCACTCATCTCACTGCATCACAGTGCATATACCCAGATTAAGTATTGTGGGGTCATGTCTCCCAGGTCGAAACACCACTCTGGGCACTCACTGAGGACACCTCTAGGTTCGGGTATGCAGTGTTTGTCTTCCTCTTTCTGCAGATGTATAAAAAATAGAAGCCTTGTGCTGGTCCTTCTGACTATTACTCTAATGTTCCCAAATAGTCCAGCTCTTCCCCTCATGCTCATTTCTGGGTGGGGGAATGGGTCAGGCCCAACTTCAGTTTGCAGACCTCTTCTCTTCTGTCTGTATCCCTTACAGTGTCTACAGCGGGGCAGGCTAAAGGACCCCCGATCCCTGCCTTGCAGCACAGGCCCTCGTGGGACTCTCTTTGTTTCTCTTCTATGGTAGCGATCAGTTCCCCTCCCTGCCCCTCACTGCCCTCCCACCTTGTGATGTCACACTTCGTAGCAGTGTGTAAGCCTGAAAAGTAATCTTGGTTATGGGCCCGCATGGCTACTCCGCTGTACAAGCAGTGCTAGGTAAGACCTCCAAGTTTTCTTCTCTCGCTTCTCAGGATTCGTGACTGTCCACTCTCAGCTCCTCGCCTCCGGTCTGTAGCATGCACTGCGTTGCTGCCTCAGCTGTTCAGGAGCCGCGGCGTCCACTCCATGCCTGGTGAAGCACCCAAGTCCCACAGCTGCAGGACTCTAGGACAACTTTGGTGGTAAAAGCAGTTCTGGTATCTTCAAGGTGCCACCTGGGCTGCAATGACAGTGCCAGGTAAGCTTGCGGGTGTCACTCCAGACGTTCCTCTGGGCCTACAGCCATTCCCACACAGAGGCTCAGCCCCAGGGTGGAGCGGGTGGTGCTGAGCAGTCTCTATCTGCCACTAATCAGAGTCCCTGATGTCTCTCTCACCTCATGTTTGACACTGGGGCCTCAGGTCTTCAATATCCCAGGGGTGTCTTACTGCCACAAGGGAGTTCTGTTTCACTGCTCAGCTTCACCTCGCCGTCAATGCTGCGACCCCCATTTTGCAGGAGCCATTTCCGGGCTGCGGGCAGATAATGTTCCTGTTGTTTTTGTTCTAGAGACTGATGGCGGGCCGAAATAAGGTCCCCCCGCACTCAGTTCCAAGGGCTCAGCTTATGGGTGTGTTGGTTTGTTAGTCAGGATGTTGGTGGATGGGGGCTCCCCTGGATGGAGCTCAGAAATCCACTGCCTCTCACAGCCGCATCTTGGCCACACACCTTCTTATTATATGAAAAATACAAGGCTTATTAAAAACAGTCATTAGAGGTAACTCATTCATAATGTTTTCTAATTTGTAACGGACTCCTGATGAAATTTAAAACTGCGTTGCAGGTATCTGTCGAAGATAATTTTTGTAAAAACTCCATTGCTGTCAGATGTTGCCTAATCCCTGCCACAGGCAGCAACTGTGCGAAGAAGGAGGTTCTTGGATCAGAGTATAAAGGGCAAAAAATTTAAAAGTGGCAAGTGTTCTGTTTTGTGATATTATTACTATGGCGTGGAGTGAATTCATGATGCCAAATATGTTGTATTGGAAAAGCAACTTCAAACTAGATTAGGTTCAATCTAAAGTATGTTACTTAAGATTGGAAAATTGGGTTCTCTATCCATAGCAGGCTTTGCGGGTGAGAGAATATTTAAATTAAAACCCGTTTTAAGTACATCTCCCATGGTATTTTATTTGCATTTTCCAAGGATAAGCAATCTGGCATACACAATATCACCAGGCCCACCTCTGTATTCTGACAACATTTAGGCCCATATTAATACTTTTTGACGCAAAGCTGCGCCGGCGCAGTTTTGCGTCAAAAATGTTACCGCAGGCTAACGCCATTTCGATGCGCCGTGCGGGCGTCAAATTTATACTTTGACGCACGGCGGCGCAACCACCAGGTGGGAGTCTTTTTTTTTTACGCACATCGCGGCGTCAAGTCGTAATGCAAAACGACGTTAACGTGACGTAAATGACTGTGGGTCGATTTACGACAGCGCAACCCGGAAAGCGCCGTTTTTTTTAACGCAATACCATCAAAAATACCCGCGAACACTGCCCTTTCAGCAGAGGAGAGCCAAAATGGATCCCAGATGCCACAACAGACCCCAGGAAGATGATAGCAGACCAGGAACCAGCCAGGATGATCCATGCAGGAACCAGGACATATATAGAAAAAAAAGAAAGTGTCGCTTCAGTGCAGAGTAGCAGGAAATCCTGGTTAAAGAGGTGACGGAACACCAGCACCAACTGTTCAACACCTCTGAGTTGCCAATCAGCAGGAGAGAGGCCATATGGCAACAAATTGTTGACAAGATCAACAGTGTGGCTGAAGTACGCAGAACTGTCACAGAGTGTAAGAAACGCTGGCATGACTGCAAACGTAGGACAAAGGAAAAAATGGTCAGGAACAGGAAGGCAGCACTGCAGACTGGAGGGGGGAGTCCAGCACACCAGGAGGCCCTGGACCACATGGAGGAGATGGTCGCAGCCGTCATCCCTGAGGAGATCGTCACAGGGATTCAAGGACAGGACAGCGCAGACCACCACGAGACAACGCACATGCAGGGTAAGTCGCATGGGGAATTATAATGCAATAATGTTAACTGCAACCGGGGTGGGGAATACCTACTACACAATGCATGTAAGTCAGCATATATATGGAGTGGCATGGGTAAAGGGGCACGGCAGGGGGGCATGCCCTGCACAGACAGAAGCTGGGGCACGACATTACACAACACCAACAACAGTCCCATGGGGGCATCCTGTCACGACAACAATGGAGCTAAGGGAAAGCCTCGAAAGGTGGGAAGGCCACTATGTCAAACTTACATCCTGGCACTCGTCAGCCAAAATATCTCCTACATCAACTAGGTCCCTATCAGTAATCCAGTAGCCAAAACAACAACTGCAATGTAACTGCAACAACAGTTGACACTAACACCTCTGATCTCTGTGCAGCTATAGTAGCCAATGGCAGTAACCTCCCCATGGAACATACATACCTAAATTAGGGGGTGAGGATTACATCTGCAACAATCCCCTGAAACAAGACAAAGGCCGCAGTACACTCAAATGTCAATGCCCATAGTTGTCACACACATCAGCCAATGTAAACAGCAATAGGAGCGACACAGCACTAAGGACACACCCATGCTGCATATGTCAGGGTCCTTCACGTGCCTGGCTAACAAGGCAACATCACAAATGTCATACTGCTCAGACAACAAAATTGAGGAGGGGACACATGCAACTGGTCACTGAAATACACCTGCACAGCCAGAGGACCATATAGGACATTGATACTACAAACAGGGCAATCCAATTAAACACACATTCCCCAACATCAGCTGGAAACATTAACAATGTCTACATCCATATCACATCGTAACATTGCCATGCATAGGATATGCCACATAACAATTACAATTAGGTCAATGTGAACAATCAGAGATTGGGGCAGGTCCTGAGAGGCAAGTGTGCTGCCAGGGCAATCACAACACCCACAGCCAGTGAAAGGTGTCACCATAAGAATAGATATACAGGGAGGGTCGAGTAGGACAAAAAAATGGCTATTCCCTAATTGGTACAAAGCAACACCTAGAGGCGATTAGGCAGACAAGTCTGATAACTCTATATCATACATGTGACACACAGGTGGGCCATAGGTCTATAACAATGCCCATATGAAGGACAGCAGATACCAATACCAAACAAGATCACAAAGTAAATTCATCCAAAGGCTTGCATGTTAAGGCAAAATTGTCACAACACAGACACACTAATTGTACCCTGTTTCATTGCAGAGGAACATGGATCTCCTGCCGATATGCCTGTCCCTGATTTCCCTGATGACATGGATGACGAGCCCATAAGCATTCCCCAGGAGACCATCCAAAAGGTCCTTGAAACCCTCCAGACCCCACCTTCAGTCACAAGGAGGAGCACAGAACAAGCAGCCATCACAGAAGAAGCACCCACCACACCAATTGCAAGACCTGCCAGCTCCTACACAGCTGAGGACTCTGACGACACTGGCACCAGCTTTGAAAGAACTGTAGTTGGAGTACAGCGGGAGCTGGCCAAGGAGGTGCGGGTGGGGATGCAAACTATGGCAGCCAGCCTTGAGGGGGTGCGCTCGTGCATGATGTAATCTGCAGATCAGGCAGCAGCTATGCAAGCCCTAACATCCATACTGCAAGGACTACAAGAAACTATAAAGGAATTCACCACTGCAGTAAGGGAGTTGCCACAACACCTTGCACCCCAAACTTTCCACTGCATGCACGAATGCAATCATGACTCCCTCAGGGCTGACCTGGCTGCCTACCATTGTGATGTAGTTGCTATTCTCAAAAACCAGCAGGCCCTCCTTGCTGCAGTACTGCTCTTAAGAACTTCACAGGGAGCAGCGACCGGGATGTCTGACTCCACGTCTTCTAACACTGAGGTGTGTGTTGCCCCTTCACAACCAACAACAACAAGGACAAAGCAGGTAACACACACATCAGAAGAAGAAGACATGGAACAGATCACATTCACACGGAAGAGTACCCGGAAGCACTAGTCCCTGCACCATGGCCTACTTTGACCAAGGTCCTACGTTTTGTCAATTGCCAGTCTCACTACAACTATACTCAATGACTGTTCTGCTAACCACTGTATGACTTGTCAGCATTGCCAGTGAATGTCTCTCTCCTACTATTCGGCAAATCCTGTCCCTCTGCACTGTCTGTTACATCACCCCAGCATGTCAGGAGCATCATCCACACCCCTTCTGTAGGATCACCATGTAAGAATGCACCAGAACGGACTCAGCAAACATGGACAATGTACATTTTGCACTACAGCACCTATCAATAAATAGCACTTGCACACCTAATATGTCTCTGTGTTATTTGACACATCAACTGTGCAGTAGATAACTCTAAAGTGCCTGTGTGACAACCATGCAGCTTGTCAATACAACTGTCCTGACATCATGTAGTCTGATACATCTGTGCAGTGGCCAGGATTGAATCATAGCCTGACCATCCTGAGGAGAATAACTGATGAAGGGACAAACCACACACAATTATGCTGTGTTGGACAGAATAATGCTCCTACTATAGCAATCAAAGTCAACTAATGGTGGCTGATAAATGTAGGCACCATGCAATACTAAAACATTAAATTATGCAGTATAATCTAAGCAAACACAACTAAACACAGCATCAATCACCCTTTCTGAGTATACTTCCATGAAGGGAAGTCATGCTGAGTTTTTGCACACATGATCTATGTCAGCAATGAAGACAACAAGACAAGAGTGTTAACAACACCTCATCTACAAAGATGTCCCTGAACATCACACTGCAGTCCGACCTAATAAATTACCCACAATACCAAGTCTGGAAGCACACTTTGTGATGTAGAATACCTACTCATCAACACAAATCCTTGGTGATCCATGTAAACTACTAATGGTGGGTCTATCAAATGGTGGATACTTACCAAGTTAGCACAGGGGTAGCTGCCATTTTAAACCTCTATTTTCTTTGGTGTGTAGCATAGGACCCAAATGTCATAGTAAAACAATCACCTACACTGATGTCAAGGCCATGATCAAGTAGCAGTTAACACATAATGCAAAGGGTTAACTATATGTTTATTCATATGTGTTCACACCAGAGGCAACGAAGGGAAAAGTCATACCTACACTAATCTAACCTGACTACTCCTAACCCACAACTGTCCCTAACTAACCTAAGCTAAAGTTACTCTACACATATAACGAATCGATCTAAACATCAACCCCACACCCACCATTATGAGACAGGACACATGCAGGACAACACATACTAACCTACACACATTCTATACTATCCTAAACAATCATATATTATTATTATTATTTTTTTTTAACTTTTTTTTTTTGCTAAACAGACAGGAATCCCAACATTGACCCCCACCCACCCACACACACAAAAATGAAAAATAGAAAGAATAAGGACCCTCCTCCCTAACACTAACTAAGCTAACAACCTATACTAACCTAACACTAATCCTCAAAACCCAACTATCATGACAAAAAGGAAAGAGGAGAGAGGGGAGGGATACATTTTAAAGAATCAATTAAGTCCTAGAGGTTGGCCCTCCGTAGGGTCCGCCTGATGGACCTAACCCTCTTCTTAATATACGCCACATTCTGGCTCAGCGTGTCCACCTTACAAATTAACTTGTCCATTTTCCTGTCTAAAGCCTGGAATGCCGCAGGGTCAATAGGAGGGGCTGCTGCTGTCTGTGTGCTGGCAGTGGTGCTCGGTGTGGGAGTTGGTAGCCCACTGGACTGTCCTGCAGCTCTGAAATTGCTGGGTCCAGGTCGTACTGCAGAGGCAGGGTCAACTGTCCCCGCCGTTGCTGGGGCCACTTGGGGAGAACTGGTGGATGTGGTGGTGGTGGCTGTAGTGGGCAACGTTGGGCCACCCTGTAGTGAGGCCCACCATGCTCCGGAGGCCCGATCCGCTTGGTATTTTCGGGCCATCCTTCGGAACCTCGACTGCACCTGCAGGATGTGCCGGTATCTCATTGCCCGCCTTTCAAAATCATGCCTCTGTGCGGCACTCATGTTTGCAGCTGTGAAGAGAAAGGGCAACTATTTACCATAGGAAATGCATTGGGTGTAATAGCACAATAGGTCAATTGCACATTACTTTTACTGTAGTTGTAACAGCTATTTTCACCACATAGATCAATGAAAGTCTCAGAGGAAGTACATGGGAAGCCTGCATACAAAAGGGCATCTCACACCTAGCATATCCATGTCTCTACATGATGGGTGACATCAGCCTAAACTTCTCATGCAAATAATTGGTAATGCAGCTGACATTATGGCTGCACCTCTTCCGCCTACTGACTTCACTACATATGTCAGTCTATGTGATAACAATCACAACCCTCAATATCTGCCATTTGTATTTGTTTTTTGCTAGTATAGAGCTCATGTGCCATAACCGAGTGTGTTCACTAGGTTCAAAACAAAGTTGTAAATGGTCACAAGTATGTGTAACATACTGGTTGCTACAGTCCTAGGTACCCTATTCCCAAACACATGGCAGTCTTTGAGGGTGGGGTGGGAAGAACAACCAACAATCCCATATTCAATGCACACCCAGGAGTGTCTAGAAAGGTCAACAAGTATTTGCCTCCACACACAACACCAGTGAAGGGCTAGCAACAAATTGGAGTCAGCTAAAACTTGTCCTATCCAAGGTCCACACATGTCAAAATGTACTGACTTAGGCCAACATCACATACTACCAGTGAGGCATATTTTACCACACACACAGAGGAGCAAGAACACCCATGATCATGAGTAGAATGTACACCTAGGCCATTGCACTATAGTCCCACACACTTCTAGTTCAACTTGTGGAAGTACATGCCCCCGGAAGATCCAACCTACAGTGTACTCAGTCCATCCTCAACTAGGGAAGCAGCATATTTCAGACAAGCCTTTTGCAGAAGCTATCTCGGAGAATGTCAGTCTGAAATGCAGACTCAGTCTGAGACAAGTCCCAGAGCAACTTACATTAACCAGTGTATTCCACATGACTCATCTCATTCCCCATAGCGGGCTCTACTGGAATGGCCTACAGACCCAAAATCTGAGAAATGGATAAGCATAGGTCTACTCAAACTGAAGTGATATTTGAAATCCCACTAATGGAACAATACTAATGAATGGGCAGCGCATCAAACCTTGAATTCTGTTGAACACACAGCAGTCCATCATCCATCACCAGCAAACAATAAAAATAGCACACATGCAACACTCACTGTAGGTGTCGGGGTCCGCAAAATGAGCCACCTCTCCCACTGTGTACGGTGCAGGTCCACCTGCAAAGCATGGAAGGAAGAATATACTCAGAATCCGTGCACTGACAAACAATTGCAATTACAAAGACAATGTGAGAATATGACATGCGTAATTAAACACTTTCACACATGCTCATACTGCATGGAATAATTATTGAGCAACATTTACATTGGATGAGTCTCCTGCTACAGATACACACCCTACTACACACATGCAGTGGCCTGGACAGTCATGTGGTGTCAAAGATGCACCTTCATTAGTATGCCCTAACAATATATGGGTGCATTCATCTCATCATGTGCTTCCAAGAGAGACATCCAAAAGCTGGTTACTTGAGGACTGCATGACCCCTCAAACTCAAACAGCCTATGTGGTCATTTTCTCCACACACCAACCAGACACACATGTGACATATGTGTGGACAACATAGCTAACTTCAATTGACGTGAAGGCAGCACTCATTTATAGCATCATATTGGGTTTACAAATGTCAGTTTAGCTATGGCATCTACATATGTAGGTATGATGTTTCAACATCCATTTTTCACTGGCTATTGTGACCTGTAGAGTTCAAAATGAGCCATTAACGTGTTGCTTGTCTGACACAAAGGCAGCACACCATTACATACTGCTATAGGCAACCGGTATGTGTAGAAAACATGAGCTACCTGACTGCTAGCATTTGTCTTCCTTCACATTGTGCAACAATTACCCAGTAGGTTTCCCTAGCATTACACACAGTCAGCTACTTATCTGGCAGATTGGGTAACAATCATCACATGTCCCCACACAGCTTTCAATTGTGCACATGTAATTGATGTGTACTCACCAACATGGCCACCAATCCTGATTCCCAGGTGGTCCAGCAGATCTTGCTCCCTGGATATCAGATCAGCCTAGCGGTGCTTAAGTTGATGGTCATACCTCAGGCTACCATAGACACGGACCAAGTGATGGCGCACCTTCCCCCACCGGACTTTATGGGCCTCCGTGTGATACCCCTGTATCACACGACCCCCAGCCTCCAGCATGAGTGGGAGGAAATGGCAAACAAGCCATATAAATCCCCCCAATTCCTCCTCACCCATCCTGGCAAGCCGTGGCCTACCTGACATCTCTGCACTGACAAAGTGGAAAAAGTTGGAGAAAAAGGAAAAGGGGGAAATGGGGAAAGGTAGAGTAGTGAAAAACAAAGGAAACTTAAGAAGAAGAGCCCAACTAACCCCTAAATTACACTACCCACAACAGACTCCCACAGACAATAAAAGAAACACTGGACTTGACAAAATAATACAATACAGACTCAGACAGTATTCAACAACAAGACAATGATGACAAAAGCACAATAGAGAAGGTACACTGGACACAAAAGCACTAAAAAACAGGACAACACTTTCCACACAGCCACACAGTCTAGAATAATCTGAGACTGCAAAGTCAAAGTGAAAGTACACCCACAGTACAGATTCTGTAAACAGGATATCCTATTACATCACATCCTGCATAAAATGGCCGCCGGTTTTTTCCCCGCTATGCGTCATTTTTTCATGCATACAGATTGTGTGTCATATTTTTTGACGCATAGGAGTGCACATAATGCAGAGTCAAAAAAAAATTCATAATTGTTCCCTTATATTTGTTTGAGGCTTATTTTACTGTTCTAGAGTAGAAATTTAAGCCGCTGGCAAATATGATATCCAAATATGAAAATTAATTTTGACTCAGCATTATCTGCACTCCTGTGCGTCAAAAATTATGACGCCCAAGCTGTATGCGTGGAAATATGACGGAATATAGAAAAAAATGGTGGCCATGTAATGCTGGTTATTAATGTATTTATTTTTATTAGATTTTTTTGACTCAGCATTATGTGCACTCATATGCGTCAAAAATTATGACGCACAAGCTGTATGCGTGGAAATATGATGCATTATGACAAATATGTCTTTAATTTGTCAAATTGTGAAAAGAATTTTGTCATGACCAAACGGTGCTAAGTGATACACATTTGGGGTTAGCTATGGCAAATGTCCCTTATAGGATGTATAGAAGGTATTCACAGTGCAATAGTAATGATTGCTCAGAATGGTTATTACTCATAATTGTACACATATGTGGGTAATTGCTGATGGATAATTTCAAAATATGAATGGGATACCAGGATGTATTCCTTAGTAAAAATGTGTCCACATTTATCACGGTAATCAAAATTATATATAGGCCAAATAGGTAGTGCAATTGTCACCTACACTTTTTAAGGGGGTAACCATGTCCTAATTTAGAGTTTATGTATCCTATATGTGTTTTACTTTTGACGTGTAGGCCACACATGCGCCTTATGCATGTGTGTGCTTCACATGTGCATATATAATGTATATTTGGGGGGCGGTAGAGGTGGACTTAGGCCCCCAGCACCCTAGGGTTTGCTCTTCCAGACTTGCCAATTTATCCAAGGGTTTCCCACATTCAGTAATGCTAAACCTGCAGCAGCAGGCTCATGGAAGCACATAGGGTATGATTTACTGTTTGCCATTCTGTAATCCCATTTGCCCATTTGACGTTTGCCCTATTGTTTATTTGGAGAAATCTGACATACCATTTTGCATTGATATTTGTAGCTAAATCTCAACGTTCCTCATGTGCTGATGACATATAGGTTGTTGATGTATGTGGCCCTTTATGCATTACCTGGTTTAGTGACATGTTTCATTCTTCCTGCTAGGTTACAACTGGGACACTACTGTGATCGGCTGCTTGCAAATATTTTGTTGATTGGATGGTACATGTTTATGTGTGTGGTCCAATATAGATCCACTATCAACTGTCAGGGTGTATGTTGTCACTGTAACTTCCAGGTCTCCTCATGAGTTAGTGGCAGATAATCTTGTTTCAATTGGGCATTTTTTGTAGCAAAAATGGAGAGAAGCCATTGAGGACATGGTCACCTACACATGGATGGTCCCACCCTGTCACTGAACACGTGTGATGAGACTTTCAACTGGGCAACCTTGGTGTGCTGAGTGAGAGAATGTCTCAGATGTCTGGATCTGGCATGTGTAATTGCAACATTTCTACTCCAGTTGGCCTCTGTGGATGGTAATGTATCATGAAACATCATAGCCTCTGTGCAGAAGTAAATGGCTGGTATTCAACATACGACTCATCTTTATCATTTAAAAAAGTGTTACTCAGTGTTTTGAACAGTCAGGGTCCTCATATGTGTAACCTTTTCATGGACATTATCTGAGGTTGCTGGCTTTGATGGAGGCCATTTACACCATCATACACTATGGTCCTGGTCCACTGTCACACTTTGTAGTTTAGGCATTAATGAAGGTCAGACAACGGAAGGGCCAAGATTTGGCTTTTCATGGGCACTGTCACAAATCGGATGCAAATGACAGTCAGATGATGCACTACTATGTATTTGAGTATACATTGATGAGGCTAATGACAAATTAGTGTCTCAGGTACAAAAGGTTTTGGACAGCACGTGTGGTCCATAGGTGGACCCCAGGTATCTGTAGAGTGACCCACGGACAGGTGCCAGTCAGGCTGACAGGATGCTGGGTCAATCATGAGCAAGCTCTTTCAGTAATTACATGATCACGTGTTCTGACTAGGACTGGTCAGAGGGAGCAGTAGACAGTTGAGATGTCACACTGTGTATGTCCTGTGTTGCTTTGAAGGTGACACATGAACCCAGATAAAGTTTGCAACGGCAACATTTGTGTCAAAGCTTAATGATGTAATAGCTCACATTCAAACATGTATGCAGTAGGAGGCATCTGCAGGGACGGGGCATGTACATTTGGGTGGTGTGCATGGAGGGGATCACAGGTGTGGCCTCCATCTGTGTCTGACTAGTCCTGTCAGATGGGATTTGCTGATAAATAGCCCACAGTAGCTTTCACAGAAGAATCAATCTACAGGTGATACCAGGCCTTATAAACTCCAAGGCAGTGTATTATATGAGCTGTGTTCCATGCAGTGAGATGGTAGTATGACACTGGTAGGCATAGTAAAGGGTGTGGCACACTGGATGACTCTTGTGAGTGTGTGTGTGTAGATGAGGGAATCTCAGTGTACACAAATCGGCATTCCAGGGACCTCTTCAGACAGGTGGGGTGTGAGCAGCTGCAAGTGTGTGTAATGTTTTTAGAAAAGGGCTGACATGTAGATGGGATGTGATGTGCTGGATGCTTGTCATAGGTGTAGCACTTGTGCTGTGTATGTTCTGCTTATGTGTAACTCTAGTGACAGATAGTCATTGCAATGATAGTAAGTAGTTGGAATTACTGTTGGCAAGAGTCTAGTACTACATTCCTGTTCCTGAAGCATTAGCATGTGAACTGCCTGATGTATGAGGCCTGTTTTCCGCTAGTTGAGTGATGGTGTTTTAGTTGTGTGCCATCTGCTGCGATGATCCATGTTTCCTACATGTATGTGAGTCATATGTGTGGTCCTCAGCTATTGCCCTTCAAAGGTGAACTGTACAGGATGTCTGTCATTTACATGGTGTGTGTATTTGACCATTGTATGGTGGCCATTACATTTGTGGTGTATTTTTTAGTGTCCTGATTGTTATATCATTATTGCTCAATGAGACGACATTCTTCTTCAGCTATTTCAAGCTAAAGGTGGGCAGAAAAGAAGAGGCCAAACCATGATGTGGTGTTTGTTATCAGTGTTTATTTACAATAGTGCATTAAGTGATGATAGTGATAATTATGAAAAGAAATTATTTACAATGTGTTGGCGCCTACGCACTCCAGCAGCCGTGTTTGGTTGGTCCCCCTCCTGTTGCAGGCCAGCATCCTCCTCTTCGTCGTCTTCAGGCATATATGGGTCTGGTTCCAGGAGGGGAATGTTCCTTTTTACACAAATGTTGTGCAATATGGCACAAGTGAGTATGATCCTACAGACCATCTCTGGGGAATATAGTAGGCTACCGCCAGTGATGTCAAGGCAGCAGAACCTTGACTTTAGGATCCCAAAGGTGCGTTCGACAATGCTGCTTGTCCTCTTATGGGCATCGTTGTATGCCCGCTCTGCAGCAGTAGTCGGGTTCCCAAATGGTGTCATTAGCCATGGCTGGATGCCATAACCCTGATCAGCTGAAAGAAAAACACAGAATGGGATCATGTAGATGTAGCTGGCACTATTGAAAAGACCTTTAATGGCAGTAGTTGTCTTGTATTGTCTGTGACTCTTTTGTGTACTAATGTGACATCCTATACTTGTAGGCTATACCATTTGCATTGTGTTTTTTCCTTGGCTGAGCAAGTGTTTGTCTGCTAACCGTTTGTCAGCAGTATGTTTTGGGATTTGCTGTAGAGTGTGCCCTCCCTAGCATTGTGATTTGTGATACAGGTGTCCGTGTGTCTTCACTGAGGGTGAGATGATAGTTCCATGCACATTTAAATTTGGAAGTGTTGTTAACACGTTCATATCAAAGTACCCTGTACATCCCATCCCTTGAAACCTATGCAATGTATTAATGTAAAGGCTATTGTGATACTTACAATTTGCAAGGTGTCATTTAGGCAACCACACTCATTAATGTCTTCACATTAGGCTGTACAGTAAATTCCAATGTGTGACAGGTTCAATGGTGACATACGAAACAAGGCTAGTGATGTAAGGACCTCAGTGTGTTCCTGTCTAGATGTTGCTGTTGTGGTGTATGTGATGTGTGTCCTAGAGGGTTGCTGTGCAGTGTGTATATAAGTAGGTTTTTGTACTTACCAACAAGTAGTCCATTGCCATACCGTCCATCCTGGAAGTGTTGGTTGATGGTGCTGTGACGGAAGATGAAGGAGTTATGTACACTCCCAGGATATTTAGCCACGATGTTGCTGATCAATCCCTGGTGATCGACTATGGCCTGCACGTTGATTGAATGTGTGTGCTTCCTGTTGCGGTAGAGGTGTTCAGTTGCAGCAGGTGGCACAAGGCGTACGTGTGTGCAGTCGATTGCACCAAGGACGTGTGGGAAGCCACTGATGGCATAGAACCCCTGTTTTGTTTCCTGCTGCTTCTGCAGTGTGTTAGGGAAGCAGATGTGGAGGGGTGTCAGGCGAATGATGGCATCCAGGACTTTTGGCAGAAATGCGGAGAATGATGGTTGTGATATTCCGCCAACCAGGGCACCAGTTGTTTGAAATGAGCCACTTGCCAGCATGTGAAGTACGGCAAGCAGCTTTGTTTCTGTTGGGATAGTGCGGGGTGTCACTAAAGTGGGGGCCAACTGCGGTTCAATGTTTCCCAGCAGCTGCTGAATGGCCTGCCAGTTCAACCGGTACCTCTGTATGATGTTGTGTTCCCTGAGGCCATGCAGGGTTGTTCTTGGGCGGAATATCCTCTCCTGCCTTCTGCGCTGCCTTTGGGGTCCCTGCTGGTGTTGTTGTAGCTGCTGTTGTTGCTGCTGGGCTCTGCATCTACGTGCACGCTGGGTAAAGATCACCTCCATGTCTCCCTGTTGCTGCTCTGCTGTTTGTTCTGTGTGTTTTGATTAAATACAGGTGTGTTTGCCCCATTTTAACACCTGCCCTGACCCAGGCGTTAAATTTTGACGCGAATCGGGCTTTGCGTAATTTCTTTGCTGCCTCCCGGCCAAGAGTCATTTTTGCCCGGAAGCATAAATACGACGCACGGCCGTGTGCGTCGTTTTTTGGACGGGAACGCCTACCCTGCATATCATTAACGCAGGGCGGGTTGCCGCATCCAAAAAATGACGCACACGGCGGATTTTAGTCGTCCGCGGGCTCGGGCGTCAGAGTTTAAATATGGGGCAACGTTTGCGCTGATTGTGCGTCAAATTTGTTGACGCACAATCGGCGCAAACGGAGTATAAATATGCCCCTTAATCTATAGAAGAGGTGGGGCTACTTCTATCTGGTCCTCTATAAAACGTAGAACCAACTCCTCATGAAAGACAAAATTGGAAACATTTTTGGAGACTGCAAGCAACCTGCGTGTAAGTCATTTTCTATGTGTTGGTGTATATCCGCTTCCGTGCCATATGGGGCAGCCAAGGTGCATTTTGTCTTGCACAGGGCTATCGTCTTTGCTAATGGTTTGTGTTTTAAAATTAGTGCAAAGCGGAAAATTGCTTCTAAGTACCTTCCCTTTTGTTGTGATTTTATTAAAATATGTGATTTCCACGTCAGGAGGGTGCTAAAAATGATCCCTGAATAACTGAAATTATTTATCCTTTTAAGGGATGTTCCCCCCTTTCTAAAGTGCTTAGTTTCAGTGCTTAATGGCCCACAAGACATTGTGTAAGATTTTGACGATTCACTTTTAAGCCCAAACCCTCCATGTAATCGTCAAAATAATCCAACAACCTCTGGAGGCCATTTGCCATATGGGTATATCTGCATATGGAAGCATGGGCACTGATGGCTCTCCCATCTTCAGTAAGTGTTCAATTATGCCGTTATATAAATCAAGAAGAGGAACGTGGCTTTTAGGCATCCCTGTCTTACTCCTCTTACAGAATTTATTTGTGACAGTAGCTCCCCATGAGGGCTGTATCGTACTGCGACTTTCAGGTCATAATGCACACATTTTAATAAAGCGTGGAGTTCTGGTTCCACCCCCCAGCTTCTGCATTATTTCCCATAATTTGTTCCAGTTCACTAAATCAAAAGCGTGTGCTAGATCAATGAACGCCATATGAATGGCCCCGCTTTGCTTTTATGCCTTGGCTAGTGATAAGATGGAGGTTTAATGTTTGTTCTACTGGGCCTTTATAAGGTCAGAAAACAAACTGTGCTTGTGTTGAGATCTTATTCTTTTCTGCTCAGGTCTCCAGGTAAGCCAGAATTACTCACCCCAAGATTGTTACAGCGTAATCGATATGGGAGATTGGTCTATAACAAGCTTGCAATCATTTATCACCCTTTTTAAAGAAAGGGACTAAAATGGCCGATCTCTAAGACTCAGGTATATTGCCCTCCACCGCACTCAGTAGCACATTGGTTAGCACCAGGCCTCATAAATGTGTTTTCAAATTAAAGAGATCGGGCTGTGGTTTTTCCAGGGGAGGACTGGTTGATGGCCATAACCACCTCATTTAACTGAATAGGTGCATTAAGGGGCACTGGGGCTAAATCTAAAGAAACAGAATTAGATGGAACTTCATTTGTCTGCAAATTTCTATCGATCAATTGAAATGCTCAGCTTCGGGCATCAGAAGTTCCACCTTGCGGATGTCATGATCAGAAAAAAACGGATGATTGATTCCCTTCCAGAAATTGGTGGTGTCCCTTAATAAAGTGGCAGCTGATAGGTCGTCCCAGGCTTTACTTCTAGTTTCCCTTTTCCTTTCTTTTAATATAACTTTATATTCATGCCTAGCATTTTGGACATCTGCTAAGAAGTGAGGGGAAGATTTAAGAGTAGACTTTAGGTGTTTATTGGCCACAGTAGAGACAGCAATAAGCCATATTTGTAGAGGGGCCTCCTGAATTGGCCTGCCAGAGGGTAGGTCCTCAGCTAGTGACTCACATAAATGGTCATGCTCCATGAATATAGATGTGTGGATAGGGTTTTTTTCCAAGCAAACCATAGTAGACTCAATGTTTTCTTTGATTATTTTTTCACTAAACCTCACTGGATCGATTTTTCCCTACTTGATTCTCATTCCTTTATCCTTTAAGAACACTAGTTTACAGTTTTAATCTCTGGGAGTTTTTTTCACATTAAACTTTAAAACAATGCCCAATAGGTTATGATCACTAAGGCAACTAGGAATGATTTTCAAGTCCAAAACAGGGGGTGAGACATCTGTAGATATTAATATAAAGTCTATGGTGCTTCCAGCAACGCTTTCCATAAACATGGGGATGGTTTGACAGTTATTTGGCAAAATCTCAATTGCAAATCTGGTACGTACTTTAATATGAGGGTATTTGAAGCATCCCCTAGAGTGGTTTGTGTATAGTGTGCTTGTTTACATCATCATCTAAAGGAAGGCCGCATAGATGACTATCTCCCGGGGAACACTGCAGAATATTAAACACCCCAACCCACAACAACCCAACTTCCTTATTCAAGTGTAGGTAAAAACCATCCAAAAATTCATCCAGGTCCTAAATTGCTCTACACACCTGTTGGTAAAGGATATTGGTATGAAAGTTGATCAAAAAATGTCATATTCTCCTATTAATGTTGTCAGGGTGACTAAAAACTGTGATAGGGACCATTTAAATGTAATATTGACCTTTGTGATATTAATAGATACAACAGTGGCGAGACCACCCTATGCCCTTCCTGCTGATGATGGAAGAGCTGGTTAGAGAGGAGCATAAAAGCCATCTATGTAAAAAAGATCAGTCATCCATGTCTCCTGAATGCAGATAATATTGAGAGAGAAGACAAAGTTTAACCAGTCTTGGTTCATTAGATTTAAACAAACACCTAACATGTTTGATGTGGTCGGGAGTAGACCTTTTAAGTGTGCTTGTGCTTTTACCTGTGGTTTTGTTACTGAATTTTGTCTCCCAAGGTCATAAACATTTTCATCCCTGCACATTGCCTCTGACATGTGAGTGCACATGTATTGCCCTGGGAGCTTTAATATAGGGCACTCCTCTGGTTCCGCAAAGTGCAGTGTTTCTGGTTGGGGGTGTTATCACACAACTCAAGCAGCTTCTGGGCATGTCTGAGTTAGCCCTATAACTGGCAACAGTAGAGGCGTGGTCACTTTTCCCTGTAGGTCTTCCAGAAAGGGAGGACCATAAATCTACTTCCAGACAAAGGATTGAAGTCCAGATTTGGCCTGTTACTGACATGGATAAAAATTGATTACAATTTTATTTGAAAGTAAACAGAAATAAATGTTAAAGAAAAAGCCCAGCTGCAAAATCTTTATAGTACTTGATTTTATCATGCCAGCTATTGCTTGTGCCAGAGCTTCCCCTGCTATCCAATGACTTTGGAAGTTTGTAATTACAGTTTCACCAGAGAACTGTATTTCCAGAGGCCTAGTACCCCCCACATAGCATACAAAGATGATCTCTTTGAAGGGCTCCCACCAACCACTCAAATTATTGTTCTGACATTGCCAGCGATGAGCCAGCAGATAAATTGGAAAAATTGACTAAAACAGTTATGTACGGGATGGCTGCAGGCGCAAGATTAATCACTGGGTGAGTTTTTCTATGTTGATTAGTCCTCAAGTTCTGACAAGGGTGCTTGCCACTTGCCTCCCTCGGCTGGAAGCATGGGGGCTGGCCAGAAACCATGTCACCGGTCTGAGTCTTGATGCCACCTATTTCTGCGGCTTTCCTGGTGTTAATATCTGAGTTCTCATTAAGGGTTGGGGGGATTGCTCCAGGTGATACTTATGTCTGTGCTGGATTTTGTCAGGGTTTTTAAACGGGCCTCAATGGCAGCAAGACGATCATACACCGGGCCTAACTTTTAATCCAATAAGTCTCTAAGTGACTCACTTGCAGTGTCCCAGAGACTAGAGCCCGGTGTTGGTCAGGTTGGTGCAGAGCACTGTCTTTGTGTCACCTGTGCAAGTTTTGGATTACTTGACTTGGTTTTCTGCACCATTTTCCTCTTCTTCAAAGCTGGCTCTGAGTTAAGCAAGCCATTTGCAGTTTCAGTCCTTCTACTTAGAACCTGCCATTCCCCTGTGTCATCTCCGTCCTCAGTGACTTCACTGGCCCCACAAGCAGGGTTTGCATGAAGGAGGGGCAGATGGGGGGCACTGTATTATGAGCATTACCAGGAGGCATGGGTAATGTGGGCAGAACCACCTATTTAGTTGTAAGAGAAAGCCTCCATTCCATCAGTTTAATTTCATTTGATTTAACATCCATTGATGTCACCATAAAGCCGTCAATGGTCGTGCAGGATTGGGTATGGGTGCTCATAGAGTAATCAATCATAACCGCAGAAGCACCTTTCTGTTTCCCCATTTCAGCCACCAGAAGCCCCCAAAGTAATAAAAAATAGAATGCCACACAGTACCTTATTCTTAGACTGGCAGAACAACTACCAGGAAGCAGGAGCCAAAAGCCAAAAGGATGGGCCCAGCCTGTCTTCTGTCAGGCTAATGTGGGCGCATCTTGAACCATTCTTTGCCCAAGCAGGTGCTCTGACACCAATGAGCAGGACTCATTGGTGCTTTTTGTAGTGTGTTTCTTCCTTCATGCCCATGCCACCCCTTGCAGCCAAGGAAGTGTGGAGGATGTAGTCCCAAACCAGACCGACACTAAAGTTAGTAAAAACGGGCAGGGATCTACTCTGCGGGACTCAGCACTTTTCATAGCACATTTCTTCGTTTGCACCTAGACCCGCCGTGTATCCAAAGAAGTTTGTGGGACATAGTTCCATTCCAGATTGACACCAAAGTTGGTAAACGCAGGCAGAGAGTTGTCAAATTATAGCCTAAGGGGCATAATTAAGAGCCCCTAGCACCATTCTAATGCCAAATTTGCCAAATTAGCGTAACGTTTTGAGGTTAATGTGGAGTTAGAAGGCCAAAAACATCTCACAATATTTACAAAGTGGCACAATGCATGCATTTTGCAACTTTGTAACCCTTTTGCTACATCATGCCTGTGGCAGGCATAATGTATGCAAAGGGTGCGTTCCCCCATTAGGGGGGCCGAACAGAATGGTGCAAGGAAATCTAACAGATTTCCTTGTGTCATTTTGTTCGCCACTTTTAATGCCTGCTCAGAGCAGGTGCTAAAAGGGGGCATGCCACTGACTACAATAGGCCCCAATGTACTCTGCAGAGTAGCACCAATATTTTGGTGCAACTCCTGCAGAGCACATCAATAGTGTCATAAACAATTACGCTATTGCCTCCTACCCTACGCCATGGCACCCGAGTTTTTAAATATGGAACACGCATGGTGGTGGTAGGGGGGTGATAAGGGGTGCAAGAAAAGTGGTGCTATTCTTAAATATACCTCTAAGTATTTTATGTTAGGAGCATGCCTGAATCTGTGTTGGGATCGTAAGGTTTACTGCATGTTAATCATGCATATATTTCTGTCCTAAGTGACCTGACTGCATATGACACGGATATCCTGACTTTTCTTGAGCCCAGCTAACGCACTAATCTGGTGTGTTCACTTGGGTCAAGGCCTGTCCATGATGATTCTGAGGTCCAGTACCTGCTTGTGGAGCTGAAGGGGCACACCAAGCAGTTGCCCAGCTAAGCATAGGACTACTGTCCATGTCCTGGGTCGTTGGCATAAAGCACTGCTGTTCTGCTGAAAGGACTGCCACTATACCAGACCGCTGCTCTGAAGGAACTACTGTCCTGGTGTGCTGACTTGATGCCTGCTGCCTCTTGCCAGGATGAGAAAGACTGGACCAGCATCTCCTCAAACCAGACCCAGGGTGACTTCAAGGACTAGTCTAGTTCCTGATCTTAAGCCCCAGAAACATAAAAGATTTCCAACATCCATGTATCTGCACCTGAACTCTGCCATGTGTGAGTTTACTCGGTCAAGTGGTGCAACCCCAGTCCTGGACTTGGGAGGTGGAACTAAGGTTCTCTGGCAACCTCTGTGGAACCAACAGAACTGATGCATCTTATCAGCTGTGCGGCACAACCCCCATGCACAACCAATGCATTGATGCTGCTGCTGCTGCATGGATCACCCTGTTGCAAAGACCTACATCACAGGCCACAGCTTCATTGGAACTGCCGCTTGGTGAAGCAACCTCGGTGCAGGCCCCCACATCCCTTGTCGACTTCAGTCTCGACAACGATGATGGACTTTGCATCGACATCTCACAACTGCTTAGAACCAATGGAGCGATGCATCCTCAACACCGGACATCACATTGTATGCTTCATTGAAGGGATCCTTGATGACGATGCAGGTCCTCACATTACAACCTCACAGCATCTTGGACCCAACACATCTCTTCACAGCTGAGCAAAGCATCTTCGACACAGATTCTTACAATCATCTGAAGACCAGGATTTAAGGTACTTTGTTAAGCAGGCCTAACTAGGTCCATATAGCCAGCTAATGCTCTATCGCGGTTAGCCTAAACTTTCAACTTTGTCCCTGTCTGACACAACCAGATATTCACAGTTGGCACTTTGTGCTTTTTGCCGCTATTGTCATGGACATTTTTTTTAATTGCATATCTCCGGTTGAACGCATTGGAATTTTGGTGTTTTGGTCTTGTTTTATGTTTTAGAAATAACTCTATTTTTTAACTTATGACCCTTCTTGTGTGCTGTTTCTCACTTTATTACTGTTTGAAGTGTGGCACAAATACTTTACACATTGGTCCTAAGTTAAGCCTGACTGCTTGGTGCCAAGCTACCAGAATATTGATCACAGGTTAATTTGGGGTTGGTTGTGCTTCACCCTGAAATATAGTGGTTACTGCATGACCAGGGTTCACACCCCAGTAAACCAGAAACCCAATTTTGTGCATTGGTGATCAGCAGTGAGGATTAGCACTTGTATTTGCACCATTCCATACAGCAAATTTGTGTACATTACCATGGTAGTTAAATGATTACATCTAAAGAGTATTGAACTTTTAAAGTCAGTACTTTTTAGATGTAATCATTTAACTGCCCTTTACAATAGTATAATCCTGGTGCACTTACAGAGATTGTCCCTGGAGATGGTTCCTGGCTATTCTTAGGATTTGTATTAAGTATATTTCATAGAAACATAAACCAATAGCAAGTAAAAACCACAGAAAAATGTAACCTACCACTAATTCTCTTTTACATCATACCTCATTCCAATTGTACTTTTTAAACTTTATACTAAAGAGTATGTAGATACATTGCTTAATATCACAAAATAAAATAATGGATGTAGTGTTGAAACTTTTTAAACACTTGACCCCAGTCACAGATCTGGGTTTAATCCATTATTAATTTCTTTGCCACATCTACCCATGCCACATCTACCCAGGTTGGACCCAGCCGTATCCAAATCAGTCTTGACCGTGCTCCCCATGGAAACAGTCCACTCCAAACTGCCAAACCTGGTCCTCCCTGGAACGGAAACAAGCGTCCTGGGATTGGTTTTACAGTATAACCCCTCATTAGCCAGGCTAGCACTGAATCCAGTGGTGCAGCGAGAAAGGGACCCATGTCTGGGCATGCCCTTGCCACCTAGGGGGCACATAGTAACATCACAAAATACAATGATGGGCAGGGTGTTGAACTCTTCAAACACTCACCTCCAGTCACAGATATGGGTTAAATCCATTGTTATTTTGCTCACCAGGTCACCTCAGTTTGGACCCAGTAATATACAAACTAGTCTTGACCCTGCTCCCCATGGGAACAATCCAGTCCAAACTGCAAAACCAGGGGTTCCCTGGAATGGAAAAAAGCATCCTGGGACCGGTTTCAGGGTACCATCTCTTATCAGCCAGGCTAGTTTGAATCCAGTTACACAGCAAGCAAGGGAACCACATCTGGGAATATCCTAGCCAATTAGGGAGCACATAGCAACATTACAAAATAAAATGATGGGTGGAGTGTTAAAACTGTTATAACACTCACCCCCAGTCACAGATGTAGGTTTAATCCATTGTTATTTTGTTCACTTTATCATCCCAGTTTGGACCCACGCATTTGCAAATAAGTCTTGACCCCGCTCCCCATGGGAACAGTCCAGACCAAACTGCCAAGTTTCCTCTCTGGAATAGAAACAAGCATCCTGGGACCAGTTTCAGGGTATCACCCCTGATAATTGAGGCTAGCTTGAATCCAGTGATGCAGCAAACAAGGGACCTATGTCTGGGCATACCCTAGCCACTTAGGGCACACATAGCAACATCACAAAATAAAATCATAGATGGAGTGCTGAAACATTTCAAACCTTTACCCCCAGTCGCAGATCTGGGTGGACTGTTCCCTTGGGGAGCAGAGTCAAGACTGGTTTGCATATGGTTGGGTCTAAACTGGGGTGGCATGGTGAGCAAAAGAAAGATGGATTAAGCCCACATCTGTGACTGGGGTTAAGTGTTTTAAACGTTTCAGCACCCTATCCATCATTCCTTTGTGTTGCTAAAGTTGTCCTAACTGGTCAGGGTATGCCCAAACATGGGTCTCTCATTCACTGTGCCACTGGATTCAAACTAGCCTGCCTGATAAGAGGTGATACCCTGAAACTGGTCCTGGGATGCTTGTTTCTAGTCCAGGGGGATCTGGCCTGGCAGTTTGGGCTCAACTGTTCCAATGGGGAGCATGGTCAAGACTGATTTGCATATGGTTGGGTCCAAGCTAGGGGTGGCATGGTCCGCAAAAGAATGATGGATTAAACCCAGATCTGTGACTGGGGGTGAGTGTTTGAAAAGTTTCAGCACTTCGTCCATCATCCTTTAGTGTTGCTATATGCATTGTTTAAAACATATTGACAAAAAACAAAGTGATTTATTCTACCATTTTAGAATTCCATACCATCAATTTTCTGTAAAAAGCTTCCCTATTTCCTTTGTCAATGCTTTTTTGTACATTGCCCCTTGTGAGTCTAGATGCTTTGGATCTATTTTTAGTGTTGTGATTTCAAGGAGAAGTCATCAACGTCATCCTGTTGTCAGGGACAATTTTCTTTCAATCACATTTTGTATGCATCCTCATTAATACGCAAAAGAGGAAGGATGGACATGAATATTTAATTGCTACTACAAATAAGTAGTGTAACACATAACTGTTGGCAGTGTTTCCTTCATGACACATAATTACCTCAGCCCTGCTTGAAAGGAAACAGATTTAAAAATAATGAGAAAAGAAGTGACACATGCACTATAGAATTCATGAGATGCGAGTCCTTTGTCTAAGTATTATACAGTTTCCTTTCATTGACACAAAGCAGAATTTTCAATGGTTTCTGCTTGAACCAATTGATCACTCGGGAAGAAGGAAACGGTCCAGCAACATTGATTTATGTATTTGTCTTTAAACATGGAACAGCACAAATCTGCAAGTTAAACAGCACTATAATTTCCATTGTGAATACCGAAATAGTAAAATGTTTGGAGTATACAACAGTTCAGCTTCAACCTGTCAATCCTGCGCCACACCATTTCAGTCAGCGTAACATCTTTTTAGAGAAGCAATAGCAAAGGCATCAACTGTCTCAGATATTTTCTGATACTGCCATGTTTGAGTTTTAAGGGCGAACAGCTAATTTAAATAATAATTAAACAAGTGAGGTAAAATGCACTGACACAATAAGCAACAACAAGTTTCCTGTGGGGAAGTTTAGGAAGAGTCTTTTTTTATAACAGCCTTCGTTCTTCAATCCTTTAGTTTTGAATGAACATTACTCTATCAACTGGAGCAGCCACTAAGCAGTACATATAAATAAATCCAAAAGCTAAAACCTCCTCAAAATATTAGTTACAAAATATATTGCACATAGTGTCATAGCTTTTGCTGTTTGTGGGCCCTATTACGAGTGAAAGAGAAAAATGTGCAAGGATACCGGATGGCTGGAATTAATGTTTCCTACCTGTATGCTGAACTGAAGTAGGTTATTCCAAGTTTTTTTCCAGAAATGAAATTCACATGCAGGCATAAAATATTTAAGTCCAAATCTGCATACAATAGTAATAAGAAGGGATACCTTTCCTCGTCAACTGGAAAGTGACAGTTATCCCACCCCCTCGGAAATTATGTCATATCTGTTACCAGCACTTTCGGTGCACCTGAGAGCCCGCCCCAGAACTGATGCATGTATGGGGGGGTGACACTTGGGTTGTGACATCATGGGATCACGTGTTAATCAAATGCCAGGGTCTTAGCCCCTGTGTCTATGTCTAAGGGCTGTGTATAATGAGGGCCCTGCTGGTGTGCAACCTGCTTCAGAGCCTAAGAGTGCAAGTCTTGACATGTCAGACATTCAGGGCCAAGTGGCTGCTTGGGGGGCCTCCTCACAGGGCAGAGCATTGGGAATGTAAGGCCAGATCTCCACACTCCTGGCTAATCTAAAAAGAGGGGCAGGGCAAATGCTGCTTTTGTTAGAGCCAGCCAATCAGTTTAGAAATGTAAACCTAAAACATATGCTTGCTCCAAAATTCCCAAGACTAGGACTTAAGGGCGTTCAGCAGATGTCAAAGTATAAAGTAACCAGGCAATTTAAAAAAGTTTTGAAATAGACGGAAGACAAGCAATGCAAACCTAAAACAGATGTAGCCCTAAGAGTTCCCAGGCCTGGTTTCAAAGGGGTTCAGCATATGTCAAAGTATAAAGTGACCAAGCAATTTAAAAAAAATGTTTGAAACAAACACTGGATAGGCAATGCCCCCCTAAAACAGATGTCTATTTCTAAGCCCAACCCTCCACAAAACCTCTGCATAATTAGCACAATGAGGGTCATATAAAAACACTTCCACATTCAAAGGGCTCTTTTTCTGAACTACATATTTGAAGTTTGTGGAGAGCCTGGGCATCCAGAGCCCCTCATCGAGAAAAATGTGAAGGGCAGAGCGCAGACTGGTGGTGTTACCCCTCTTGTACTTAAGGTCTGTAACTATGTGTTGCCTGTATATGTTCTATTGTAGTTTAACAAAGACTTTATCCCCAGCCTTTTTAGCTATACCTAGCAAAGCAAAATGCATATATTTTTGTACAGATTATTTTGAGACATACGTTTATATTGTGTTAAAACCGTTGTTCAATTTGTAGAGGTGTACACTATTTTTTAAAGGCATAAAAACAGGGGTTGTGGTAAAAATAGAAGGTCTAAAATTGTAGTGCAGTATGCATAATGATTGAATTTTTTAAATATTTTAAGCACTAGCTATGCAGTTTAGATAATCACAATGTCATTATTCTGATGTTTTTCTAAACAGGTTTGTCTAATCATGCAGTACCTATACCCCATATCCATCCCAACAACCCTGCACCTACCTTATGTAATACAGTTGAGTTAGAGCTGGGTTGTGGGTTGTCTATGTAGCTTGTGCGGTCGAACTAGGGTGCAAGGTTCCTGGTGGGGGTCCATACTGTTACTACATGTGCTTTTGGTGGTGCTATTCACCCAAAAGTATGAGCCTTTTGGCGGGGTCTCGCTCATCAGTGTGGAGGGAGCACCAAGCCCTGTGCTTGGCGTCCCCTGCCCCAAAGTTCTCTCCCTTCAAGGCAGGGGTTGCCGAGTGTGGGGCTCATGACCCCCACCATCAGCATGCAGTGTCCATCGCTCCAGAGGCTGCAGAACACAAGGCTTGCGCTCTGCAGACCCCGGATCTCATAGCTCTGCGGGGTAGGGGTCGCGGGCCGTAAGCTTGGTGGCCCCCATCCCAAGGTTCTCACCCTTCAAGGCAGGGGTCACTGAGCACAGGGCTCGGGACCCCTGCCATCAGCATGCAGTGTCTGTCGCTCGGAGGCTGAGGTGTGCGAGCCTCGTGCTCCGCGGTCTCCAGCGCGACGGACACTCTATGCAAATCGTGTGGGTCGCGAGCCATGTGCGCGACAACCTCCGCCCGAGATTCTCTACATTCAAGGCAAGGGTCATGGAGTGTGCAACTCGCGGCCCCTCCCCCAACACTGCAGACCATAACGGTGTTAGGGCCGGCAGTCCCCAAGCTGGAGGCTCGGGACCCCAGGGCCTACTAGCCCCTTTAAGTTTTTTTTTTTTTTTTACATAAAGCACTTCAGTAGGGGGCATGAGGACAATGAGCGCGAGGCCTGTGTCCTCATTCCCCTCCCCCAACACTCCAGACCACACCAGAGATTAGTGCCTGTGGCCCCTCAGCACGAGCCTCAGGACCCCCCGGGCCCAAAGGACACTTCATGTTTTAGAAAAAAATTATAATAAAACACAACAATAGGGGAGCAGGAGGACACCGAGCATGAGGTTCATGTCCTCTGGCCTGTAGACCCTGGCCCAGCCACGTAGCCCCTGAATAATGGGTGCTTTGGCTGTCCAGTTCAAGGCCTACCCTAACACATATACCCTCACCTGGGGTGGGGATCCTATATCCATGGGGGTTCTGTGCACCTTTTGAGACCCAAGGATCCCCTTCACAGCCAAAATGTTGATCAATGGCTGTGGAGGGGTAGTTGAATACATGTGGTTGTGGTGGAGCAGGCTCTGTATGTCTGCTCCCAACCTCTAGGCTGGGGCTTAGAGAGCTCCACTCCCCCACTCATGCTTCAGTGAAGAGTGAAGGTAAAAACCTGAAACGGATGCCAGGATCTGGATTCCATCCCTTTGTACATATATACAATTACCTTAATCATTCAAATTGTTATGGGCTGTGTGTTATAACTTTTATAATTATTGCAATCATGTGGTATTTCAAGGACTGTAAATAATATAGTAATGTGTGTAAATAATGCCATGAATGTTCTGGAACACTTTAAATAAGGTCATATTGAGAGGTCACTAGATCTTATGTTATGTATCTGCCCCACCATGTGGCCTTTTTTGATAACCAGCTAGGGTGTTTGAGAAATGTGAACAATAGGTTTTTTCTGTATTGTACTTTCAAAACCTATGTGTGGATTGATAGGATACTTAACATCTAGCATCATGAGAGAGCATGCTTAAAATTAATTATATTTAAAAAAATATATATTTTGAAATACAACAAGTATTAGTATATAACTCTGAAAGTATGTGGAATGTATATTCAAACTATACGCTTGTAGTTCTAAACAAATAGTGTAAAAATACATCTGTAATTAGACCTTTATGTTTATTTTATGTGTTTTACTCACCACCGGTGTCTCTAGGATTGTTTACTTATATAGGATGTTGAGTTGTGGTTTCATCAGTATATTACGCAGGACTCGTATATGATTTAAACTGCATGGCAAACAAACGTTTATGAATGTAGCATAAAAAAGCATAAGTTTTTAAAAGTCCTTTTTCTTTTTTTTTTAATGTCTCTTCTGTACTTAGGATCCCCTAGAGCTAACGTTGGCTCACGAGGAATTGGATACCCTACAACAAGGTATAGGAATTTAGAGATTTATAGATCAGAGATCATTCAAACATCCATCCTAAACAAAGATGTCTTGTTTGTTATTTTTTTTAATTTTACTATTAAAAACTAAAAAGTCCCATAAAAACAGCATAGAAGGCACCCTCAGAGAGTCTGTATAGTCTGTGTATTATATTGTAAATGTAACATTTTATTCTTTTTTTTTTATCCCCATGTCCCCCTTCGGTACAAGAGACTCCCATGGTAACAACCCAGAATGTGGTAGGGGGCATTAAAAAGAGGGGCTGTTAAAGGAAGTCCCCAGTGTCTAAGGAAGGTCTACCTATAAAGAAATGCCCTTCACATCGGAACACCTCCGATGCGTCTTTAGGAACTATAGAACCAGAGGAATTCAATCCTTAGTATCCTCAAACCTTTTTCACCTCTAGGTTATAGCTGCTATACCAACACCTAATATATATTTTGTTTTCTTTACATCCTAGAGGCAGCACAAAAGAGCTCTGGAAGAGTCAGCCATCAGGCTAAGCGGACTGCAGCGTCTTTAAAGGACAACAATGTGACCCTTCAAAACCCCATGCACCAGCAGCATCCGTGAACAACACAAGACAGATGTATGATGGAACAACGATTACGAACAACGCATGCCTTTACAACGCAGTAAGTACAATGCATGGTCATAACCACGCATGCACTTGCCACAAAATGTTTTTACAATGCATATGCTTTTACCACGAATGTCTTTACCACAAAAAGTTCGTAGTAAAAGCATATGCATGGTAAAAACTAGAGGTAAGTATAACATACAATATATATATATATATATATATATATATATATATACATATTCACAAACACACCTTTCAACCCACAAACCCTACCCACCCTAAACGCTAAAAATTATCTTACCACCCCAAGACCCATACCCACCCTAAAACCTAAACACCCCTTATGAATCCAAACCCCGTACTCGCCCTAAAAACTAAACCACCCAAAAACTAAACCACCCAAAATATCATACCCACCCTAAAACCTAAAAATGCCCTTAACACCCCAAAACCCATAACCACCCTAAAACCTAAACACCCCTTACCACCCCAAAACCCATACCAACCCTAAAACCTGAAAATACCCTTACCACCCACAAACCCACCCTAAAACCTAAAAAAGCCCTTACTACCCCAAACCCATACCCACCCTAAAACCTAAAAATACCCTTCCTACCCCAAAACACATGCCCACCCTAAAGCCTAAAAAGCCCTTACCACCCTAAACCCATACCCACCCTAAAACCTAAACACCCCTTACCACCCCAACCCCCATACCCACCCTAAAACCTAAAAATGCCCTTACCACCACAAAACTCATACCACCCTAACACCTAAAAAATGCCTTTACCACCACAAACCCACCCTAAAGCCTAAAAATGCCCTTACCACCCCAAAACCCATACCCACCCTAAAACCTAAAAATGCCCTTACCACCCCAAAACCCATACCCACCCTAAAACCTAAAAATAACCTTACCACCCCAAAACCAATGCCCACCCCAAAACCTAAAAATAACCTTACCACCCCAAACCCCATATCACCCCAAAACCTAAAAATGTCCTTACCACACCAAAACCCATACCCACCCTACAAACTAAATACCCCTTACCACCCCAAAACCCATAACCACCCTAAAACCTAAACACCCCTTACCACCCCATACCCACCATAAAACCTAAAAATACCCTCACCACCCTAAAACCCATGCCCACCCTAAAACCTAAAAAAGCCCTTACCACCCCAAAACCCATGCCCACCCTAAAACCTAAAAAGCCCTTACCACCTCAAAACCCATACCCACCCTAAAACCTAAAAATGCCCTTACCACCCCAAACCCACCCTAAAACCTAAAAATACCCTTCCTACCCCAAAACCCACACCCACCCTAAAACCTAAAAATAACCTTACCACCCCGAAACCCATGCCCACCCAACACCTAAAAATAACCTTACCACCCCAAACCCCATACCCACCCTAAAACCTAAAAATATCCTTACCACCCCAAAAACCATGCCCACCCTAAAATCTAAAAGTGCCCTTTCCACCCCAAAATCCATGCCCAGTCTAAAACTTAAAAATACAATTAACCACCAATAACTGTTACCCACCCTAAACTCTATATATTTACATTTTACATGCCTGGGAACAGATAGCCACATAGAGGATCCATATTCTGGGTGCATAGGACTTCTAAAGGCACTAGCTGGTCTGGTAGAGAGTTCTGAAGCAACAACAATGCCCTGTGACCTTTCCAATGCACCCCACGAAGGGTTACAATCACACCCAGCCCCAGCACTTCATTTGCATCAGAGGCCTTGAGTTATTATGACCAACATTTAACTTTCCCATGTCTGTTGTCACCAATTACACCCCCTGGAGCATATGACCCCACCAGCCCGTCACCAAGTGCCTGCGTGCAATGGTCTTCACCATCCTCCTCAATATACCGTGATAGCAGTACAGGATGTAGCGGTTCACAAAATCAGAGTTTTTGGAACGCCATCTAGCGATGATCAGGCCTCCCAAGTACTGGGGCGTTCACACTGGGGCCATGTTCTTTTGACCCGTCCTGACCCACCCATTCAAAAAGGGCTTATTGACAGTGATCAGAACCCCAGGGTGGCTATGGGTAATATACAGCACACAGCTAATGACACACGTAACGGAACGAAATGTGGCGCCCTGACCTCCAACAGGGTTTTGGAAACATGCCTGAAAGAAATACAACAGGCCGTTAGGAAACTAAAATCACTACTGAACCTCAAGACTTCAAAACTGGGGTAGTCAGGGGTCAATACTGGGACCTCCAGACCATCCAAGAGAGCAATAATCCTGCGGTTAGCAAGGTGTAGACAGGAGGTGGTCATAGCTTGTGAATCAGCCACAGCAGACATAGACAATATATCGGCTTGACTAGGCAACCGTGTACCCCTAAGTAGTGCACTATCTGCTTTTTGTAAAAAGGGTGTTCATAGGTCTAAATATTAAAACAAAACCCTAGACATACTCGCTAAGGCTCTACGGGTCTTACGCACAATCAAAAGTAAAAGGGCTGTAGAACCCTCCAACAAATCCTTAAAAGCCTCAAAATCCAATACCTTGATATATAAAACGATCCCTGGTAGGTCTCAAGACAGAAAGACCGTAAGGAACAGTCCAAACATCGGCTGTTTTAGGACCTCAAGGGCTGTTGTTCAAAGCCCGGTAGTATCCCTGTACCCTGATGGGTCCTTAGCAATGATTGCCACAGGTAAAGTTGTGAGCACACAGCCCATAAGTACACCAACTGCTGTTCAAATAGGCTATGGGCGGTTATCTATAAACAAGTGGTCTTGTAATAAGCAGAAGTGGGCTAGTAGCGCTAGACAGCATACGTGTCTAGTAAGGAAATGAAAGAAAGCCAAACTATGTGTTACAAGGAGACTTAAAAGCACTCCAGCACAGAGCTGTAGTCCTCTACCCAAGAATGCCACTCATGCCTTACCTGCTAGTAGTGATCCTCAAGCTGAGGATTCAGAACCTGTGTTTTTAGAAAGTGTTAGAAGGTACAGTCGTACTATAGAAAGGTTTAGCACTACAGAACACTACGAGGAATTCCGGTTTGTTAACCTAGACCGTATACATTCATCTGATCATGGTGTTTTAGCCATCCACCAAGCTATACAAACACTAATAGAAAGGTAGTTACACGATGTTGACCCTAATGATTACTTCCAACTCCTTTCCAGGGGCAGAGCATTGACAGTCCTTTGTTCACACATAGAACTCCCAGGGATGTGTTTGACACTGTGGAATTTCTAGAGAATCTCTGTAAACTGCTGCAGAGTAAGGCAGAAATAGTAGCATACAGTACCTTTAGAGTTATTGCCCTCATTGTCAGGGGCTGCGAGGGTGGTGTTTCCAGGCCTTTAAAAAGTATCTTTTATAGCCAAATAAATGGTAAGAAACAACAATGGTTGCTCAATTTTAACACAGGAGCAACCAACACCTGTCTGGCAGCTAGCTTGGATTGAACTATGGATGATGCTTATATTATGTCAAGAGCTGTTGAAGCCCACAGGGCTCTTGAAATACCTCACAACAGAACGGTTGGTTTCAGGGACCTAGGGCTTTCTGAGAACTCTTTTGCCGTTCTTTACCACAGCAGTTCCTGGAAGTACTTTACAACAGGGGAGCGTGCGAAAAACTAGACTGTTTATGTTCTCCATCATGAAAACCACTTTTATGGTATTGCCCCTACTGTGACCATAGCTACAAGACCCAGGCAGCTCACCAGTGTGAAATGCACAGTAAAATGTGTCAGCAGGATGGTTGTATTGATGTAGTTGAGCAGAAGGTCCAGTGTTGCACATGTAATCTGTTTTGTCGCTCTCAAAACTGCTTGAGCCTTCACACCACACTTGGGTGTTGCATACCTAAAACAGACTGTAGGGCTTGTGGACTTTACACCACCTATGAGCATAAATGGGAAGGTATGAAAAATGTCCCTGGTGTAAGGTTTATTTTCAGGTGGGGACAGTACACAAGTGTTACATGGTTAAAGGGTTCCCTCAGACCAAAACTGAAGACTACATTGTGTTTGATCTAAAGTGTACACAGGAGATAGGTGTACACCAGCCTAATTATATTTATGCTCATCATCTAACTTCCAACGACAACTGGGAGTTTGAAAGTGGCACATGCAGAAGCGACTTCCTCACCACTTTCATGCAGCTTAAATTCAAAGTGTATTCGATGCTGGCTCATAACTCTAAAGCATACAACTTCTTCTTTATGTGACAGACCATGATTTGTGAAAAGATGGCTGCAGAACACATAACCCAGGGCTCCAAAATGATGCTGTTAACGGTGGTGCCTTTTCAAATAAGGTTCATTGATACCTTAACTATTCTACCCATGAAATTAAGTAAATTACCCAAAGCCTTTGGTTTCACAGGTTGTAAAGGTTATTTCCCCCACTTTTTCAACACATGGTACAACCAGAATTATGAGGTCCCATGCCTCCACCCTCCAACTACATTGTTGAGTATATGATGCCTGCTGAGAAATAGAGCTTTCTACAATGGTACGGTAGAAAAACCATGAAAATAACTTTCATTTTCAAACCGAGTTGAAAGCGTACTGTCAGGCTGATGTAATGATCTTGCGAAAAGCCTGCAACCTTTTCAGAGATGTACTGGTGGAGATGACCAAAAAGGTGAAGGTTTTGAAGCCCAACACACCCCAGATGACAAAGACTGTAGAATACATAGACCCGTTCCAGAATATCACTCTGGCTTCCATGTGTATGTCTATCTACAAACACATGTTTTTGAAACCATAAAGCATCGCCGTAGTACAGCCAGACCTGTATAATGGTAAACAGAAGTGCTATTCAAACCCCTCGATCCAGTGGCTCATGTATATCACAGACATAGAAAACATAGCCATTCAACACGCATTATAGGGTGGTGAATACCGCTTTGGGCCTTTTTATCTTGACGGTTATGCCATGCTTAATGGCATGCCAACCGTCTTTGAATACAATGGGTGTTTTTACCATTGTTGTCCTCGTTGTTACAAATCTCATGAGTTTAGCAGGCTGTTGGGCACTAAGTTTGAGTACCTACACCGTCGCACTCTGATGGAAGGCACAATATGTTAAAAAACACAGCTTTGTCATGAGAACCCTTTTGGAGTATGAATGGTTAGATATGTTAACAACAAATGTTGAGCTTGTGTCTTTCATTAAGAGTCGCCAGTTACTATAGCCCATGGAACCCAGCGAAGCCTTATTTGGGGGCTATACAGCTATACAGGGTTGTGGGCGCTGGTGGGACTTCACAAGTTTGCATCAGTTTGTGAACAAGCATAAGTTAACCCTGTAGGCCACCCAACCATCATGTACAGGGACTTTAAGCCCATTGGCAAATACTTTGGGGTCATTAAATGTCAAATCTACCCACCCGCCTTTTTTACTTCCCTTTACTACGGTACAGAGTCAACGGTAGGCTGATGTTCCCACTATGGCGTACATGCGCTGAAAGTAAAGTGACTAGAGTGTGTAACACAGTGAAGAACAAAGGATGCTGACCGGGACGTGGTGTAGCATTGAGGTACACAAGGCTCTAGAGAAAGGATACAGGCTTGGTAAAATAGTGGAAATATGGCACTTTGAAAGGACAACCACATGGCTCTTTTCTAAATATATCAACCTGTTTCTAAGAGACAAACAGGAGGCTTCGGGGTTTCGAGTGGTGTGTTGATGAGGCTTCTAAACAAAAGTACATAGATGACTAATACATTCACGAAGGTTTACACTTGAGACCCGAATTGATGGATGTCAACCCTGCCCACCGACCGTTAGCCAAACTATGCCTAAACTCATTATGGGGTTAATTCGCACAACGTACAAACTTGTCAAACACGACCATAATTACAGATCCTGATGAGTTTTTTAAGTACCTTTTTGCTCCCAGTTATGTGGTGTCCAGTTGTGAGTTTATCGATGAAGAGACAGCCGCTCTGTGTTGGAAGTACACTAAAGAGTACCCCACACTGTGTAACAATATAAACATCTTTATAGCATGCTTTATAACCACTCATGCCTGTTTAGAGCTTTACAGAGTGTTAGATAAACTGCAGGACAGGTGTCTGTATCATGATACAGACTCTGTCATTTTTGTGAGTAAGGATGGTGACGAAGACCCACCCATAGGTGACTATCTAGGAGATTTGACCAGCGAATTAGATAAGACGACTACATAGTAGAATACACTTCATCGGGCCCAAAGACCTATTCCTACAAAATGGCAAACAACACTGTGTATGAAAGTGAAAGGTATCACCTTAACCCCTTTGCTGCCAGGCCTTTTCCCCCTCAGGTGCCAGGCCTTTTTTTGGCTATTTGGGACAGGGCGCGCTTAGGCCCTCATAACTTTTTGTCCACAAAAGCTACCCACGCCAAATTTACTACCTTTTTTCCAACATCGTAGGGATTCTAGAGGTACCCAGACTTTGTGGTTTCCCCTGAAGGAGACCAAGAAATTAGCCAAAATACAGTAAAAAGTTCATTATTTTTTTTTTAAATTGGAAAAAGGGCTGCAGAAGAAGGCTTGTGTTTGTTTCCCTGAAAAAGGCATCAACAAAGGGTTTGCAGTGCTAAAATCACTAGCTTCCCAGCATTCAGGAACAGGCAGGTTTGAATCAGAAAACCCAATTTTTCAACACAATTTTGGCATTTAACTGGGACATATCCAATTTTTACGATTTTTTGTGCTTTCAGCCTCCTTCCAGTCAGTGACAGAAATGGGTGTGAAACCAATGCTGGATTCCAGAAACCTAAACATTTCTGAAAAGTAGACAAAATTCTGAATTCAGCAATGGGTAATTTGTGTAGGTCCTACAAGGGTTTCCTACACAAAATAACAACTGAAATAAAATAATATTGAAATTGAGGTGAAAAAACAGCAATTTTTCTCTACATTTTACTCTGTAACTTTTTCCTGCAATGTCAGATTTATGAAAGCAATATACTGTTACTTCTGTCTGCTGGACTCTTCTGGTTGCGGGGATATATAGGGATTGTAGGTTCATCAAGAACCCTAGGTACCCAGAGCAAATAAATGAGCTGCACCTTGCAGTGGGTTTTCATTCTAGACCGGGTATACAGCAATTCATTTGCTGAAATATGAAGAGTCAAAAATAGGTATCAAGAAAACCTTTGTATTTCCAAAATGGGCACAAGATAAGGTGTTGAGGAGCAGTGGTTATTTGCACAACTCTGAATTCTGGGGTGCCCATACTAGCATGTGAATTATAAGGCATTTATCAAATGGACATCTTTTTTACACACACTCTTATATTTGGAAGGAAAAAATGTAGAGAAAGACAAGGGGCAATAACACTTGTTTTGCTATTCTATGTTCCCCCAAGTCTCCCGATAAAAATGGTACCTCACTTGTGTGGGTAGGCCTAGTGCCCGTGACAGGAAATGCCCCAAAACACAACGTGGACACATCAAATTTCCCAAAGAAAACAGAGGTGTTTTTTGCAAAGTGCCTACCTGTGGATTTTGTCCTCTAGCTCAGCCAGCACCTAGGGAAACCTACCAAACCTGTGTATTTTTGAAAACTAAAGACCTAGGGGAATCCAAGATGGGGTGACTTGTGGGGCTCTCACCAGGTTCTGTTACCCAGAATCCTTTGCAAACCTCAAAATTTGGTTAAAAAAACACTTTTTCCTCACATTTCGGTGACAGAAAGTTCTGGAATCTGAGAGGAGCCACAAATTTCCTTCCACCCAGCGTTCCCCCAAGTCTCCAGATAAAAATAGTACCTCACTTGTGTGGGTAGGCCTAGTGCCCGTGACAGGAAATGCCCCAAAATACAATGTGGACACATCAAATTTTCCCAAAGAAAATAGAGGTGTTTTTTGCAAAGTGCCTACCTGTGGATTTTGGCCTCAAGCTCAGCCGGCACTTAGGGAAACCTACCAAACCTGTGTATTTTTGAAAACTAGAGACCTAGGGAATCCAAGACGGGGTGACTTGTGGGGCTCTGACCAGGTTCTGTTACCCAGAATCCTTTGCAAACCTCAAAATTTGGTAAAAAAAAATACTTTTTCCTCACATTTCGGTGACGGAAAGTTCTGGAATCTGAGAGGAGCCACAAATTTCCTTCCACCTAGCGTTCCCCCAAGTCTCCCGGTAAAAATGGTACCTCACTTGTGTGGGTAGGCCTAGTGCCCGTGACAGGAAATGCCTCAAAACACAAGGTGGACACATCAAATTTTCCCAAAGAAAACAGAGGTGTTTTTTTGCAAAGTGCCTACCTGTGGATTTTGGCCTCTAGCTCAGGCGCCACCTAGGGAAACCTATGAAACCTGTGCATTTTTGAAAATTGGAGACCTAGGGTAATCCAAGACGGGGTGACTTGTGGGGCTCTCACCAGGTTCTGTTACCCAGAATCCTTTGCAAACCTCAAAATGTGGCTAAAAAAACAATTTTTCCTCACATTTCGGTGACAGAAAGTTCTGGAATCTGAGAGGAGCCACAAATTTCATTCCACCCAGTGTTCCCCCAAGTCTCCCAATAAAAATGGTACCTCACTTGGGTGGGTAGGCCTTCTGCTCGCAACAGGAAATGCCCCAAAACACTATCTGGACACATCAAAATTATCAAATAGAAAACTACCTGTTTTTGCGGAGGGGGGCACCTGCGTTTTTGGTCCTGGGCTCAGCAGCCATCTAGGGAAACCTACCAAACCCAGACATTTCTGAAAACTAGACACCCGAGGGATTCAAAGGAGGTGTGACTTGCATGGATCTCCCACTGTTTTCTGACCCAGAATCCTCAGCAAGCCTCAAATGTAGCTAAACAATTTCAATTTTCCCACATTTCTGTGTGGGATCACTGCACCGGGACAAATTTCCTATCACCCAATGTTCCCCTTAGTCTCCTGGTAAAAATGATACCTCACTTGTGTAGGTGAGCCAAGTGTTTGTGACAGGGAAGAGCAAAAACACGTCGAAATTGAGGGGGAACCAAAGTGGGTCCAAAAGGGCAGTTTGAAACAAAACATTTTTAGGCTGACAAGTGCAGCAGAAATTTTATCAGTATAGATGAGACAATGCTGGGTGGTAGGAATTTTGTGGATTCCTGCAGATTCCGGTAGGTTCCATCACAAAAATGTGGGAAAAATGTGTGCTTTCCAGCAAAGTTGCAGGTTTGCAGGGCATTGTGGGTAATGAAATGGTGTGGGGTGCATGTGAAGCACACCACCCTGGAATCAACTAGATGTTTAGTTTTCAGATGTGTCTAGGTCTTGTGGATTTTTCTACATGGCAGCATCCCAAAGTTAAAAAAAGTGCAGCCCTCACCATTCCAAGTGGGACGATTTTGAGAGTTACCATGCTCTCATGGCCCAAATGTAAAACAAAAACCAAAAAAATCAAATGTCCTCTTGCTTGCCATGGGATAAGATGTTTTAGTGTGCGGGGGAGATCTGAATGACTATCAGCCCCTTCAGTTCGGGTGAGGGCATAACCAGGCCCATATTGGTTGGTAGTCACCATCCCACAATTTTTTAATTTTCTTTATTTCATGGCATCTAATAGATATTCTGCCCCCGGGGTGTGGATCGGGGTAATTGCCCCATCTGCCCACTGGTGGGCAGAACAACTTTGGCCCCATTTCTTTGGGGTGGGGGTATGGCCATAACCCCACCCTCTTATTTTGAAAAATAAATCTTCCCCGGTCTCTGGTGAGCTTTCTGCCCCCCTCTTGGGGGCAGATGGGCCTTCCAAAAATAGGCCAATCTGCGGGGGCAGATATGGGCAACAGTAATGTGTCCCCATGGGGAGCGACTCTTGCCCAAGGGGCTGCCCCCCCCCAAACAAAACACACATATACACACACACCAATCCCTGGTGTCTAGTGGTTCCTGTCCCCCTTGGGGGCAGATCGGCCTAACAAAAATATGCCGATCAGCCCACCAGGGTACCGACCCTTGCCAAAGGGGTCGCTCCCCTTACATAAAAACATAAAGTAAATAAAACTAAATAATATATATCCCTGGTGTCTAGAGGTTTCTGCCCCCCCTGGAAGCAGATCGACCTAATAATATTAAGCCGATCTGCCTCCAGGGGGGGCAGAAATGGTCTAAAAAAAATATGGCCCCCCAGGGAGCGACGCTTGCCCAAGGGGCCGCTCCCTTTATTAGAAAACAAAAAAAAAATCCCTGGTGTCTAGTAGGCATTTCTGTACCCCCTGGGGGCAGATCGGCCTAATTATATTATATTAGACCGATCTGCCCCCAGGGGGAGTAGAAATGGCCTAACTACAATTTGGCCCCCCAGGGAGCGACCCTTGCCTAAGGGGTTGCTTCCTGCACATAAAAGAAAAAAAAATGAACAAAAAAAATCCCTGGTGTCTAGTGGGCATTTCTGCCCCCCCTGGGGGCAGATCAGCCTAATTATATTAGGCCGATCTGCCCCCAGGGGGTCAGAAATGACCTAAAAATTATTTGGCCCCTAGGAAGCGACCCTTGACCATGGGGCTGCACCCTTCATGTAAATTTTAAAAAATAAAATAATCCATGGTGTCTAGTGGGCATTTCTGCTGCCCGATCGCATCGCGATCGGGCAGCAGAAATGCTCCAAATGACATCCAAAGAAAGGAAAAGCCTTTCCTTTCTTTTTATGTCTCTCCCGCCCCCCTCCTCCCGAGCAGAAGAGAAATGCTAAGCATTTCTCTTCCGCATCGTGCTGGAAGCATGCTTCCAGTGCGACTAGAGGAGACCTCTGATGAGGTCAGCGCGCGATCGCGTGCTGACGTCATCAGACGTCACTGTGGTGGGTTGGGGGGGTTGGGGTGAAAGGGGAAGCGATTCCCCTTTCATCCCTGAGGGGGGGTGTGGGTGGGGGGCCCACAGGGTGAGCGCTAGTGCTTCCCCCGTGGGCCCGGTGCAGGACGAGGTGGTCTCATCACAGGCACACAATCAATTTTGACAGTCTTAAGGACCTGGTGAACGAATATGCTATGTCCGACCCCCATGAAAATCATAAAACCATTATTGTACATCAGCCGAGCATAGTGGGGTCCAAGAAACGGTGGGAAATCACAACCCAGCCTTTACATAAAACCTTACGTGTAGTGTTTGATAAAAAGGTCTTGACTAAGGACTACAAAACACTACCGTATGGTTATTAAAAGGACATTTGACTCTAGAATCCCCACAACTATGAACACCCATCTGCAACATCTGTTCTCCTGCGTTCTAGCAGGCCCTTCAAATTGGGGCAAAAGGTATTTTATAAAGAAGATGCTAGAAAATGGCCCCCATGTTCTATCCCAAAACCCAAACAATAATGTATGGCTTTATTCATGCTGGCAAGATCTTTACATAAGGCGGTACATTGTCCACTCAAAATGTCCGAGGGCCACAGGGCCATATCACATAGTCCAAGCCCACACTTGACTCCAGCCTCAATACGGAGAGAACACTGCAGGGGGAACAGGTCGAAAACACAAATGCACCTCAGGGGGACGGGGAAGGGGAGGTCACCTCAGCTGGAAGATGGGACAACGCCACTGCTCCTGGAGGTGGGCTCCATGCCCATAGCGATGTCCTGGGGAGTGCAAGGCCACAGTCTCTCAAGTCTCTCAAGTGGGTGGTTTGCCCACTGCCTGGTCCTGGGGAGTTCAAAGCCACAGTCTCTCAAGTCTCCAAAGTGGGTGGTTTGCCCACTGCTTGCTCCTGGGGAGTGCAAAGCCACAGTCTCTCAAGTGGATGCCTTTCTTCACTGGTTCTGGAGGGGGCTTTGTGCCCAGTGTGCTTTATCCTGCCAAGGATAGGGTGAGTAGATGCATTTCTCCACTGGTTCTGGAGGGGGCTTTCTGCCCAGTGCGCTTCATCCTGCCAAGGATAGGGTGAGTGGATGCCTTTTTCCACTGGTTCTGGAGGAGGCTTTGTGCCCAGTGTGCTTCATCCTGCCAAGGATAGGGTGAGTGGATGCATTTCTCCACTGGTTCTGGAGGGGGCTCCATGCCCAGTGATGCAACACTTGGGGTGTGGCAGTTCACAGTCCCTCACCTGGGTGTCTGAGCCACGAGATTTGACCGGGATACATGATAGTCCATGGAGGCAGGGCTAGAGTCCATCCGGCAGCAGCTACGTCTGCACAGTGGTGGTAGTGCTGATGCTGGTAGAGGTGCTGCCAATGGTGGAGGGAGGATCCAGCCCCTCTCCTGCAGCCTCAGACAGCTGCCCACTGGGGCTGCTGGCAGTGGTGCTACTGTCAGCAGTGCAGGTGGGGGTGCTTGTGGCGGGGCTTTCCACGGTGCTTGCAGTGGTGCAGGTGGCGGTGCTGGCTGCGGTGCAGGTGCTGGTGCTGCCAGTGGTAGGGGGAGGCTCCAGACCTTCTCCTGCAGCCTCGGACGGCTTCCCACTAGGGCTGCTGCTGCTGACAGTAGTGGTGCTTGCAACGGTGCAGGTGGCAGTGCTTACAGCGGTGCTAGCAGCGGGGCTGCTGGCAGTGCTGGCCTCGGTGCAGGTGGCGGTGCTGGCGGTTGTGCTGGTAGCCACCAGGCATTCACCTGCAGCCTCGGATAGCTGAAGTGCTTTGCCTGGTGTTTTGTGCCCCTTCCTCACCTTGGCAGATGGTGGTGTCACCTTGGGTCTGGCAGCTGGAGTCCTTTAGGTGGCCTTGCTGGGTGGTTGTGGCTCCTTCCCCTTGCTGGATGCTGTCCCCTTCTTTGCCTTGCCAAGTAGCGGAATGGATTTTGCCTTGGCAGGGGTTGGTGGCACACTGACTGGGCTGACGGGTGTCTCCTTTGATCCTCTGACAGCTGCAGGAACCACAGCGGATGTGGACTTGGTGGCTGAGGTGCTGGGCTGGGTTTTGGCCACCCTGGTCCGAGGAGAAGGAGGGGTAGGGAAGATGTCAATGTTTGCCAGGAAAATCTTCTTAGGGACACTGGGACGGGAAGAGGGAGAAGGTCTGGGAGTAGAGGAAGAGGGGGTGTTGTAGGAGGTGTCTGGCTGCTGAGTTTGGGTGCAGGTGCATGGGCTGGATGCTGTTGTGTGGTGGATAGCTGTTGGGTGGGTGGGTGCTTGCGTTTATGTACTTTAGGAGGAGGGGTCACAGACACAGTGGGAGAGGACACAGGGGATGTCTGTATAGATGTGGTGGTGGTGACTGCCAGTGAAGGGTGTGTAGTGATGGGCGTTCTGGTGATGGAGTTAGTGGATGAGGATGTAGTGCATGCAGGTGTGACTGGAGACGCTACTGGGAGGGAGGTGGACGAGGAGGAGGAGGGGGACACAGTGGAGGCAGTGGACGTTAGTGTGTCTGCATGGGGATGGTGCTTGTGTGAGTGCCTGTGAGATGAAGTGTGGTGCTTGTGTTTGCTTGAGCCACTTCTGTGTGTTGATTTGGGTGAATGCTGGTCTGAAGGTGTGCTTGGGATAGGCTGGTGTTGAGGGGATTGGAACTGGGGAGAGGAAGTTGGAGGGGGGAGGCTGGAGACAGGGACAATGGCTGCCATCAGTGCGGAGGCCAGAGCCTGAAATGCTCTCTTTTGGGCCACCACGCCAGAGTGAATGCCCTCCAGGTATGCATTTGTTTGTTGCAAATGCCTCTCGACACCCTGGATGGCATTCAGAATGGGTGACTGCCCAACAGTGAGGGATCTCAGGAGGTCAATAGCCTCCTCACTGAGGGCAGCAGGGCTGACTGGGGCAGGGCCTGAGTTGCCTGGGCTGAAGGAGATACCCACCCTCCTGGGTGAGCAGGCACAGGAAACACACTGAGGGGCTGCTGACAGGTGGGTGCTGGTGGGGGGGGTGGTGGCGGTGGCGGTTTTACCTATTGTTGGGGTAGGCACTGAGGTGTCTGCCACTGCCAGGGAGCTTCCATCGGAGGAGGAGTCGCCTCACCATCGGTCTATTTGGCCTCCAGGCCCATGTGGGATGCAGCTCCCTCCGTCACCGGTGCATCTACTCCTCCGCCAGATGATGCTAATACACACAAGGACAGGGTGAGAAAACAAAAAGGGGGGGAGAGACAGAGGATACACTTGGTCAATGCCATCAACAATACTACCATTGGCCTACACAACTCACAGGGAACAGCCCTATGCACTATTCCATGCACTACCAGTTACAATGCCAGTTACCAGCCCATGGGGTACAATGCCTAACGCCATCAGCTGCATACCTGAAGCAAGCAGGGCCCTGACCAGTACTAGATGCCCACTAACACTATTGGGGTTGGAGTGCTTCAGAGCCTGCCCAACAAGGGACCTACCCTGCCATGTTCGCCCTGGCCTAGGGGCACCCACAGTCCACATCCCCACCCAGGTGAAACCTTGACGCACACAAAGTAATGAATCAGATTTTGTACTCACCCCCTTGTGGCTGCGGTGATTCCCTCAAGCGCCCATCCAACTCCAGATAGGCAACTACCAAAATGCGGAACATCAGCGGGGTCAGGGTACGACGGGCACCCCTTCCACGTTGGGAGGTCAGCCTCAGCTGGGCCTCCGCCGTCTTCCTTTGCCCAGCGGCACAGGTCCTCACACCATTTGTGGCAGTGGGTGCTCCGCCTGTCAAAGACCCCCAGGGTCCGCACCTCCTTAGCGATGGCACACCAAATACCCTTTTTCTGATGGGTGCTGACCTGCAGGAAAAAAGACATGAGAAAGGGGAATTAGTTAACCGTCCGGACCATCACACTCATGGCCCACCATATCTCTCCCATCTCCTGACGCACATACATTGACCACCATACATGCAGCACTCTGGCCAGGATGCCTCAGCCCCCCCTACATGTGGCTTACACACACAGCACTCTATTCATTCATGGCCCACGCATCATGCTCACAGTGTACTCACCTGTTTGTCTGGAGGACCGTAGAGTAACGTGTACTGGGGTAGGACCCCATCCACCAGTCTCTCCAACTCCTCTGCAGTGAAGGCAGGGGCCCTTTCCCCAGACACATGAGCCATTGTCGCTTCCAGACACAGGTCACAGCAGCACTTGCAGTGTAGATCCTCTCCTGTTGAAGGTCAGGTAGCAAGTGAGTAAATAGATAGAAAAGGGCAGTCACGTCCGCGGCGGTGCATACCATCACCGCCGGCGTACATCACCATTGGCTCCTGGAACCCATAGGGCCCAATGATAACCAATGCGAAGTTGCGCGGCAGTCATCGACCGCCTACCGCGACGGCGCACAAAGACAGCGGAATTACCTCATTTCTACCTGTCCCTCCTCGCAGGTCAGGTAGCCACCCTTTCAGGGGGGCACAGGCCATGGCACCAACTGTGTCACAGCAGACATTGGCACAGCAACTGACTTTTGGATTTACATACTGGTTCTGTAAATGTAGAAATGCATCATTATTGCACTTGATGTGTGATTATGACCCTCTGCTCACCGTTTTCCTCCCTAGGCTTCAACCGCTGAGGATGAATATGAGATGGAGACATCCTCCAGTGTACAGACCCCTGGTAGACCTTGCGACACTGGAGGACAGACACATTATACTTACATACAGACTTGATCAGGCCACAGTCCAAGAACTGTGTGCCCAATTGGAGCTAGACCTGATGTCAGCTATCCGCCAGCCCACAGGTATCCCCCTTCTAGTGCAGGTCCTGTCAGTGCTCCATTTCCTGGCAAGTGGTTCCTTCCAAACAACAGTGGCCATGGCATCAGGGATGTCCCAGCCAATGTTCTCCAACGTCTTGACCAGAGTGTAGTCAGCCCTGCTTAAACACATGCGCAGCTACATTGTATTCCCCCAAGTGGAGGATTTGGCCATAGTGGAAGCTGACTTTTATGCCCTGGGACATATCCCCAACATCATTGGTGCCATTAATGGTACACATATAGCATTTGTCCCCCCCCCAGAGAAATTCTATGAATGTGCAGATGGTGTGTTTGGCAGACCAGTACATCTCCCATGTGAATGGCAAGTATCCTGGCTCTGGGCATGACGCCTTTATCTTGAGGAAAAGCAGCATCCCATATGTGATGGGCCAACTCTAGAGTCACCGGGAGTGGCTAATAGGTGAGCCCAACAACCCAACCCAGTATATGTTGGTGTCTGGGTATGGGGTTGTCCCTAAGGGTTAGTGTGTGTTTACCAGTTGTCCCTGATATTTGAAGGTGACTCTGGTTACCCCAACCTCTCATGGCTACTGACCCTAGTGAGGAATGCCAGGACAAGGGCAGAGGAATGTTACAATGAGGATAATTGAGAAAACCTACAGCCTCCTGGAGGCCAGGTTCCGGTACCTCCATCTGACAGGTGGATCCCTGTACTACTCACCCAAGAAGGTGTGCCAGATCATCGTTGCATGTTGTTCAACCTGGCCTTGAGACACCAGATGCCTTTTCTGCAGGATGATGAGCCTGGAGATGGTCTTGTGGCAGTGGTAGAGCCTGTGGGCCGTGAGGAAGAGGAGGCAGAGGAAGAAGATGTGGACAACAGAAGTAATATCATAGAGCAGTACTTCCAGTGACACACAGGTATTTACTTTTCAGTTTTTGTTGGACATTGTACATGGCAGCCTGATTTCCCTATGTCTATGGCACTTACTGTACCCTTTGGCATCTCTATTTTCAGATCTCTGTGGCCCACTCTGGCAACTGGTATGTTTACTGCTGACCACTAAAGGTCATACCAATGTATATATAACTGTACATATGACTTGCAATGTTTTCAGAATGTTGTACTAATACATATTTCAATCATTTGACAGACTTCAGATTTGTATTTGTTCCAAGGGTGTTTATTTAAGTGCTCATACATAGAGGGGGATGTGCAATGGGCGTAGGGTGATGGTGGAGGAATGTCCAGTTAGAGTCCAGTCTCTTGGTATCACAGGTGCATTGTCTAATGGGGCATAGGAATGGGAGTAATGACAGTTCAAGGTGGACAGGGTGACAGAGTGGGACAGAAGGGTGACAATCAGAAGAGTCCTATTTCCTGGCGGGGGTCTTGGCAATGTTCTCTGGCTTCCGCCTGGGTCGCAGAGACCGTTTGTGGGGTGTTTCTCCTTCTGCAGGGTGTGGGATGCTGGTGGCCTGTTGTTCCTGTGGCGGGGCCTCCTGTCCACTGGCGCCGGTGGAGGTTGAGGGCTGTTCTTCGGTGTGGCTAGTGTCAGGGGCCTGTTGGTGTGCCACTGCCTCCCTCATGGTGTTGCTCATGTCAGCCAGCATCCCTGCAATGGTGGCCAGGATGATGTAGATGTGTTTGAGGTCCTCCCTCATCCCCAGGCACTGTCCCTCCTGCAACCACTGGGTCTCCTGCAACTTGGCCAGTATCTGGCCCATCATCTCCTGGGAATGGTAATATGCTTCCAGGATGTTGGTGAGTGCCTCTTGGAATGTGGGTTCCCTGGGCTTGTCCTCCCCCTGTCACACAGCAGTCCTCCCAGCTTCCCTGTTGTCCTGTGCCTCTGTCCCCTGGACCGTGTGCCTATTGCCACTGACCCCAGGTCGCTGATCGTCCTGTGTTTGTGGGGTTGCCTGGGGTCCCTGTAGTGGTGGACACACTGCTGATTGACGTGTCCTGGGGACAGTGGCATGGGCCTGCTAGGTGGGTGCTGTCCTGGTGATTCCTGAGGGGGGAGGGTCTGTGGTGGGTTGGGGCTGTGGCAGGGTAACCGACTGTCCAGATGTCCCTGATGGGCCAGGTTGGTCAACATGATCAAGGTGTGCAGAGCTGCTGTCATCATTGTGGGCCTCCTCTGGGGGGGACTGGATGTTGCTGGCAACTCCTCTCCGGTGATGTTGAGTAGGGGTCCTGTGGGAATGAAAATGTAGTGTTATTGTATCTGCATGTGCCATCTTATGCATGGGTGTGTTTCCTTGGATGGTTGTGATTGCCCTGTCAGCTTTGCCTTGTGTGCGTGGTGATTTTGTGGGCTAGGTGATTCTCTCTAATGGGCATGCTGTGGTGATGGGTGTCTATGCAGGTCTGTGATGGGGGTCCATGGATTGTTGTGGCATGCAGGGCTTGGTTATGGGATGGGTGGGTTATGATGGTGGGGTATATGTGAGGTGGTGGAGTGATGGGGTGAGGGTAGGGGTAGGAGTTTGTGATGGCATGCAGGTAGGGTGGGGGATATAGTAGTAAAGATTTGACTTACCAGAGTCCAGTCTTCCTGCTACTCCTGCGAGGCCCTCAGGATGCATAATCGCCAAGACTTGCTCCTCCCATGGTGTTAATTGTGCGGGAGGAGGTGGGGGTCCACCGCCAGTCCTCTGTGCAGCTACCTGGTGTCTAGCAACCAGGTAACACACCTTCCCCCGTAGGTTATTCCACCTCTTCCTGATGTCATCCCTTGTTCTGGGGTGCTGTCCCACGGTGTTGACCCTGTCCATGGTTCTCCGCCATAGCTCCATCTTGCTAGCAATGGACGTCTGCTGCACCTGTGATCCGAATAGCTGTGGCTCTACCCGGATGATTTCCTCCACCATGACCCGTAGCTCCTCCTCTGAAAACCTGGGGTGTCTTTAGGGTGCCATGGATGTGGTGTGAGTGATATGTGTGAGGATGTGTGGGGTGATGTGTGGGGTGGTGTGTTGTGGTGTGTGCAGTGAGGAACATGGATGGTGTATGGGTGATGGTGTTCTGTGGCTCAGATTGAGTGGGTGCTCCTGGCTTGTGTCTCTCTCTGTTGGCAACCTTTGTTTTTCATTGAAAGGGTTTTAGGTAATGTGGGTGTGTGTTTTCATATTGGATTAGGTGTGTGGGTGTGGTGTGTGTATGTGTGTCAGGTGTGTGTAGTTTGAATTGTCCAATATGGTATAGTTTTGTAAGTGTGTGTGTATTTTGAGCGTGGCGGTGTGTACCGCCTATGGTTTACCGTGGTTGAAAGACCGCCGCAGTGATTCGTGGGTCCAGATACTGTGGGCGTATTCCTGCTGGCGTAACGGTGTGGGTTTTGGTAGTGCCAATTTATCACTGACCTTTGGTCTGGCGGACTTGTGTGGGTGTCTGTATACTGGCAGATTTCTCTGTGTGGGTCATAATACCCGTAGCTGTATACAGCCGCAGTCACGGTATCTTGGCAGCCATCTGCACGGCGGTAGGCGACATTTACTGGGAGGTTTGTAATGAGGGCCTTATTGATTGTACTGAAATTATGGATAACAAACACTTTTAAACCTTTTCTTCACTCTTATTTCCTATTTTAGCCTTTATTTCTTTTAATGTATGTCATGACGGTCGAATAAAAATGTATAGTCTGGTATTGAGCTTAAATTCTTTTATTACAGACATTTAACATTACACGTACATATTCATTACAAGGTGTTACAACCTTTGGCAAATGGCATATTCTGTTTGAACAGAGCGCGACGTTACCCTAGCGTTTTCTTTTAAATATTTCACAACAATACTATCATTATTTACTAAATCATTTGAATATAAATTTAGAAAATTTCTAAACGTCATACCTTCAGACATTTTACTAATAAAATATACACAGTGATCCCCACATGTGATGGCTAGAGGATCTTCCACCTGCATCTTGTTGTATTCGACCCTAATAGCCGCTTTCTTTAGATACTTGAATACATGTTTTGTATAAATGCTGTGCTCTGGGAATGCTGCTGAACTTTCAAATACTGTAACCATGTTGTAATCCAGAAACACTCCCACCCAGTGTGTTCCACCTTTGTAATATGGATCTGTGTTAAAGACTAGCGATCGTGGTCTTTCTATGCCCATCTCCGTGGGTAGCCCATCGCTTTGGAAAACATATGAAAAGTATTTCTTCGCATATTTATGCCTGCTTAAGAACTCACGTATCTGTACAGTGTCCATTGTACAATGTTTTAAAAATTGTCAAACATAGGTGGTCAATATGATCTTGGCGGTCTGGGCTGCCATGCTGGCGGTGGCGGTAAATACCGCCATCTGGCATGGCAGCCCAGACCGCTATATAATGACCCGCCCAAAACCCCACGGCGGAATACACTGCCACTGCCAGCGGTAATGCTGGCAGCGGCGGTGTATTCGATAATGATACCCATTCCGACAGCCTTTTCCCAGCGGTTCACACCGCCAAGGAAAGGCTGGCGGAATGGGAATTTTGGGGCGATTTGGGGGCCCATGCACTGCCCATGCACTTGGCATGGGCAGTGCAGGGGCCACTGTGCTGTGCCCCATCGCGCAGGTCACTGCCCGATGTACGGGCAGTGCTCTGCGCAGCGGGTGCAGCTGCACCCACCGCACACCAACATTGGCGGCCGGTCCATTTGGAGCCGCTGGCAATGTTACGGCCCTTTTCCCCGATGGGCCGGCAGGCGGAAATACTGTTTCCGCCCACCTGCCCTGCGGGGAAAACATTACACGCCGGCGGGGGGGTAGTCGCGCTGGCGGTCATCTATTGACCGTCAGCCTGGATCTTGGTGGTTTTAACCGCTGAGATCATAATGAGGGCCATAATCTGCAGAGCGTGGTTGACTTGAATGATACTGTCAAACACTGTAAATACAACCATGTTCACATCGGTAGCCACAGGTTGACTAAAATGTATTTAAGCTTTTAGATTTCCGTTTTTATACGATTATAGTGATCCCCGTCTTCCATGTCAGGTGTCAGATCAAAAGCGAAAAGGGTGCAACCTGCCCCATACCTCTCTCTTGATACGACGATTCCAGAGTCCCTCAGATGTTTTCCTGTTATCGACACCAGGCCGAGATATTCCCTGATAAAATTAGATGTTCCAAAACTCAGCGTGTACGGCTATGCAGGAGTCACAGCACCCTCATGTACCAGCTCTGCGTAGTTTATGTAGTAGCGTTTGAAATTAAAAGGGTTTGAGGTATACAGCCCACTAAAAGCGGTGTTGTCCACAAACCCTATGACAATAAGTTTCGTCAGTTGACCCAGAAATACATTTTGCTGTTGGATTAAGCGTGTACCTGTGGGTATGCTGAATATCTTCAGAGCCACACTTTCCACGGCATACTTGCCGTTTGATAGCTGTAGGGCCTCTGCATGAGCCAGTCTGATACTTGGTGACACTTTAACTCTCTTTACAAACAAACTGGCGACATTATAACAAGTTTATACTTTTCCGCATCCCCAATGATGAGACAGAATGAGTCCTTGTTGCGGGTTAGTTTGATTTAAGATTGATGCAGTTGACTAGTAGCTTATCTTGGTAGAAGAGGTCTGAATGTATATGCCCTAAGAGGTGAAACTGTCTACTGCCATCGGCAAAGCTTGCTCCTTTTACAAAACCCTGATTGTGCCCATCCAGCGCTGTAGATTTGCAATGACCATAAGTATCTTTGTAGAAGAGTCCTGCTGAAATCTGGGTGTCCAGGGCATCAAAGCTGTAATTCAGAATACTCTCAATGTATGCCCTATACGTGTACATGTTATCACTCTGCGTGATAAGTCGAACCCCGAGGGTGATGTCCACCTGAATAAACATGGTTGCTATAGGATAAGCGATCGTCGCCACTTTAGCGTCGTTCGCTATGTTGGAACCATCTGCTTTTACAATTTTACAGATGAGGTGCAGCAGCGTATTGTTGAGATCCGGATACATATCCGTGGACTCTGACACATAAAACTCTATCGGCGCCAAGGGCGTTAAAGTGGCTAGTGGTGATACCTCCATGAAAAAACTGTTTTCAAGGCTATTCTGCATGGGTTTTAGGGAGAACTGGTCTAACTCCGATTTAGTGCATTGACCTGATGCACAGTGTACAAAGGCCATGTTTGCACAGTGTTCAACTTAAAAAAAAATATTTACGCTAGTGCCCCTTCTCTTCCTCTTCTTTGTAGCTCTCTTCCGACTTGTGGAGCTTTGTTTGTGAGTGCTTTTTGAAGAACGGCATCTTTTTTTATAGGGGGCTGACGAACCTCTGTGCTTTGAAACAGCACGCTTCCTTTTACCAAGTGTGCGTGACTTTTACACCAAACCCGCTCCTTCTTGAGGCTGTTTATTCATACGTTCAACAACCGCAGATGTCACGGACCCCACAACGTCCTGAGCAATGTTCGTAGCCACCACTTTGACATGCGGTTTTGCAATTTCATTGCCTTTTCTCAAGGATGCATGGCTCTTCTAAACAAACTGTGGAAGAAACCCCCCAAACCGGCCCGGTACATAACAGGGGCCCCTTGAAAGTATGGTGGTGAGGCTCCATTTCCAGCCTCGTTTCTGTAATAATCCCTATACATAGAGGGGTCACCATATATTTTCATAATCAGCATGATGACTCGTTAATAGTGGCTGTTGCATTGCGGCCTGAAATGAAGATTAACAATAACTTTCCCGTATTTAAAGGCCACCGGCTCTGACTGGTCGTCGTAGATCATGATTGTTATAGTGTCAAAATGTTTTTTAGAAATTGCCACGTAGTCGAGCTTATGATGTTGTATTTTAACCATTGTGTTATTTTCTCCCTTTGCCAGGACCCATCTCAACAATGGTGAATAACTATCCCCTATCCTCTGAGGTTCTACGATGTCGCTATACACGTAGAGTGTATAAAATTCGCTGTTAATATCAGGACACGTAGGGTGTGGATCTACCTGTCATTTCACATGTTGCATGGTCTCCAAAACTCTTTGTAATTTACTGGTACAGGTAAACCTGGTATCAAGCTCCGCAGATGTATATTCGCATACTCTTCAAAGCTGGCTATGGCTCTGTTGATGGCATCGACCACCACTGTGATGGTGGTGTAATACCCATGTGGGAAACTCACGGGTAGGCTCAAGAGGTCCTGGGAGCGCTTTATGATAAATTTTGTAAAGGTGTTCCACGTTCTAGGGTACTGTATCTCCATTACGGCCATCTCCTAATCCCCTTTCAGGTCTATGGGTTTAGCCAATTTCACTGTATAATTAGAAATTTAATTGTCAGGGAACATGTCCTTTGAGGCATTGGACAGCAGTGTAATATAAAACGATGATGTCTCCATCTCGGCGTCTACAGCAACACCTATTCGTACTCAGTCAATCTGCACAGAACTGCAAATACCCAACTGTTACATTTCTTGGGCCACCCATGTCATTTGATAAAAACCTGGTGATTAGCACCGCTACCTTTCCTTTTCAGAATCTTTTCAACTCTATACACCCTGTGTGGGTCATTAGGTACCTTCAGTAGCTCCTCCTTGTAAAAGACACCCAATATCGTTTCCCCATCATAGTCCTTTAGCCTGTAAATATATACATCCTCTTTAAGCTCCACACTTTCCACTATAAATATCTCATCACTAAAAGTCTGTTGGTAACCTTTCATGAAGACCTCTTTTTAATTTTGAAACCCTTACATAGTTGCCTTCTTTTAAAAACGGCTTCTTTACACATGCGGCAATCCGATTCCCGTACACAGTTCTCCACACCTTTAACGAGTTATTTGTTGTTACGTTTATGGGTGGCGTTTTAATGGTTCTGTTTTAAGTGGTGTTGTAAACGTCTATAAAAGCCTGTAGAACATCCATGTATCAGTAAGTGTTATAGGCCGTAAAATATCTCCACATCTTAGACTTTAAGGTTCTGTTAAAACGTTCTACAATGGCAGTTTTTACCTCAGTGTACATTTCAAAATGTTTAACATTGTGCTGTTTTAGTAATTTCTGAAATGTTCTGTTTAAAAACTCTTTTCCACCATCTGTTTGTAGTTTTTCAGGTGTTTGGCCTTTCCTGAAGATAGCTTTAAAGACGTCACACACACTGCTCCCACTTTTACTGAATAAGGCTTCTGCATAGGAGTAATTAGATAAGACTTCTATGACCGCTAATATATATCGAGCACCATTATTGTGTTTTGCTAAATCTTGAAGACTGATTATGTCCGCCTGCCACTGATAATCTATTTGCGCATTAACGATAGAAGGTCTTCTCTTAAACCGCTTCAGGGCGGGTTTATGAAGTAAGTACGCCTCTTCCCCCGATAACCAGGTCTTCACCAGCGCTCTGTTTACCAGTTCATTTTCAACTACAGCCCTTGTAAATAGCACTTTGGTGCCCCCAAAGCCTCCAACACCGCTTGTATCGTAATAAAGTTTCCTTAACACGTCCTTTGACATGATAACTGTTGTTACAATCCATGAAGTGAAAGATGCCTGTTTTGGGTAAGAACATTTTATTTAAAAAAAAATAAAAGTGTGTAAGCACAACATAAGCACAGTGTACTTGACATTTCACGGTACATAGCTTATCATTGTCAACGCTGCTGGACACTGTGAGGCCTTTTGACTATGTATACATAGTACAACACATGTTACACATATTACTCAGAGCCGTTCCTTTTACTAGGTCTCAGCGTCGCAAGCATTGATATTTTTTTGGCTATACACTCAAAAGCTCTAGACATGACTTCCTGCTCCCCCCGACTATAACTTTGAATGCTCAGGATACTGACAGCATTCAAAAGTTCATACAGTTTTTGGTCAGACAATACAGAACCTTTATTTGTGAAATATTCTTCAGTCAAATGTTCCACAGCATGGCGTAGCCCGGTCAGTGGCGAAAGTCTTAACTCACTTGCGCGGTCTTTGTACGCGCATGAGTATTTATCTGTTGCGGGAAGCCATGCGTTGACAAACCAAGAGATAATACACACAGGGATGTTGCATTGCAACGTAGCAGGAGGTTCCGAAATGTTCAGATAACTCGGAGTCACAGGGTGTATTTCAGCTATTCATTCTTTAACCAGCACATATATCAATCGCCCAATACAGATGTATCCTGGGTGTAACTCATAGGCATCTTTCACCGTAACACTCTGATTCTGGTCCTGAAAGTGAGCAAGTATGTAGCGTTAGATAACACAGTTATGGTCCAACTTTCTTGGGGCTAAAGACCCCATTCTTCTATTTTCATAATAAATATCAAACATTTGTTTTTCTATGACCCTTTCTATTAATCTTTTGTCAAAATAGGTACACAGCCCCTGCATACGTTAAAGTTTTGAGCAGGGCTCAGCCGCGTATCAGATCTCATTGACGCCGATGCCAAGACCTTAATCATATCAGCATGGACACATTTCTTCATAGCTGACAACCCGTACACCACCCTTAACAACTTATATACCTTGTGACGGTCTAACTGGCTACATATGTGTTGAATTGTCCTTGCAGTGTACGACTCGTATAGACAGTGTTGAGCCTCCTGCTGTGGCTCGTTACTTTTATGCCAATAACATAGGTTATAATAGTCACGTTTAACACATGTGTTCACAACAGTCACCACAAAACCTTTAACAGGCCATATGGCATCATAGGGTCTGTCCGGAGTTTCCTTTTCAAACTCGGTGCTGTTGTAGGTGCAAACACATTTCTTACGTGGCTCTTTGTTCTGGCTTGTAATACTTTCAGACTGTCTGGAACAGAATAAGAAGTAAATATTTACACTGTTAACCTTTGGCATAGACCCCTCTAGAGCATCTGTTTTTGCGGATGCTTTCTACGGTTCAAACTGAAAGCAAAAGACAAACTATGAGTTAAAAGTAAGATATCAGCGTATACACTATGATTGTCTATAGAGTTTTTTTTTACTAACCTCAGCCTTTTCACTACTCTCAGCGACTGCTCTGAAATCTTGCAAGTCGCATAGATCCATTGGTGTATAAGCAACTTCGGAGTTCACACTTGCCGTCTGTACGACGACTGCCTTTGGATCAGGGTCTTCCTGAAAGCCTGTGTCTTCATAGACTGGTGAATTCAGTGGTGCTATACCTTCTTCATCATCTTCAGTGTCGATGAAGTTGATTGCATCATTTAATTTGTCTTTCGAGGCTTCGCTGCCACTGCTGTCAACCTGTCAACCTTAATAGGGGATATCAGTTGTGGCAAATCCTTGAGGCTGTGCTTTTCAAGCCGCTGGCCAAGTTGAAAACCGGTAACGTCGGAACCCCCATCTTTAGGGGCATCCGGCTGTGCATTCTCATCCACCACCATAGGTGTTAGGGCCCTATAGTATCTATTTATAGTGTTCTGGGCCCCTGAGGAGGGGGCTTTTCCGGTGAGCCAATTGCATCTCTTCATAATGCCTTGACAACCTATTTCAGCAATGGTTCATGGTTTGGCATGCTGCTCAAACCGGCTCCTTATATGTATTCATGGTTCTAAAAGGGTGTATGCCTCTACAACACATAGCCGTCACATGCTCTCCTTGATGGAGCCCCTCAAGCAGTCACTTGGTCCTCAATATCTGACATGTTCAGACTTGCACCCTTAGGCTCTGAAACAGGTTTCACCCCAGCAGGGCCCTCATTTTACACAGCCCTTAGACCTAGACCTAGACACAGGGGCTAGGACCCTGGCACATGACTAACACGTGACCCCATGATGTCACAACCCAGATGACACCGCCCTACACCTATGTCAGTTCCAGGGCAGGCTCTCAGGGGCACCGCAAGTCCCAGTAATGGATGTGACGTCATTTCTGTGGGGGCGGGACAACTGTCACTTTCCAGTTGATGAGGCAAGGTATCCCTTCTTACTACTTACGATGCCCCTTTTCCATGAACTAAGCTGATCCTATTTACCACCTGACAGGAATAGGTGGTACATTGGTGCTGGGTGCAGTGGCATAGCAAGAATGCTATGGGCGCTGGAGCAAGCAAGAAACATAGCCCCTTTCAGTGTTGTTGGGATAGTAAAAAGCAGTAATTAACAGGGTTCAATGCGACCCCTCAGGACTCTGGGCCGGTGCACTGCACCTGCTGCACCTCTGGCTGGGTGGCTGTCTGAACTAAAAGTGGGGTGTGAGTAGGCAGGGGGGATGTTTTCTACTCCCACTGTGCTGTAGGATGAGGTTGGGCCTGTGGCTTAGTCTGGGTTGTTCTTACAGTCCAAACCCCATGTAGTTTTACCAGTCACATTTTTAGCCGATAACTTTGGGGCCAGTATTTCTGCACCCAGGAAGTCAAGAGTGGGAACACTAGGTCAGCGATAATAGAGTAGAGCAAAGCACGTCCAAGAATACCGCTCTGTCAAATAGTAATCAGGCCCTTTGACTTATTAGAAGAATAAAAGGCCTAGTTGACCCTCCCAATTTTCAACTTCAATGTCTGCAGGTCCCATCAAATGTGGTAAGCAAGATATCACTGATCCATTGTATCCACTGCCTTCTAACTCCCATTTAGCATCATGCATGTTTCATCAACACCATTACACACACAGACACACACACACACACACACACATATATATGTAATGACAATGCAGTCTGAAAGACCATGACATTTGTGGCAATTCATTTCAGGTCATTATTTATGCATGAATCAAATATATCGCTTCAGCGCAAAATACTGCAAAATAATCATGCCTGTTGATATTTTTCTTAGAATATATGAGTGAATCCAGATCTGACTGAGTCCTAAACACGTCAACAAGCAAAGCCAATAGATCTGGCTAAATGTGTTTGCGAAGTGTATCATTATGTTGCCCTGCGTGACACATTTGTGATTATTTTTTCTTTTGCATGTTTTGTTATCAGGTGACACCAGGATGACCTTTGTTTTCATTTTCCTTGCTTATCTTCTTCATTTTCTTTCTCTTTAATAATCCACTGCTTCTGCTCTGCATACTTTTTTAATTTTCAATCCTCTTTTTCCACACTCTTCCTATCCCACCCAGATTGAGTTTTTCCTCCCTCTGCTGTGACATTGAACAGTCCTGTTTTGTGATTTTCTCCAACCCCTTTCGCTTGTCTCTGTTGTCTTTCTCCGCCTTTACCTCCCACACACCCATATCACTATGCTCTCGTCTTTCCTACATTGTTTCCCTGTTCTCTGAATCATTCCATTTTCCACCATTTTAGTTCCTCTATTTCTCTTTTTCCATCTGCTATATTGGATGTTGATTGTGCTGATGTAACTCATTTCAGACAGAGAGTTGGGACAGCTGCTCTCTGAACCGGTGCATTGAAACCATTTGGTACCAAGTTGTTGAAAAGCAAGCAGACAGCAGACAGCAAAAATAGAAAATGTATTAGGATTTGAGTGTTTATGCAACACAACACATTCATCCATAGGCATCAAAGGTGCCTATGGATGAGATTGCCAAAATGACGCTGCACACAGTTGATTACTTAGGACGGGAGGCATTAATGATTACCTAGAAATAGAAAAGCCAAGCATTGCAAAATCCAAAAGCTCTGTCTATTTTGTAAGTGAAAGTGCTTCTTCACTGATCCCTTTCCCTCATCGGCTGCGCTGTATCATACTTGCGGGCGCAGAGGCAAAGAAGCTGTCATTAGGTGCACTGACAGTGAACCACCTAAAGGCAGCCCTCTGGAGTAGGGAGAGGGGGTCCCATTGACCCCCCCTTACATGCCCTTGCAGGCAGGTGCACCCCCATGCAAGGGGATCTCTAATCCCTTCAAAGTGCAAAGCGGATTGCCTCCTGCACTGTTTTTCACATGAATTTCGATGCCCCAGGGCAGCGTGAGTTTGTGGCTGCCCTGGGGCCAGCGCATTATATGCAATAGGGCGCTATTCCTGTGTTTGCCCCTGGGGCACCTGTTCTCAGGTGCTCCAGGCGCAAACTGAGAAACTGTGCTCTGTATATAATAGGGCCCCAGATCTCTAAACAATTAAATATTTTTTGAACAGAAGATAAAATTATTTTTTATCAATGACCAAGCAAGAAGCAACACACAGACGCTACATCAGAGTATTTGAAATGAAAGTCCCAAACTTTGAAAAGAACGAAAAGGCATTCGAATAGTTAGCAACACCCAAAACTGTAAGTTGTGAAATGGACCATAGATATGCCACAATGCTGGATGTTCCCATGACCAAAAACAGCTTTAGTTAACACAATATAGTGACATTGCACAATAATGAACAGGCTACATTTTTTAGCAGTTAGTGAGGTGCAAAAAGGAACTGCTCAGTGCAATCCAGCCTACCCCACAAAGGAAACTACTCACCCCTATAAGGGCATTTTTAAAAAAAGTACATGGGTTTAGTGCTTGCAAAGGCCCTCAACTAACCATGGTACAATCCAAAAGAACAAGAAAAACAAATTCAAATCATTCACTGTTCTTTGAATATCTTTGTTTTTTAAATGTATTTGATTTAATTAATCCAAATTCAGATTTCAAAAACCTGAACATGTGATTTTCGCAGTCAACATATGTTTCATAAAACGTGCTTCATCAGGGCTGTAGACATTATACTGACATATTTTCCTGTAATGTATCCCGGATATGGTACTGGGATGCACAATGATTTGTGTTTTTTATCTTTTCTTTTACTTGAAACTTCATGTGGTCTAAGTCTGTACCTATATGTAAATTGTAACTAATTATGTGAGAAGGTATAATGCAACCCACCTTTTGAGGATTTTCTTCCTTGGTATCACATGTTTTCTGGTCCTTATTTAATAAGTATAATTTATTTTTGTTAAATGAAGAAGGCCTATGTTAGTAACTTAATTGTAATGAGTATTGCAGGCCACACACCGCCACTTAGTAATGGCACATACTTGTGCACACTTCAAATTCTGTGGTGTTACTGCAAGTCAAAACTCCACCTAGTAAACACCTGTGAAGCTGCATCTTGTAATCAAGAAAATATGGAATAGCAGCTGGTAGGAGGCTTTTATAATGTTTCAATGTGCTTCAGCTGTGTGGAAGGCTGAAAATACTACTCACAAGCAGCTTGTGGTACTTCATTCCTGTTATTTCATTGATGATTATCCAATTGATTATGTATTTGATAGGCTCTAGGATTATTCAAAATGTTCTAGCCAATGGTAGAGTGAAGCAAGCAGAAGTAGATATCATGACTCTCAATGCCCATATTATTGCTTCTCCTCTTCCCACTGACCTTTTTTCGGGGTACTTGAGGGGTAAAGGATAGTTCAACAAACCCTTCAAATCAATTGACAGTTTACCCCATTTGGTCACACATTAAATCCAGGAGGCTGGCGATAAAGGTAAAACGTTTATTACAAATTTGAAGCCAAACGAATGTTAATGAATTAAAAAAACATGATATATATATACAGAATCACCAAAGGTGAAGTAAAGCGTTGAATGAGATTAAATAATATAAGCATAAGGCATCCAAGAATCTCAGTTAAAGCAATACAAAAATGAGAAACAGAATCTGATGTTATGTATATAAGTTGCTGACTGCTTGCCTAATCATTGAAGAATCTAAGTTGATCTAAGTACCCTAAACTAAGCTAAAAGGAAAACCTAATTAAATCTCATTGATTGTAAGAAAGTATCAGTATCACATAAACCTCAGCAGAAGTTCTGATAGAGAGGTGGTGTATGGAATAATGTCACACAAAGAAATAAAGAGTAGAGAGGTCTGTACCCCTATAAGTCTCAAGGGAATATGCTCCCGTCAAATGGCAAAAGGAATATGCTCTAGTCTAGCTAGGTGGTGCAGCATAAATTATGCATTCCTATTCCCCTCTCTAATGACAAATTAATTAATCAGAATTATGATAAAATCCTTTAACTTGACAGAGTAAATCCTTATAGTTTTCATCAATTTCTGTCTAGACATCTCCGGGTGCTTCATGTCATCATATTTACACTGATTCTCCTCCAGCTCCACATCCACTCTCTTTCATATCACTGCTTCTTTAGCTTTAATGTTTCAAAACATTCTGAAACCAACACCAAAAACTATTGTACAAATGGCAATAACCATCATTTGTTTCAGAACAAAACCCACAATTCCACTTCCCAAGTTTCCAAACATCTGTCTAGAGCAGCAAATCCATCTCCAAAAGCCTCCCATGCACCTGCTGCTTCCAACCCTTCGAAATCCTTCTTCAAGTCAGTAACATTATGAATTATTTCTCCAAATCCTTACTTTTGTCTGGGATGTAAGTACAGCATTGTTGAACTTTTAATGCAAGTATGTTCTGAAAAACGATAGACCTTATTGCTACCAACTCAGTATTTACAAACAGTAAGGAAAAGGCTGTATTCGTTGCCAGTTTGTAAACTATGGCAGGCAGCATTCTAATTTTCAAATCCTTCAGAATCACCACTATAGCTGGAATCAATGCACTAAAAATATATCCTGGCACTTCTCCAGCACTAAATTTTTTCTTAGTTCAAGGTTTCGTTTCCCATACAGGATCATCAAAAGGTTACACATCATAAATATGTGTGCATACTGTACCTAAATAACATCTACCATACTATCTCTTGGGCAATTTGAAATGAGCATTTTTCCACAAATAAAGTATACTCCAGCAATCCCAGGATCCTTTCCTTTCTCCTAACTTCAAGAGCGTGTTCACATTCACTTTTTCCTATAAATAATAGATCCGAATAACTTTGGTTGATTCGAAAGCACAACTTTTCTTTGTGTTGCCAATCTGAAGCTTATGCTGGTTGGTTTCCCTTCACTTGATTCTCAGTGTCTTCCCTATTTCACCTGTGCTGTCTCTTAAGGTCTTTATCTGTTTCAGACTTAAACTCTAGGGGCCAGATGTAGGAAAGGAATTGCAACTCGCAAACGGCAAAAACTGCAGTTTGCGAGTTGCAAATCACATTTTCCTATGCAGAAATGCATTCTGCGAGTCGGACCGACTCGCAAAATGCATTTCAGAATCGCAAATAGGAAGGGGTGTTCCCTTCCTATTTGCGATTCCTAGTGGTATGCAATACCATTTGCGACCGCATATGCGGTCGCAAATGGTGTTGCAGTTACCATCCACTTCAAGTGGATGGTAACCCACTCGCAAATTGGAAGGGGTCCCCATGGGACCCCTTCCAGTTTGTGACTGGACCCAAAAACATTTTTTCAGGGCAGGGAGTGGTCCAAGGGACCACTCCCTGCTCTGAAAAAATACCGAAACTAAAGGTTTCGGTTTTCTTTTTAAGTGCAGCTCGTTTTCCTTTAAGGAAAACGGGCTACACTTAAAAAAAAAAAAACTGCTTTATTTAAAGCAGTCACGAACACGGAGGTCTGCTGACTACAGCAGGCCTCCATGTTTGCGAGTGCCCATAGTCGGTATGGGGCCGCAATTTGCGACCCACCTCATGAATATTCATGAGGTGGGTCATTGCGACCCCATACCGACTTGCAGACGGTGTCTGAGACACCGTTCTGCATAACATTTTGCGACTTGCAAACAGCGAGTCGCAATGACTCGCTATTTGCAAGTCGCAAAATGTTATTTTGCTACATCTGGCCCTAGGTCCCTTCTTCTGTCTTACACTAAATTCAGAAACTTCTTTATTTTTGTCATGTCACAAGTCGAATTGTGTCTGTGTGCATATGCAGGGGCATATTTATACTCTGTTTGCGCCAGAATTGCGTAGTTTTTTTTTACGCAATTCCGACGCAAAACTAACTCCATATTTATACTTTGGCGTTAGACGCGTCTAGCGCCAAAGTCCATGGAGTTTGCGTAATTCTTTAGCGTGGACACCTACTTTGCGTTAATGATATGCAAGGTAGGCGTTCCCGTCTAAAAAATTGACTCCGAGGCATGTGCGCCGTATTTACACTCCCGGAAAAATTCACGCCCGGGAGTGGGCGGGTCAAAAAAAATGACGTCCAGCCGCTTTTGCGCCGTTTTTTAGCGCCTGGTCAGGGCAGGCGTTAAGGGACCTGTGGGCTCGGAAGGAGCCCAGAGGTGCCCTCCCATCCCCCCAGGGACACCCCCTGTCACCCTTGCCCACCCCAGGAGGACGCCCAAGGCTGGAGGGACCCATCCCAGGGACATTAAGGTAAGTTCAGGTAAGTATTTTATTTAATTTTTTTGTGGCATAGGGGGGCCTGATTTGTGCCCCCCTACATGCCACTATGCCCAATGACAATGCCCAGGGGACAGAAGTCCCCTGGGCATGGCCATTGGGCAAAGGGGCATGACTCCTGTCTTTGCTAAGACAGGAGTCATTTCAATGGGGGTTGGGAGTCGAAATAAATGGCACAAATCGGGTTGAGGCGATAATTTTGCCTCAGCCTGACTTGCCCCATTTTTTGGTGCCCAAGCTCCATATCCCCCTACGCCGGCGCTGCCTGGTGTACGTCATTTTTTTTCACGCACACCAGGCAGCGCCTGCGCCTAACGCCGGCTAACGTCATTGAATAAATACGGCGCCCGCATGGCGCTTCAGAATGGCGTTAGCCGGCGCTAATTTTTTTGACGCAAAACTGCGTTAGCGCAGTTTTGCGTCAAAAAGTATGAATATGGCCCGCAGTGTCTAGTGTTGTGACAGATGCAAAGTATTTACCTGCTATTTCTGCAACTTTAAAATAAGGATTTGGATTCAGGTGTGTGAACAAAGAACTGCTGGAAGAACCAAATCATAAATTGAAAAATAATATTGAAAATTACTCTGTCTATAAAATATGCTCGTTAAAAGACTACAGGAAACTCCATATATCAAAGGAATGTGATGATGGGTAATGCCTTGTGAAAGAGAGCCAAGTAATTGTGTACATGCATAGCAATTGCTTGTGTCTATAGTGTCAATATACCCATAAAGCAACTTATTAATAATAAACATTTGATTAAATATCTCCTCTAGAACTGCCTACATGCAAATCTTTCTCATTCAGTGAGTGCATTCTATCATCAGTAGAAAATTGGATCTTAGGGGGCACTCATAGAACTGTAATCGTCTACACTAGACTGTGTGGGAAAACTCAACCCTATAAGCAAAGCAATTGCTACTATAAATGTTACAACTAACACTGTTAAAAATATGCATCTACATCCACTATTGTTATTGTTTTCAGGTTCAATGATTTTTCTAAATTCATACCTGTTTTAATGAAATGCAGCTGCAGTAGTAATGGTTTGATAAGTTCCATTTATGCAAGCCAGCAAAACAAGGTCCAAGTGTTGTACATAGAAATTATTTACCCAGTCATTGTCAGTCTTCTTTAGGCCTACTCTATGCTCTTCTAAAGGACACGCTCTCTTCTTCTGCAGACTCAGCCCTCAGTCCTCTTCTTAATTCCATAACAAAGTCATCTTGAAGTCTCTACATAAGGCACAGTCAAAATTCACTAATAAACACATGTAGTATAAAATGACTTACACCAACCAACAGCGCAGAAACCTCAAAGTCGAGTTCAAGCACAATGTTCAGTTCTAGGTGGTTCAGTCAGATCTGCAATGTAAGAACAAAAATTCCCAAATCTTTCTCTCACATTCATTTGCAGCTAAGTATGTCCATTTCAGTGAAGAGTACCTTCAACATGGCACTCTAGTTCTTTTAGAACTTCTCAGTGCGGATCCTTTGTTTACACTTTTACTAAAATCAGCGTTCTCGGTATCCTCTGTGACTGTTCAAGGCAAACGCTCCTTTGGTAGATTCAGTTTCTCTCTTTCTTGCCTTCTGGGCCAACGCTCTCCAGTCACCAGCAGGGTCCACGGCACGTCCAGTTGAAACTGGTAAGCTGGGATCCAAAAGAGATTTGGTCTTCTCATAGCTTTTGTTTTCTGAAGCTGAACAGGAGGCTACCCAAATAGCCCTTAGATTACACTCTTCAGTCCTTGGTGCAAGTGGCGTGCAGGTCCAGCCCTGGTGTTTCTCTCCACAGGTTTAACAGCAGGTGTAGTTATTCTGTTTTCCTCATGTCCAGGGATGTTCTGAAGAGGGTACGGGGTGCCACTTTTATGCCCTGTGCCAGTCTGTGGATGGAGGAAATTCGTGGTCACTACCTAACCAATAGGGTAAAAGTTCCAAGGGGAGGACTGTCACTACCCACTTTTGCAGCACTTCCTGTGTGTTTTACTGTAAGCTTTCACACAGTGGCCCTCTATACCTAAAACCAATATGACAGAAAACATTTTCTGTTTTGCTGAGCTCCCCAAGCCCACCTGGAGGTGTGGCTAGTATAATAACCAAACCCTTCCTCGTGGTCACTTTAAACAGTTCTGGGGGCAGTCCCTCTTCTACTGGGATTGGTTCCCAGTTGGCATCAGTACAATGAAGGGGAAGGCTTGGTATGAGATGCATCTGCTTGTGACAGGATAAGCTCCTTTTAAAACTGAATTACATTCCTGACTCATCTCTGATGGCTGTCCTGTGAGGGAAAAAACATCCTCTGCACCCAAGTCTTTTGTCCACTGGCTGGGAGCAATATGCATCTCACCAATAAGAGAGCCATTTTCAATGAACACTTGTTGTTTTTGCTTTGTCACCCTAAGTGGGAAGGGTATGCCCAGACGTGGGTCCCGTGCTTCCCATGCACTGGATTCAAGCTAGCCTGGCTGATGAGGGGTGAAACCCTGAAACCGGTCCCAGGATGCTTGTTTCCGGTCCAGTGAGGACCTGGCTTGGCAGTTCGGTCTGGACTGTTCCCATGAGGAACACGGTCAAGACTGATTTGCATATGGCTGGGTCCAAACTGGGGTGGCATGGTGAGCAAAAGAACGATGGATTCAACCCAGATCTATGACGGGGGGTGAGTGTTTGACAATGTTCAGCATTTCGTCCATCACTTGTTGTTTTTGCTTTGTCACCCTAAGTGGGAAGGGTATGCCCAGACGTGGGTCCCGTGCTTCCCATGCCACTGGATTCAAGCTAGCCTGGCTGATGAAGGGTGAAACCCTGAAACCGGTCCCAGGATGCTTGTTTCCGGTCCAGTGAGGACCTGGCTTGGCAGTTCGGTCTGGACTGTTCCCATGAGGAACAGGGTCAAGATTGATTTGCATATGGCTGGGTCCAAACTGGGGAGGCATGGTGAGCAAAAGAACGATGGATTCAACCCAGATCTATGACTGGGGGTGAGTGTTTGACAATGTTCAGCATTCCGTCCATCACTTGTTGTTTTTGCAGTGGCTGAAAGCCACTTTTTGCTCAGACAGCAAAATGCCAATGCTCTACAAGTGGCATTTAAAATCCAAGTTGATCATTAGATTGGAGTAAAAATTACTATTAATTTGAGTCCCTTAATCTTTGTTGCAGCTAGTCACATTCTCAGTGATGTTATCAAAGATGTCATGACTGCAAAAATGTGTGGGGTAATTAGCAGTCCATGGCTAGGGCGCAAGTTATAGTTACCTTAGGGCATGAGTTATAATTAGTTGAAGTAACTCTAACTATAACTCGTGAATTTCTATGGTTTCATACATTTAAAATGGTAGCCTAACTATAATGTCACTGTAACCTTTGTTTTTTTAACTGAATTTTTATTTTTTTAAATTCTATTTCCTAACTATAATGTCCCAGTAACCTTTGTTTTTTTCAGTGAATTTCAATAGTTTTTTTTAATCATATAGTAATTGCGGTTTGCAACAGGGCCTAGCCTGTGGCCAGGCCTTGAATCCAACACCCTAAAAGGCGCTAACCTTGTACCATGCATGGCCTTCACCTGTGCGCAGTGGAGGTTTCCTGCAAGACCTGGACTGTAGCCAGATCCTGCGCCCAACCCCCCCTAACCACCCAACCCGATGCTGTGCACGGCCCTATGGCCAGGCATAAAGGGAGTTGGCCGCCGCCTCGCTGGGTGTGAGAATAGGTATGAGAGGGTGTATCTGGGGGTGAAAGTGGATATGAGACAGTCTGTCTGGGAGAGTGAGAGTGTGCATGTCAGTTTTTTAGTGGGTGAATCTATGTGTGAGTGGGCCATGAATAGGTGTACGTGGGTGTTAGAGCTTCTGTGAGTGGGTGTGTGAGAGTCTAAGTGGATCTGTTAGTTGGTACATAACTGCCTGAGTGGGCACATGAGTGGGTGTGTTAGGGTCTGACTGGGGCTGTGAGTGGGTGCATGAGGGTCTGAGTGGGTCTGTGAGTGGGTGCATGAGTGTCTGAATGGGTCTGTTAGGGGTGTGTAAAGGTCTGAGTGGGAGAAAGAGATTGAAAGAGAGAAAGAGAGTCAGAGTGAGAGAGAACTTTTGGCTTTGATTTATGATATACTTAGAATGAGATATTTAGCACATTTTGAAAAGGAAAACATATTTGTCATTTAAGAGGAGTAGGATCACCTGTCAGTTTGAGCCTTTAACATTTGTATTTAAAAATAGAATAAAGAAAGGAAATGACCAGGAACACACCTCATCTTGAACCATCAACGCTCAGTGTAAAGATCTGCGATCTTCACACTTGAGCTATTCAGGTATAAATATATATAGATACATCGAACGTTTCCTTGTCCAGCTCCAAAGAAAGCAGTCACGACACCTTCGGAAAGTTGCAAAATATATTAGAAATGGCACAAGGTTGTTCCTCCCAACAGGTTTCAGCCGTAGCCTTGATCACGGATGGGGGAGTCAAAAATCAAACTACATAACTAGCAAATTACACCAACATAGAAAATGGACTAACAATGCAATACAAACAAACTACTCAAAAGGTTGGTTGCTATCTTAGAGTGTTGATTTCTCTCATTTATCTCAAAGTGAACTTAAGAAACCTTTCAATTGTCCAACGGGGATTGTCATAATGGAAACAAGATTAACCCTAAAGATATCTCATTCATTTAGCCCATAAATAATAAATTAGTATTTTATATATTTTCAATTACTGCAAACACCATATTTGTTACATACACTCATCAGAGTATCTTTAGTTTCCATAAATCCAATATATTATTTTCAAATCTTCAATCCCTCTATGTCATTACAGTCTGGCAATTCCTAACTAGAGTCTATGTTTAAAATAAATTATCGTCTAACACCCCATATAAACCATATTTCTATTTACATCTATATCACATAGAAGCTCAACTAGCATTATCTTCTCCTATTATATACAAGTCTACTTTCCAAGATGTATGCTCATCTCCTCACTTGAATTTAAGCCCAATGGGGAAAGGGTCATAAAATTAATATACTTTGATTCCAAAGTTCGTAACAGTTTTTGTCTGTCACCCCCACGTGAGTTCAATTTTATCTGATCACACAACAAGTAACTGAGCAGTTTTTCATCTCCCGGGTGCACTTCATGGAAGTGTCGTGCTACGGGATAGTTTCGATCACAATTACGAATGGCTCTCATATGTTCCAACACTCTCTTTTTTGCCTTGTGTATAGTACTTCCCACGTATATTTTATCACATGGGCATCTCAAACAGTACACGTAAAAATCAGTGTTACAGTTAAAATGTCCTTTGATCTTATAATCACTTTGTCCATTGCCCAGTCTGACATTCATACAGTTGTTACTATATTTGCATGCTTTACATTGTTTACAACAAGAAAATCCCATCAATTTTGATCTGACATTATCACAACTGCTAGAACTGACCACCATATTATGACCGAGGTTGTCCTGTAATGACCTTCCCTTACAGAAGGTGACCAAGGGGACATTACAGACATATGTCGCTAAGTGTGGATCTGTCTGTAAGATATGCCAACTTTTAGTGAGTATACGTCTTATATTAAATGCCTGATTCCAGTAAGTTGTAATGAATCTAATTTTCTCCTTATTCGTAGTTCGTTTCTGTACCTGATATAATAAATCTGATCTAGAGCAACCCTCTACTTTTTTTACACCCTGTATGATCACATTGTTGCTATATCCTCTTTCTCTAAATCTTGCCTTTAGCATCAGCCTGTACTACTTATTCTTGACAAGTAAGCTGTCACCGGTGTCAGTGTCTTGGACACACCAATTGGTGAGTCCAGGGGTCAGAGAGAACAGACCAGCAAACTGCTCTAAAACATTTCTGCAGGCTTTCTGTTGCTGGACTGTCAACTTGGGAGAGAGTAACACTTCATACACTGACCCATCCTGTGCACTGGTGGAGAGGAGGTCTGGCAGAGGTTCACTCTCCTCTTTTCCCTCATCAGTGACCATAAGCATGTTCATGTCTGCCCTGTCCTGGTGGGGTTTCAGTCTGTTTACATGCAGGATCCTATGAAGATTCCTAGGGATGCCAAGGTCCACCAGGTAGATGGCCTCACCCTTCTTCTCCACAATTGGAAAGAGCCCTGTCCACTTGACCTGAAGTACCCTGGGTGCCAAGGGCTCCAAAACCCACACCAGCTGACCTGGGTGATACTCAGGCATGGTAGCCTTCTGGCCATGCCAGAGCTTCATGGGCTGTTAGTTGGCCTCCAGGTTGCTGCTTGCCTTCTTCATATGCTCAGCCATGTGTGACTGCAGGCCCAACACATAATCCAGCACATTCTGCTTTGACTCCTTGAGAGGCTTCTCTCAAGACTCTCTCACCAAATACAATGGACCTCTCACAGGGTACCCAAACAGTAACTCAAAGTGGCTGAATCAAACTCCCTTTTGTGGCACCTCCATGTATGCCAGTAACAGGTATGGGAGGAGAACATCCCATCTCCTCCTGAGTCCGTCAGACAAACCCATGATCATGCCCTTCAGGGTCTTGTTAAATTTCTCCACTAGACCATTGGTCTGGGGATGATAGGGGGTGTTGAACTTATAGGTGTACACTGCTTTCAGATAGGTTGACATAAAGTTTGTGCCCCTATCTGAGACCACCTCCTTTGGGACTCCTACTCTGGTGAACACACCAAGTAGGGCCCTAGCCACTGTGGGAGCAGTGACTGTTCAGAGGGGTATTGCCTCAGGGTACCTGGTGGCATGGACCACAACCACCAAAATGTACCTGTTGCCTGAGGCAGTTGGTGGATATAGGGGACCAACAATGTAAATCCCCACCCTCTCAAATAGAGCTACAACTACTGGCAGTTGTATTAAGTGAGCCTTTCGCTTACCCCCTGCCTTGCCACTAACCTGGCAGGTGTCACGGGAGCTGCAAAACTCTTTGACTTTTTCTGACATGTGGGGCCAATAGAAATGGTTGACCAGCTTGTTCGAGGTCTTGGTCTGCCCCAAATGTCCAGGTAAGGGAATGTCATGGCTTAATGTCAGGAATAACTCTCTATAGATCCGGGGGACCACAACTCTCCTGGTTGCCCCTGGTGTGGGGTCCCGTGCCTCTGTGTAGAGAACTCCATCCTCTAAATAAACCTAGTGTGACCCACTGACATCCCTTTGTTCTTGCCTGGAGGCAGTCTGCCTCAGGCCCTCAAGAGTGGGACACTGTCTTTGTCCCTGACACAATTCCTCTCTGGTAGGCCCACCTGCCTCTTGCAACTGTCAAGCCAGGCAGGCTTTCAGGGGGAGGGTCCTACTCTCAGAAGTCAGATCCTCTCTCTCAGCTTTGGATTTCTCCTGAACCTCTGTACTTGGTAGGGCTAGCTAGCCAGCCCCAGTGGCCTTTCTCTTCTTCTTGGAGGCTTGGTCCATTGTTCCAGGATCCTACAGTCTAGCACTTCCCTGCTGTGCTGCCTGTGACATGGTCACAGCACACACCCATTTAGGGGGATCCAGCATCTGCACATGAACCCTTCTTTCCACCTCTGACCATTCAGATGCTTCCAGATCATTTCCCAGCAGACATTCTACCTGGAGGGCAGGAGCTACTGCTACTGTTTTTAGGGCCAGTCATACCTCTCAATTCCAGGCTCACCATGGCCATGGGATGGAGTTTGGTTATGATATCTGCATAAGTTCTTTGGTGGAAGCCACCAGGTAAGACCTGCTTTGGAGAAACTAGTTTGTGTGTGGCCATAGTCAAATTGGCTCCTGTATCTCTCAGAGCCTCCACCTCAGTCCCATTGACTTTAGACCTCTGCATATACCTATCCATGCTGAATAATCAAGGTGTTCATAGTTGAAATGTCCATCCCACCACTTTTTCTTTTGCTGGGCCAGCTTCTCTGCCTCCAAAGCTGTGTATGACAGCTGGGCTTCCAGCTCTCTCTCTCTAGGGGACAGGTTCTCTCCTTCTGAATGGACCCTTCTTCCCCCAACTAGCTTTGGGTATGGCCCTGGTAACTGTGTACAGTGAGGACCACTCTTCCTCCTCCTCACCCAGATTCAGATGCCCTCCCTTCCCTGAATCATTGGAGCTGGCATCTGTCCCTACTTCTCCCTCCCCTGAGCTTCCTCTATGCCTACTTCTTGGGCCCCTGCCTCTCCATACATAACTCCCTAAGCTGTCATTGTGGGTAGGCTAACCAGGTCAAGCTCTATGGTTCCCTAGTTTTATGTCAACAAAAAACTTTTGCAAAAATTGGAATCAAGAATTTAGAAAAATCACAAAAATGCAATAATTGTAAATAGTCCAAAATAAAAATCATTTTTTTTTTTACACTAGGACAATTTAAAGGATTTTTTATTTGCTTTACTTAAAACTGTAGTGTGATACTGAATGCAAGTACTGGATCCCACCACTGCACATCAAAAATGTTGGAAAGTGGATTATTGGCAAGGCTAGGTAAGCACTTACACTTAGCAATTGGCCAATATCCCCTACTAGGTTCAGTTAGGTCTCAAAAAATTAACCCCAGCTCAACCCTTGGTAGCTTGGCAACAAGCAACAAGGCTTAACTTAGGAGGCAAAGGGGGTCATTACGACGACGGTGGTCGGTGGTATAGATGAGGTATTACTGCCAACAGGCTGGTGGTACCTACCTCCACCATTATGACATTGGCGGTAATGTACCACACCGACCGCCAGGGTGGTAACGACCGCAGGGCTGGAGACTTTAGTCTCTAGCCTGGCGGCCGTCACTAGGCTACCCATGGCATTATGACCCCACCCACTGCCATAGTTTCAGTGGTTTCTCTACAGCCACTGAAACCATGGTGGTAGGCATTATCAGTGCCAGGAAATTCTATCCCTGGCATTGATAGGGGTCTCCTCCTCCCCCTCCTCAGAGTCTTTCCCCTCCTCCCCCTCCCACTCCCTCTCCCGACACACGCACATTTACACACATACACGCACATACATACACACCCATACACACACGCATACAGCATACACACATTCACCCATGCATTCATACATTCATACACTCCCACAACAACACTCACGAACATACATCCAGGCACACGCAATCTCATGACACAACATGCATGTACACTCACACCCACTCATGCACACATGCATTACACATGCATGCAAGCATTCAAACACAGTCACACACACCCCCATTCGTACACACAACACCCCCTAACTCCCTCTCCTGTCGGAGAACCCGACTTACCTGCTTGCAGGGGGACCTCTAGAAGGAGACGGCATGCGGCGCTGCTGCCAGCAGCAGCATCCACCAGAAAAACAACACCAGGCCGAATCATGGAACATGATACGGTAGGTGGTGTTTTGCTGGCGTGGTCCTGCTGATGGCAGCAGCGCCACCTTACCGCCGTTCTCCGCCATGACCGTATATGGAATTCCACCAGCTTCCTGGCGGTATTCCGTCTATGGTCATAATGCCATGGACGGGCGGTAGCCATGGTGACGGTATGTTGGTGGCCGTCGCCATGGTGGTAGGCGCCATTTGCCGCCAAGGTCCTAATGAGGGTCAAAGCGTGTAAGGTATTCAAATATCACAAAACAGTAATAAAAGGAAACACACAAAACAGTTTAGAAATCTAAAACAAATTTATAACAATAGGAAATATTTTTATTTTTAATTTGGCACCAAAACGGATAAGAGGAACTAGTGAATTTTTAAAGAATTAGTCCTTCATTACAACCCTGGCGGTAAATGTCAGCTACTGCCGTGCTGACGGCCACCAACATACCATGACTGCGGCGGTATTCCGCTATGGGTATTATGACCCACACTGAGAATTCCGCCACTATACAGACACCCACACAAGTACGCCAGCCCAAAGGTCAGTGATAAACTGGCAATAGCACAACCCATACCGTTACGCCAACAGGAATACGCCCACAGTATCAGGACCCATGAATCACTGCGGCGGACTTTCCAACGCGGTGAACCATCGGCGGTACACACTGCCGCGCTCAAAATACACACACATTTACAAAACACCACAACATTGGACAATTCAAACTACACACACCTTACACATATACACACACCACACCCACACACTCCCACCACTATAAAACACACACCCACATTAGCCACAACCCTTTCAACAAAAAACAAGATTGCCAACACAGAGAGACACAAGCCAGGAGCACCCAATCAATCAGAGGCACAGAACACCATCACCCATACACCATCTACACACATCACAGCACACACCCCAACACTTCACCCCACACATCCTCACACATATCACACACACCACATCCATGGCACCCCAAAGACACCTTAGGTTTTCAGAGGAGGAGCTAAGGGTCATGATGGAGGAAATCATCCGGGTAGAGCCACAGCTATTCAGATCACAGGTGCAGCAGACGTCCATTGCTAGGAAGATGGAGCTATGGCGGAGAATCGTGGACATGGTCGACACCATGGGACAGCACCCCAGAACAAGGGATGACAACAGGAAGAGGTGGAACGACCTAGGGGGGAAGGTGCGTTCTGTGGTTGCAAGACACCGGGTAGCAGTACAGAGGACTGGCGGTGGACCCCCACCTCCTCCCCCACAACTAACAACATGGGAGGAGAAAGTCTTGGCAATAATGCATCCTGAGGGCCTCGCCGGAGTAGCAGGAGGACTGGACTCTGGTAAGTCACATCTTTACTACTTTATCCCCCCACCTTACCTGCATGCCATCACAAACTCCTACCCCTACCCTCACCCCATTCCTCCACCACCTCACACATACTCCACCATCACAACCCACCCATCCCAATACCAAGCCCTGCATGTAACACCAATGCATGGACCCCCAGCACAGACCTGCACCACAGCATGCCCAGTAGAGAGACTCACCCAGCCCACAAAATCACCACTCACACAAGGCCAAGCTGACAGGGAAATCACAGTCATACAGGGAAACACACCCATGCACAAGATGGCACACGCAGATACAATAACACTGCTTTTGCATCCCCACAGGACCCATACTCAACGTCACCGGAGAGGAGGTGCCAGCTACATCCAGTCCCCCCTGAGGGGGGCCCACAGTGACGACAGTAGCTCTGCATGCCTGGATCAGGATGAACAACCTGGCCCATCCGGGACCTCTGGACAGTCGGTTCCCCTGCCACAGTCCCAACCCACCACAGAGCCTCCCCCCTCAGGAAACACCAGCACAGCACTCACCCAGCGGGCCCATGCCACTGTCCCCAGGACACGTCAATCAGCAGTGTGTCCAGCACTACAGGGACCCCAGGCAACCCCACAAACACAGGACAATCAGGGACCTGGGGTCAGTGGCAGTGGGCACACTGTTCAGGGGACAGGAAGCTGGGAGGACTGCTGTGCGACAGGGGGAGGACATGCCCAAGGAACCCACTCTCCACGAGGCACTCTCCAACATCCTGGGAGCATACTACCATTCCCAGGAGACGATGGGCCAGATACTGGCCAAGTTGCAGGAGACCCAGCGGCTGCAGGAGGGAAAGTACCTGGGGATCAGGGATGACCTAAAAAACAGCCATACCATCCTGGTCACCATTGCAGGGGTGCTGGCTGACATGGGCAAGACCATGAGGGAGGCACTGGCACAACAACGGTCCCCTGACTCTAGCCAAACCGATGAACAGTCTTCCACCTCCACCGGCGCTAGTGGACAGAAGGCCCCGCCACAGGAACAACAGGCCACCAGCATCCCACACCCTGCAGAAGGAGAACCACCCCACAAACGGTCCCTGCGATCTGGGAGGAAGCCAGAGAACATTGCCAAGACCCCACCAGGAAATAAGACTCTCCTGATTATCACCCTTCTGTCCCACTCTGTCACCCTGTCCTCCTTCAACTGACATTACTCCCCTTCCTATGCCCCATTGGACAATGCACCTGTGATAACAAGAGACTGGACTCCACCCTGGTCTTTCCTCCACCATCAGCCCAGCCCATTGCACAACCCCATCTACTTATGAGCACTTAAATAAACACCCTTGGAACAAATACTAATCTGGAGTCTGTCAAATGATTCACACATGTATTAGTACAACATTATCAAAGCATTGCAACTCAAATGTACAGTGAAATATACTTTGGAATGACTTTTGGTGGGCAGCAGTACGCATAGCAGGAGCCAGAGTGGGCCACAGAGATCTGAAATTAGAAATGCCAAAGGGTACAGTCAGTGGCCATAGACATAGGGAAACAGGCTGCCATGTACAATGTCCAACAGAAAAATGAAATGTAAAGTGAAGTTACAGTGTCTTACCTGTGTGTCACTGGAAGTACTGCGGAATTATATTGCTTCTGTTGTCAACATCTTCTTCCTCTGCCTCATCTTCCTCACTGTCCACAGGCTACATCGCTGCCATAAGACCATCTCCAGGCACATCCTCCTGCAGAAAAGGCACCTGGTGTCTCAAGGCCAGGTTCTGCAACATGCAACATGCAACGATGATCTGGCACACCTTCTTGGGGGAGTAATACAGGGAGCCACCTGTTAGATGGATGCACCGGAACCTGGCCTTCAGGAGGCTGAAGGTCCTTTCAATAATCCTCCTTGTACGCCCATGTGCCGCATTGTAGCATTCCTCTGCCCTTGTCTTGGCATTCTTCACTGGGGTCAGTAGCCATGAGAGGTTGGGGTAACCAGAGTCACCTGCAAATACCGAGGGACAACTGTTAGACACACACTAACCTTTAGGGACAACCCCATACCCAGACACCTACTCATAGTGTGTGGGGACCTAGGGCTTTTCTATTAGCCACACCCGGTGCCTCTGGAGTTGCCCCATCACATATGGGATGCTGCCTTTCCTCAAGGGAAAGGCGTCCTGCACAGAGCCAGGATATTTGACATTCACATGGGAGATGTACTGGTCCGCCAAACACACCATCTGCACATTCATACAGTGATAGCTTTTCCTATTCCTGAAAACTTGTTCATTTCTCAGGGGGGGAGGGACAAATGCCACATGTGTACCATCAATGGCACCAATGATGTTGGGGATATGTCCCAGGGCATAAATGTCAGCTTTCACTGTGGCCAAATCCTCCTCCTGGAGGAACACAATGTATCTGCGCATGTGTTTCAATAGGGCTGACAACACTCTGGTCAACACGTTGGAGAACACTGGCTGGGACATCCCTGATGCCATGGATACTGTTGTTTGGAAGGAACCACTAGCCAGGAAATGGAGCACTGACAGGCCCTGCGTTAGAGGGGGGATACCTGTGGGCTGGTGGATAGCTGACATCAGGTCTGGCTCCAATTGGGCACACAGTTCTATGATTGTGGCACGATCAAGTCTGTAGGTTAATGTGTCTGTCCTCCATTGTCGCGAGGTCCACCAGGGGTCTGTACATGGGAGGATGCCACCATCTCATATTCAGCCTCAGCGGTTGAAGCCTATGGAAGAAAACGGTGAGCAGAGGGTAATATTTACACATCTATTGCATTAATGATGATTTGTTTACTTTACAGAAACAAGATGTGAATCTGACAATCAGTTGCTGTGCCAATGTCTGCTGTGACGCAGTTAGGTGCCATGCCCTGTGCCCCCCTGAAATGGCGGCTGCCTGACCTGTGAGGAGGGACAAGTGGAAATGAGTTAATTGCGCTGGCATTGTGCACCATCGCGGTAGGCGGTCAGAGACCGCCACCCAACTTCACATTGGTTATAATTGGGCCCTATGGGTTCCAGGAGCCAATGGTGATGTACGCCGGTGGTGACAGTACGCACCCCAGACGTCACTGCCATTTTCTATCTGTTCACTCACTTGCTACCTGACCTTCAACAGGAGAGGACCTACACTGCAAGTGCTGCTGTGACCTGTGTCTGGAAACGACAATGGCTCATGTGTTTGGGGAAAGGGCCCTTGCCTTCACTGTGGAGGAGTTGGAGAAACTGGTGGATGGGGTCCTACCCCAGCACACGTTACTCTACGGTCTTCCAGACAAACAGGTGAGTACACTGTGAGCATGATACATGGGTCATGAATGTATGGAGTGCTGTGTATGTAAGCCACATGTAGGGGGTGGGCATAGGCGTCCTGGCCAGAGTGCTGCATGTAAGGTGGTCAATGTATGTGGGTCATGGAATGGGAGGGATATGGCGGGCCATTACTGTGACGGTCCGGACGGTTGACTAATTCCCTTTTCTGCTGTCTTTTCCATGCGTTCCATCGCCAAGGAGGTGTGGACCCTGGGGGTCTTTGACAGGCGGAGCACCCACTGCCGCAAGAGGTGGGAGGACCTGCGCCCCCTCCCCTGTGTACTAGGTGCAGTACTCACCATGGTCGTCGCCGCCGCCCTTCGTATTCCTGGTAGATGAGGAGGTAGACCAGCATGGGCAGGACCTTTAACTCGGGCTCCATGGCTTCCTGGTTCTTCATTGAGTGTCGAGAGGTGAGTGGTTTCCCTTCTGTGTTCTGTTTCTGCCGTGCTTTTGATGGCGTTGGTACCGCCCAGAAAAGCTGGTGGATTGGCGGATTGTGTTGGGGTGGGTGGTACATTGTCTTCTGCCTGTCTGTTGGTGGTGACCGGCGCGGTGATTGTTGCTACCGCCGTGGCGGTCGGAGTGTTAAAGTGGCTGTCTGTGTTGGCAGTTTCCGCAGCGGTCATGATCCCATTTTTTTTACCGCCGGCCTGTTGGTGGTATTACCGCCGCTTTAACACCAACCGCCACGGTTGTAATGAGGGCCTTAAGGTTTTTTAGCGCTTAGCAACTAAAAGTGCAGCTCCGGATATCTGGTCGCACCTTGACCATGGTAAAGTCAAAGTTTAAGGCCGGCTGGGATGGAGCCCGGCTTGGCTACAGCAAGTGAGAGGCCTTGGTCAAAAGTTTACCTTCCGACTTAGGCCCATATTTATACTTTTTTAGTGCTGTGTTTGTGTCATTTTTTGATGCAAAAATGGCACAAACTTACAAAACAGAATTGCATTTTGTACATTTGCGCTGCTTCTGCATAAAAAAATGATGCAAATGCGGCACTAAAAAAGTATAAGTATGGGCCTTAGTTGTTTTCTTGAAGATTTTCTTCAGCGGGACGAAGTTGCCAATCCGATACGACCTCCCTAGAGCCCTCTTCAGATACATGTCTCAGGAAACCTCGGTGAACAATTCTATGTTCCAACTGAGATTATTTTTTGGGACTAAAACTTTGTCGGAGCCAAAGCTGAATCTTGATCCGATGTCCCTGGAGCGCTCCTCAGAAACGCTACGTGGGAAGTCCCAGTCATCTTTTTACCTTTCAACGTAGACACTTTTTTGGAGCTTTTTCTCTCTGACATCGGACGACCATCCACAGCAAGGTAATTTGTAAGCAACATCGTCAGATTGCCTTTCCGTGAGCCCCCAGTGAAATCCTGGAAGTCTGTGGCTATGGAGCTTTTCAGTGGGACGAACCTGCAAGTCAGGCTCGGTTACAGTCGACGTAAGCCGTCTTGACTCTCGACGGCGGGTCTGTCCCTTTATGGAGCTTATTACCAAACGTTCAGCCAAATATAGGGACAAACACATACCCTCTGGGAGCATGGACCACTTGTTTAAAAAAAAAACATAGACCGGCATCTCTGAGCAAGAAATATGGTAAAGGGAGCATCAGTGGAAGGAAAACATGCAAGTGCCAGTGGGATAACAGATGATGGATGAAAGGAGAGAGATGGGATGAGCCCAAGGACGGACTGCAGTGACGGATTGCCCCTAAACCCCAGACACTCATCCACTCTGACATGGAGCTGACTACAGTGACAAGAGAACCCTCAAGAGTCCTTGTCAAGCCGCACTCTGGGTAGAAAGCAGAAAAGGCCCCTCCTGCATCGAAGAATAGTGCTGGAATAATAGCAACTGCCAAACAGGGTTCGAACATGCAAGGGTCAGTCAGAAACACAACTGTTGAAGCCTCCCCTACCAAAAGAGGCCTAGTAGTAGAGGAAACACATAGCAAACAACATTCAAGGAAAGGAAACCCAGATAACCCCCAAAGCCACAAACACCTACTGCCAGAACCAAGACCCTGGTGAAGGTGTGAGCAGCAGGTGACAGACTGAATGGCTGAGACCCCTAAAACCTATGATTTCCCAGAAGGAACTATCTGACTTGCGGACCAAGAAGAGGAAGGAGAAGACGCCAGCCCCTCCACTAAAGGTAGCACTCAGACGATCGCCTAAGTGGAGAGCAGTGTCTCCACCCCTGACAACACAGCATTGCATTTGTAGAGGTCCCCTGATCACAGGGGAACCAAACACAGAACAATTGGAGGAGATTGACAAAAAGGGACCAAAAACCCTAGCAGATGAAGAACAACCTCCACTGGTTGTAAACAAGAAAAACCTGATCCCAGAAAACCCGAAGTTAGGCCGGACTCTGGTAAAATTTGTACAGGCTAGCTCCCCTGGACGGTTGATTCTGGGTCTAAGACCCAACGGTGAACATGGCACCCAGACCATTAGTCCGCCATTTAAAGGATGTGAAGAGGACAACACCGCCCAAAAATCAGAATGTGAAAGGTGATGACGGTCACCAGGCAAACTGAAAAGCAACCATAGCAACCTTTATCAGCCAATCCCCCCACACGGAGACTCATGGAGTGCACCTGGTATTCCCAAGCAGTCACCCATCCAAGTATTAACCAGGCATGATGCAGCTTAGCTTCCAAGATCAGAAGAGAGCAGGCGCATTCATGGTGGTACATGGCGGTACATGGTGGTAAAGCCTAAGCTGGGGCCACAACGATACCCGCGCAACCTCCAGACACCATGGGCAGGCCACAGGGACCTGTGCCCCACCACAGCAGCCCCCACTTAGGTGGCAGATACGACAATGCCAATAGCAGCAAACACCTGCATAGGGGCTGGGTCCCTCAGGACAAAAGACAGCAAAACTACTCGTAAACCTACAGCACCCAGAAAATCCAGACAGTCTTGTACTCGTACTAATGAGGTCGACTCTGCTTGGCTCCTGAGATCAAACGAGATCGGGAGCTTTCAGGGTGGTATGACCCTATGGCCCTAGACCTCAAAGACATTAAGGAAGATTTGTGACTGACAGGCACAAGCCGCACTGGCTGGTGAACCAAAAGCAGAGGAAGAAAATAAGGAGCTGACTGCTGGAATTAATGGGTATGGCTCTCTAGAGCGAACCAGAAGAGAACCAGATGACTGACACCCCAAAGACGGGAAGTGCACAGGGTACCGACATGCTTACATCACATGCCAGGATGTCCCTGATAATTGCATGCAGGGACAAAATGTTTCAGAAAGTAGATCAGGGAAATGATCACTGAGACACCCAAACGTGAACCCTCAACCCACACAGTGAGAGCAAAAGAACGCAACCACCAGGCCGCAAATGACTCTCCCAGAAGAAAAGGTTCCACTCATACTTTCTCTTAGGGGAGATGGCCACCGACACAACATCCCTCATCTGCTTTATCTGAATTTAGGTGCACCAACAGCAACACGAATTGGTCAATGAAGAAGAACCTTGAAGCAAAAAATTGCCATAATTCATCCCAGCACAGGCTGCCGTGAAGAAGGAGCACATCCAGGTGCCAGCGCAAAATTACCAGCAGGCTCCATAGGAACCATGCAGGCAGCCAGCAAGCCAAGCAGAAAGTGAGCTCTGCTAAGAGCACGATGTTCACAAGTAACCCCGTAAAGAAGAGACAAGGGCTCAAGCAACAAGACTTTGGATGCTTAAAATGGGCTGCCGCCACGCACGCAGAGGACACGACCACGGGGTCCAAGTGTTACTAGAAACCACTCAGCACTCGACCAGCCCGCCCACGGACCACTGGAAATGCTCCCTGCCAAGCACATGCAGTGGTAGCGCAGCCATGGGCAGTCCACAAAAAAAAGCATATAAAACACCCACTAGCCTCGGCAGGTGAATGCAGTTCAGTATTTCAAAAAGAAATGTACAAACACTGCAAAAAGGGAACAAAAACACATGAAATAGAATTGAAACCTACAGCATTCTCCTAACTGTGGTCGGACAGGAAAACAAGCAGACATGTGATAACGCGTCCAGCCCTTATAAATTACTTGTGCTTGGACACGTTGGAGGTCGGTGAACCTTTTAGCCGAGTTGGGCTCTCCTCATCCTAGAATAGTCGGATCACTTAAACCAATAATCAATAATTTGTAATCGATACCCAATACTCTATTACTAGATCAAAATAACACATTAGGAATCAACAACAGTCGGTATTTTGACGCAACATGACCTTTCAGTCATGAATAACCACACCAGTTTATTAAAAGTTAATGAGTTTATTTCCCTGTATCAACAAAGCTAAAACAATATATATGAGTCTCAAAATCAAATGATATGTGTATACGAACATTACTAGCTGTCCATAACGGCGGAAGAAACGCAATCTACGCAAAATCTGAATTATAATGCACTCGGTTAGAGCAATACAAACCACTAATATGAGTAACTGAATTTGACTAATTCCATACATCGGTCAGCATAACAAGATTTCAATTTAGCATGGTGCATCAAGTGAATACCTCGACTAACCTCTAATTAGCATTGGCATGTGGGGCTTCATGCAAAACGAATTTAGTCAACACAAATTTGGAAAACTTCTAGCTTGGGCCCTATCAAAAAAGCAGTTGGTACCTAGGAAGGAAAACACAATGCATAATACAATTATCCTTTCATATTTACCAAATACAATCAACATTCAAGAAAATTCTTCGTCCTTCCGGTACCGGGTCGATCAGCATGGGGCAGATTTCAAAGGGGCAGAGTTAAGGGCAAGTTTCCTTGCAGCAGCAAGGAAAATGGGGCAAAGTTACTGCATGAGCAAGACGGGGCAAATTAAAGTTAAAGTATCTAGGGTGAGAATTCTTAAAGTCTCTTTCTCAGGGATAGAGAAAAGGGCATCAAGATGTCGTCCAAGATGACGTCTGGCATTTGGCTTCAAAGATGGCATCAAGGAAAATGGCTGACTTCTCCTTGTCCAGTGGGTTTAAGTAAGAAACATTCCAAAAACTTCAGGGTCTTCCATTGGAGGGTTCATAGGGTGGCTTCAATTTGACCAATGAATAGTGTCTTTCTCCTAGTACTCTTTTATGCATACATTGTTCTTGGAGCCTTGGAACACAAGTTGCAACAAAGTTTGCCAATTATTTCGGTATCAGTGCTTTTATTGTCTGCACCTGCAGGAGCTGACCTTGCATCAAAAAGGGATGCAACCAGCCTAGCACGAGACCTTGAGATAAGTGTATTAGTCATTTCTACTGGAAAAATACAACCTTCAAATGAAATAATATGTTTTGGTTAGTGCAAGTGAAAACCACGCAGTTGAATTCGAGACCAGGCGACTAGGCCAAAGCCTCTACTAAATTTAAGCTAAGCATAAAACAGTTTCAATCAAGAAAATCATAAAGCACAATTGCAAAATGACTACATTTGTAAATTCTTCATGATTAATTAAGCTTGTTTATAATAATGGCGAACTACTCCGTGGGCACAATTTCCCACGTATATTATTTTTCTTTGCTAAAATCACACTTCCTTATACGATTTTGTTACATGATATATGAAGATTTGGTAGTCCTTCTTTTTCTGCGTCATCAATCCCTCCTCTGGTGACTAATTATGTCATCACATCAAATCTTCCCACAAATTTTATTCCATTAAAATTCTGTTTTAGTAATTTGGCACTTCAGTCAATTCCCTCTTTCTTTTGGTTCCCTTTGATATTTCTCTGTATATTTTTACCATGTTCTTTTGTTCTTTCTCTTCTCTTTTCCTTCTGTTTCTTGTTTTCAATATTTTAATAGCTTTCCATATTCCCCAAATACCTAATAAACAAATTAATACTATTAATATTCCTTTTACTATTTTCAGTAATAATCCATTCCAAATGTTGCTGAGCAAATTTCCCATGGAAACAAATCCCTTTCCAACCTTCTCCCATTCTCCTGGTTCTTTTAATTCTTTCAAACCTGCACTTTCGTTAGTTAAATTTGTAAGCAATTTTCTAATTTGCCCACTGTTGTCCGGAATATAAGTACAACAGTGACGTGTACCAAGCATTTTGCAAACGCCGCCATCCTTTGCTAAAAGAATGTCTAAGGCAAGCCGATTTCGAAGAGTCATAGCTCTTTCTGCAGCAAGTTCAGCATCCATCAGGATTATAGCTCCTGAGAATTTTGTCAGCATGTTATCCACAATATTAGACAACTTTTGTATTTTAATTGAATTCAATATGACTCCCATTGAAGGAATCATTGCTCCAAATATATCTCCTACCACACCAGAAGCTGTCTCCCTTTTCTGAACATGATGTGATTCAGACAGCTTTGGGAATTTCTTTAAGTCGTCCAATTGATAAACCTTTGGGAACACTATTCCCAAATAACATCTCCCATACCATCCTTTAGGAAGACGATAATAGGCGTTAAGTCCACAAATATAATATACCCCTGAAATAAGTGGGTCTTGTCCATTCAGCATGAACGTCCATTTGGGTTGAAACAAAAACGTATGTTTACATTCACTCGTTCCCACAAAGACTGTGTCATAATAAGATTTATGTCTATGTACACAGAACCTCCCTACGTGTAGTGCATCTAAAGCTATTTTCCCTTGTGTCTTTATTGCGGCAAAAGCATAATTATCTACAGATGTCCTTTTGTGTAATTCCCTTTCTAATTTCTCCTTCCCCGCTTTCCTCCTATCGTCAGTGTGATCTAAAAAGCTTATCTCCATCGGTGAAAGCAAGCATGTAAGGTTTTCTCTGTGAGCGTAAACTGTGTGAAAAGGTGACAATGGCTCAAAGAAACCCCTCATTAATTTTATATAATAATCTCTTGCTACTTTACTCAGGTACTCTATTATAGGGATATATGCGAATACAACATCTTGATTGGAATAAAAATAGTGAATATACTCCTGACCATAAAATCTGGTCATTATTAAACTACATGTAATTCCATACGTAAGAGGCATACTATGATATGTCACCCCTTCCACTACTGAGGTAGGTAGGTAGGTATTTGTGTGCATACATAACAATCTTTCGCATCCATTGTCTCAACATACTCACTCAACAAGCGATAGAAAACGTTGGACGAAAGTTCCTTCTTATCATGCAAATGCCTTTCGTCTTGTTCGAGTTTCTTCAAAGGTGTTAGTTCAGTAGTAGGTTTAGAAGTAGAAGCATCATTCGTTTCTTTCTCATTCTTTCCATGCATTCCAAGAACTATTGCTACAATGATTAGTACACATGCAGTTATTAGACCTATACACACGTATTTACAACACTTCATCTTATTTCCCTGTGTAGTGTAGCCTGTCATGATCTATATAGAATCAGAAAGTTGAAGACACTTTAACAAATCAGATTTGTAGATATACATATATATAAAGCTGAACGAGTTCAATGTTCACACAGTTCTTTTTAGCAGCTTAGTCTCTTATCGGTTTAGCAGCTTTGTCTTAAAATCAGTTTCAAAGACAATCAAGCTAGCAATGTCTTAGCCTGTTCAAAGTCAATCAGGTTGTTAATGTCTTATTCAGTAACGTTCATGGAATTTCACTTTTCAAGTGCCAAAGTGAAGTTCTGCTTCTTCGTTCTCAAGAATGAGAGATAGGAATTCGTCTGACCAATCGTTAGTGGCTATGTATGCCCACTCCGGACCAGAATATCTTCTGCTCAGTATTCTTTTCCTTTTCAATTTTGCATCTCCTTTTGATTCTCTCTCGCTGGTACTTTCTTCCTTGGCCGGGTCTTTCTCTTCACTTGGTGTTGTTATTGCGACAGACACTTCTTTTCTTTTCTCCTTCAACTTTGGCCCTTCACTTTCGTTTAATATTTCTCTAGTCCTTAATTTCACTGGCGATATGCTTTGTCTCCGTTTCGAACTGTTTTCACCTGATGGACCTGCAACCGGTTCTGGAAGAGGTTGAACGATTTCACCCTGTCCCGCCTCCTTTTCTTCCCCTAGGAGGTCAATCAGGTTTTCTTTTTGTTTTCCTGTATCGTCTGCTTCTGGGAAAGCCCTCCTCTGATCAGGCTCTCCTGCTTCTTCACCTGTCGCAGGCTCTTAGTCACCTTCAGGATCTTTGTCACTTTCTGATGTTTCTCCTCCGACCTCCCCAAATGGGTCAGCTGCTTCTTCTTCCGAAAATATTTCTCCTTCTTCTATTTCTGCTTGTTCGCCTCCAGGTTCTCTTTGTCTTGTCTCGGTACCTGGTACTGCCCTGCCAGTTGCTGGTAATTTCAGCCCTTCGACTTCCTCTTCTGTGGGGCACGTCACCCTTTTCGTGTGACTGGCGTGAATCCAGTTGGGAACTCCTGCACACTTTACAGCGGTGGTAGTTGTCAGAATCACTTGGAAAGGTCCTTTCCAACGGGGTTCTAAACACGACTTCCTCACATGCTTCTTTATCACGACCCAGTCACCTGCTTTCAGGGCGTGTCTTGGACCTTGGATCGGTGGCAAGGTGGTTGCCTCCACCTGGTGAGAAAAAGAGCGCACCACATCAGCTAGACCTTTGCAGTAGTCCAACACCATATCATCTGTAATATTCAAAAGAACATTTGCAGGAACTGCTGGAAGCCTCATGGCTCTGCCCATGAGGATCTCATGCGTGGACAGTCCAGTCTTTCTATCAGGGGTGTTCCTCATTGACATTAACACCAAGGGCAATGCGTCAGGCCATTTCAAGTTTGTTGATGCACATATTTTCGCCATCCTCGATTTCAATGTGCCATTCATTTGCTCCACTAGTCCTGATGCTTCAGGGCAGTAGCTACAATGCAATTTTTGCTCAATGTTCAGCGCTGCACACAGTAATTTTATTTCTTCGTTACTGAAGTGACTTCCCCTATCTGATTCTAAAGAGATCGGGAATCCGAAACGTGGTATTAGTTCTCTCAAGAGTAGTTTTGCAACTGTGAGACTGTCATTTCTACGTGTGGGGTATGCTTCAATCCAGTGACTAAAAATACACACCAAGTTTTCCCCCTGCTGTTTCTCTCATTGGCAACATGGTTATCAGGTTGTCATTCTGTTGTGCTTTTTCATTCCGATCTGGGGTACTTTCTTTCTTTTTGTCCTTTTTCTTAACCCACCTGCTCTCCCATTTGTCTAAACATCTCCAGACCTGCGCGCTCTGCAGTATCTCCTTAAGGTGTGTTTTCATCCCTGCAGATCTCATGTGTTCGAAGTCTTTTGTCTCAAAGTCTAGTCTGTAACTTCTGCTCAAGTGTTTAGTCTTACCTATATCGATCTCGTTTCTGTCTGCAATTTCTTGTAACTTCTTATGTATGCTGCTCACTTCTCTTCTAATCCTAGGGCACATGTATCTCAGTTCTTCTTCTGTGTATGATTCTAACCTGTTCGGACCCATCGTTCCCTCTACTAGTTCATCTGCTTCAATGCCCAATCTTATTTTATTCAGGTATTCTTCTCCCTTCCCGCTGGATGTACTCTGTGGGGAGTTCAAACTGTTGAACCATTGTGTTAGCTGTTGTGCATTCAGTCCCATCAATGTAGCACTTACATCAACTGCTACTGATGGTCGCTGCAACACTTCAGTTTTTGAAGTGAGCGGTACTAATAGTGGTGGATTTGACCTTACCACAGTTGACGGAGCACAAATTGGAATTGGACTAAATTCCGACAAAGACCCAGATCCATTTGGCAGTGTTCCTACCGGAGTCATTTCTGGAGTGTTTTCTATGCATCTCCTCCCTGTCTAATTTTGTGTCATTACCCCTTGATTGCATACGTTTCGGTTTGCCTGTATATACAATGGCACTGGTAGACCTACAGTGATAGGCAGAGATATTGCATCTGGATTCTGTCTGTTCCCCGAATTCTGTGGCATGTTAATCCCCACGTTATGGTTCATCATTGCTGGCATACCTAGCTGGCTCTCTGTTACTCGAGTGTACCTCGGCACTTCTTGTACCTGCTTTTGAGGCATCAAAATTTGTGTTGATTCGGCTTGAATCAATGTCGGTCTTTGATAATTCTGTCCTCCCTGCGCCAATAAATCAGAAGTCATTCCCAGATCATGCTCATCACAGCAGCGCCTTTGAACCTGCAGCTGATAATTATCGACAGGATTCATTTAGGCACGTCAGGATATATTCTCTGAATTTGTGTTATTTGTGGTGCAAAGGGCATATCGGAACTGCTCTGCCTCTGTGATATTCTCAAATTTGGTGTCACATACCTTGTATTGGTTCTGGAGGGGCAGTACTAATGCTTGAGCCTTTTTCGCTTTCCACATATGGTGGCGGGCGATCATTTAGCAATTGTATAATGAACTCCTCATCGTCTGACTCGTCTGATCTTTTTGAATTTCTGTTGTTTTCTCTATCTCTGGACTGACTTCTGTTTGTTTTATAGGTAGCTTTCCTTCCTTACGTCTCTGCTTCATCAGTAATTGCTGGAAACAATTTAATTCCCTGCAGTACGTCTGATCTCCAAACCTTTTGTGTGCTATCCCATCTAGCGTCCGCTAGTGTCTTTTCTACTGTTCTTATTCTTGTCTCAAATTTCTTTTGTTGTTGGTTTCTAGCTATTAGCTCCCAAATTGCTAATGCCTCAAACTGTGCTGGTCTTGGAGGTAAAAATTGTCCACGTGGTTGTTGATGTTGAGACGGGCCCTGCGAGGTCAAGAGACTCCGGAGTATGTTTCATGTCGTATTGCGCGAATCTTAGATTCTCCAAAACTCTTAGATTAAACGACCCATGGATAGGGAACGCTACCCTTCCATGTTTTTCTGTTAATTTGCACCATTGCTTTAGCCAAAGACGTGGTGCAACACCCTTTTCTTCAATCACGATGTAAACTGGTGTACCCTCAGGCGGTGTTTCTTCTCCCACATTTGCTTTAATATATACATCTCCCCTCAAGGCACTCTTGAATACTTTGAAAAATGTCATCTTTCCGTCTTTTATTTTTCTAGAATATGTAATCAATAAGTGACTTTAATTCCTGGAATACTCTTCGCTTGCCTTTCC